>NC_045789.1:129652195-130283331 GCF_009873245.2 Balaenoptera musculus | reverse complement strand
TCTGTCATAAACCATAATGGAAAAGAACATGAAAAAGAATATAAATATATACATGTGTAACTTATCACTTCGCTGTACACCAGAAACTAACACAACATTGTAAATCAACTATACTTCAGGAAAAAAATTTAAAAAAATATATATAATTAAGGTCTTTAATTACCAATATATTTTATCTTAATTCTCTTTGAAAATGAATCTAATCTATGCCTTCTTGTTCATCATTTGAATTGAAGAATTTAAGGCATAAGACCACAGATAAAATAACTGATAATGTTCTTCAAGGATTTCAATATAGTCAAAGTTCTTATTGTACTAAGAACATTTACTGAATATTAATGCCATGCAAAGCTCTATGCTGAAGTAGTGGAAGGAGACATAAAATAAGTAGACAATATGTCTTCTGACTCAGAATTGTTTATAAACTAAAATTTTCTTTCCAGTTCTGGAAAATTATAGACATCTAATACACTGACATATGCCAACTAATACCTTTGTCTACAGGAATTTTTGTGAGCACTAAATGAAATGATGTTTTAAAGTAGCTAGTACAGGGTGTCATAGGTTTTAGGTGCTGCTCAGTAGATGGCAGCTATTTACGTTGCTTTTTTATTTCTCTCTGACTATAGACCTTGTGGATCTGTAGCACAGCTATCATGCAGCTATGAGAGTTACCACTTTTCTCTGCTGCCAATAAATTCTTTTTGTACCAAGAGGGAATCTAGAATTTTCTTGCTTAATTAATGTGTGTAATAAAATAACCATTACAGTAGCAGAAAATGGAGGCCCAAAATGATTCTCTAATGTCTTAGGAATGTACTTCACAGGAGGCAATGGGGGAGAAATCTGAATATCCCAGTAGTTTTAAGATTTTTTCTGACTTCTTTCTTTTTCTGTGTTTTATGACATGCTTATTGTCTGCTGTGTCCCCATAAACTCAAAGTATGTGTTGGCACATCCTGCTCAGCTTCTTGAATTATATTAATACGTACAACATAAGATCTCTTCCTGCATAAAAATTAGTCTTCATTATATAATGAAAGGAGAATTGCACTGAGTTTTTGATAAACATTTTACAAAGGATGATTCAAAGCAAATTTACAATTTACTATAAAACTTCTGTAGACACCTGATGGATTTGCAGACTGGTAATGTGTTTGAATAATCTTGTCAACACAAAAATCCACTAATGTAAAATCTTTAACGTAAAAGGCTTCCTTGTGTTGGTGCTTAAGAACGTGGGGTCTAACATCTGTTTTTTAATCGTGGCTCTACACTTGTCCTTGTGAGCAAATTCTTACATTTTCTGATCCCCAGTTTTCACATCTGAAAAAAATGGGTTAGAAATGGGAACTTATCATAGGTTGACTGTGATTAATAAGTGAATAATTCATGTAAGATGACAAAAGAGTGCCTAGCACATTGTAAGTGTTCATTAAGTATTAACCATAATAATTAACATCTATCTGTCCTCAGAATATATCCATATACATTGCATGAAATATTATTCAAGTTTTAAGAACTACTTTCATCTTTCATCCAGAAATATGCTGAATGACTATAATCCATTTGGAAGATAGATTAGTTCATGGAAATATTCCTTACTTATTTTCTCGTCCTAGATTTCAGAAATTGAAGTTTGAATTTGGAAAAGAAGTTAATATTCCTAATTATAAATACCATCTTTATCATTTGATTTTACCATACAGATTTACTTGACATCCTTATTAACAATTCTTTTCATTTGACATTAAATCAGAACAAATCCCCATCACATTTGTTTGATGGTTACATTAAATATGTGGTAAAAGTCTCCTTTCTCAGAATTTGGTGTAAATATGCTTTTCATTCTTAGATGGCTACAGGAAGTAGATAAGCTTTTCCTTTATTTTCTCTACTCAGTTCCAAGATTTGTATAGTGATAAGTATCACTGAAATTCTGAGATGTATCTCACCTTTACACTCACTGTTAACTTGCCTAACTTAGTTCAGCTAAGCTTGTGTGCAGGTCAGCATTGACGAGTAATTTAGAAAGTTGTCATATTTGACAGGAAAGCTTCTGTGATCATGGATTTTCTACTCTATTAATATTGTCAACTGGACAGTTTTCTGACATTCTAAAATAAATGGGAGCTGTATATTTGATTATTCAAAAGACAATCACTGGACTACTCTGAATGAAAAATATTTCATTGGCTAGGGGAATTTTCAAGACATAAATGTTATAGTCAGAAAATTTAGTGAGATAATCATTAAAAATTCTCATTATTTAATGGAATTGGAGCGGCCTTTGGATATACTTAAATTTAGCTGCTGTGTTACACTTTCTTCAGGTAAATGAAAACAGAAATAATATTTTTAAATTCTCAAGTCTAGAGGATAGCTGCCTTTGTGTTTCCATTTTAAATTAGCGAATATTTTCTCAAAAGGTTGTAATATAATGTGAAAGCACCATGGGTGACAACCTCTCTCCCTCTCTCTTTCATGAAGAGGGGAATCTCTTGAGTGAATCTTTAAATTAAACAAATATAAAGCAGAGACTTCTTCTGAAATGAAAGATTCTATCAAAGTAGTTCCAGGAAGTTAAACCCATTTGCAAGAAAATGGAAGCAGCTTTCTGTTTATTTACTCAGCATAGTCTAGTGATTAAGAGCACGTTTCTTAGAGTTAGATGGCGAGGGTTTATAATCTTGTCTTTACCACCTGTGACCCTGATCAAGTTACTTTACTTCTGGGTGCTTCACTTTCCTCAACTGTAAAATGGGACTAAAAATGATACCACCTCTTCAGGTTGTTATGAGGGACAACTGAATGTGTTTTTATTTTTTATTTGTAAGATACTAGGAATTGTGCCTGGCAGGCACAGTAGACACTGTAAAAGAGGTAAATGTATTCATTGCTAAGATGGGCCAAGCACCGAGTTTAGAGAAACAAGAAAGACAGTCATGCTCCTGTTCTTCTGGAGATTCCAGCTTGGAGGTGGTAGGGGGTTGATGTAACTGACTAGACTGGGAGCGAGAGGGAGTGGGAGTGGGGAAAGGGAGGGGAAGCAGAGAGAGAGTAAGAGACAAAGACAGAGAGAAGGAGAATGTAAATAAATAATTATAAATTATGCAAAGTTCTATGAAGAAAAACAAAACGGGGTGCTGAATTACAGACTAAGTAGGGTATATGTCAGCTATAGAAGAAGAGTTTCATTAGAAGACCCCAAAATAAAGACTCAAAAATGCACTCTTCTTACTGTGTTATAGAAAAAAGATCATGGAGTGGCAAGAGTGAAAGCAGGAAGACAAGTTAAGGAGCTGGTCTGGTCAAGAGATGATCGGAAGTTTCTTCTGTAAATTATGTTTGCTTAAGAGAAATGCTTATTTCCTAGTGACTGGCTGAGATCACAGCATACCTGAATAAATCTGGTTTTCCTCTGGAGTATTCTGTGTTACAATTCAAGCAGTTTTTCATAGGAGTTATGATCCAAATATGGTTGAAGAGGTGCCTCCTTCTGTCTTCTTCTGGAGAAGAGTCTAAAAGATCAGAACCAGAGCTGAGTCATTGATTTCACATGTATGTTAATATTTCATACAGAATGACAGCCTTTGGGAATATATAGGTGATGAATTGCTGTGTTCTGATGCACTATCTTTTCAGAGAACCTATGACCAAAACATTCTCATGTGGGTCGGAGGGGTGGTTCTCTTAAAAGGAAATAATATGTGCACAATCAATACTTTTTAAGAAAAAAAAAAAAAAAATCTTGAGACCAAAAATGAGAAGGAGGAAAATAAATCTTAGATGAAGTACAACGGCCACTTTGCATATGAGCCCAGTGAGCTAGTACTGAGGTGTCTGGGTAAGAAACTGATTAGCATTCATAGAACATGTTATTTTTTTCTCTTCTTCAGTGGGTCTTCTCCATTGGACTGTGCAGTAGAGGATTAATCTTGCCCAAAGAGAGGTTTGGCCTTTGTTTTCTGATCCTGAGAGATAACCTCTAAGCCCTTGGGATGTCCTGTTTCATAAGAATTATCTGTTCACCTTGGGGCCAAGCCAGATATGCTCACACTTTACTTGTAGTGGGGGCCTTAGACCACACAGTTTGACCTCTGGAGTGGCAGGAGACTGTGGTCAACCACGGGGCAGTCAGCCATGTCTATGCAATTCAACCCCCAATAAAAATTCTGGACTTCCAGACTGGGGTGAGCTTCCCTGTTTGGCAGTACTCCATGGGTGTTGTCAGACACTGTTGTGAAAAAAAGGCACTGTGTGAATGACTTCTCTGGGAGAAGACACCTGAAACTTGTGCTTGGTGACTCCTGGGCCCTGTTAATATCAATATGTATACTTTTGCTGTAATAAACTGTAACTGTGAGTATAATGCTATTTATGAGTTCTGTGAGTCCTTTTAGTAAGTTATTAAGCCTAAGGGTGGTCTTGGGGACCCCGAAACATAAAGTTGGTATGAGAAGTGAAGGTGATCTTGAGGACTTTGCATGGCCATTCACAGATATCTTCATACTCTGTGTCATTCTAAAAGTTTCTTGCATACCTCTCCTTCAGAACTCTTTGTTACCAATCTTCAGACCTTTCCTTTCCAATTGTATGGACAGCAGCTAACCTCAGCTCTTGCCCATGAGTGTGAATGTAAAAAAACAAAAACAAAAAACTTGTGAGCTTATTGTAAATGGATACAATGCTATCCGCTTTTTAGTATGTCCCCTCAAGCCCAGCTTTTTCCGTATCTACACACACAGGATACTCCCATAAAAACTATAGGGATGAAATGAAATGATGGCATCAGTAGCTATTTACTGGGTAACCCCACTCTGTGATACTGTTCTTTTCTCATGAAGTGGAAACAGACTTCTATACTCCAAACCATGAGATGTCTCATTTAGACTGCATCCTGATTAGCCAGAGCTCGTGGTCCAAAGCCTGTTCCTTGGTGTGTGTGTTGCCATTTAACCACAGAAGGCTGGAGAGAAGGAGTGCAAGATAGCCCAGGCCAAAATGTGTCCTGTGGACTGACTCCTTCACCTGCCATTTGCAAATAGTGACCTCTCATGCCAACACAACTGGGATGGATTTTGAAAACTGTGATACCGTGAAGTTTTTTTTTTAAGTGGCAGTAAAAAACTAGAATTTTTAAAGTGCCTTTTAATTCACTGCTATCTATGAACTTTAAAAAACAAACCAAACTTCTTTTCAAAGGTTCTTTTCTTCTGTGAAGGGTGGATGACCAGATATACTGCCTGAAGTTCTACCCTCTGAAGGATTTCCCTTACCACTAATCCTCAGTAATGCAATAATCCTGTGGCTATCGCCTTCCCACAATCATTTCACCTCCTACTAACAGGTCATAGGGAATTTCCCCCTGAGGCCATAGTTGTGGGTTTAGGAAGAGTTGGTGATCAGCATGAATAGCCATCATGAGATTCTGAGCTACCAGCTCATACAATTAATTGCCTGTTCTTGACGAACTGGGGCTCAGTTTCATACTTTCCATTTAATGGTGGGGTAGATATACCCCAGTTCATGATGGGCAATTCATGCTGCATAGTTACTTGGCGTTCTTTAATTACACATTCAGTCTTTACCAGAGCCCAGAAAACTACCAGGAGTTGCTTCTCAAGTATAGAATAGTTTTTGACAGACGAGGACATAGCTTTACTCTAAAACTAATGGCGTCTTCAATGTGATTCTCCTATTGACACGTAACCAGATACCCTACACGCCTTCCTCATTTGTCATGTATTCTTCCAATATTATTGCACCTGTACAACCTGATCACTTTTATGTAATAATCTCTAGTTATTTTCTAAGACCTATCAGCCTTTTCCATTTTCAAACAGATAAGGTAACGATGGATAAGATAGGAATCACCAGCCCTGCAATTTTCAGATCTTTAATAGTAGTAAAAAAATCTTCACAGTTCCCTTACAGATGTGGTGTTGTTTTTTATTTTTTTATTTGCATATACGGGGGAGTTCTAAGAGCTCCCTCTTAGCTTTCATTACCCTAATACTGGGAAACATTATGAAGATTATAACTATGCATTCAGGAACTGAAAAAATAACTATAGGATGGTTTGTGGGCCCACAGGAGCCATTGAGAGACATAGACCAAGACCTCCCACTTTGACAATTGGGCCTCAGATATATTTCATGTTCTGGACTTTAGTATTAGTTCAGAGCCTATATTTAACAAGCCTTTGGAAATTTGGCTATTTCTCTTTCTCCCATTATAAGTCACCCAAATAAATGGCTATAAATTGGTACAGCCACTATGGAGAACAGTATGGAGGAAATGCATATATGTGTGCGTTTTTATTGGGTATAAAACATACGTTTATTAAGTTACATGGATTAGTAAATGCTGCCAAACCGTTTTTCAAAGTGGTTGTTACTAATTTATACTTTCCCCAGCTGTGATGAGAATTTCAGTCACTCTGTATCTTTACCAGTACTTGTTGTTGTGTGGGTTTTTTTTTTTTTTTAAACGTAATTTTACCTTCAGTCTTTCTATGTCCTTAGTTTTACATAATGTCTCTTGAAAGTGGCAGATATATGGGATTTTTTTCTTATTCCAGGTTGAAAATAATATTTAATTAGATTTTTTTCCCTTTATATTAAATATAAAAAGTGATATAGTTAGGAATATATTTGTCACCTTACTCTATGTTTTTTATTTATTCTACTTATGTGTTCCTTTTCAATTTCTTTCTTGCTTTCTCTTGGATTAATTGCATTTTAACATTATTTTGTTTTCCCTGTATTACCTTTTCAGTGCTACATCCTTTTTTTTAACACTAGTTTTGGAAAACTTTGGACCATTATCCCTTCAAATTTGACTTCTGCCTCATTCTCTCTCTGCTTTCCCTATTATGATTTCATTAAAAATGATCCATGAAAAAAGTGGCTAGTTCAGCCTGCAACTAAAAAATCACATAACTGATTCTTTCTGAGTTAATGTATTTTAGAAGAGGGCAGAATTGGTTTATGAATAGTTACATTATCATAAAGAAATTAATTTTAAGGGTCAAGAATTAATAAAGTTATTACCCTTTACTACTTCATCAAGTGAAAATGACATTTAAAAAGTTGTGATTGCATTTTAATTGTAAGTGCCAGCTATGAAGAAAACAGTGATACAACATAATGAGTCCAGCTTGATGCCAATACCATAATTTTCTCTAAGGCACCGACACTTTTATCATTGCTTTGTGCCTTTGGTGCAAATGCCAACAAAATGAAAATGGTAAATAGCACCTTAGTATTATTATGAAAAGATTTTCCACCTTTGTAAACTACACTTTAAGAAATATTGCCTTGGTCTTCCCTGGTGGTGCAGTGGTTAAGAATCCCCCTGCCAATGCAGGAGATACGGGTTCGAGCCCTGGTCTGGGAAGATCCCACATGCCATGGAGCAACTAAGCCCGTGCGCCACAACTACTGAGCCAGTGTGCCACAACTACTGAAGCCTGTGCTCCTAGCGCCCGTGCTCTGCAACAAGAGAAGCCACTGCAATTAGAAGCCTGTGCACTGCAACGAAGAGTAGCCCCCGCTTGCTGCAACTAGAGAAAGCCCACGCAGAGCAACGAAGACCCAATGCAACCAAAAGTAAATAAATTAAATAAATAAATTAAAAAAAAAAAAAAAAGAAATATTGCCTTGAACTAATCAGGGATTACTAACTTGGGGCAAGTTTGGGTGAACTTAAAGATAAAGGAGCCGTTATAAAAACTCCATTCTCTTTGAATGTAGCTAGCCAGGTATTTCAATTAATCTGGAATATTCTTTGGGTCTTTTTGCTTGGTGGGCACTGAAGTTAAATCCTCAGTGTTATATAATCTGTAATTCCTTCTGGGTGATTATATCACTGGAACTTCCAGGTCTTTAATTTTTCTTCCCAAAGTTAAATTTATTATTTTATTCTCTATTGAGTTTTATTTTCAATACAAAATTTATTTTTTATTTTTAGAAATTATGTTTGTTCTTTTAAAAGTGATTCTGTTTTTCAGTGTGTCATTCTTTAAATAAGGTATCCATTTCTTACCCTCTAATCACTTAAATCATACTTATTGTAAAGTCTCCATTTTAAAAATTATTTATAGTTATGGAATTTCTAAATAACCCAATGGCTCTGTTGAATGACACTCTTGTAGTGATTCATTTTCTTAAGTAAATATTGATGTTTTCTCTATGCTTTTCATTTGGGTGTTTTATATCTGGTAGTCCTTTCGTCATTGGATGGTGAGAACTTTAGTAAAAAGTTATTTTTTGCCAGAGTCCTTGGTTTCTCACCTTTCCCAGACCCATTTTATATCACTTTCAAAGACTGATATTTCAGCTTCAAAAATGTATTTAAAATGAAGACTTTATACTTGTGTGTGGGTCAAGGCCTGCATCACTTTCTCTCAGATATTTTTTAAATACCTACTTGCCTAAGTAAAAGTCAAGAAAGGGCATTAAAGTATTCCCCACCTTTTTTTTTTTTTTTTTTTTTTTTTTTTTAATAAGGAGAACTTTACTTTTAGGCTTTGTGTAAATCTCTCAGATTCAGTTTGCAGTCTCATGCCTGTTCAGGTTAGAACCTCTCATCTTTATGAGCACTTGAAACACCAGTCAGTATTTTCTAAGGCTTATAGGTGAAGTCACATGGGCTACCATGGCGTCAGGTCCTTCTCACTTAGAGCCTCTGAATTTCCTCCCTACTCCTGGCCCTTGTTAATTTCTTCTTCTTTTTTCCTTTTTGTCCTTTCCTTTTTCTTCATATCTTTCCAAATTCAGCTATGTATTTTAACACTTTTTCATATTAAATTTTATTCAGAGTATATATCTGTTTGCATTTGGAGTGGGGGGAGACCTTTTCAAATTAGCTTAGTGTATGATGTTGATAAAAAGTCTTATTTACAGCTTAATTTCAGTATAAATTTGGCATATATCATGTGGCTTTGCTGGCCTGAGGTAGGCTGCCCGTATCCCAATGTACTATTTTTACAACACACTGTTGGCATATATGGAAAATATAATCTGCAGAAATAACTCCTCCTAGCATTTCAGTTTAAGTTCATTTCATAATTTTGTAATAGTTTCCAGAAAGCAATGTTATACTGATTGTTGTAGGCAGAATAATGCTTCAACCCCAAAACACAGACATGTCCAAACCCCTGAATATGTTAGGTTACATAGCCAAGGGGAATTGATTGCAAAAGGAATTAAGGTTGCTACTCAGTTGACCTTAAAATATTATCCTGATTATAATGATGGGCCCTCTGGGATCACAGGATTGTTTAAATGTGGAAGAAGGAGGCAGAAGAGTCAGGAAAGAGGATGTGGTGAAGAAAGCAAGGTTAGAGTGATGTGCGGCAGGTACTCAACCAGCCAATGCTGACTTTAAAGGTAGAAGAAGGCCATAAGCCAAGGAATGTAGGCAACCTCTAGAAGCTGGAAAAGGCAACAAATGAATTCTCTCCCTAGAGCCTCCATAAAGGAACACAGTCCTGTCAACACATTGATTTCAGTCTAGGGAGACCCATATCAGACTTCTGACTCCAGAACTGTAAGATACTAAATTTGTGTTCTTTTAAGACATTATCATGGCAGTTTGTTATAGCAGCAATAAGAAAATAATACACTGCCAACCCCCAAATACTGTTTTTACTTAAAATATTTTAAATTTCAGAAAAGTTATATATCTTCATGAATCAGAAGATTAAAAGGTCATTCGTTAGGGATGGGCAATGTCTTCCTCAACAACTGACCACCTACAGTAACAGAACGCTGCTGGCTTTTTAGAGTATGATTGCTACAGTTTAAGGGTTTGTGGTTGGTATGAAGACAAGACGGTGAGGGAAGGATAAAGTATCTTTCTATTTTCTTTTGTGTTGAAGAAGCTGATCCATTTTGGATGTGAAAGAGGGGTTGGATTTATTTTCTTCTTAATGAAATTCTTAGACATTCTAATTAAGGAACACTGCTCATATGGTGACAATAGTCTTGTTTTTCAAAAAAGTAAATCTTCATGTCTTTTCTTTCTTCTTTCATAGGTATTTTAGTGGGCATTTGGGAAAGACTGTTTCCTTATTGTAATTTTAATTGTGAATTGAATATTTCACTCATTGAAGGGGCATTTAGGTGACATCAGTATGTGCTTATGGATTGGTATAAACTGTCAAATGACAAAAGTAAAACAGTTTAGTAATGAGTTTGGTGTCTTTTATTCAAGGGAAAACAATCCATGGTTTGGGGCAGTACAGGGCCTCACAAGCAGTGGAACATTCTGCCAGAGGGATTTGGGACAAGAGAGAGTTTTATAGAGTGTTAGAAGCAGCAACAGGGAAACAGGGCATGAGTGGCTAGGAGGGCAGGGATTTCCTTATAAGGCTGGTGGGTCCTATTTTCTTGGGTAAGGTAAGCTGGCCAAAGCTGAGCTGGAGAACTCCGATTGGTGTGTGTTAGGTTTCCTTACTGGTGTTTCCTGAGAGTGCAGGCTGACTTTGGTTTAGATTTGTGACCTGGGCTTGGCCACTGGGGTGGGCTCCACTTTGTGTATCCTGATATAGGAATTAACTTTATCAAAGCATATATTTTATCATAACCCTGGCAAACTAATTTGCATCAGTATATAATCAGAGTCAAGGCTTGTTTTAATTTAGATTCTGAATGAGATAAAATTCGTACATAAATTCTGACCTAAGAGTGTTTGCAAGTTGCATTATCTCTTTTGAGATACCAAGGCATTATTACATATTTATATATCAAACAGTTTAAAACAATTCTGACACTTTTATGTCCCTCTACCTGGAAAAACCTATAGCTTCTCCTGAAAATACTTGATTATTCTGTCTCTGTCTCTGTCTCCCTCTCATTTATTAAGTGACTTATGAACGACTTGGGCATGGTCCATCACCTCTACATATGTCTGTGGAGGACATCCATCAGTTACATTATTCCGATTAAATGTGTGCCTGGAGATTGGAGAAGAAGAATGTTCTTTATTATTTCTAATGCTTTCCTTCCTCGTGTTTAAGTACAGAGTGAGGTTCAGACCATGGCTCTAGAGCATTTTTATTTTCTCTTTTAAAAAGGTAGGAAAACAAACATTTTTTTTGTAATATAAATGTTATCTCTCTTTATATGTGGAACATGGTCTTTTAAATTGAATGTGTCCAAATGAATTTAAATGCTGGAATATTCTAGTTTGTATTATTAATTGATTAGTAGCCCATTCAGCTCTTACTTTGATTATATTAATGACTCATAAGCATTGCCCTTTCTGCATTCACTGGCAGCAGAGCTGACTTTTAAAAGACTATTTCTGGCTTCATTGACATTTGTAGTGACCATAATTCCTTTCAGTCACTTGCTCCCTTTGATGATTCTTTCTTTCTTGGTTCAATGAGGAACAATATTTTCAGAATTCATATTTGAGTATTATGAACACAGACATTGGAGCCATGGCCCACTTCACATGCTTAATTATAATCATTCATATACTAAATGATGACATTAAGTTTTAAATTGAGTTTTCTGTTTATGAGTTCAACAGGATCTTCTTCAACCTTAAGGGTAAAGTAGAAATCCTGCCCCCTGCACATGTTTTTTTCAAAAAATAAAAGTTCAAAAGAAGAAAACAGCAGCTTACTTGGCCTTAAGTTGATTTATGTTTTGAGCCAAACATGAATAAACAGAAGCAGCAATTATAGTTCATAGATTATTCAAAACAAAGTAAACATTATTTATTCTTGCTTTCCAATTTTGCATTTTAAGATTTATATCATTACCTGCTGATTATTTCACAGTCCTACCACATTAGTATACTTATGTTAATTCTCATATTAAAACCAATTAAAATGTATGGATTAAATTTTAATTTCTATTCTAGTTCAACTGAACTAGGGTTCTGAAAAATCTTCGTATTTCCTTTTAAAATAGAACATTAATCTCAGCTACCAAATATTAGTTTATAAAACTTCAGCAGTTTAGAAATTTTCTAATCACAAACCAAATTTTTTTCCACATTATATTATTAGGAAAATCATTCAAATAATATTTTAGTGTGTTGCAATTTATAGAGATTTATTATTAATTATGGCTATCATATCTGTAAAACATAATCCCAGAATGTCAATCTTGCTCTGAAATACAAATCTCTATAGGTAACTGTTCATATATTGGAAGTGAAGGTATTTTTCTTTTTTAAATAGACCCAGCATTAAACTCATAAGACATATTGCTTGGTGAATAAAACATTTTGAATTATCTTTATTTACAGAAGCAGAGGATGTATTTGTCAGGTTCTTGAGTTCAGAAAGCAACTCTGGTTATCTTGAATAAAATAGTGATTTTTAGAAAAGTGTCTGCTAAAGGATGGGATTTCAAGGAGTACTGCAGAACTAGGCTTGGACGAAGATCAACGCCAGCATGACAACCCAGAGAAATTGCTTGGTCAGAACCTCATATTTTTAATTGACTATTATTGTTGCTGCCGCTGCCCCTGCACACTTGACTCCACCAGTTGACAAAGTCTCTAATTTGACACGGTATCTTTGTATAAATTTCTCAGACTTCAAATTTCAGAACTTGAGCCAGGAGAATCTGAGTGGTCAGTCATGGGCCAATGCCCCATTCTCTACCCGCTGAGGACAGGGGAGAAGGAATATCTGCCCTCCTTAGATCTATAGTTCTGTCCATCTCTCCTTCAGGTGAAATGGCCAGCCACGTGTATTGCTTGAATATCTGCCCACAGAGACGATTTTCCTTCTCCACTTCTTTTAGAGCCACCTGAATGGGGTGGAACTTCTGTGGCAGTTTTACATCTGGATTATACCAATATGTGGCACCATCTGTAAGCTGGGTTTGAATTTGGGGACTCACGGGACCATAGCTGTGATTCAAGGGAAAGAAGGCAATGCAGTAAGAATAGATGGAACTGAAACTGTGGGCCAGCTCCTCGTGCAACTTAGCTGTGCCTGCAGAACCTGCTTGGGTTCTATTCTATACGTACTACGTCACTTGGTGTTGAAGTATTGCTGGACATGCCTATCTGTGTGGCAGGTGAATCTAATGACACCCAATTGATGATGGATAGCTTTGCTCACATAGCCCTTGGTCACATCTCTATGGAACAAGGAACTCAAGAACTGATAATTAAATCAAAATTATTTGTCGTAGGGATGTGGCTTTGCTCTGACAACTAATTGCATTAATCATGATTCTTTCTTGCATGTGTAGTTTTGTATTTAGGTACAGATATCCACTGTGAAATTACGAATATGTAGCAAGGACTAAGTGTGAGTTCTGCTTCCATCGCAGCCTGGATGACTGAAGAAGCTCCTCTTGCTTTAGGATCCTCCTAATACTTTCCAAATAATATAACCCATATTATGTCAATTAAGGTTTTTAAAAAGTAATATCATTAAAAGACTTAAACACAAGTTTAGTCAAAAAATCTAAAGCATGTTTTTTTTAGTCATTAGTTATTAATTTGCTAACTGACATTGACCAATTAACTTGTCCCTATAGCTTTATCATTAAAGAGAGTTTTCTTATCATATTTCTGGCTCTATCAGGATTTTCTGTATTTTTTTTTTGTTTTTTTTAATACATTTATTTATTTATTTATTTATTTTTGGCTGCGTTGTGTCTTCGTTGCTGCACGCAGGCTTTCTGTAGTTACAGCGAGCGGGGGCTACTCTTTGTTGCAGTGCACGGGCTTCTCACTGTGGTGGCTTCTCTTGTTGCAGAGCATGGGCTCTAGGAGCGCAGGCTTCAGTAGTTGTGGCACGCGGGCTCAGTAGTTGTGGCACACGGGCTTAGTTGCTCTGCGGTATGCCAGATCTTCCTGGACCAGGGCTCGAACCCGTGTCCCCTGCATTGGCAGGAGGATTCTTAACCAATGTGCCAGCAGGGAAGTCCCGGAAATTCTGTTTAAACATTGAAAACTATTGTGCAGTTCTGTTCTTTATTACTGTCATTTTTTTCCCCCCTGTTGACTCGGGTAATTAGAGAAAATAGTTATTTGAACACAGCTTTCATATTGATCAAGACATTTCTGAGAAAGACAACTCTGAGTAAGAGCACAAAGCGAACAAACGGGGTTGACTTAACTTGAGGTGCTTCTTTAAATCTATAGTAAATAAAATGGAGGCTTTAGGAGCTGCTTGATGATTTTTAAATATGTATTCTCTTTAGTCAATTCTATAAATAAAATTTTATTTTCTTCAGAGATATAATTTTCCCTTAATTTATTTCCCTTTTGCATTTCTCCTATGATTTGCTGGAACCACTCTAGATTTATGTTAATATCTTAAACGTATAGAAAGTTTTCAAGCATAAGAGAACTCTAATCTAAAGGGTAAATTTCAGGGAGATGCCCATGGGATTTGGTAGACAGATCAGTAGGAAGCAGTAGCAGTTTTTCATAACTATGTATCAGAATGACTGCCTTTCTCTATAGGATAAATTAAGTCTATAGTGGAGGCTTGAGAAAAGAGACTGTCCTGCTGAGCTGAGAAGGGTAAATGCAGAGGAAATTAAAGAGTTTGACTCCCTGTAAGTGAAATTAGTGGTTTACAGTGTGAAGTTGGTCAAACATAAAGATAAAAATACTTGCTGTTTGGGTAACACAAATAGATACTAGTTATTAGTATCAATCCAATGTTAATTTTCTCCTAAGGACAAAGAAAAGCCATTTTAAATCCGAAGTCCAAACTTAGAACTAATTAGAGAATACCACTGGGAAATTAAAAAAATATAAATAAAGGGGAGAAGGATTTTCTGAATGCCCAACATAAATGAGAGTTCTTGTCAGAAACTGAAATTTAATCAGATAAATAAAGAACAAATGGAGCATGTAATGAAATAATATTGAGACATATGTATGGCATATTGCTGGGATGAGATAACTTCAGTTTTATATCAAATAGCCAAATCAATTATTTTATTAGATATACAATGACATCAATTCTATCATCATGCAAAACTGTAGATAATCAACTAAGTTTAGGTATTTAAGCTTCACAATAACATGTAATCAATGCATCAATTTGAATATGTCTTGAAAAAAAAATGGCAAAGGGTAATGTACTTTGAAACAGTTTAAGAAAAATAAATCATAGCTTTATTCACTCAATGTGAAAATTACTTTACTGTCCAACAATGCTGTTATTTTAAATAACAGCTTATTAAAATTATGTATCCTTTGAAATACATATATTGAACATATGCTCTCTCTGATTTTATGCTTTCTTAATTTCTCTGTTCCCTCCTTAACACTACAAGCCCTCAACAGAGTGAAATCTCATATGTAATATTTCATACAGACCAAGTTAACATCAACATCAGTAGCAACAACAGAACAACAGGCAATATGTGTTGAACTTTTTACCAAGTTCCAGTCTCTGTGTAAGTGCTTTATAGGAACTCTTCTCTTCACTTCTCCCAGCAACTCCACAAAGTAATTTCTATTGCAACTGAGACTCAGAAATGGAATGAATTGTGAATTGACCAAGGTCATACTACTGTAGGTCCAAGGAGTAAAAACAGGAAACCTGACTCCAGAGTCCTGTTCATTTTCAATCACAGTTGAACTTTTATGCTCTATTTCAGTCTCAACATCTGCATAGCACACCATCCCTAAATTTAGTGGTTCTAAAAAAACAGTATGATTTATTATTTCTCTTAATTTTGTGGATTGACTGGTACTATAGGCTGAATATTCATGTTTTCCCCAAATTTATATGTTGAAACCTAATCCCAATGTGATGGTATTAGGAAGTTGGGATTTTGGGAGGTGTTTAGGTCATGAGGATGGAGCCCTCATGAATGGAATTGGTGCCCTAGAGAGTTCCCTTCCCTCTTCTACCAAGTAAGGACACAAGAAGAAGATGGCCTTCTATGAACCAGGAAGCAGGCTTTCACCAGACCTTGAACTTGCCAGTGGCTTGATCTCAGACTTCCTAGCCTCCATAATTGTGAGAGAGAAATTCTGTTGTTTTTAAGCCACCTAGTCTGTGGTATTTTGCTGTAGTAGCCTGAGCATACTAAGACAGTGGACTCAGTTAGGCAGATCTTCTGCTTCACATGGTGTCAGCTGGGACTCTAATCACCCGGAGGCTGAACTAGACTAGAACATCTAAGGTGGCTCACTCACCATGGCTGGTAGTGGGTGCTGGCTGTTGTCTGGACACTTAGCTGAGGTTGTCAATGGGGGCACCTTAACTGTCCTCCACATTGCCTCCCTATCTGCTTTGGAGTTCTCTCTGTGTAGTGGGTGAGTTCCAAGAGGAAACCTAAACGTATGAAAGCAAGAACTGTAGATCTCTTAAGGCCCAACCTCATAAGTTATATGGTTACTTCTGTTGTGTTCTAGTGGTCTAGGAAACTTGTGGGTCCAGACCAGAATCAAGGGGAAGAGAAATAGACTCCATCTCTTTTTGGGAGATGTGGCCAAAATATGTGGCCATCTTAATCTACCATGCTACTAATTTATTGTCCTGTAGATCATGTTGATTTCAATAAAAATGAACTTAGTATTTATATTTCAATATAATTAATTTAAAATTCCCTTATAGTTATATTTTAAATCATTAACTACTGTTTTTTGTGTACTATTTGAATCACAAATGCTGAAGGTATATAACATTAGTGTATTAATTAAGCTTTCTGTGACTGTGTATTTAATGGGATGCTTTGTTAGCCTATGGAATGAAACTTTTTTTTTTTTAGTGTGTGATATCTTTATTGATTATAAGATTTTGGGGGCTTACTTTTTTTTAAACATCTTTATTGGAGTATAATTGCTTTGCAATGGTGTGTTAGTTTCTGCTTTATAACAAAGTGAATCAGCTATACATATGCATATATCCCCATATCTCCTCCCTCTGGGGTCTTCCTCCTATCTTCCTTTTCCCACCCCTCTAGGTGGTCACAAAGCTCCGAGCTGATCTCCCTGTGCTATGAGGCTGCTTCCCACTAGTTATCTATTTTACATTTGGTAGTGTATATATGTCCATGCAACTCTCTCACTTCGTCCCAGCTTACCCTTCCCCCTCCCCATGTCCTCAAATCCATTCTCGGTGTCTTTATTCCTGTCCTGCCCCTAGGTTCTTCAGAACATTTTTTTTTTTTTTTTTAGATTCCATATATATGTGTTAGCATACTGTATTTGTTTTTCTCTTTCTGACTTACTTCACTCTGTATGACAGACTCTAGGTCCATCCACCTCACTACAAATAACTCAATTTTGTTTCTTTTTCTGGCTGAGTAATATTCCATTGTATATATGTGCCACATCTTCTTTATCCATTCATCTGTTGATGGACACTTAGGTTGCTTCCATGTTCTGGCTATTGTAAATAGAGCTGCAATGAACATTGTGGTACATGACTTTTTTTGAATTATGGTTTTCTCAGGGTATATGCCCAGTAGTGGGATTGCTGGGTCGTATGGTAGTTCTATTTTTAGTTTTTAAAGGAACCTCCATACTGTCTGCCATAGTGGCTGTATCAATTTACATTCCCACCAACAGTGCAAGAGGGTTCCCTTTTTTCCACACCCTCTCCAGCATTTATTGTTTGTAGATTTTTTGATGATGGCCATTCTGACTGGTGTGAGGTGATACCTCATTGTAGTTTTGCTGTGCATTTCTCTAATGATTAGTGATGTTGAGCATCCTTTCATGTGTTTTTTGGCAATCTGTATATCTTCATTGGAGAAATGTCTATTTAGGTCTTCTGCCCATTTTTGGATTGGGTTGTTTTTTTTTTTATATTGAGCTTCATGAGCTGCTTGTATATTTTGGAGATTAATCCTTTGTCCATTGCTTAGTTTGCAAATATTTTCTCCCATTCTGAGGGTTGTCTTTTCGTCTTGTTTATGGTTTCCTTTGCTGTGCAAAAGCTTTTAAGTTTCATTAGGTCCCATTTGTTTATTTGTGTTTTTATTTCCATTACTCTAGGAAGTGGGTCAAAAAAGATATTGCTGTGATGTATGTCCTAGAGTGTTCTGCCTATGTTTTCCTCTAAGAGTTTTATAGTGTCTGGCCTTACATTTGGGTCTTTAATCCATTTTGAGTTTATTTTTGTGTATGGTGTTAGGGAGTGTTCTAATATCATTCTTTTACATGTAGCTGTCCAGTTTTCCCAGCACCACTTATTGAAGAGGCTGTCTTTTCTCCATTGTATATTCTTGCCTCCTTTATCAAAGATTAGGTGACCATATGTGCATGGGTTTATCTCTGGGCTTTCTATCCTGTTGCATTGATCTATATTTCTGTTTTTGTGCCAGTACCATACTGTCTTGATTACTATAGCTTTGTCATATAGTCTGAAGTCAGGGAGCCTGATTCCTCCAGCTCTGTTTTTCTTTCTCAAGATTGCTTTGGCTATTCGGGGATTTTTGTGTGTCCTTACAAATTGTGAAATTTTTTGTTCTAGTTCTGTGGAAGACGCCATTGGTAGTTTGATAGGGATTCCATTGAATCTATAGATTGCTTTGGGTAGTATCATCACTTTCACAATGTTGATTCTTCCAATCCAAGAACATGGTATATATCTCCATCTGTTTGTATCATCTTTAATTTCTTTCATCAGTGTCTTATAGTTTTCCACATACAGGTCTTTTGTCTCCTTCGGTAGGTTTATACCTAGGTATTTTATTCTTTTTGTTGCAGTGGTAAATGGGAGTGTTTCCTTAATCTCTCTTTCAGATTTTTCATCATTAGTGTATAGTAATGCAAGAGATTTCTGTGCATTAATTTTGTATCCTGCTACTTTACCAAATTCATTGATTCGCACTAGTAGTTTTCTGGTAGCATCTTTAGGATTCTCTATGTATAGTATCATGTCATCTGCAAACTGTGACAACTTTACTTCTTCTTTTCCCATTTGGATTCCTTTTATTTCTTTTTCTTCTCTGATTACTGTCGCTAAAACTTCCAAAACTATGTTGAATAATAGTGGTGAGAGTGGGCCACCTTGTCTTTTTCCTGATCTTAGTGGAAATGGTTTCAGTTTTTCACCGTTGAGAACGATGTTGGCCGTGGGAATGAAACATTTTTGTTTCTGGGAAATAGAGATATTAAAAACCGTTTTTTTTTGGCATCATGTTCTTTACTTTTAGTATTGTTTTTCTAATATAATATATTATTTATATTAAACCACTACTTTATAGTTTTTTTCTTTACTAATGATTTTCATGTTATATTTTTAGAGTCCTTTGGCAATTGAAGTTTCACACAGCTTCCCTTCCTAGGGCTAAGGAAATATAGTCCTATTACTTTTCCATGAAAAAGAAAAAAATTGACCACATGTTGTTTCACACATTTGTCTGATTGTATCCATCAAAACAATGGCTGAAAATATGCATGAATAGTTATTTAGTAGTTGTGAAATTAATGATAGGACTTTAATCTGCAATTTCATTATGACATTAAATTTTATTTAATTATTATATATTATTATTTATGACTATTATTTCATGATAGTGCTCTTGAATCATTGAAAGCATTCCAGTAAAATTGGGAGCTAATGAAATTATTAGTTGGTAATTAGTATGATAAAAAATGTAGATATATAGTTATATAAAACTGTAATCAGTATAAAAAAATCACGCCCTTGATCTAAGTATTATTGAAAACATATTTGGAGAATGAAAATGCTTGTAATTAGATCTTAAACTAATCAAATTGATGTTAGGCAAGCATGCTGTCATAACATGGACTGGTAATTTTCTAAACTGGGCTTAGTGCATTCAAATTCTTAAGCAACATATTGTCTTTGAAAGTCTATCATATTGAGACATAACCAATTTTTGTCTATTTAATTCTTCCCAGAAATTTATGCAAGAACTGATTGTCTGCAACTTCCCTTTAAAATGTGTTAAAGCATATAATAATATTTAAAATGTACTGGCCATGCAGTTTTACTGGCTGTCTGTTGGGAGTTTTGTATTGATCATTTAATATACACAAAAACCTCAAGGGAGAGGTGTTATTAATTATACCCATTATAGAGATGAGGAAATCTAGGCCTAGAGAGTTGAATAAATTACCTAAAGTCACACAAATAAGAAGTGATGGAGGCTAAATTTGATCCTCTAACTTCCTGTCTCTAAGCCTGTCCTTTTTAGACTATAATATGGTGTCCTATATATGTAATTAAAAGAGTTAACTGTGGTAATTCTTTCTACAGCACACATAATATTTATTTATTCACTTACCTTCTATGTGTCAGGCATTGTTCATGGCAATGAGAAAACAGTAAAGAGCAAAATAGATGTGATAACAGGAAATCGAAAGTCTTTCCATATGAAAGTTCATTTGAGCAGAGATCTGAGAAAGAGAGTTTAAAAAGATGAAAAGCGGGGGTGGCTTGGGATGAGTGCCAACCAGTGAGAAAAGCATATTAAAGCCTTACTTGACAGAAAGCAATGTTCAAGTAATTTAAAAAAGGTCAGTATATCTGGAATTCAAAGAAGCAGGGTATATAGATGGTCCACAAGTAAGGAAGGGTAAGATGATGTTTTAAATCCTGCTAAATATTTAAATTTTAACCTGAGATCATTGAGAAGCCATTGATGTGTTTTCAGGAATGAGTTGGCAAATGAGACTGGCATGTTTAAAAAACATCACACTGGCTCCATTGTATAGAACAAAAGAAGTGAAAACAGATGATTAAAAAGTTTGAGGTATTTTTATATATTCAAGTAGACATGGATGTAGAGGACTAGAATTCAGAGGAGAGCTCTAGGCTATGAAAAAGTATTATATTTTGAAATAATTTGGAGTGTAGAGATGCTGACTAATATAAAGAGGGTTGAAGATTAAAAGCAGAAAAAAGTTGGGAGGCTTTGTCTAATTCATAGGAACATGGACGTTTAATGAATGGGTTAAGAAGACCGAGCCAATTTTGGAGAATGAGAATGGCCACAGTGTAGATGAAACCCCTGGTGAAATTTTTGTTTAGTAGCAAAGCAGAAAGAGTGTTTGAAGAAAAAAAGAAGGTTAAGAATGTTGAATGCTGTTGAGGAGTTCAGTGAGACAGGAAATGAAAAAGTAATTTGGATTGAATAATAGAGAGGCCATTGGTTACTTTGGTGGGCACAATTTTGACAGAAGCTTGGGGTGGAAGCCAGATTGGCATGGATTGAGGAGTGAACACAAGGTGAGGAAAGAAATACAGGAAGAAAAGACCAACTCTTCCAAGATACAAATCTTAAGAAGAGGATAGCAAAAGTAGACTAGTAGGTAAAAGAACATGCCCTGGCAAAGATTTTTTTAAAGATCTATAGAGGTATAAATGACTCACAATAAACTGTTCATATTTAAAGTGTATTTTTTAAATTTTTATTTTATATTGGAGCACAATTGATTAACAATGTTGTGTTAGTTTCCGGTGTACAACAAAGTGATTCAGTTGTACATATACATGTATCTATTCTTTTTCAAATTCTTTTCCCATTTAGGTTATTACAGAATACTGAGCAGTGCTCCCTGTGCTATACAGTAGGACCTTGTTGGTTATCTGTTTTAAATATAGCAGTGTGTACATGTCAGTCCCAAGCTCCCAATCTATCTCTCCCCACCACCCTTCCCTCCTAGTAACAATAAGTTCGTTCTCTAAGTCTGTGTTTCTGTTTTGTAAATAAGTTCATTTGTATCATTTTGTTTTAGATTCCACATATAAGCGATATCATATGATATTTGTTTTCTCTTTCTGACTTACTTTACTTAGTATGATAATCTCCAGGTCCGTCCATGTTGCTGCAAATGGCATTATTTCATTCTTTTTAATGGCTCAGTAATATTCCATTGTATATATACCAGATCTTCTTTATCCATTCATCTGTTGATGGACATTTAGGTTGCTTCCGTGTTTTGGCTATTGTAAACAGCGCTGCAGTTTTGAACATAGGGATGTATGTATCCCCCCAAAAATACAGTGTATTATTTGACAAGTTTTGAACTACGTATATCCTTGTGAAATTATCACAAGATGATAAATACAGCCATCAGTCCTCAAATTTCCTGATGCCACTTTTTAGTATCTTCCTCTTGCCCTTCCCAACCCTTTGCTACACCTCAAGGCAGGTGCTTACCTGCTTTCAGCCATCAATAATTACTTTTCATATTCTAAAATTTTATATAAATGAAAACATATAGTATGTTTATATTGTTTATCTGTCCTCTTGTTTATCGGGTCTGTTTCATTTCACATAGTTGTTTTGAAAGTTCTGGTTTTGTGTATATCATGAGTTCATTGCATTTATTCCTGGGTAGTATTCCATTACGTGGATATACCACAATTCATTTTTTCACTCACTTATTGATGTACATTTGGACCATTTCCTTTTGGGCATGTCACATACATTCTATGAATATGCATGTACAAATCTTTGTATAGACACATGCTTTCTTTGTCTTGGAGAAACTGCCAAACTTTCCAAACTGGTGGTACCATTTTCCATTTCCACTACCAGTGTATGAGGGTTCTAGCTGCTCCACATCCTTACCAATACTTGGAATGGATAGCCTTTCTAATAGATGTGTTGTGATATTTCATTGTGGTTTGAATCTTCGTTTTTCTAATTATGTTAACATCTTTTTATGAGCTTATTTTTCATTCCTATATCTTCTTTGGTAAAGTGTCCATTCAAATATTTTGCCCATTTATTTCTTGAATTGTTTGCTTTCTTATTAATTAGTGTGAGTTCTTTATATATCTTGGACACAAGTTTCTTATTAGATATATAGTTGCAAATAGTTTTTTCCATACTGTACCTTGTCTTTTCATTCTCTTATCAGTGTTGTATGAAGAGCAGAAGTTTTTAATTTTCATAAAGAACAAATTATGATTTTTTTTGATGTCATATTAAGGAAATGTTGGCCTAACTCAAATTCACAAATATTTTCTCCAATGTTTTTTCTAGAAATTTGAGTTTTAGGTTTTATATTTACATATAAGATTCATTTTAATTTAACTTTGTGTATGATGCAAGGTATGGATTTAAGCTTTTCCAGTAACATGTGGTGAAAAGATTAACCTTTTTCCTTTGAGATGTCTTTGTAACTTTTTCAAAAATCAGTTGACCGTATATGTGGGTCTATTTTTGGTCTCTCTATTCTATTTCATTGATCTATTTTTATAACTGAGTGAGAGTACCACACTGTGTTGGTGTTATTTCTTCTTAAATATTTGGTAAAATTTTCCAGTAAGGCCACCTGGTCCTGGGATTTTCTCTGTGGGAAGATTTTTAACTACAGATTCAATTTGTTTAATAAATACAGATGTATTCATCTTATTTATTTCTTATTGACTGAGCTTTGGTATGATATACCTTTCAAGGAATTTTTCCACTTAATCTAAGTTGTTGAATTAAATGGCACAAGATTGTTGACAATATTTTCTTATCTTTTAATCTGTGTGGAATCTATAGTGATGTTACCTCTCTCAGTTCTGATATTAGTAACTGGTGTCTTCTCTCATTTTTCCTGATACATTTGAAATTAATTGATTTTATTCATCTTCTCAAAGAACCAAATTTGGGTTACATTGACTTTTTCTAGTGTTTTTTTTTTTTTCCCCTCCATTCAGTTCTTATTTTTGTTTGTTTGAATGTTCACTTTTATTTATTTACTGGTTTAAAAAAAAGACATAATTTAGGAATACTCTGGGGCCCATCTTGCATCATAGGGAGTTTTCTTTTAAATCTTTAGGAATTAAACCACTTTGGGTAGGATCCTATTTTTTTACAGTTATAAATAATAACTGTAGATATAATTGAAACATAACATTGTATTAGTTTAAGGTATACAACATAATGATTTGATACCTGTATATTTTGCAAAATAATTACCATAATAAATTTAGTTATCCGTCACCTCACATAGTTACAATTTTTTTCTTGTGATGAGAACTTTTAAGATTCACTCTCTTAGCAACTTTCAAATATACAACACTGTATTGTTAATCATTTCTTGATCTTTATTATTTCTCCTGCTTACTATGGGCTTATTTTCCTCTTATATTTGTAGATTCTTAGGGGAGAAGCTGAGGCTTTTTATTTGAAACCTCTCTTCTTTTCTGACAGGCATTTAAATTAAAATTTTCCCCTGAGTACTTCTTTAGTGGCATTCTACACATTCTGATATGCTATATTTTTATTTCCATTCAGTTAAAAAATAATTCCTAATTTCCTTGTTTGTTTTGTTTCTTAGATTCCAAGTATAAGTGAAGTCATAACGAGAGATTTTTATCTTGAATGGGTATTAGATTTTGTTAAATGCTTTTTCTGTATTGATTAATATGTTTATATAATTTTTTCCCTTAGCTTGTAGATGTGAGAGTTTGTACTGCTTTATCTCTGAAAGTTGAAACAGCCTCGTTTGGCAGAAATAATTCCTACTTCTTAGTGGTATGTAATTCTTTTTGCACATTGTTGGATGATATCTTAATATTTCATTATATGTATATTATACCTATGTTCATGAGAGATATTGTTCTGTAGGTTTTCTTTCATGTAATATATTTAACTGTTTTTTGTAGTAGGGTAATGCTGGTCTCATAAAAAGAGTTAGGGAGTTTTCTCTCCCCTGTTTTCTGGAAGAGATTTTATAGAATTGGCAATATTCATCTTTAAATTTTTGGTGGCATTCATTGTCAAAAATATCTGGGCATGGTGAGAATTTATGTTAATCTGGCTAGAAGTTGGAGAAGTTGGGCGATTTTTAACTTTTTCTGTAGTTGTAGATCCAGGGCCTTCAGATTCCTCTACTGTCCTTGTTTTTGTTTCCCCTGTGGTCCTTGGGCTTTCTTAATAACACCTCCTTCCATAGAGTTTGTGTCACGCACCTCTTTTAGCTCTAATCCCGCTGTTACTACACGGAAGCCCTGTTGGTGTGGTAGTAAAAGGTGAGGGAGGGGAATGTTCCCTAATCTAGTGATTATGTAGTTTTCTTTCCCTTCACCCCATTTAGGTGAGGTAGGAAGCCTAGAGGATTCTGGAATTGGGGAAATAACTTTCCCCTATTTAGGATAAAACTCTAGTAAAGTCTTTTCCTCTGGAGTATAGATCTTGGTTATGGAGAACACACTTAGATTATTCCAAAATATTTACATTTCCCCTGCCCTTGCCAGAGCCATGGGGGCACATTTCTTGGCTCTCCACCGTGAGAACTTGGGGGGGGGTGTTCCTGGAGGGGAAACCCACAAAAATATGTGGGCTTCTCTAAGACTTTGTCCCCCAGGATTTTCTCGTTGTCATGCTAATCAATAGTCAGCTTCCAGCACGCTATTAAAATTGTCATTAGATACTGTATCAATTTATGTCCAGGAGAGCAGGTCTTAGCTGTGACTCTCTGGATCTGTCTCTCTCTCCAGATTTCTCAGTGCTTCTTGCCCTGCTACTTCAGTTCTCTGAGGTGTCCTAGAAAAGTCATTGCTTTTCAGTTTCTCCATCATTATTGTTGTTGTGAGGGCAGGAGTGACAACTTCCAAGCTGTCACTCCTGCCCTCACATGCTTTCCTGCCTTCCTGCCTTTACATGTCACCACTGAAGCCAGAAGTCCTGTGGCGTGATTATTTCAATCTTTAACTTACTTAACATATTTCAGTATACAAGTATATTTCAATCTACAAGTATGTTCTTCCCTATATTATAGAGACCTTCATAATTGAAGAAAAAGATAAAGCTAAAGAGATTATTGTAAATTTAAATATTTTGAGCCTATATAGTATATTCTAAGTGTAAGAAACTTAGTACTGGATTAATACTGCATTTTATATTGAAAACGTTGGAGTGAAGTCTGTTTCTATCCTTTCAAGATACGATGCTATTAGCAGAAAGTAATAAATGTTCTTTGAATATTGTCATGCATGGTAAATTCACCATTTTGATATTTGCAATTTCAAAGTGGTTGGCAAAGTATATATCAGATAAAGATCCCATCAGAATGAATGAACACTGACTAAAACAGTGCACTCCATTTAAGCATCTTGCCAAGGGACTTCGATTCGGTTATAAACACTTCTTGTATTAAAATTTTTAAGCAGATTTATGCACTAAATGGAAACCTGGATTTGATTCTCTCAGAGTGCTCTGTCAAATCTAAGAGAAGATATGTTGCTCTTGGTTAATTTCAGCTTGAAATTCTGTAATAATTATTTCTGGCATTTTGGATGGGCTGAAATCTCCAACTTTCGAGTTGATAGCATGAAACCCCTTTCTGTCCCCAAAAGCTATATGACACATAATTATTTTAAGTGTTTAAAATTCAAATTATGGTTATTTTAGAATTCTGTGAAACTCCTTGTGATAATTAGAGATCTGTTTGAAGCAAAGTGACTACATAGCTAACGATCAGATTTGGGAGCTGGTAGAGGCAAGCAAGCTAGGAAAATGACAGTGCCTTCTTCCTCTGCCTTCCCAAATATCCGCAGTATATCCTCTGAATATAGAACTGGGCTTTAACAATGTCAAAAAGAATTTGTCTTTACTGGATTCGATTTTTCCAACCACAACAAAACAGAGAAGGGATTTTGAGGTCCGAACTATTTGCACACTTGCTCTGCAGTATTCATGATCTGAGATGCCTGAGTTTGAATCCCAACTATTACTTAGCTTTGAGACTTTGGGCAAGTTACTCAATCGTTCTGTGTCATTTTAAAGTTAAAAAAATATTACTTTTTGACTTTTATAAGGGTTGTATTCATATATAAAGTGATTTGAACACTGTGAACGTTGTCCATACATTGTCCATACATAAGTGTTTACTAGTATTGTTAAGGTTTTGCTGTAATAATTCACAAATCGTACTATCAAATTTACATCATAGTTTATTTACAAAGATTTCCAGAGAATTGGTTTGGATCATTAAAAATAAATGATTGCAATACAGCAATCTTCTTTTAGGGCATGTCAAAACCAGTATCGGAAATCACTGCATGAACAAGAAAATTAATCAGTTTTCCAATTCAGCCCTTTCTTTTATCCACATCTTATTTTTAGAAATATGACAAAATCTTGATATTTTCTACTTGAAGTAGAAATTAAAATATTCATCAATCAAAATATGAACCATATTCCCCCTGATGTTTTTGCTTACTAGAGAGACTCAAATTACAAAATGGTTCATTTTTAACTCTTACTAGGATAGATTCAGAATACATAGTAGGAAAGGCAAAACATATCAGGTGATAATTAGATATGTTTCATGTCATTACAGCCTAGGCTGGAAATGGCTTTTTGATTAATTTCTGTGTTATTTTATCAGAGGTCTTATTCTTGGCAGTGTTTTATATGCCATTTGGATTTAAGTTATTATTTTCTCATTGTAGGGTTTATAAGTTTCCACTTTCCATATCTTTCTTCTCTGTAATTAGATATCTCTTACTGACTCTCTTTTCTTTTCAGATGTCATGTTTGTTTGCTATTGGTTTTGCAAAGTCTGCTCAGCAGGCGAGTCCCTAAAATGAGAGAAACTGCAGAAGTTGGGGATAGTGATTCAGACTTTTGTAGGTGGGCTTTTGTCTACTGTCAATACTTATTGACAACCAATACACTGGTTAGGAGATGAACTCTATTTTTTTTGATCATTGCTGGTTGATTAAAAGAAAAAGAAGTTTCAGTGTTTTTCTATCAAGGATAGCTTTTGTGATCACTCATGTAATAAAATAATTAGGATTTCCTCAATACTGCTGTGAATATGGGAAGATAGCACATCATTATCTTTTTATTCTTTGAAAGATGAGCCTTCGGGATTCATGGTAACTTGAAATAATAAACCTTTGCCTTTTGGCAGCTGTTACCTTTCATAGGATTCTTGGTTTCACCATGCAGTCAGTATGCACCTCCAGCTGACTGTTGGCACTTTTGATTGAGAATAGATCTAGCCGAGTGCTTTATAATAAAGAAAATATTGATAACGTTTTAATGTCCACACAGCCTCAAGGATCTCTATTAGACTGTTTTAAGAAAGAAGAGAGTATTATAGACCATTGGTTGTCAACCTGGATACACATAAGAATTGTCTGGGGCTATTTAGGGTTTTTTAAAATTTACTTTTTTTTATTTCTTATTTTTTGATATATATATATGCATATATATAACAGCTTTATTGTGATATAATTTACATACCGTAAAATTCACCCACTTTAGTGTACAACTCAATGAATTTTAGAATATATATGTGTGTGTGTATATATATATATATAATTTGTGTTGAAGTATAGTTGATTACAATGTTGTGTTACATTTTTGAAAAATACCAAAGCCAAGGATCTACCTCCAAAGATTCTCATGTAGTTAGATATGGATGGGACCTGGGAACTGGGATTTTGAAAGTAACTCTTATATACAGCCAGTATTGCAAGACAGTGGGTTGGAGAATCCATTCACTATATACTAAATATGTCCCTTTAGATTGATATCTATGGCCCTGAGTTCAAAACTCAGGGTTTATTTTTTACCCCCTTTGGAGCAGCATGCTTAGTTTTGTCAAACAACAGTAATGATGGAAAATATTGAAATTGCTTATTAATGTAATATCATTGCTGAACTTATTTTTTTCCTCTAGATGAGCACAACTGAGTGTTTGAAACAGAAAAAGGCCTACAATTAACTCTATTATTTACAGCCACTGTGATTTGACAGCAGAGTCTAACACTTGCTGGGTCAAATGGTGTCTGAAGAAGTATTTGTCATTTATTTTTTCTGCTTGATCTCTTTGTGTTGAACAAATGTACAGTGACTGATGGGTCATGTTACTATGCATTCCATGTAGCTGGTCCTTTTGATAAAGTTGCAAAATACTTTTCTCAATTTTAGAGCTTTAGAAATGAAAACTCAAAAGATTTTTCTCTGAACATTAATGTTAAACCAGAAGATGTTAAAGCAGTTAACATATTCATCTATAAACCTGAAATTATGTATTTGTTTTTAAAGAATAGCATGCCGTTTACTTCAATTAATTTCTAATTTAAGCTTAATTCCCAGAATTGTATGTGTTAGTCCAAGTATATATACTGGAGAATCTTCAATTCTCTGATAGTAATGATGCAAATCAATTGTGAGGTGTCTGATTGCTTGAGTCTTTTCTTTAAGATGAGTTGATGCCAGTTATACATAGGAGTCAGTTATAGACTGTTCTATCTATATTTTAAGCAGGTAGGAGAAGTAAGGCTATTTCCAATGTATACTTTTAAATTAAAGTATAATGTAATTTAATTGTGCTATCCATAGGGTGGTTATGTAATTTATAAGAAAGCTTATTTTGTAATGTTCTAAAAACCCGAATTTAAACCAGAATAATCAAGATCTTCTTCCAATAATTTCACTGTATAACCACATAATTTTGTTTGGAGAAAACATTAAAACTAGTTTTGAGATCCTAAAAGAACATGTAACTCTTTTTTATTTTTTTAATCCTATAACCTCAAACCCAGAATATGCTTTACATACAAACATTATCAAAATTTTTAATTTCGGTAGATCAGATATGATCAGATCAGCTGTCTACGTTATGGTAAGTGAAGTGGTAGTTATGGAGGGCTTCTCCGAGCTGTGCCATATCAGTGATAATATTTTTCAGTTCCTTTGGAAATGTTATACGAGATAATTCACTCTCATCCTCTGTCTTTAGCTAATGTTAAAAACATAATACTAAAAAGCCTAAAGATACGCAAACTTGATGGGTGCCTAGAGCTACTTAATGTCAGAGGTAGGAATAGGAGCCATATATTTAGATTTAAGTTCAAGACTTTTTCACCTTGATAACTACCTCTTTCTCAAATGACTTCTTAACTTCAACTATGCATTTAGCCCAATATTTTGTAATGCCAGACCCATTTATTATTTAATGTGTTGTAACAGATATGCCCCTTATATTCTGATCTAGATTTTAAGTTACTTCTACTACAAGATCTTGTCCCAGAATCGTTCTATGCTCTGCAGGGCTTAATTGTACAAAAACAATCTTAATAACATCTTTTGGATTCTTAAACTTAGCATTCCCCATTGACCTTACCTTCTTACTTGTAACATCTATAGTTAACTCCAGTCAAGCCTCTTCCTGTTTCATGCCAATAAGGACTTTACTGGATCACACCTTGCTACAGTCTTTGAGTGGTTGTTACTGAAAAAATGTTGAGTGGGTAAGATACATATTTTTCTTTTTCCGCTTTACCTGTAATTCACAGCAGGGGTCTTATTTTCTTTAGATTTAACTATGAAAGAGAGAGCCATGGGGAATTAGACAACTGAATTTGGCATTCCTCTAAGTACAGTGAATTAAATCTTATTCTACATTGCCTTTCGCTTAAGGGAGAGTGGAGAAAGTAGTATTATTCCTGGATTTCTGTATTGGATATTTTCCATAAGACTACTAAACATCATTCTTCATCTGATACACAGTCAGATGCAGTACTATTTTTCAGATGATTTCTACTTCACATATACATATACCATTTTTAAAAGATATATTTAGGGAAAAACTTTCTAGTAGTCCCAGTTCTTATATTGGGATTTAATAAACATAAAATCACCTCAGAGTGACTACATAAGAATAAGGTAAGTACTTTGACTAAGTCAACAAAGCTAACAAATGACAGACAGGGATGTCTGAACTCTCACAATGCCCTCTTTCCCCATCATTTGCTCCCCAAAGACAGGGAGCTGAGCTTTTTAGAAGAAAAGATAATTTAAAACAAGACAAAACGAGCCATGTTCTCATCACATGGGGCTTCTCCTTCCTTAGAAATGGCAAATCAGGAGCACATTTATTTATATATTTAATTAAGTTAAATACTCTGGAATAGTTAAGGTAACTTCTTTTCCTGTGATTACTGCCCTTGAAGAATCTAGTTTCGAGTAGTTCCTTGAATCTTTAATGTATAATTTTAGTAAAACTGTCCAGAAGGTAAAATTGACAAATTAATTCTCCTTATTTTAGATATGGTGGCAAATCTGAGGTTAAAATTTTGATATTATATGGGGATTACTTTTATTGTTGTTGAAACTATATATAAACGTGATTATATAATGAGCAACAGTGTTTTCCAGAATGGTGTCATCCATACGGTAGCCACTTGAGCATTTGAAATGTGGCGTATCTGATTTGCGATATGCTTTATGTGTAAAGTGTACAGTGAATTTTGAAGACTTAGTTTGAAAAAAGAATGTAAAATATCTCTTATTTTTTATTTTGATTTCATGTTGAAATTGTAATATGTGTGATATGTTAGATAAATAAAACATTGATATTTAATTTTAAGTATTTTTTACTTTTTAAATGTGGCTGATAGAGAATATAAAATTATGTTTTTTACTCACATTATATTCTGTTGGACAACAGTGTTCTAGAGTGATAATCAAAGTACCTTATAAGCATAAATAACATTAATACATATCTTATAATAAATAGATATATAAATGAGACATTGCATGTGATGTTTTTATGGAATTTTATACAATTGTGTTCAATTTGTTGGCTCAATAGTAGTTATATTAATCCAATAATCTGTCTGGGTTTTAGATTTTAAGTGTAGCAATAGCTCCTATTTAACTTAGTATGTGCATAAAATTGATTAGGCTGTCGGGATGTTCTGTACAATTCAGTAATAATACAGAATTGTTATTTTAAAAATCCTAGAGGATATAATTAGTAGATAATATTTTAAGACCTCACTTTTTAAAAAAGTTAATGTTATTTCTATAAGTACATAGGCCTTAGAATTTAGTTTGTTTTTTGTTTGTGTATTTGGTTTTCTCTATTGATTCAACTAAAGATGAGGGAAGATCCAATTATTGAGATTCTATTCTGTTTCAGGCATTGCATACCAGACACTTCAGAAATGTTATCTCATTTATTCTTTGAAACAATCCTGTGATATGATCCATCATAAGATGATTCTCCTTTGACAAATGGTTTTTACTGTTAATTCACCTGGGAAGTCCACTGACGAGCAGTTGAGAACCTATGAGGGCCACATAGTGGAGACCCTAAGAGCCTAGCCTCTATCTAAAATGTGACCCAGTCTCCTACCAAAATTACTTAAACAATAGACACAAAGCGGGACTTCCCTGGTGGCACAGTGGTTAAGAATCTGCCTGCCAATGCAGGGGACCTGGGTTTGATCCCTGGTCCGGGGAGATCCCACATGCCATGAAACAACTAAGCCCGTATGCCACAACTACTGAGCCTGAGCTCTAGAGCCCGCAAGCCACAGCTACTGAGCCCATGTGTCACAACTACTGAAGCCCATGCACTCTAGGGCCTGCGTGCTGCAGCTACTGAGCCTGCATGCTGCAACTACTGAAGCCCATGCGCCTAGAGCCCGTGCTCCACAACGAGAAGCCACTGCAATGAGAAGCCTGTGCACCACAATGAAGAGTAGGCCCCGCTTGCCACAACTAGAGAAAGCCCGTGCACAGCAACGAAGACCCAATGCAGCCAAAAATTAAAAAAAAAAAAAAAAAGGCACAAAGCAAATAGCATACAACAATAAGGAAAATTAAATTTAAAAATATCATTTATATAAATTGGATTAAATCAATAAAGTTATCACCTTCTCCCCATTGGTCTTAGTTAGTGGTACAGTATTGTTTGAATTATACAAGTTAGAGATCATAGTGCTGTCTTTGAATCATTCATCTTTCTTAGCCTCACGTTTAATTATATCCAAGTTCCATTTTTCTTGAATTTTGTTCCTCTTTTCAGTTTTAGGCTTATACCTCTCCCAGCCCCAAAGTCCAGGTATCCATGATTCCTCACATACTATTACACTAGCCTCTAAACTCCAATATCTCCCCAAACAACTGTGGTCCATATTTCCACCAGTTGTAACTTTTTAAAATAAAACATAGATCTGATTATTAACTCCTCCTTAATAAGCAAACATTTGTAATTGTCTCCAAATAAAATACAAATTCCATCCATTTCAGATATATCATTCTTTCAGTTCCCAACTCCTCTTTTGTCATGTGCCATACATAGATCCAATTTCATAGGGCTATTTGGGAGGCAAAATAACATAGTGATTAAAATATGGACTTTTAAATTAATTTGGTGGTTGAGGGCTGACTTCATAACTCTACTTTCTCTGTGACTTTGGTAAAATTACATCTATAGAATCAAAATTATACTATTAACTATAAGCATAGTGATTGCTATTGTGAGAGTAAAATGTTTAATGTATAAAACATGCTTTATTACCGCTTAATATGTGTTAGCTTTTAAATTTTGGGTTGCATTGTGTCTCTCCAAAAAGACGTATTGAAGTCCCAACCCTCGTAACTTCAGAATATGAGTTTATTTGGAAATAGATTTGTTGCAGACATAATTATTTAAGATGAGGTCACATTGGAGTAGGGTGCATTTCTAATCCAATATGACTGGTGTCCTTATAAGAAGAGGATCATGTGGAGATACAGAGATACATGGGTAATACCATATGAAGACTGAGGCAGAGAATGGAGTGCTGGTCTACAACCCATGGAATGCCAAAGATGGCTGGCTGTCACCAGGAGCTTGGAGAGAGGTATGGAAGGTTCTCTCTCAGAGGTGTCAGAAAGATCCAGCAGCGCCAAAACATTGGCATTAGACTTCTAGACTCCAGAGCTGAGAAAATAAATTTCTGTTGTTTTAAGCCACTTTGTTATGGCGGCCACAGGAAACTGATACATTTTATTATTTCATTTTTTAATTACTTATATCCTCTTATCTTTATTCCTTTGCTCTCACTTTACTAGTTGGACTTTTCAACGGTTAATCCCTGTTTATCACTTCAGTTCTTTAATTTATGTCTGTATCTCTACGATCCACTCCTTACTCTTAGCTATTAATTCATATGTATATACTTTTACTATCGTCCTTATCAGAATATTATTTTATTGTTTATGTAGATCTCCTTTGCTTGAGTATAAACTCCCAGGATTCAGAAACTACAATTTATCTGCTTTCAATTCTTTGTTTACCCAGTACCTTTCACAGTGCCTTGCACATAGAAGAATCTCATGAAAGGTTTTTGAATTTAGAATTGCTTTTTGTTTTTTTGTTTTCAGTAACTGTGACCATGACTGAGTATTGTTCCTAGAACTTCTTTTTAATGCTATTTCTAAAATGTATAGAAATATTAAAAACTTATAAGAAAATATATTAAATATATTAGACAAATATGCTCAGTGAATTTATTTCTCTATAATCTTCAGTTTATAAGACTAGAAGCTAGGTACATTGCACATTAAACTTTTAACATTAAATTATATTTTTTCTATCAGGATATTTTGTTTGCAAATTAGAGAATTGCCAAACTCCTAAAGATTTCTTTGTTAAAGGGATACATATATTTAAAAGTTAGATTTTATCAAGTTCAACTTGTATATATCAAATTTTAGAAACTTAAACGGTTAGTAGAAAGTTGAGCTATTTAAAATTAGAATGTCACAATCATAATTTACCTTTGAATCTTACTTTCACACTCAACTCTAAAGTCAAAGCTCTAACATTTCTTGTTGTTTAACTAAAAGCAAGGTATATCACATTTCATATCTATCACTTATTTTACTATCGCATGTTAGATATGTTTATAATGATAAATAATATATTTTTAATTTCGGCGATAAGATGCCTCAGGCAGGCCTGAATCCTGGGTGGCAAGGAAAAATTTGAGCTTTAATGCAGTCTACCTTATAGTAAACACCCAGGAATGTGCTGAGGTAACGACAAGTTTCATACACCAGGAGAGTCAGAATTATTTTCAACAGTTGACAGAATTTGTGAAGATATGAATTCCAAGGAAGCTTGTATCTCTGGCTAGAAGGCTGCTTTGTTTGTGGTTTACAGAGCTAAGTTTTATGTTTTACCTGTGTCTCTTAGCATCGTTCTGTCAATTATATCACCATCAGACTTGTGACAGCCATACATTTTACAAGTTGTGGTACTTGGCCATAAAACTAGCTTTCTCACACATTACCTAATATAGTGGTTGACATGGAATATGATTTTAGTTTTTAAAAGCAAAGAAACACAGGGTTCATTTTCATTAAAAAATGTTCACACCCTGAGCATAGGTTATACTATATGCGTCTAATTTCATGGTTTATACAGCACCTACAGATAATTCTATACACTTGGTCCAAGTTTTCACTGGGGTAAGCAGTAAGAAAAACGAACAAACTAAAAATGAGGTCTGGAGGGTTATATTCTTCCTAATAAAATTTAGTGTCCGTCTGTAATTGTGGTAAAAATGTTTAGGAAAATTCATCATCTGCTTACAAAGTTGGATAGCATTTTTATTTGCCTCTAGAACTCACTTTTCAAGATTAATGAAGGCTCTTACCTCTTCAACTAACCTTCTTCATATTTCTGATATTAACAAAAACCTAACACTCTGCTGAGGACGCTACTTCCCTGCGTCTCTTCCTGGTGGAGTTTGTGCTTTCTGCCACACTCTGGGTACATCACCGCCCAGACGTATGGTAAGTGCTTTTCTCAGTACCTCGGCAGCTTCCCTGCTATTATTCCTTGATCTAATTTTTGAAAATTCTTGCCCATTTAAGACCCACATTATTAGAGTAAAATGCCTTTTACCCCTATACACCAATGGTACCTACCATTTTATTAGACATTTTGCCCTATGGGTTACAGTATTAATACTGTTCTTGTCAATCGATCCATCAGTCTGACTCCTCAGTTCCTTGTCTTTCTTGCCTCTAACAACATATCTTCCGTAACTCCTTCTTAACTAGAAGGACCCTAGACTGCACCCTAGAATTTAGCACCTGCGACTGCTGGACTAATGAACTAATACATTGGTACATCCCTCTTCAAACACAACTTCTTTTCCTAACAACTGATTCACTCCCCTAATTTTTTTCCCTCCACCATGTTGGGTGTTCAAGTCTGTCTTATTCCTCTAATTTCATCTAGCTTTCTATACTCTTTTTCGATAGATTTTTCTAACACTGAGGGTGACCAACTGTCATAGTCTACTCTGGACTGAGGGGTTTCTGTGGACTCAGGACTTGCAGTGCTAAAACCAGGACAGTCCCAGCAGGATCAGGGCAATTGGTCATGTTACTTCAATTACTGTAACCCCTATATTAACTATCCTTGCTCTGGTTCTACCAGCCTGGTAAAACCATAACCTAATCCACTGGAGAAAACCTCTCAGCTGGTTAGATCAGCTCTACCATAAAAGCATAGTTTGTCCCTTAACACTAGCTGAGAATCCAATATTATTTATGTCAACAACACTTTTCTTGGCTTGTTGTAGTAAATAATTAACTTTCATCAGTGTCCTATACTTTATGCCTCTTAACTGCCATACTGCCCTCCCTCTACTTCCCTGAAAAATAGAAACTATCTAACAAACTCTTTACACTTTTTGCCAACAGGACTGAATTTCCACCTCTCCCATCTCTATCATCTTTTACTTAGAATGGAAGACGAATCACTTCTTATCCAAAGCTAATCCCTTAACTTACAGTCTGGGTTGGCTTCTCATGCCCCTCTCAACCATACCTCCAACTGGCCATCAAATCTGATTTATTCTTGCTTCACAATAGTCCTGAAACCATTCCAGTTTTATCTACCTCCAGTGCCAAGACCCATATCTTAACTTGACTATTATGAAAGCTTCAAAGCTAGTCATCAGTCTCCAGTATATCTCCTTTCCAATTAATTTATGACATTAAACTCCAGTGATCTTTGAAAAATGAAAACTGATCCTTGAATCAAAATGATTCAGAGTTTTCATTATGCTTAGCATAAAACTTCAGAGAATTAACATAGCCTACAGAGTCCAAGCTTCCCTATCCAGTTTGATTTCTGCCTCTTTTATTCTGTGCTGCACATATACCTAACTTTTCTTGTATTTCCTTGAACAAACCTGCTGATATTTCATTTTGAGATTTTCCATAAGTTGTTTCCATTTCTCCAGTCCCTCTTCTTTAGCACCTAATTGTTACTCATTCTTCAAATTGTATCTTATATATTACCTTTTAGGAATCATTTCATGGAGTCTTAGACTGGTGAAGAACCCCTATTATTTACTGTCATAGCACCCTGCACTTCCTCATCAAAGTATCTGTCACAGGCTTAATATCTGTGTTCTTTACTAGACTATGAATTGCCCAAGAAATCTTGTCTTTCCTTTCTGCAGTTTTATCCAAGGCAGCTAGCTCAATACTTGGGTCATAGTGAATGAACAGTATACATTTATGAATAAGGTAAATAAATAATTGAATTTACTTTTAAAAATTCTCTTGATATCTGGTTGTATTTATTACTAGAAATATATTATCAGGTAGTCTGTGAACATTGAAAGTGGCTTGCAGCCACACAGAAAGATAAATCAAGTGCATGCATTTTTCTTAACAGACAAACTCAAGACAAAGAAATATACATGGTCCTATGAGAAAATGTTTATACATATGAGAAGTTAAAGAGAGAGTGGTTTTAGAATCATTGGATTGCTGCCACATGGTTGTTTCAAGGAACAGTCAGAGTAAAGGGAAGATAACTACCACATAGAGAGAGGTCATTGTATGACAGATAGTCAACAATCCATTTGATGTATCTCAGATGTTATGGCGTTATACTACCCTGCTCTTAAATGTCTGTTGTAGAAGAAGTAAGGTATTTCAGAATATGAGCCAATTCCTTAACTTTTGATTAACTTACAAATGGACAAAAGACTGCTGACAGGTCAAATAAACCACATGTTGAGGGGGAGGGGTTGGTTTAGGTTTTGCAAACAGATAGGTTACAATTCAGAGGAGTTAGGGATTTTCTCTCTTCTGTTACTCCTAAGTTTTACTTCCTATTGGATCTAGGCTAATTCATAATTTTAGACCAGGATTATTTAAATTTATCAACAGCAAGCATTTTGACTAAACTCTCTTAACTGGTTTTATTTCTCACTGTTAATTCCATTATACTCAAACTCTCCTAACTTGATATCCATTTTGGACATACCTTTTCTTTAGTAGGAGTGATATCATTGTTTAGTCTCTGTATCTAAGAGAATATCTTTTTGTTTCCCTCTTTTAGGAACGTGTCCTTATTGGAATGTTTCCATGATGTTATAGATTCTTTTCAAACAGATTTAGGATTAAAAAAAAACATGGAAAAAAGAAAAGGAATGAAATCCTTGAAGTATTATAAAGAAACTCAGCAAATCTCATATATACATATATGTACACATCTGTTACATATGTTATTATGTACCATCTATATCTACCTATAATGGAAAATATATAAACTCTATTTTTAACCTTTTGTTTATTCAGTTATCTTAATTAAAACATATTTTATGAATATAAAAATGTATAAATGTATAAATATGAGTATTTAGCAGCAGAAAATCACCATAGAAATCTGAAAGAAACTCAATACATACACCCTTGCCATGACATTTTAATTCCATAAAATCTGTAGTGTAGGAATACAACCTTTTGAGTATGACTTTGGCAATCAGAATTTTCAAGTGATATTTGTGGCAGCCACATGAAACAGGGAGGCAGTTTGATAGTTCCAAAAGATTGCTGCCTTGGATGGTTTCAACTCTGCCATTTGCTAGCTTTGTGACATTGTGCTATGAACTTTATCCTCTCTTGCTCTACATTTCCTATTTGTAAAATGAGTGATAACCACAATTGCTCAATGAACCTTAGTTACTAGTTTATTACAAATATCAAATTAATATGCTAAAATAATGAATCATAAGCAGTTTAGGTCTGTTGGTTACAACTTCTATGGAACTTCTTCCTCCTACAGATTTGCTGAAGGTAATGCAATCCCTTCCAGGCTTCTGGTAATGTGTGGTGGAGCCGATTAATTTGGTTTATCATTACATTAAAGGGTGCCTTCAGGATCCTGCATTTATGGTGGGATCTCCCTTCCACAGCCCATGTGGAACATACCCGGCATTTGGTTTCTGGTGTTATGTTGCCATAAGAGAAAAACCTGGAGTTCAAGTTCCCAGGGTTAGGAAATGCTGTCATGGCAAATGCAACTTGAGGAATAATCAATTCTTTGGGTTTTGCTTTCACTTGGATTTGAGCCAAAAAATTCTATTTTATCATCTCTTAAGTTCATTTTTAGTGATTTTCAATGAAAGAGGGAGTCCTAATACCTAAACAGCCATATTCCATTGACCATAAACAAAGCTACCTCTCAGCCATATTCCTGGAAATGGAAGTTTCTGTATATGTTTTAACTTTTATTTTATATTCCAAAAATAACAAAAGTGCTTTGAGAATTCTACATGAGCTCATATTTTATAGTATAGAATATGTATATCAGATTAGGTTAAGCCAGATAATACTCTGTATATTAAGTAATGTGTGAGCTCTGTATGGAATGAAAACCATGAGTTGAATAGGTGAAGAAGTAGGAAATGCCAGAGGGAATAGTAACTTTGAAGTTAAAGGTATATTTCAATAAAATGTTTTGGGAAATTAGAAATAATTAGTACCTTAAATGATCTAATCATAAATGGGCCTACTTTTTAAAATTAAGAATTGGAATGACACTAAAGTATTTTCATATGTTCAATAAATGTTTGTATTGCTTCACATACTGCTTTAGGAATTCAGAATAGGTGATGAATAAGATACCTGATCTCCTAAACATTATATTATATTTTGAGGAGATTATAAACAAGTAAACAAATATGTTATTTAATATGTCCATTATTTTTAGGTACAGTAGTCCCTCCATATTCACAGGGGATACAGTCCAAGACCCCCAGTGGATGCCTGAAACCCAAGGATAGTACCAAACCCTATATGTACTATATGATTTTCTTATACATACGTACGTATGATGAAGTTTAATTTATAAATTAGGCACAGTAAGAGATGAGCAATAATAACTATAATAAAATAGAACAATTACAGCAATATACTGTAATAAAAGTTATGTGAATGTGGTCCTCCTCTCTCTCAAAATGTCTTGTACAAATTTAATGCCTTTTCCATGTTAACTAAGTACATATCATTCGCTGTGGCCCTAACATTTCAAGTTTGAGCTGCGACACCAAAACTAGCATGGATTGCTTTTTCCTCCTTCACAATTTTAAGGATAGAAGATTCATTCTTACCGTAGATTTCAGCATCCTTAGCTTTTTTATAGTTTAGGGGTTTTTTTTAATAGTTTTTTATAGGTTTTTCCCTTTCCATATTAAGTCAAGGACTTTCATCTTTTCACTTAAAGGAAGCACTTTACAGCTTCTCTTGGCATATCCAAATTGCCAGCATCACCACTCTTGTGCTCTGGGGCCATTATTAAGTAAAATAAAGGGTTACTAGAACACAAGCCCTGCGATACAGGGACAGTCCATTTGATAACCGAGTTGGGTACTAAGTGACTAAAGGGTGGGACACGCTGGACAAAGAGATGATTCAAGACCTGGGTAGATGGAGCAGGATGGAGTGAGATTTCAACCTGCTACTCAGAACAGTGCTCAATTTAGAAATTATGAATTATTTAGTTCTAGAATTTTTCACGTAATATTTTCAGACCACAGTTAACCATGGGAAAGTGAAACTGAGGGTAGGGGAGGATTACTGTAGTAAAAAAATGCTTTGTAGACAAGTAATCAGGGCATTTTAATAGAAAATGAGTAGAAGAAAAGTCTAGATTATAATGGGTGAATTATGCAATTTGTGAGCTGAACAGCAAAGAAGAGCTAAAGAAGTGAATATCTTGAAGTAGAAAGCCCTGAAGCTGACTGTTCTAGAGGATTAGATAGAGAACCAGAGTGCTGGGATGTGGGGAGCTGGGAGAGAGAGTACAAGTTGAGAGGTGTTCTAGGACCACTACATGTAGTCCTCTGTAGACTGTCTTAAGAAATTTAGTGTTCGTTCCAATTACAGTGGATTGTTTCAAGCAGACAAGTATCCAGATTTAATCTGTGATGGAAAAAAAAATCACTCACTCTTAGGTGGAAAATTAATTGTAGGGAAGAAAGTTTGGAAGCAGAGAGACTAGTGTTTAGTCTGCTTCTGACTAGAAATGATAAGAGCTTAAAATGAAGCAGTATCAATGGTTTTCTTCACAGTAGAAGAAAGACTGTTTGAAAAAATACTGAATAGAATCCATAGGAATTGTGTACAGATTTATATATGGAAGAGTCCGTATGATTCTCCGATATTTGGCTTGAATGATTGGGTGAAATGCAACACCCTTCCCTGTGATAGAGAAAACATGAGGAGGAAGTTTGCATTTATTTGAGAAGGAGAGGAATAGAGATGATTGAATTACTTTTGGAATTGGGTGGTTTAAATTGGACATCTAAGACATCCCTTGGTCATTTGGATATAAAGAAGTGACCTGCCTTGGTAGAAAAACATGTATTTGTAATCAGACTGTTTCAATCATGGCTTTGTAGTTTACAAGCTGTGAAAACTTAAGCAACTCAAATTATCTGATCCTCAACATTTTTTCCCATTAAAGCAAATTATTAATACCAAAATATTGAGTTGATTTGGATTATACAGTGCTTTACCCTTAGTTGGCATTTGGAAGTTGTTTTATCATGATCATTATCATATGTGGTCTGGACAGTGGGAGAAAAGTTATGTCATTTGGGGAGATATTGGCATATAGTTTTCTTTTTAAAAAAATCTATGGATTTGAATGAGATATAATGTATAAACTAAGGGGGAAATCGTATGATGGAAGGAAAGCCACATATCCAAAAAGGCAACTAAATGATGTTGGTAAAGTTGATGCTGAATAGGAAAGGAGTCTTGTGAAGGAGAAGCTGGGAAAGAAACCAGAAAGGAGGGGAAATGAGAGAAGGGCATTTGAGAAGGAAACTTCAGTCAGTTGTTGCAGAGAAGGTAAGAAAGGAGTAGAAAAGTATCAGTGGGATATAATAATAATGGTGGTCATTATAGATCTTGTCAAGAGTTGTTTCACTGGGTACAGAAACCTTGGAGGAGGGGGGACATTTTTCCATTCAGAGAGGTGTAAAAATATAATAGTACAAGCATATTTAATTTAGCTTGTTATTTGTAGAGACAAAGTTGAAATAAATATTTCCTTAGGTAGGACACAAAATCATGTACTTGCAATGGGGGTGAAAGGATTTGGGTAGGGTATGTAATAAAAGAGATGACAGTTGGAATGACTTCTGAGGGTAACAACTTCTCCAAAATCACATGCTAATAAGAGCATTAGAAATCCTAAAGGACTATTGGAAAACGTTTGTTTACATTAAAAAATATATATATATCTGGCACTATATTCTTAAGTCATTGACAGTAAGAATATGACATTAAGGTGCATTAAAATTAAATGTAATTCAGTATCTTCTGTATACAATATATTGTGGTTCACACATTTTTACCAAAAATGATCTACTCCAAAAGAAAGACTATTTTTATACATTTCTGATCCAGAAGACTTGCTGTTTTATTAATTAGTGTACAAGGAATTGTTAGGTTAGATGATTATGTTCAATTAAGTATAATGAATATAATTAATGTAGTTGATGTTTTAGGTTCTTGAGTTAATAGTGCCATTAAATGCTGCTGTTTCTGTTGTGGTACTGATTATTATTATAATAAAACAGCAAACTTTGAAATCATAGGGAAGCTAATTTTGACTACTGTTTTATAGCAAGTTTATATAGACATTTTTATATATATACATGGTCGTTATTTAAATAACAGATCATAACTTAAATATACAATGATTATTTAAGTCAATACATTAACCACTTTCACTTAGTTTTATCTATTTAAAAAAAGTAGTTTTCAAATTGAAATATGAGTATGAAATTATAATTGGAAGATGAGTATACATGCCTTTAATTATCTGAAATAAGAAAATATGCATTTAGTTCCTATACAAATTTGTTAAACATCTTCAACATGCCAAATATTTTAAGTAAGGTTATTTTTCCTTATTAAATGCTTTAATATTTTACTTTTATGTAAAAATAATTTCCATAATATTAGCCATCAATAACAATGCACAATAAAATTTTAATAAGTGTAATTTGTTTTCTCATCTACTTGTTCTATAGGCGATGTTAATGAATATTTAAATACTGATAAATGAAAATCCTTCTTATAGCTTGAAGCAGCTGTAAAAAGCACATGATGTATATTTCTTGGATTATTTATAGTATAAAGAGCATAATTAAATAAAATGTTTTTAACATAAGTTAGAAATCTGTCATTGATTCTAAGCTATAGTTGTATTATATCACTTTGGAAAAATGTGAAGGAATTCTTATTAAAATTATTTTTATGTACTCATTTTGGATATGAACATGCATAATTCCATGTGCTTTATTTTCTGTCATTTTAGTCACGTAAGTCTTGCCATGTGGCTTCTGTTATTTGTGTTAGCTGAAAGTTCCTACTTATAAATGTTTTGAAAGAATAAGACACACCATTAATATTTATTTACTTAATTTTAAAAAGCATTTTACACCATTTTTCTAGTAGTAAACATTTGTAACTTTCTTTTTTCTTTAATAATGCATTTTTCTTGTTGTCTGAAGTTTTAAGTGGTATTTTAGCATCCGATTTCACAATTTATCTTCTGTAAAATGGAGATGACCCTCCTCTGTGTTGGGTGTTGAGAGTGATCTGGAGTTCCTTTATCAACACATAAACCTTTCTCTGTTGGGGAAAAGGTGCTGTTTCTTTTATCTATTTATTTTCTCAGCTAAAATAGACGAAGACTAAATATGGGTGAGATAACCTTAATTGACAAGACTTTTGGTGCAATATTTTGAAAAGGCACTGTGCTTAGAATCATTTAACCTCATTGATATTTATGACCCAGTTCTGTCTGAATTCTTTACCCACAAAGCACTTCTAAATATCCTTTCACATAAAACAAAAGGGTTAGACCAAATTTGTATTTTCAGACTATGCTCTTTCAATTCAGGGCCACTGCACATTGTTGTGTTCTGTGTAAATGCAGATGGGTGCCACTGGCAACTGAATCTGCTCACAGGACCTGGGTTCTGAGTGTAACTCAGAGGGGAGCAGGCAATAGGCCCAAGTAGTTAAGTTTCAGAACCCCAAGCTTCAGATTCAATCAGAAAAGATATGTTATAAATGTTATACTTGGTAGAAATGACCAATTGCTTGAATTTACTCACTTGTAAAACCCATCTAGGCTTTTTTCTATGTGTGAGTGTAAAAATAATTAAAATTTTTGACAATTTTTTAGTTTGTTTAATACTATTCAGGTTTTTATTTTTTCTTAAATCACTTTTGGCAAGTTATTTTAACATTTTAAAATTCTATTTAAAATTTCAACAAGGTTTATGCAGTTTCTTCTATTTAATATCTGCAGTATCTGTAGCTATTTATGATATGTATTCCTTTGTTCTCTTTAGGTTCTTCATTGATATTGTCAGAGAGTTGTCAAATTTATTTGGTTTTAAATATGATTCAATTTTTTCTTGCTGAATCTCTTTACTGTATATTATCTTATTTAAAATATTTACATTTTATTCTTTATTTTTATCTCATTAAGTAGTATTCTTATATTTGTTCTATTCTTCTTTGTGCTTCATTTGTATTTCCTCTGATTTGTTTTCTAACTTTCATTTTATGTATTTAATATAAGCAGATTATATAAATTTCCTTCTATGTCTAAATTTATGTGCATTCTCCAAGTTTTCATAAATATTATTGACACTTTTGATTTCTTCTTTGGCCAGTAGATGGGAATTTTTTAAAGTTTACATCATTATTTTTCAACATAATTACATAGTTACACAGTGCTCAGAAAATGTATTGTGTTCGATGCAGCATTTTTGAAATTTATGACACAACACATCGTTGATTTTCTCAACTGTCTTATATACTGTAGCACAGGTGTGTGTTCTATTTAGATACATGAAAAAAATACACAAACAGATTGAATAAAGTATGCTAATTGTTTTCTTAAAATCTCCCACATATTACAATATTGATAATCTACAAATATTATATCTTCTTGATATATTTAATATTTATAAATGGATGATTTTAACATAAATGTATACTTTGTGGAATTGTCTATTTTTATTACAATATTTTTTAATTTTAAATTTTCTTATTTTTGTTTGAATTGATTATTAATAGATTCTATGTTATTAGATTACAAATATAGACGTTTTATATCCTCTCGTGGAATTGAGCCTTCTATCACTATGTAACAGAACTCTTTTATTTTTGACTATTTTTGACAAATATATACCAGCTTTAATTTGATTCACATTGTCCTTCTATTTTTTTTTCCCTCCCCACATCTGTTTCTAGACATGTATGTATATACATGTATCCACATATTTATATTATATTTATATATATGTAGAAAAAGAGGTACATACATATACTCACAGAGACACACACACACATATATATGCATATGTGTACATACATATACATATGGGTATTTTATTGAGGTATAATTTTATACAATGAAATAAACAACTCTTTAAGAGTATGGCTTAAATACATGTAAATTTTTACATATGTATCGTATGTAACAACCAACCAAATAAAGACAGAATGTTTCTTTTATTGCAGAATGTTATTACATGTATCAGTAAGTTGGTCTTTTTTTAATTATTATTACTTCTTGGTATTCCTTTGTAGGAATATAACCCAATAGGTTTCTTTTTCCATTTTCCATGTTGTGGACATTTGTGTTGCTCCTAGACTTTGGCTACAGTGAATAATGGGGCTGTAAACCTTGTTGTACAAGTATTTTTCTGGTCATTGTTCTTCCTTTCTATAGAAGTAGAATTGCTGGATCATGGTATATATGTATTTTTAACTTTAGTAGCAACTTCCAAAAAGTTTCAAATGTGTATGTGTCTGTTTAACAACTTTAAGATATATTTTATATACAATATTCATTTTTATTGTGTATAATTTAATGATTTGAAATATGAAACTATAACCACAATCAAGAGAATAGACGTATCTATCTCACTTTCTTCCCCTCAAAAATGTTTTCCTGACCCTTTTGCAATCTCATTTCCACAACCTTGCCCCACCCAATCACACTCCATTATACAAAAGTTTCTGTTTTATTTTTAATTTTACATACAATATGTATTTTTAAAAAAATCTTGTTTCTTTCACCAGCATAATTGTTTTGAGATATATCCACGTCATTGTGTTTGTCCGTGGTTCACTCCTTTGTATTCCTGAGTAAAGTTCCATTACAGGGAAACACAATTTGTTTATCCATTTAACCGTTGACAAGCATTTGGGTTGTTTTCAGTTTTGGGCTATTGCAAATAGGGCTGTTATGTTTATTCATGTGAAAGTATTTGTGCAGACTTATGCTTTCATTTCCCTTGGGTAAATAGATAATAGTGGAATGTCTGTGTTATATGGTAGGTGTATGTTTAACTTTTTAAGAAACTATAGAATTGTTTTCCAAGGTGAGTGTACTATTTTAAATTCTTAACAAACGTATTTGAGAGTTACAGTTGCTCCACATTTTTGATAACACTGGTATGATCAAACTTTTAAATTTTAGACATGTTAATAGTTGTACAGTAGTATCTCGTGATTTTAATTTGTGTTTCCCTAATGACTAATTCCAGCATGGTTTTAGTATTTTGGTATTTTATGGTTTTAGTATTTATTTTAGTATTTCATACCAGTAATGTGTAAGAATTTTATTTGGGATTGTAAATAGTTGTGATTATCCTATTTGGGTGAGTGTCTAGTTGTTTTTGACTGGTTTAATTTGCATTTTTCTGAGGAGTAATGATGTTTAACAACTTTTCATAGGATTAAAATCTATTTGAATATTCTACTTCAGGAAATAATTTAAATCTTTTACTTATTTTTGTTTTTTCTTATTAATACAGTTATATATTTTGAATATGAAATCCTTGGCAGATATATGAATTGCAGATATTTTCTTTAATTCTTTGGCTTACCATTTTACTGTCTTAGTAGTGTATTTAATAAGTAGATTTTTAATAATTTTGGTAAAGTCAGATTTGTCATTTTTTCCTAGTTACACTTTTCGTGTTCTATTTAAGACATCTTTGCCTAACACAATATTGTGAATATATTCTCAAATATTTCCTTCTGGAATCTTTATAGTTTAACTTCATATTTAGGTTTATGATTCATCTTGAATTAATCTTAGAATGTTAGGAGTTAAGGGTCAGGTAAATGTGTTTCATTCTGGATTTCCAGATGCTGCAGCGCCATTTGTTGAGAGTATGTTCTTTCCCCCATTAAATTGTTTGGATGCCTTTATCCAGTGGCTGTAGTGGTGAGGGTCTACTTCTGTGCTCTCTGTTTACTCATGTGAATACCACACAGTCTTAATTAATGTAACTATATAGTAATTTTTCAAGTGACAGTGTCCATGTTCATATAGATCTAAATGTATACTGAATTATTCAAATTGTCTTTTTTTTCTTTTTCTGAGTTTCATTAATTTGCCTTTTCCCAGACATGGTTATTTTATTTAAATTGTCAAATACATTGATATAGTGATGCTTATAATATCATTTTAATCTTTTTAGAATTTGTAATGATGTTTGCCTTTTTTTACTAATTGGTAAATTTTTTTATTCTGTTTTATTTTCCTGATCAGTCTTGCCAGGGAGTTACACTTTTATTACTTTTTCCAAAAAAATGAACTTTTGATTTCCTGATTTCATCTATTTTAAATGTTTTCTATTCTATTCTTCCCTTATATTTATAATTTTGTTCCTTCTAATATTTGTGAGATGAATTTGCTCTTTTTAGTCTGGTTTTCTGAGATAGTTCTTATCATTGATTTTAATATGTCTCCTTTTGTAATACGTAATTTAAAGTGGCAGATCACTAAGAGCAGTGCTTTAGATGCTTACCACAAACTCAACTGGTTGTGTCATTCAATGATTATCATTCAGGCCAAAGGTTTTGGATTTTATTGAGAATTGCTTAATGAGTCAGTATACTGTCTACGTGGGTGACTGTTTCACATATACTTGAGCACAGTATGTTTTCTGAAGTTGTTGGAAATGGTGTTCTATATATACAAATTAACTCAAGTTTATTCAAATTTGTTCAAATCTTCTATAACCTCAAGTCTTGTTAAATCTTCCGTAACTTCACTAATTTTTTCCCTCTACTTGGATCTATCAATTATTGAATGAGGACTGTTATCATCTTCAAATATGATTGTGAATTTGATTTCTCCATTTAGTCTTATTTCTTCACATATACTGATGCTATATTATTAGATACATTCATATTTAAGGTTGTTGAGTTGGCTCTTTTATTATTATAAAATGTCTTTATTCATCTCCGGTAAATTTCTTTGTATTATGGCTTACTTTGATATTAATATATCGATAACAGCCTTATTATCCTTAGTGTATGCCCAAACTCGTGTATCACCCATGTGGTTGCAGTAGCACCCCTCTCTCCGCTGGCTCCAATGGCCATATTGGGGGATACTATGTTGAGGGGGAGTGTCACGGAAGAAGGAAAAGGAAAATAACTGAGCTTCCTATTTGAATGGGTTGGCTCAGTATTTTGCTACAAGCCAAAAAATTGACAGCAGCTGCTTTCCAGCCATTTAGGGGTGGCCTTGAAAGACAGTAGCAAGAGAAAATCTTTTAAATGGACCAAACAGTGAGTGATGCACCTGGTCTTCCACTTACGATGGAATACATACTGATCAAGGTAAGGATGTTTGTGGACTTGTGGACAGTGGCAGATGGCCTGGCTGGCTATTTAAGTACATGAAAGGAAAAACCTGGAAAAGAGAAGACCATGGGTCCTGAGGTAGACATGTAAATGGATATATCAGAAGTGGCATGAGTGTGAAGATCTTTGTATCTCATTTTAATGACCACCAGGAAGTATCCATCGTGAAAAACTATTGAACGACCAAGTAGACTCAACTTGTTGCATTACCAACCACATGGTGGCACATTGGCTACATTGGGAACCTTCTATCCTGGAAGGGTAAGTGATTTATTCTTATAGGAATAGATACCTACTCCAGTTATGAGTCTGCCTTTCCTGCATATAAAGCCTCAGTCAGCATCATTATCTGGAGTTTACAGCATGCTAAATCCATAGGTATGAGATCCCTCATAGTACATAATCTGACAGAAGGTCCCAGTTCACAGCAAAGAAGATACAAAAGTGGGCCAATGACCATGGAAGCCACTAATTACATTTCTTTCTGTATCATGCAGAAGCTGATGGCCTGGGAAAATAGATGGCCAGCTAAAGCACAGCTGATGTCATCTCAGAAGCTGTATGCCATCCAGGATGGTAGTATTTATACTGAATTAGACACCCCCATTTGAGGCTGTGTCTGCAGTAAAAACCAGGGAACCAGGAGGTAGAAGCAAGTGTGACAGTGAATTTTATATGTCAACTTGACTGAGCCAGGGTGTCCAGATATTTGATTAAACATTATTCTAGGTGTTTCTGTGAGTGTATTTTTGGGTGAGATTTACATTTAAATCAGTGGACCTTGAGTAAAGCAAATTGCTCTGCAGAATGTAGGTGGGCCTTATCCAATCAGTTGAAGGTCTGAATAGAACAAAAGGCTGACCTCCCTGGAGTAAGAGGAAATTTTGCCAGAAGACTGCCTTTGGTCTTTATCTGCAACATCAGCTCTTCCTGGTTCACCAGCAGACTGCCTTTGAACTCAAACTGCAAGTCCTTCCTCACTCTTTAGGCTGCCAGCTTCCCCCATCAGATTTTGGACTTGTCAAGCCTCCACAATTGAGTGAGTCAACTCTTTAAAATAAATCTCTTTCTCTACATGTACACATCCTATTGGTTTTGTTTCTCTGGAGAATTCTGCCTAATATAGTAAGCATAGGCCTAATTACCATCACCCAAATGATCCACTGGAAGAATCTGAGTTCTTATCTCCTTAACTTGGGCTCTAAGTTTGTAGAGGTCTTTGTCCCAAAGAGGGTGCACTCTTGCCAGGAGACACAGCCATGGGCCAGTTAATCTTCAAGCTACAGTTGACACCAAGGTACATTTGAAGCCATATGTCCAGGTACCAGAAGGAAAGAAGAATCATCATCTTGACAATAGTACTTCACTCCAATCAGAAGGAGGAGGTAGAACTACTCTTACACAATGGCAAAGAGAGGAGTACGTGCGGAACTCAAGTGATCTACATGAGTGCCTCCTGGCAGTTTTGTTCCCAGTCGTGGCTGTGAATGGACAAGTGTAGCAACCGTATCTTGAGAATAGTATGATTACTGTAGGCTCAGAACCACCACGAATGAGGAATTAAACCACAGCACCAGATAAACCACAAAAATTAGCATGGAGAAGCTATGAATTCCAGTTGCAGCCCTAGACCAATTGCATAGTGGACTGTAGTTAATTTCACTAACATTTATCTACTGAGTTTCCCCTGAATAGGAGGATCTCTGGTACATTGGAGGACCCAGTCCCTGAACACGTATGGACAAATGGATCTGAGTAGTACAAGGCATGGGCAGTGGCAAACACGGAAGGCATCAAAAGATACCAGTTCTATGAGATCAGTGCCACTTATGACCTCATTCAACCTTGATTACTTCGTTAGAGTCCACCATCTCCAAATACAGCCACAATGAGGTTTGGGGATTCAACATTGAATTTGTGGGGCAGGGCACAAACATTCATTCTGTAACACTTACATTTTTAACTCAGTTTAATGTTGCTCCTGAAAAGCCCAAGTCTTGGAGAATCTTGAAGCCTGTATCATGCCTGATCTGATCCCCATGCACAGAATGAAGAAGTACCCACCTCTTTAAGGAAAGAAGCACTGATACCTGCAAACTGAGGTATGCTCTTCTTTCTATGAACTTGGTTTGTTTAGACATCTCTGCATTCACAGTTTGCAAGTTCACACTGATATTTTCATTCATATATAGGAACTGATATTTTAAAATCATATAAATATTAATATATAATATGTTAAGTATACATATATAATAAAGAATTAAATCATTTATAAAGTAAAAATTGTAAATATGAATTTATAATGTACTAATTATGTGTTATAACATATAATATATAAATGATTTTTAAAATTTACCAGCTCCTTTTTTCTTAGTTATTATTGCAGTCCTTTATATACTGCTTACGTGGCTCTATTTTTGGAGGTATTTTTTTTAAACTGCATGCATTCGTCTCAGACTCATCTAGTCCATTTCCATCCCCATGTATTGCAGCTACTAATATATTTAGATTACTTTTTAATTTTTTTTTTGTTTTCTTCATCCCATTTTATTTTATTTTGCTTTATTTTACTCTTTTCTAGCTTTCTTTAGATCTGATTAAAGCTCTTCTTCTCTTCATTAAACTTTTCTCCTCCTGGTTTAAAATATTTATTTTCTGCATCTCTTCTAGGTTAAAAGTTAGTCATTAATACTTTAATTATGTATACTTGAGTTAAAATCTATAGTCAGTTAATTTTTTCACATGCCAGGCAAAAAACAAAAAAAAAAATCAAGAAGTTATAATTACTGCCTCTCCAATTTACATTTTACTATGTCTAGTAATTTAGCTCTAGTGTCTCTAATGAACTGTGTTTAGGCATGCTCTATGTTTGTTTATATAAAAAATCTTTAATTGCCCTCATTTTGAAAAATAGCTCAGTGCAGTTACATTTCTATGGTTTAAAGTGGTTTCCTCTTAACATTTTTATTCCATTTTCTTTTGACTTCCATTGTTGTTCTGGAGAAATCAGTTATCATTTAATTCTTCTTCCAATTGTAGAAAACGTTTTTTCTCTATGGCTGCTTTGTGACTTTCTCTTTACCTTCACTGTTTAACTGTGGTTTAACATTTACGTGACTAGGAATGGACTTATTTTTATTTATTCTGCTTCAGGTTCTTTAGACTTTCTGAATTTGAAGAATGGTGACTTTCATTAATTGACTGCTATTTTTTTTTTTAATCTATTCCTATGACAAGGACCTTGGATATTCTATTTTTTTTTCAATTTATCTCACTCTGTATTATGTGTTTTTCATATAGTGGTTTCTCTGTGCTCCATTCTGTATACTTTCTTTGTTTCTAGTTTCAATTTTACTAATTCCTATTTTAGCTCTTGTCTAATCTGATGTTTAACATCACCATTACATAGAATTTGTGTGTGTATATGTGCTTGTTCATTGTCTCTAAAATTTCCATTTTACTATATGTCAAGGCTGCCTAACCATTTATAATAGTTTAGGGTTGTCAATTTTTACTTTGCTTTCCTTACTCTACTTCTTTAACATGAAAATATAATAGTTTTGCATTTTTAAAAAAACATTTAAGTTTGGGAGTACCTGTGGAGTTGGTTTTGTTGTTAGTTATTACGGATGACTCTTACTATTGGAAGCTTTTTCCTTATTTATTTTGTAATTTTGGATTGTGAGTTCATCACTGTTGTCATTCTATCTGTGGTAATTCTTGAGGATGAATTGCATGGCTGTTCTTACAGAAGAAATTGTGTTTGATCTTATCAGGTTCCTGGGAGCACTGCAAGCCCAGTTCCTCTTAAATTTTAAAACCTTGAGTTAGCACTGTAAATTCGGACTGAAACCTGTTACTAAACCATTGTTAAAGTGCCAATTATATCTCAGAAGGGATTTATTTATTTATTTATTTAACATCTCCAAATACCAAAGCAGGTTTAGAATTTTCTTTATGGTCTGCTTCTCTTTGGTGCAGTTTTATTTCTTTCTTACCTTTTTTCAGGCATTTACTTCATCCAAGATTAGCTTTGTGTGTGGTATTCTCCAGTCCATATCCCTACCTTTCACAAGCTCCTGATCTTTATGTGGAAAAGAGCTAATACCTGGGTTTTTTCTATTCTGTGGTGGCATCTGGCAACTTCATTGCTTACAGCGTTTCTAGAACCACATTCCATTATGTTCCCTGGCCTCTGTTAATTTTCTTCAGACCTATATATATCTGAAAGCATATTAAATTATTTTACCGGGCATTTTATATTTGCCATAATTAGGTTTTCACATCAGACATCACCTGAATAGTGTTGATGCTATAACATTTTTAGTAGCACTGGAATATATAATTTTAATGTCCATTCTAATCCCCTGCAATTTATGATGCTTTCACGTTTTGTAACCAGTCAATAATATATAATTAATTGTTTATGGTATAAAATAAATACTTTAAGAATCCAAGTATACATAAATAGCAAAACAAATACAAAGTCCGTACAAGGCAGCCTAAATTATTAATGTGTGGATTCATTCACTATAAATATTTGTTTCCCTCATCTTTACCCACCTTACCCCTAAAACAATTACGGGTTTTTCTTATTCTGGAAGAATGCCTTATACTTTTGGCTCTATGATACAAAATAATTCTCAAATAGTGCAATAACTCCTTAACTTGATGTCTGAACTATAAACATGAAAATCATTATAGTCTGTTGAGTCTTGATAATAACATTCAATTTTTTACTTTGTTAGTGTGCAAATTTAACTACTTTCTGAGGAAATTACAACATAGTATATGGAAAATTTTAAGGCATTATGTGAACTTTAATAAAAAGGCTACCAAATAGTCAATGTATTAATTTAGGTGATCTTAATTATTGACCTTATATTAAAGTCAATTGAATTGTGTACAGTATTAATGATATTTATGGTGGCTTTGTAATATTACATTTTTATATATTGTCCAAAGAATATCAATATTCATATTTGAAGAAATTGCCTGTAGAGCAACTCAGAATAGTGTATATGATACTAAGATCTCCACCAGTTGTTTTTTTTTAATATCTCATTTTCTCTTCTTTCTATTTGTCCCTACTCTTCCTTCTTCCATCTCTCTGTCATTTTTTTTTTCTCTTTCTCTGTTGCTTTATCTTAGTATCATCACTTGTTACCTAATGTCCTGCCCACTTCAAATTCTTTTTTCTGAACTGCCAATATTTATTTTCCACCTTTACAAATCATTGCAGAAAAGAGGCCAGCAACACTTCAAGGTAACGTTAAACTTTTCATAATTTAATGTTACAAGCCTACTCGTATCCCCATAAAAATTACATACTTCTAACCCTAACTTTGAAAACTCACCTGTCTTGAATTCAAAAAGTATATTCTGAACAACGTTTTTCTTTGTTTCCTCTATCCAAGCCCTATTCCCATAGAGTTGCTTTATATTATTATTGGCACTATTGTCTGAATGTTTGTGTCCTCCTCAGATTCATATGTAAAAAAACCCATTGCCCAAAGTGATGATATTAGGAGGTGGGGCCTTTGGAAAATGACTGGGTCATGAGGGTGGAGTCTCCATGATTGGGGTTAGTGCCCTTACTAAAGAGACCTCACAGAGATTTTCTTGTTCACTCCATCATGTGAGGGCACAGCAAAAAAGTGCCAACTGTGCACATGAAAGCAATCTCTCACCAGATACTGAATCTGCCAGCATTTTGATCTTGGACCTCCTATCTTCAAGAACTGTGAGCATTCAGTTTTTGTTGTTTATAAGCCACCCAGTCTATGGTATTTTGCTAAGGCAGCCTGAATGGACACAAACAATCAGGTACAATTGTTTAATGCTTTCCCTAAGTTCTATTCTTTATCTTAGCCATTGTGGGTACAAATATTTGCCTATGCTAATACAAAAACATGAAACCAATTATTTACTTTAAACTAATATTTGAATAGCACCTTAAAACTTATAAAACAATTTCATGTATATTATTTTAACTTTGTATGGCAGATAGAATTATCTGCATTTTATGGATGGAGAAACTGACAATGAAAAGGTTAGATGATTTACCTAAGAAAATAAAACAGGAAATTTCAAAGTTTATTGGAGCTGTATTTACCTAGAATAGTTCCTGGTCTACTTCAGATTATTAATAAATGCTTGCTGCATGAATAAAATAATAAGGCAGGAGTAGGTTTATATCAAACTCTTGCTTGCTTAGCTATGTGATTTTACACAATTTCCTTGAGCATTTTGAACCTCAAATTGTCTGAAAATTGAAAATAATAGTTTCTTTTTAAAAGAATTGCTGTGATCATGAAATAGAATAGCATATATGACATAATTAACAGTATGTCAGATAATTTAGCTTTCTTCCTCTTTTATCTAGAGTCATAGTTTTTAGCATTCCAGGATGTGGAAAATCCGTAGAATTCTGGAGTCTATCCTTTACCTAAACAGGCATTTTTTTTCTCTACTACATTCTTTTTTTTTTTTTAATCTCTGCAAATTGTGTTACTTATCACCTTCAAAGTGAAGACAAAATATGGAACCTTTGGTAGTAAAATGAGGCTACATTTACATTTATGCAGATTGTACATATTTATTTATTTTAATATCCATTTCCATGAAATGGCTATGACAAATTAAGTCTAAAGCTTAGTGTTTTAATTAAATTTAAAAACTACAATTCATTTAAAAAATTGACCTATTTAGCAACCACGTAAAACTTCATATTCCACACAACAGGCATATTCTTAAAATGGAATTGGAGACAATCACAAGAGAAAGTAAACTGCAGAGTTATTTCCCCCCTAAGATCCAACTAGAGAACTATTGAAATCTCTCCAGAAAATGTGTTCCTCTTCCATTATCACTAGCGTTTACCGAAACATATCTTATTCTGGGAGGCAGACATATTTGATAGTTTATATAGAAAGACCACTGCTACATTTCAAGATTCCTATTCCCTTGCTTGAGCCTTCTTATCCAACTATTTTTTTTTTTTTTTTAAATTTTATTTATTTATTTACGGCTGTGTTGGGTCCTCGTTTCTGCGCGAGGGCTTTCTCTAGTTGTGGCAAGCGGGGGCCACTCTTCATCGCAGCGCGCGGGCCCCTCACTATTGCGGCCTCTCTTGTTGCGGAGCACAGGCTCCAGACGCGCAGGCTCAGTAATTGTGGCTCACGGGCCCAGTTGCTCCGCGGCATGTGGGATCTTCCCAGACCAGGGCTCGAACCCGTGTGCCCTGCATTGGCAGGCAGATTCTCAACCACTGCACCACCAGGGAAGCCCTATCCAACTATTTTTTACCTGTATACTTAAACACAGATTGAATATCAGACTCAGACCCATGCTGAACAGTTGAAATCTTTTCTTGGTGGTTTACTTTCTAGTTCGGATTTTTGAAAGCTGACCTCCAGCTCGTGTTGTGTAAGAAGTATCTTGCCTCACCTCTCGAGGATGACTTGGTTTTCTGCACAGCATTGTTTAGCTTGTACAGATTGAACATACCCTTGCAAAAATCCCTGGTTGGGTACCTAGTGCCAAACTCAAAAATTGTCTACCTCTCAAATATGTCTCCATCTCAAACTTAATTTTATTAATTAACTTGTTAATAGTACTGGCAAGATCTAATCTTTGCCATGTATCTTCAAGCACTTCTTATATGCTATATATATATATCCTTGCATGCATTATTGAACTGCCTTGGCTGAGAAAGGCATTCTTCAGTCTCTTCTTTAATACTTATAATTATGTGGCATGTACTGGCTAAACATTGGAGATACAGAAATAAAGACATTGTTCTTTCCTGAATGTGCTAATGAATAACAAACTCTTAAAGACTTTTTATTTTCATTTTTTGATTCCTTAAGTGTTTGGGTATAAAAAACATATGTTCAGACATACTTGTGACTTTTATAAAAAAGACAGGCCATGTGTCCTCTAAAAATTGCCTATTAACTTGGATATTTACAATAGAAGAAAATGATTTGCATAAATAACCCAGGAACTGAGTTGAGCTATACTTTTTGTGCAGTTCTCATTTCGTAAATAGTTCATTCTTGTACAGCTGAATTAATTCTAGAAGGTCAGAGGGTTGGTAAAAGATAAAATTAATCCACATTACTGATAAAATAAGAGCTTAACTTGCTTAATCATAAGACACTGGAACACTTTAATGTTGTGAACTCACATAGAAAAGTTTCAGAGAGCTGCTATCGTCCATCTCATGCTTAAGACTGCAGTAGATTGAAATCAAATGAAAGAATGTTTTAGAACCAAGCATCTTAACACTTTATGTCATTAATAAAACTGAGTCAACTACTTTTCTGATGGCACTCTTAGATTACTCTTCAAAGTGAAAAGAAAATTCCCAAGATGCCTATATTTCTAGGGAAATTGTAGGTTTAATGATGTAAAGTGGGATTTCCAAAAAGTCATTATCGTACAGTGCTCATTCCATGAGCACAGGTCTACCCATCATCTCAATTACATACATTTTTGCTCTTGCTCTTCTTGGAACCAAAAAAGTTTTTTACTTTGGGAGCTGAAATTTAGGCCTGTCCTCTGACACCCTCTTCTTTAGAGAGAGGTGTTGCAGATGACTTCTTATCTTCTTAATTGCCAAGGAAAAGGCAATTATTTAATAATTCTCTTTACTATTGACAATATATTTTGAGAGATACATTTTTCTTTTTGTAATCTTCATCCTTTGCCTCTTAATATTTCTGTACTTTCTGTACCCAAATGACTTTATATTAGATATTTTCTTTAGATTTCTCAGTAAGTAACTCAAACCTGACATGTTAAACTGAACCAAACACATTTGTTTATTAGTTAGATTTTGTGATAACAAACTACCCCATTTCCACATTGGATTATAAAAGCTAATATTTCTTGTTTACGTTACATAAAGGGCATACATCAGTTGTGTCTCTGCTAAGCTTGACTGGAGTCTGCATGTCTTCTAACTCTGGGACCACTATCTGGGTGTTGTAATTGCAGATGGTAGGAATGCAAGACCTCAAACCATATTTCACAGTAACATTTAAAACTTGCTTGGATGAGATCATGGTAAAATCATGTCCACTCACATTTCCTTGACCAAAACTTGTCATTTGGCTAAGCTCAAAGTCAATAAAATTGGTCTTATATTTCTACCCCTGGGCAAGTGATAAAACAATGAGTGGAAATGCATGACCCTATTACAGAGAGAAAGAGTGAGCAGCTAGGAGCATTAATTCAATCTACCATAATGTCTCCAACCTGATCCTTTCCCTAAATGCCCACCTTGTTGATCATGCTTTTGAACATGATATATTAAAGTTGGTAATCCTCCTGAACTCCTTATTTCTCAGCAGACACAATTAATTGACCACCAAGAATTTCATGATGCCATCTTTTCAAGTGTCCACTACTATTTCTTCATCTGATTGCTACCTCCTAAGTTCTAGCCATCATTATCATTTATCATTTGAGTACTTTCCACTATTTCCTTTCTAAATTAACTGACTTAGGATGTTCCGTAAGTCCCTTTTCCCACTGAATAAAATTTTCATTTCAAAAAATGTATTATGGGATATCATTCCTCAATTTAATATTTTCTGTGGTTCCTGTGACTTTGTGGATAACGTCTTTAAGCCAGAACATAATGACCTTCTGGGCCTTTTTTGACATGAAGCTGGCTTAGTGGTCGGTCCAAGTTTCCAACTTTCCCACTCTTTCATGCTATATTTTGGCTAGTTCAACATTGTTGTTTCTCAGATAGTACTTTGGCTTTGAAGTGGTTTTCTTTCCTTTGTCTACTCTGTTCCTTCTAAAAGGTGCTGATATAACACCATACCTGGGGATGATTTCAAGGCTATCCCCATAACAACCACAGGTTGTTGTTTAAGTGGTCTCCACTGTGGTCAGTATAGGTCAAGTATAGGTCAAGAAAACCACAAGCGACTAGTAGCAACTCCTCACTCCCCAGGGGAGAAGATTGGCTTGTATGCTTCTTGCAACAAAAAGTTCTGAGCCCTTGAAACCTAGGCTCCTCTGCTGTGGCACAACCCACCTTGTGTAGGGTCTCCATTTGGGCCCATTTTGTGTCCTTGGGACGCTGGCTGGGAAAGGACTGCATTACTACACTGATGATTCTGCTGTTTGTGTTGCTGTGGGTGATAAACTAGTTTGCTGGATCCCTGGAGTTTTAGCGCTCTGGAGTTGTGGGAAGCTTACCTGCTAGCTTGTTAGTCAGCTTAACTACTCGCTCTTATCTTTGCAGGTTGGGATTCTTCCCTGCCAGATTTCCCGTCTTTCTAGTTCATTGTTTCTCATATTCAAAGATAGCCATAATCTCAATGTTTGATATTTTCTCTTATCATTTAACAGAGGAAACCACCATATGCAATATAAAACATCAGGACTACAATAAACAATACTTTGATTGCAACTGCTGATTTGCAGAGCTTCTTAAAACTGGATTTAGAATTCGAAGGTGTCCTTCTTTTAGATTTTTAAAATCTTTGGTTTTTCATAATTTGAAGTTGTGCTTCATTATGTCATTAAAACCTATTCAGTGTAGTCATTGATATGATTACTCTGATTTTTATCCATTTGAGCCGAAATAATCATTCTAATGTACCTACGAAAGTTGGAACGCGATCAAAATAAGCTTATATATTTTTTTTAAAATAAATTGTTTCTTTAGATATCAGTTAAGTCTATAAGAGCCTTTGTTTCCACTGTTTATCTTTATCTTATGTTTGTGCTTCTTCCATGTCTATAAGCCAGCATTTTTGTAGGTGAACCACTCAGAGGTGTTTTATGATCAAATATGTTTTTACTGCAGGACTTTTTCAAACCTTTCTAAATTCATGCTAAAAATTTAAAAGTGAGAAACATAGTGTATTTTTGGTTTACCGTGAAACCCATACTTCCCACCTCCAACAGAAAAAGGTAAATAGTGACACTTTGCAAAGAATTTTTCCGAAAGAATTGTGTGCCACACCTCCTTGGTGACCCATACTGCAAATTTGTAATTGCAAACGACTTGTATCCCAGAGTTCTGTATGTTATTGTGGGTTGGTGGGAGGATGAGTTTCTTAGCTTGTGCAAATTTGACAACATAATTTTTTTTTTTTTGCTTAATTTCATTAATTTACTTAATTTGTTTTTGTGGTATAGTTACATGACTAATTATAACCAATTTTATGCTTATAAATATTTAAGAAAAACATAATAAAACAAATTTTTTTAACAGGGATAGATATATTACTTGATACAGTTCATTGTTTTACCTTCTGCCTTCATATTTAGTCTAAGAAAGCCAACCTGGTCTACACTCTTTAAGACAGCCTTGTGAACCTCTCTGACATACTAAAGCTGAGGGTTTTTTTTTTTTTTTTAAACATCTTTATTGGAGTATAATTGCTTTACAATGGTGTGTTTGTTTCTGCTTTATAATAAAGTGAATCAGTTATACATATACATATATCCCCATATCTCTTCCCTCTTGCGTCTCCCTCCCTCCCACCCTCCCTATCCCACCCCTCTAGGTGGTCACAAAACACTGAGCTGATCTCCCTGTGCTATGCGGCTGCTTCCCACTAGCTATCTATTTTACATTTGGTAGTGTATATATGTCCATGCCACTCTCTCACTTTGTCCCAGCTTACCCTTCCCCCTCCCCATATCCTCAAGTCCATTCTCTAGTAGGTCTGCGTCTTTATTCCCATCTTGCCCCTAGGGTCTTCATGACCATTTTTTTTTTCTTAGATTCCATATATATGTGTTAGCATACGGTATTTGTTTTTCTCTTTCTGACTTACTTCACTCTGTAGGACAGACTCTAGGTCCATCCACCTCACTACAAATAACACAACTTCGTTTCTTTTTATGGCTGAGTAATATTCCATTGTATATATGTGCCACATCTTCTTTATGCATTCATCTGTTGATGGACACTTAGGTTGCTTCCATGTCCTGGCTATTGTAAATAGAGCTGCAATGAACATTGTGGTTCATGACTCTTTTTGAATTATGGTTTTCTCAGGGTATATGCCCAGTAGTGGGATGGCTGGGTCGTATGGTAGTTCTATTTTTTGTTTTTAAGGAACCTCCATACTGTTCTCCATAGTGGCTGTATCAATTTTCATTGCCACCAACAGTGCAAGAGGGACAACATAATTTTTTAAATGACATTTTAAATTATAACTTTCCTAAATGATCAAATGAAAGATTGATGAAATACTTTGTAGACCTCAATATTAGCACTGATTTTCTTTATCAAATCCCAAACAGGTCTTTTCATTAAATTAGCATAACTATTATTATTGTTGTTATTAATTTAATACATTTATTACTAATATAAAATATACAGTATATTGAATAAATGTTCAATTAAAGGAAGTATACAAATGTTCAACTAAAGGTATTATACAAATGCTCAGTTAAAGGTGTTATCTATATCTGTAGGTGGGTAACAGATTCAGAGGATTTAGCAATTGAGCAAAGTAACTAAGAGAACCCCAGATTCAAGCGGGTGTCTCTGATGAGAAAATTGAAATTATAAACAAACACACACTGTACCACCTTTAAGAAAAATAAGGCACGTATTTGGATTAACTACAGATAATTGTGATATTAGAAAATGAATAATATTGGCAGGAATTGTAGAACTAATAAAATTCTCACATAAACTTTTAGTTTGGAACTTCTCTTACCATTATAACAATAAGCAAATAATAGGATAGATGAAATCCAGCTGTAGCCAGGATTCTAAAGAGTGCGTGTCCATACATATTATTCCTTTGAGTTTTATTCAGTTTATTGCCTGGATGCTTTTCTGCATTTTAATTTCTATTTTAGTGTCTATATAAGCCAATATAATAAGAAATCATTGTGGAGAGTTAAATTTGAGTAATTAAGCAATTCAGCAGATCTGGAGCCCCAACCAAATAGTTTTTAAACATGTCTCATTATGATCTATAGACATTTCTTGTTGTTTGCATTGTGAATGGCCTTAGACATACAGATGGCATCTTGTGTATGTGAAGGAATTTGTGCTTCCAAGAGCAGACCAAGCAGCCCTCTCTGTCTTGCAGCCATTGTTTCTTATTTTTATCCTAATCATACCATTTGTGATCTTTAGAGTCTGCAGGGAAAGGTGTTCCTGAGGGCACTTGAGCTTGGCAAACTAAACGAGCATTTTAAAGTGAGCAATATTTAAAATATTTTAAATGAACATATTTAAAAATGAGCAATACTGGTTTTGGGAACATAAAATTAAAACCCAGTTTAAAGACCAGCTTGTTCTGTAGGGTGAAACTGTATATAATTATATGCTTTAAGGGATTTGATTTATCCTTCTGTAAACCTGTAGCAGTGTAGAAAGTGAGCTGCTCTGATTTTCCTATAAAGAGAAAGTATTATAAACATATTAATTTTAAATTAAGCCAGATAACAAGATCTACTTCTGAAAAGTGGGATTCCCAGTTTCGGGGAAGAATTACAAAGAAGGTTTCAATGAGAAAATATTACTTATCCTAAACAGAACATGTTAGTAAAATGCTTAAACCATGTAATTTATAACACTTTGATCATATTAAAATGTGGTGAATGAGAGAAACTTTATAATCTTTGGGATATTTAGAGGTTTTCTAATTAGATAAAGCAAGCAATTAAGTTCACCTATAAGGGCATCCTAGGAAGGATAGAAAAATTATTTTATTTTTTGTAGCTTTCACTGCACCGTCTAAATTTGATTTTGCCCATTTTACTTTCCAATTAAGTTCAGAAATGGCAAGATGTGTTGTTGCTTATAAATGTCATTTATTCATTTTTTAAAGTTAGCAATGAATTATTAAGCATCTACTATTTCTGCTGTCCTATGTTCAAAGCATTGAGTGCGTAAAAGGAAATAAAACACAGCCCATTCTCTCAAGTATTTCAAGTAAGAAAAAATTCAATTAGCTTCTCTGTTAATTGCATACTTTCTTTGCTGGAAAACTTGTTTCGTGCCTCTAGTCATTATTTGTCTATGTTAAAAGTAGGACTTTAGAGTCTTCAGATTTTTTTGTCATTGTTGTGACTGTGTATGGAGGAGTATTTTATGTATTGTTAGATAAAGGAAATGCGTAAACGTAGATTCTGTCACACCTAAAGCAGGACTAAATCATTGTAATTTAGTGGAATAGTTTATTCCCAGTGATGAAGTGGACATTCACATGTCCAATCACGAAAGTTAGTTCACGTTTCTGGCGTACATTGTCACGTGCGTGCATCCTCTACAAGTAGTTGTACTTTTGTGTACTTTACAGTACTTTATAGAGGACAGTAGTACAGTATCTTTATTTCAAGCCCAGGATGTCCAGAAGCAAGGGTAAAAGCAGCGGTGATGTAGCTGGTACTGCTAAGAAGCGCCAGGAATTGGAGGCCCAGAGAAAGGATGAAAAGAGACAAGAGGAAGAAGAAGTAACTGAAGAACCGAAGAGATTCACGATGCAGGAAAAGGCAAGGGGGTTTTCTTTATTTGAGGAGGCACTGTGAGTTTTTGAGGCACAGGACCCGAACGTAGAACAGTACTCAAAGGCTACAGCAGCCGTTCAGAATGCAGTCCAGCGCTACCATGTCATCTATGATGAGAAAAAAAGAGCTCCTACCCAGACATCACTGGATCGTTTTTTTCAAGAGGGTAGATAGATTTGAATCCAACAAGGGACCAGAACCTGTGCCATCAACGTCAGGCGTGAGTGAAATTGCAGCCTGCCCCCATCTCCTATTGCTGTCGATCCTTCAGCTCTGCCATCTCCCACCTCCTCTCCCTCCTCCAGTCAGTAACTCTTCTTGCCTGTTCACTCAATGCCAGCCCCTGTATGCCATTGTACTGTACTACTGTACTTTTCAAGGTCCTGTACTGTAAGATAAAAAATGTTGTCCTCATTTTTTGTGTGTTTGTTTTTTTATATATTATGTATTATTTGTGTGAAAAATATTATAAACCTATTACAGTACAGTACTACATAGCCGATTGTGTGAGTGGGGTACCTAGGCTAACTCTGTTGGACTTACGAAGAAATTGGACTTACGAACGCGCTCTTGGAAAGGAACTCGTTCCTATGTAGGGGACTTACTGTATATTGAAAGTGATGAACTTCTATTATTTGCTTAAGCCATCGAAACTAGAGCATCACCAACAGCTTCAGATAATTTGGGGCAAAGTTTGACAGTATCTGTTACCTTAAAAAAGTGGCACTTTGTGGGTTACCTAACGGTATGTTTCATTTGGTCTACATTTTCTGACAGCGGATATTCTTTTCCCTACTCTTCTCTACAAACAATTTAAAGTTGAGCTCCTGCCTGTATTTTACTGTTGGAAGCCCAGCACACTAAAGTATTGGATTGTTCACCTGTGGTCCTCTTTTTATGATATCTAATCTTGAGCTATTCTAAGATTTCCGCTTACTGTGTGTAGAAGGGCAAGTGGGGTTAAGCAAAGGAAAAGAAAAGTTAGCAAAATGAGAAAAAATGTTTCTGGATGACACTATAGCACTGAAGGGTCAGTTCTATTTACAAAAGGGGTTTAGTATTAGCTCACTGAACATTTACAATTCAGATGACAAGAAGATACTTTTAAGAGCTGATTTACTATTCTCAGGCCAGTGTTCATGCCAAGTGAGCTAAAGTAACTTCACCAGCTGAGCTAGTAAAAGGACTTAATATACTCATCTAAGATCTCCACAAGAGTGGCTTTTTGGCTGCAACAACAGGGCCTGCAGCTGTCAGCTTTCTCCGCTGTCACCAGTAGATATCACTGCCGTCAGTTAGAATGACTACAGAGGATTTCTGACAGAGACACGTGCATCTTTTTGTTCTTGCATAGGCAGTTGCCCAAAGGTCACTAATCCATGACTGGAGAGAGGAAGTCTTGGCAGTGATCGACTCTTGCATTGACTGAACAGCCATAATCATCTGTCCAAATGTCTTAGTGAGATCAGAGATCAGACTGATCTCTCAACACAGTGAATTGAGTTTCCTTTTAAAACCCATATGATAGAGCTTAGTATATTTAAACAGGTTAACCCTAGTCCAATGGCAACTTTCCTGTAAGTTGAAAATGATCATTAGGAAAAGGGAGAATGGAAAGGAATATGTTAAATGTTTAACACTGTAACTATTTCCTAAAATAATAATAACAGTAAACTTGGTGGTGAGTTTCTTCTTTTCAGTGTTCCTCAATAGTGAAGAGCATCTGGAAATAACAGTTTAATATAAATATAAATAATTGTATAATCACAATTTTGCAATTTAAAGATTTTGGCAGGTATACAGTCTATTCATTTTGGTTAATTATTTAATTTAAATTATATCTTAAAATGTTTCAATATTTTTTTAGATTTGTTTTAGATTCTGAGCTTTTAGAAGGCATGGGTAGCAGTAGCAGATAATAAGTTTTGTATACCTGAAGTTATATAATTATTAGAATGTAGTCAGAAATACATAGAAAGCAAGGGAATATTTCAGAAAGTGATATGAAATTAATATTGTGATATAAAATTAATGAAATTAATGTCACAGTTGTAGCCAACCCTTAATTCATTTCTTATCATAAGATGCTATATAGTTACTGTCAAAGTAATTAATTCTAGCACAGTCTTTTTGAGAAAATGTTTTATTCTAGGTATATAGATATGTTTATAACTACAGCACAAAAAGAAAACCACATCCAAAAAAGTTATAAAGTAAGTAAAGTATTACTTAGGTTGTGGAAAACATGATTTTACATTTATATCTGTATAATACAAAAGGAAATGGAGTCTTAGCACTAATTTTATAATTTGGTTCAGACAATTCTCTTACCTGGATCTGTGGAAATAATAATTTACGCAGAGTTCACACGTAACTAATTCTAGGGGAAAACAAGACAAAATTTAGCATTTGCCTTAATTATCCTCATATTTTACTTGAAAACTAATTAGCTTGTGAACATGTATTTTAGGTTGTGTTTTGTATATGCTTTATATGTATATTTCAAATTTTAGCTGTCTTCACATCCCAAGTGGTCACAAGATGGTGCCGCAACTCCAACCATCATGTTACTCTTCACTGAATGAACATTCAAAGCAAACAGGGAGGAAGGTCTTCTCACACCTCTCTCTCTCTTTTTTTTTTTATCAGAAAGAAAGTCATTCCTCTTCCTGTTTCATCTCTCTGTACAAAACTCCAGATGGAAAAGTGCTGAGGAGTAATATCCTGGTAAGGAAGAAAGAGGAGAAACAAATTTTGCTGGTTGAGGATAAACAATGTCTGTCACACTCACTATACTTACCACAAGAAAGGACATTTTAAAATCCTTATATATATAAGGGTGGAGTGAGAGAGCCACCCTATTTGCCTTACGTGTGGGCTGGTAATCCTGGAAACTAGAAATGCAGGAATGTCAGCTTTCAAATTTTGTAGTCAGTGAATAACTGGAAAATCACAAAGATTAGAAAGTAGTCTCCTTGATGTAGAAGATAATTGCATTTGAATACCCTTGGTGACAAACTATATCAGTTTGACACCTGTCTAGAAAATTTGTGTCATAATTTTGAATAACTGATATTTGTAGAGTAAAATTTTTATCAGTAATAAACAGAATTGATAGGGCTTGTTTTTCAATTGCATAATCTTTAGTTTTGTGCAGTTCTCAGGAAAAAATAATGAAGCTACAAAATATGAGTAAAATGGAACCTGGATAAGAAAATTTTTTAAAAGTCTGATTAAGTCTGGGACTGATTTATGACTGACTAGACAAAACTATTATGCTATAGGACAGGGAAAAAATACTGTCCACCCAGACACTTGTTTTCCACTTAAGATTAGGAAAAATAGAATTGGAGCTGGTATTTAGTGTCATGAAAAATCCATGCTATTTCCTTTCTATTTTGAGATTTGCTATTTGACATACTGAAATAGAAAACTGAGAGAGCAAAGGACGGGACTTGTTTGAGGAAAAATTAGAAGTAAATCCTAGAGCTTTACAAAAGGACATGCTACTTGAAAGATTTGCATTGAACTCTTGCCAAATTCAAAGCTCTGTATAAATAAAAGTTCAGTGAATGGAATACTTTTAAAAAACGGTTACCTTTCGGCTCTAATTTGTTTCTAGTAAATGCAAAAGCATTTTAGGAGAGTAAGAGCTCTCCGATAAATATCACTCTCAAAAAGTAGGGCATGCTTTTATATGGAACTTAATCTTGAATATCTACATTGACTTCCTATAATGTCCTGAATTTTTAAGGCAAGCATTTTTCTTGCATAACTGTATATTTCAATATTGTTTTTAAGTTTGATTGTTTTGGGGAATACTGCTGTCATCTAGCTGCTGATTTATTCACTGAATACGGTATTTGAAGAAGCACCTGGCAAAACATCATGTGTAAATAGGCCCATAGCATATGCATTTGTGAGCGATGGTGATGATGAAGGCAAATTATAACCAATCCACTCTATTGTCCTTTTATTCCTTGGAAAATACTGTCTATACTAAATCACTGAAAAAGTCTTATTCATTATTATAAGTAAGATAATAATGCATAATTCACAAATGTTAAGGTGGTCTGTTTAGATAGCATAGAGTTTTAAGTTTATAAATAAAATCGAGTAATACATCTCACTAACTAATGAATTTTAAAAGCACTTGATTATCTCAATACAGTGTGGATATATACTGATTAATCTATGAAGATAGAAACAAAAATAAACAAAATGTTCCAGGAAGTGGTTCCTATAAATCTTATATGGGAACAAGGAATCTATTGAGATGAATTTTACTACTTTTTATTCTCCATTTCAATTAAAAATCTTTTTCCAACACAATTTTTTTAACCAGGCTATTCTTTTTTTTTTTTTTTTTTAACATCTTTATTGGAATATAATTGCTTTACAATGGTGTGTTAGCTTCTGCTTTATAACAAAGTGAATCAGCTATACATATACCTGTATCCCCATATCTCCTCCCTCTTGCGTCTCCCTCCCACCCTCCCTATCCCACCCCTCTAGGTGGTCACAAAGCACCGAGCTGATCTCCCTGTGCTATGTGGCTGCTTCCCACTAGTTATCTGTTTTACTGTTGGTAGTGTATACCTGGCTCTTCTTAAAAGCTTTATCCTTTCGTTGTTTAAAATATATATTTATTGAGTACCGACTCTACGCTAGAATTTTTTTTAAGTACTGGCGATGCCCAGTTCATGCTTGTCTCTCCTGATGTCTCATCCAAAGAAATTGTATCCTTTTAGTGTCCTGACTTAGTCATTTCCTGTAGTTCTCAATACACTATCTCACCTTAGTATGTGTTTCTTGTATATTCTCTGATACAGAAACTGGACTTGGGGCCCAAAGCAAGTATAGTTTCTAGAGAAGGCCTTTACCAAAAAAACATTTCAACAGCTTTTCAATCAAAATATGTAGAATTTGCAAATTGTCTTCTCTTTTTATGAAACACCATCAAATATCTGCTCTTTCTATACAAAATGTTTGTATTTAACTGCACATGAAACATGTACTCACACACACACACAGAATCAGATTTTCAGGAAAGTGCTTCCACTCTTCAATTTTCTCCTTACCATTAGAATAGAATTAAACAGTCTTTGGGCTTTGTGGAACCTGGTGTAGTAGATGAAGCCTTAGATGGGCGGTAAGATCGTTGGTTCTAGGCAATGCACTGCCTCTTATTATGACCTTAGAACATTACTTAATCTTTTTATGCCTCGATTTCCCTTTGGATGTCTTAATGCTTACCTTGCTACCTCACTAGAGAAAACTAGATATATATATATACATATATACATATATATATATATATACATATATATATATGTATATATATGTGTGTGTGTGTGTGTATACATATATATATATATATAACAGTCTTTTGTAAAATAAAATCTAAAAACCAGTAAAATTTGTTTCTCTAAATTTCTCTATTATAGATACAAAATCCAGTTAGACATTTTTTATTCTTTAAGAAGGTATTTTATTGCTTTAAAGTTGATCACTATAGTTAATATACTATACCATGAACATTTAATCTAAGCTAATATTTTAACTTAGTATTAAGATGATATCTCATAGAGCATAAAATACGAAGAGCCATTTCACACAAATTTTTGCTCTACATATTAGACTTTAAACTTTTAATTTAATCATTCAGATTAACTAGTGGAATATTGATCATTTTTACCCTCAACCCCATTGCCCTTTTTGATCTCCCAGTTATTTAAAAGAAACAACAGGGACTATTTTGTTGAAGTTTGACAGGAAGAAATATAATTTACTCCATAAATCAAAGACATTTTGATTACTAGTAAGACCAAAGCAAACTTCTTTCCTTGAATTAAATATTCTTCTTTCAGAGTTAAAGATCATAAATTTGGGGCCTCATATGTGTTATGCACTTAGTAATAACAGAAATACAAATTTATGAGTCAATATCATGAATCGTTACAAAATATGTTTAACACATGTGCAGTTGAATTCATTCACAGTTCTACAAGAAAAGTGTTCTCAGAGATCACTTGATAACACTTTAAATAGTTTTGGTGTGATACAAAGTGTGACATACAGCATGAAATAAGTGTTCAGCACTTAGTAATTGTTTTACGAAGCTTCTTTTTGTTTTTGCTTTTTGTTTTGTTTTGTTTTCTTTTCAGGGGCATGAGAAAGTACAAAAACTTTACAACAGATTAGGTTCTTTGAGCTCAGTGTTTTTTGTTCCAGTCAAGATTCTTTTGGTTACAGAGACTGGAAACTCACTGAGCTCCTCCAAGAGGGGCAGAGTATTAGCAATGTCAGTGCTTCAGTGTTCAGAGGTCTTCCAGTCTTGGAAGACAGGAAATGAAGAACCAGCATGTGAGCCGTAGATCTGGGAACATGTAATCAGGGGAAGCTGCTTTTTCCATCCCTCTCTCTTCCAGTTCTTCCTGCTTCTTCCTGTATATTTTCTGCTGTAATGAGGAAATGGAAGAGACAGTCTTCTTTCTCCATGGAAATAGATTTGTCAGGTTACTGCACTTTCTACACATAACCTGAGTTTATATGATCTTTCCATTTCAGTACCAATACCTAACTGGTTAAGACTTTTAGCTCCTGTAGGACGACTATAATTAGTCTAGCCTGGATTAGCTCCCTAAATGTGACTTGTTTGTCTGGATTTTTTTTTTAATGCTTAAGGAAATTGTACTTTTATTTGCTTTACTTTCAGCGTCGCCTACTAACAGGTATATTTCATGGAATTAATGTTTATAATACCCATTTATTTGAATAAAATATTTTAACCATTTTTTAAATTGAAGTATAGTTAATTTACAATGTTGTGTACATATATATTTTTTTCAGATTCTTTTCCATTATAGGTTATTATAAGATATTGAATATAGTTCCCTGTGCTATACAGTAGGTCCTTGTTGGTTATCTATTTAATATATGGTAGTTAATCCCAAACTCCTAATTTATCTCTTCCTGCTATCCCCTTTGGTAACCATAAGTTTGTTCTCTACATCTGTGAGTCTGTTTCTGTTTTGTAAATAAATTCATTTGTGTCATATTTTAGATTCCACATATAAGTGATATCATATGGTATTTGCCTTTCTCTTTCTGACTTACTTCACTTAGTATGATAATCTCTAGGTCCGTCCATGTTGCTGCAAATGGCATTATTTCATTCTTTTTTATGGCTGAGTAATATTCCATTGTGTATATATACCACATCTTTATCCATTCATCTGTCGATGGACACTTAGGTTGCTTCCATGTCTTGGTTATTGTAAATAGTGCTGCTATGAACATTGGGGTGCATGTATCTTTTCAAATTAGAGTTTTCTCCAGATATATGCCCAGGATTAGGATTGCTGGATCATACAGTTATTTTATTTTCAAGTTTTTGGAGGAACTTCCATACTGTTTTCCTTGGTTGTTGATCAATTCACATTCCCACCAACAGTGCACAAGGGTCCCTTATTCTCTACATCCTTGCCAACATGTGTTATTTCTAATCTTTTTGATAATAGCCATTCTAACAGGGATGAGGTAATATCTCATTATGGTTTTGATTTATATTTCCCTAATGATTAATAATGTAGAGCATCTTTATCTCTTCTTTGGAAAAATGTCTATCCAGGTCTTCTGCCCATTTTTAAATTGGATTTTTTACTTTTGCTATTGAGTTTTATGAGTTTTCTTAATATACTTTGAATATTAGTTTCTTATTAGATATAAGATTTGAAAATATTTTCTCCCATTCAGCAAGTTGCCTTTTTATTTTGTTGATGGATTCCTTTGTTGTGAAGAAGCTTTTTATTTTGACCTAGTTCCATTTGTTTATTTTTTCTTTTGTTGCTTTTGTTTTTGGTGTCAGACTTAAAAAGTTATCACCAAGACCTGTGTCAAGGAGCCTACCGCCTATATTTTCTTCTAGGAGTTTTATGGTTTCAGGTCTTATGTTCAAGTCTTTAATACATTTTGAGTTAATTTTTGTCTATGGTATAAGGTACTGGTCCAGTTTTATTCTTTTGCCTGTGGCTGTCCAGTTTTCCCAACACCATTTATTGAAGAGGCTGTCTTTTCCCAATTGTATATTTTTGGCTTCTTTGTTGTAACATACAATATTAATTACTGTAGCTTTGTAATATAACTTGAAATCAAGGAACATGAAGCTACCAGCTTTGTTCTTTCTAAAGATTGCTTGGCTATTTGGGGTCTTTTGTGATTCCATACAAATTTTAGGATTGTTTGTTCTATTTCTGTGAAAAATGCTTTTGGGATTTTGATTGGGGCTGTACTGATTCTGTAGATTGTTTTGGGTAGTATAGACTTCTAACAATATTAATTCTTCCAACCATAAGCGTGAAATATCTTTACATTTATTTGTATCTTTAATTTCTTTCATTAATGTCTTGTAGTTGTCAATAGACAGGCCTTTCACCTCTGTGGTTAAATTTATTCCTAAATTTTTTTTTTTTTGATGCAAATGTAAATGAGATTGTTTTCTTAATTTCTCTTTCTGATAGTTCATTATTAGTGAAGACATGCAACGGATTTTTGTTGCATTCCACCTTGCTGAATTCATTTATTAGTTCTAACAGTTTTTTGGTGGAGTCTTTAGGGTTTTTTATATATGATATCATGATATCATGTTATCTCGAAATAGTGACAGTTTTTCTTCTTCCTTTCTATTATGGATGCCTTTTATTTCATTTTCTTGCGTAATTGTTCTGGCTAGTACTTCCAATACTATGTTGCATAACAGTGGCAGTAAGTGGACATCCTTTGTCTTATTCCTGATCTTAGAGGAAAAGCTTTCAGCTTTTCATTGTTGAGTGTTATGTTAGCTGTGGGCTTGTCATAAATGGCCTTTAGTATGTTGAGGTACACTCCCTCTATACCTACTTTATTGAGCATTTTTATCATAAATGGAGGTTGAATTTTGTCAAATGCTTTTTTCTACATCTATTGAGATGATCATAGTATTTTTATCCTTCATTTTGTTAACATGGTGTATCACATTGACTGATTTTCAGATGTTGAACCATCCTTGTGTCCCTGTAATAAATCCCGATAGATCATAGTATATGATCTTTTCAGTGTATTATTGAATCTGACTTGCTAATATTTTGTTGAGGTTATTCATATCTATGTTCAATATGAATATCGGACTGTAATTTTCTTTTATTGTGGCATCCTCATTTGGTTTGGGTATCAGGTTAATGCTGGTCTCTTTAAGTGTGTTTGGAAAAGTTCCTCCCTCTACTGTTTTTTTTTTTTTTTGTAAGAGTTTGAGAAGAATTGGTATTAATTCTTTTTCAAATGCTTGGTAAAATTCACCAGTGAAGCTATCTGCTCCTGGACTTTTGTTTGTTAAGAGGTTTTTGATTACTGATTCAATCTCCTTCTTAGTAATCTATCTGTTCAGATTTTCTACTTAGTCATGATTCAGTCTTCATAGATTGTATGTTTCTAGGAATTTATCCATTTCTTCCAGGTCATGCAATTTGTTGGTGTATAATTGTTCATGTCTCTTATGGTCCTTTGTATTTCTGTGGTATCAGTTGTAATGTCTTTTCTTTCATTTGATTTCGTTTATTTAAGTTCTGTTTCTTTTTTTCTTGGTTAGTCTAGCTAAAGGTTAGTGAATTTTGTTTATCTTCTCCAAGAACTAGCTCTTAGTTTCATTAATCTTCTCTATTGTCTTTCCAGTTTCCATTTCATTTATTTCTGCTCTAATCTTTGTTATTTCCTTTCTTCCAATAACTTTGGGCTTTGTTTATTCTTCTTTTTTGCTCTTTGAGGTGTAATGTTAAGTTGTTTGAGACTTTTCTGGTTTCTTGAGGTGTAGGTACCTATTGCTAACAGTTCCCCTCTTAGAACTACTTTTGCTGCATCCTGTAAATTTTGGTGTGTTACATTTTCATTATCTCTAGGTATTTTTTTAACTTCTTTTTTGATCCCTTCTTTGATCCATTGGTTGTTCAATAGCATGTTGTTTAATCAGCATATATTTTTGAGTTTTCTGAAATTTCTTCATGTAATTAATTTCAGTCACCTAGAAAGGAACTCATACCCCTGTATGGTCCCTGATTTTTGTGACTGCTGCTGGGGACACTTCTACATCACCTGGCTCCGGTGGCAAGTGGGGCTTATGCTTGTGGGTCCCACAGGACTATTATCAATGGAGAAAGAGCTCTTAAACAGCTCCCACCCTTAGGGCACAGAAGGATGCAACAGACACAGGAGCTTGGCCTTTCTGTGAAGGAGGCCTGTTAGCTAATCATCATGACTGTGACCTGAGGGGCAGATTGCTAATTAAGCATGCATCTAAGGGCTGACTTCCCAGACACCTTGGAGGGCAGGTGTTATTCTCCCACTCATATCTGCCACACTCCAGAGAGCTAGTGTCTCCTGGAGGAGAGCTTTAAATGGTCTGGTGCCTGTTTTGGAGGGTTGACACCCAAAGGACACCCCTTTGTTACCTGGCTCTGGTGGCCAGGAGGCCTTGCATTCCTGGGTACCATGGTACTATGCCCATTGGAGAGACAGTTCCTGGCAGGCTACCCCCCTTAGGGCACTGCACAGGCAGAAGACAGAGGCACAGCCCCAGTCTTTCTGTGAAGGAGGCCTCTTTGCTTGTCCTGGAGTGTCAGCCTGAGGGGCAGGCTTCGGGTTTGGCACACATTTGGTGGCCTATGGAGTTCCTCTTAAGGATCATATGCCATGGACACCATCTTGGTGCTTCCCTTCTGCCTTGCTTGGCTCACTGGTATCTCCCAGAAAGGAGCTTATACACTTGCCTGGAGCCCTGATTTTTGTGATTGCCATTCAGGGAACACCTCAGATCACCTGGCTCTGGTGGCCAGTAGGGCTTACTCTTGCAGCCCCTCAGGACTACATACTTTTGCATACTTTTAAATTGCTTGCTGAGGTCTGGCTTCCAGTCATCCTGAATCTGGGTGCTGAGATTCTCCCCTTTGGGTCACTAGCAGGTCTTGGCACATCTTCAACTACTGGGAGATAAAAATATAATCTGCTGGGATAGGTTTGCGAGCTGACCAAGAGCTGGGGCAAGGCTGAAGGAAAAGGTTCATCTGCTACCTGAGGCCATTCCTTTAAGACTGAGAGAGGTGGTTCTTTCATCTACTATATAGAAACCAACACAGAAAGTCAAGCAAAATGAAAAATAGAGAAATATGTTCCAAATGAAAGAACAAGATAAAGCTTCAGGAAAAAAACCTTAATGAAATGGAGATAAGTAATTTACCTGATAAAGAGTTCAAAGTAATGGTCATAAAATGCTTACTGAACTGGGGAGAAGAATGAGTGAACACTGTGAATTTTTTAATTGCAGCTGACATTACTGTAACTCAAAAGATGACAGAAAGTTATCACAGTAATGGCTATTGCATTTTGAGCACTAATTATGTGCCAGACATTGTTCTAAATACCTTGTACATAATTAACTTAATCCTCACGATAACCATATAACATAGGTGTTATAATTATTTCCATTTTTACAAGTGAAGACCCTAAAACACTAAGTTGAGTATTATGCTAGAATTAATGAGCTTAAAAGCTTTTGAACTCAATTTTGAACGTAGCTATTCTGATTCTAAAGATCTGCTTTGAACTGCAAAGAACTACTTCATAAAAAGTGGCTTGAGCCCCATAACAAGTTTTTGGTAAGTATTATTGATATCTCCATATCTCCATTTCCAAGTGAAGAGTGACTATTCAGATGAGGAAACTGAGGCTCTAAGAGTTTCAGGGGCTTCCCTAAATCCACATAGCGAGTTGTTTCAAATAGAGAATGTGAATTCAAACAGAGTTTGGCTCTGTATCATGGACTTTAAAAATAGCACCTTTAGTTATTATGCAAAATAAAAAAGCAATCAATTCTGAAGCATTTGTTTACAGAGACTTAGCCATAGATGGAACTGTCTTTTGTAGTCCAGATCTTTAACAGAAGAATTTGATAAAAATATCAGGTATTTATAGTCAGAGCAAACTAGGTCAAACTTTCATTTTATTCATTGTGTGACTACAGCCAAATTACTTAACCATTCTGATCCAAGTACTGATCCATAGATTATTATTACCTGAACAGTTTCTAGACACAGTGCCAGGCATGTTGGATTTTGTTGTCTTGGTAGATTGTGTTTTGTCTGTACCACCCAAGGACCACCCTTTACCTATTTTGTAATTTTGCTTAGGTTTTGTTCGGTTATATTTTCAGAGTGTATTGATGATTCATTACTAATGTATTATTTAAATGTAAATTAAGCACAACAGTGTGAATATACTTAACATTATTGAACCGTATATTTAAAAGTGGCTAAGATGGCAAATTCTGCTATATATACGTAACATAATTAAAAATAGAAAAAGAAAAGTGTGTAAATTAAAATTTATTATATGTCTAAGTAACTCAAGTCTGCACAGATACAGTCTTGACTATACTCACATTGTACTACTTACAATACTCACATTAATTATGATTGTGTATATGTGTTCCACAATATTTAATTTAGTGAATAATAACAGATGAAATATATTATAAGTAAACAAATAACATTTTTATCATTATTAAGAAAATTGAGGTCATTTATACCAATTAACATTTCCTGCAACAGCATAGTTTTCCCTAAGTATAGAATGACCATAGAATTTGGACAATTTTGAAAGTGAATGGGAGTACAGAAAACAGTCAGACCAAGGATGCAATTATAAACTGTAACTATCCTGGGCAAACCTGAACCTAGAGTCACCCTCTGTGTGCAAATAATGAAATAGAAGTCCGCCTTGTTTAAGTGCTGGGTCAAAGGAAGTAAAAAATGAATAAAATTAGCATTTATTTTCTTTGAATTTATAACTAATTAAATTTTATTACATCTGTTCTCTTCCAAAGCAATCAGTCTTGATATGAAACTTGTAAACTGTGAATTAGTTTCCATATTAAAACTTTGCCATTTAGACATACAGGTAAATAAGTTAAAAATATTAATAATTATAACATGGAAATTATAAAAGCACTTTGTACATCTATTGTGTTATCAGAAGTATTACAAGCTACATTTTTTCAAGAACTAAAAATCATGATGAAAATAATCTTTTACTTCTAATTAGAAATTATACAACAGACTTCTTTTGCTCTGTTGGATTTGCCTTTTACAACTATAACATGTTATACAATTAAGAATTATTAAAAAGTATATCAAATGAAACTCTTAAATATTTTTTCAGTCAAACCAAAAATTCATTTTGCATTATAAGATTTAATGGTTGTATTAATTTGTTACAAACAATTGATATAGCAGAGTAGTGTAGTGATTTTTCAGTAGGCTGTATATAATTTACTTTTAGTCAAAATACCAGGACATTCTAATGAAGTTTTTAATTTAAAAATGATACAACATAATATATCTAGAGAAATGTCTCATCAGAATTAGTAAAGAATTATTGAGGCACATAATTCTGAAGAGAAATAGCTAATATTTGACTGTCACTTAGTCATTGCTATAAAGAATGTATAGCTCAAAGTCCGTCAAGTAATTAATATAGACAAAATTAATAACATACTAGATTTATGCTAATGTTTTATATTAGTATAACAAGTTCACTTTTCAAGATTGACATATTGACATTCCAACACATTTTAAAAATTACATACATAAGGGATTTTAGGAAATACAAATTTTAATAGATGTTAAACTATTTAATAGTAAAAAGTAAAAATAAGTACTATTTATTTTTTGGTTTAAAAAACAGTATTAAATGTACCTACATTTCTTAATGATGGTAACAGCCAGTATTTTACCATCACACTGATATCATTAATCAATTAGTGTACGAGCCACTAGTTTATTTTAATATATAATCACAAAGTCTTGATATGGATAATTGAAAGGTACCATAATAACATTCAGGGCATTTTAAAAGTGTTCCTTTGATTGAAGCTATACCTACATATAATAGTCAATAAATATGAAGAAAAATCATTTAGTTACTATAATTACCAATTTTTCATAAACAGATAAATTTTCATAGGTATGGTTTTAGGATCTAGGGTTCAGTCATATTCTGAGTTATAATTTATAGACAAAAACTTCTATGAAGAAAACGTCTATAAATAGTAAGATTTTAGGGGGTGAAAAAAATATGAGTAAATATTTTGGAAGGGGAGTCATGAAGACCTGATTACAATGAGGAAAGAAAGTGTGCCATTAAAATATATGGAATAAAAGAATTTCAGGTAGCGGGAAATGTAAGTGTAAATGCCATGAGGTGAGAATAAACACTATTTTCTAAAGGAACAGGAAGGCCAGACGGAGGATATTCACTGTCCAAGAGTCAGAAGGAATGGGTTGTCTTGTGACCTTGACTAATCATTTCAAGTCACTGAGCTTCTGTTTCCTAGACTGCACAATAGAGACATAAATCTGCCTTAACTACTTCAGGGTGGTGAGGTGGTAGTGTTTGTCAAAGCATATTGGAAATTGTAAAGGGCTACAAAAATGTAAGTTATTGTTTTAGAACTATTTTATTATATGATATAACTCAAATAGTTTGGACTCCTGTGCCTAGTAGATGTTGCGCTAACTGGAAATGCTTACTTGGTGAGGTGGGTAGGAGTTAAAATGACTTAATTTATCACATAGTTTAAAAGACATTTTTACCATACAATCATTTTTACTCCCCTTGAATTTCTTTTCTGAGTCTCAGCTTATCAATAAAAGGGAGTAATAAAACCTAATACGTTTTTGGTAAAAATTAGTTGCGATAATACATACAAAGTACTCAGCAGAGTGCCTAAGATATGTTCATTACCAAATGATAAATTTAATAGCTATAACTGTCCATTTATGATAATTATGATCATGAGATGTACCAAAATATAATATCTAATCTCATATAAATTCATATGTAAAGTTCTTAATCACTGATGGAGAGCATACAATTATACAATAAAGCAGTCATAGGTAACAAAATAAACACTCAAACTATATTTGGAAGTCAGTAATTTTATTAAATAATTAAAGTTTTGGAATAGTAGAGGCACTGAACTCATAACACTCACATTTTTAAGAACGTTTTAAGAATGTTTTGATTAACCAAAATAATTAAATACACACACCATTGGCTTTTAATTTAAAAAGACAATCATGTTATTTCATAGACCTCTTGAATCGTAACAAGCATGGTGGTTTTATTTGTCCAATAATATTGTCTGAAATAAAATATTTTAACAGAAGCATAGTATGTGTTTCTGCAAAGTGTACAAAAACGAGGGATAATGTAATTTGACGAATGTCTATTTAGCAGCTTGTCTGTGGATATAGTGGTGAAACAAAATTTCTTCCACCATCAATATCACCTTCTACTCTGGGGAGAATTGCTACAGACACGAAGTTATGATTTCATGTAGTAAGTTAAGTGAAAGTGGGGTATGCATAAATCAGGTTGTGGTGTGAGTCTAATTAAGGATGGCATTTTGAATGAGGGAACTATAAGCTAAGGCCTCAAGGTCTAGGATCCAGCCAGTCAAAACGAGGATTTGAATGTTATAGGCAGAGGGGAGAGTATGAGCAAAAACAGTACCAAGAGATATGAAGAAATGTTTGGAGATGATACATGTGTTTATTTTCTTGATTATGATGATGATTCCATATGTTTATACATGTATCCCATCTTACCAAATAGTGCATATTAATTATGTGCAGTTTATTGTATATCAATTATATCGCAATAAAGCTGTAAAAACATTTAAAGAGGTCTAACAATGAATGGGAATTGAGAATGTAGGTTAATAGTGGGGGGGGGGAGTCAATCTTTAATATCCATTTTTTATTCTATAAAAAGTTGAATTTTTAATTAAAATGTTATTTCTAACATATGTGTCATCCGCAGCTTACCTCGCAAGATAACGCACAAAATTTTTTGAAGAACAGATAATCCCCATAGTCTTTTCACATTTCAGAAATGTATACAAAGGCTCAAAATTTTTAACTTTTTTAAAATATAATTTTGAAATAATTTTAGATGCACAAAAGAGTCAAAGATAGTATAGAGAATTTCTGTATACTTTTTATTCGGTTTCTCCTAATAATGACATTTTGTATAACCAGGGCACGTTTGTCAAAAGTAAGAGATTAGCATTGGTATATTATTAAGTAAACTGCAGACTTTATCTGGATTTTACGAGTTTTTCCACTAGTATATATATTTTCTTGTTGCCTGATTCAATCAGAGCCTACATTATGTTCAGTTTTCTTGACTCAGATACTTCCAATCTGTGATGGTTTCTCAGTCTTTTCTTGTCCTTCATGACTTGGAAATTGAGGATTGCTATTAAGGAATTTTGTAGAATTTTGTAGAATGTCCTACAACTTTGGTTATTTTAAAATTTTCTTATTCAACTGAGGTTGTGAATTTTAGGGAAGAATATTGCGGAGGTGAATTGTCTTTTACATCGTATCATATCGAGGGGAACAGGATATTATTGTAGCTTTCTACCCATGATGTTAAGCTTGATCACGTGAATGAGGAGATATCTGCCAGGTTACTACACTGGGAATCCCCTCCTCATTTGTAATTCACAAATATTATGAGGAGCTACATTGAACCATGCAAATATTCTGCTTTGCCTGAAACTTTTAGTCACTAATTTTAACATTCCTCAGTGGATCTGACTGTGGTGTTCTAATAGTGATTTTTTATCTCCTCATTCATTCCACATTTCTAAATTGAATAAATGTATTTATTTATTCAATTAATTATTTATATCAATATGGACTCATGGATATTTATTTTATCCTTTAGTTCAAAACCATTTCTATCTTTATTTATATTTTTCTTCAAATTGTTTAAGCTTCACACCTGGGAGTACTTTCAGACTGTCTTGTGTGCTCCTTTTGACTTGCCCCCATCTTTTTGTGATTGTTGTTGTTCTTTCGCATCTCCCACAAGTTGTTCCAGACTCATCTTGTAGTTTACCTTCCCCAGCCTTGGAAGAAATGTCAACTGTTTCCCCAAGGATCCTTTGTTCTTGCTATTGGAGAGTGGTACTTAGAAACTATGATCTTGGTGCTAGGTATACTCATTATTATTGGGGTGTCATCACTTCTGGGCCTACTCAGTAGATAGAGCTAGGAAATGTATGTATGTGTACTAATCCATGTGTACATAGATTTCCACATTTATTTATGCACCAGTCTTTGTGTATGTGTGTGTGTGTGTATATATATATATATAATATGTATCACATGCATATGAATAATATGTAATATACACAAATGCGTATACACACCAAAACAAAATGTGAGTTCATCCTGCTATCTCACTACAGTACAGCACCACAAGGTTCATTCTTCACTCTCCTTTCCTTCTTTGAAACTTCTTTCTGCAACAGTAAGAAAATTTGCTCTTATTATCTATAATGAATTTATTTATGCAACCCTAATATACATATAGTTTCAGAATTGCTAATCCAAATCCCTACCTGGAAGAAATTTACTAACTAGTGTACAGTGTTTTGGTACAGTTCTCTTTGTCTTTCTCTTTGCACTGTCCAGTCAAAACACTCTTTTCCAAAGTACGTACATCAGCTCCTTTACTCACTTCCTTCAATATGGTTATATCATTCATTTGTATTATAATTAAATTCATTCCTATATAGCTTGCATTCCATTCTGGGACCCCCTGACATCATGTTGTTGTTGTTGTTATTGTTTTTAAACGTGCAAGTAGGAAAGTTCACTCTGGGGGTACAGATGGGTTTTGATAAGTACATAGTCATGGATCCACCACACAGTACTATACAAAAAAATTCTATCATCTCCAAATCCTTCTACCTGCTGCCCCTTTGTAGATAACCTCTCTCTCTACCTCCTCACCTAGACAACCATAGATCTATTTTCTATCCCTATTGTTTTGCTTATTCCAGAATGTCATATAAATGAAATCATACAATATGTAGCCTTTGGGAGCTGGCTTCTTTCACTTAAAAAAATACATTTAAGATTTATTCATATTGTTGCATGAATCAATAGCTTAGTTTCCTTTTATTGCTGAGTAGCATTCACTTATATGAAAGTTTGTTTATCCATTCATCTGTTGAAAGATATTTAGTTTGTCTCCTGGCTTTAGTGATTATAAATAAAGCTGACATAAACTTTTGTATAGACTTTGTGTCAACATAAGTTTCCAAATCACATGGGAAACTCCTAAAAATGAGATTTCTAAGTCAATATGGTAAGTATTCATTTTTTGCCAGTTCCTTTTTTCTTCTTCAAACTTTTTTTGATTGAAATAAAATTTAAATAGAATAATATGAATTGTATGAGGTTCAGTAAGTTTTGAAAATTCAATTTTTCATGTAACTAATACCCAAATCAAGATTTTGAATATTTCGATCATCCCAGAAAGTTCATGCACGTTCTCCAGTCAAAGGCCCCTTGCCAAACAAAGACAACCACTTTTCAGATTTTTATCTCTTAGGTTAGTTTAACTGATCTATGATATCGTCAAACAAATGAAAATACACAGTATTTATTGTATTTGGCTTCTTTTATTCAACATCATGTTTTGATGTTGATTCATTTATTTTATGAATTAATAAGTAATTTCTTTTTATTGTTGATTATTTTTTGATAAAATAAATTTATCACAATCTGTTTATTCATTCAATTATTAATGGAAATTTTGTTTTATTCTCCCAGTTTTTTGGTTAGATGAATAAAGATAAAATTAACAGTAACTGTATACATATTTTCACTTCTTTTGGGTAGCTGGAATTGCTGGGTCATAGGTAGGTGTATTTTTACTTTGTAACTGATAAGCAGTATTTTAAAGGACTTGAATCATTTTACACACCCACTAGTAGTATATTGGAGTTGCAATTGCTACACATCCTAATGTTGTCTTTTTATTTCAGCTATCCTAGTGAGTGTGACATAGTGTCTCATTATGGTTTTAGTTTGCATTTTCCTGATAAGTAGATGCCTTAAATACCTTTTTATTTCTTTATGGAACAATGGCACATCTTTTGTGGAGTGTCTGCTCAAGTGTTTACTCGTGTTACAACTACAGAGTTTACCCTTTAATACTTATTTATTTATTTATTTTTATTTATTTTAATATTAGTAGTTGACTTTGTTTTTTTTTTAAGATTTATTTATTATTTATTTATTTATTTTTGGCTGCGTCGGGTCTTAGTTGCAGCACGCAGGATCTTTGTTGAGGCATGCGGGATCTTTTTCGTTGCGATGTGCGGTCTTCTCTCTAGTTGTGGCGTGTGGGTTTTCTCTTCTCTAGTTGTGTTGCCCAGGCTCCAGGGCACGTGGGCTGTGTAGTTTGCATCATGCAGGCTCTCTAGTTGAGGCGCATGAGCTCAGTAGTTGTGGCACATGGGCTTAGTTGCCCCGCGGTATTTGGGATCTTAGTTCCCTGACCACGGATCGAACTTGCATCCCCTGCATTGTAAGGTGGATTCTTTACCACTGGACCACCAGGGAAGTCCCCCCTTTAATATTTATTAACAAGAGTTCTTTATATGTTTCCTATAAAACAGCGGTCCCCAAGCTTTTTGGCACCAGGGACCGGTTTCGTGGAAGACAGTTTTTCCACAGACCAAGGTGGAGGTGGGGGAATGGTTTCAACATGATTCAGGTGTATTACGATTATTGTGCACTTTATTTCTACTATTACATTGTAATATATAATGAAATAATTATACAACTCACCATAATGCAGAATCAGTGGAAGCCCTGAGCTTGTTTTCCTGCAACTAGATGGTCCCATCTGGGGGTGGTGGGAGACAGTGACACCGATGTGTGTTGCTTATGTCCAGTCTACTCTGTGATCTGATTTTTGTTGCTGTCCCTGCAGAAAACCCTGCTTCACAGAGATAGGATGTTCGATGGAAGCAGGCTTTTCAGTGCTTTTGTGGAAACATCAGGATATTCCGCCATGACTTTAATCGAGAACATATGGAGATTTGAAGTTGTCTCAAACATACTTTTAAGGCCACCATCATTTGTGATCTCAAGCAGTTGATCCTCTTCTAGCACGGACAAAGTCGATTCACCTGGCTTATTCATAAATGGGTCGTGGATCCATTTCGTCCCAGTTCTGGGGTCTTTTGTGGTTGGGAAATAATGCTCAAAGTCTTTTGAAAGCTGAGATAGGTGATCATGCACCAGCTGGGAGAAAGAAGGCCCTGGCTCAGTCTCTTTCAAAATCTCTGCTAATGTTTGAAACATGTCAAAAATCCCAATGTTCACTCGTTGCCCCCATAATTCCAGTTGGGCTTTGAATGCAGCCACTTTATCAGCCGACTTGAATACAGTTGTCATTCTCCCCTAAAGTGACAGATTGAGTTCACTGAGCAGGTTGAATATGTCACACAAGTAAGCAAGTTTTGCGACCCATTCTGTGTCACTGAAATATGCTGCCAGTGGTGACTGTTTTTCTAAAAGAAATCTCCGGAGCAGCTCTCGTAACTCAGAAACTCTGGCCAGTGATCTACCTTTAGAAAGCCATCTCACTTCTGTGGATAAGGGAAGACATGTGTGCTCTGCGTCCATCTCCTCACAGAGCTGTGCAAACAGATGTGAGTTAAGGGGATGTGCTTTAATGTGGTTGATCATTTTAATCACATCCTGCAAAACATTGTTGAGTTCAAGTGACATTTTTTGGCTAGTCAGCACTTCTCTATGGATGACACAGTGCGTAGACTCACATTCAGAAGTGACCTCTTTGACCTGAGTGGTGAAACCAGAAAGCCGTCCAGTCATGGCAGCCGCTCTGTCCATGCATATACCGACACAAAATGACCAATTCAGTTTTCCTGATATGTAATCATTCGAAGACTTGAATAGTTCTGCAGCTGTGGTGTTGGTTGGCAACAAAATTGCACATAACAGATCCTCATGCACATCCTCCTGAAAAATATATTGCACAAAAACAAGCACTGTTGCTTTATCATCAGCATCGGTAGACTGGTGAACCTGGATTGCGTACCACGGTGACTCATTAATCCTCTCTAACAGTTGTGCCTCAATATCCTCTGCTGTTTCATCAATTCATCTAGTTATGGTGCTAGCCGAAAGAGGAACAAATGCCACCTTTGGAACAGCAGCCTCTCCTTAAAGTTCACGACAAATGTCCTTAGCAGCAGGCAGGATCAACTCTTCACCAATAGTAAAGGGCTTCTTAGCTTTAGCAATGCGGTTAGCCGCTAAGAATGATGCTCTCAGTGCAGACACATTTGATGAAGTAGTGGCCTTCAATAATTGCTTCTGTTCTTCGTGTTAACGTTCTTTTCTTTTGAAAAACTCCAAAGTCTTGTCTTTTAATACAGGGTGCTTCATCTCCACGTGGTGAAGCAGTTTTGAAGGTTTCACGGCTTCATTGGATAGCCGGACGCCATGTATTATACAAAGCGGGCTTGGAGAATGTGAATCACATGTTGCAATGAACCCGTAATTTAAGTAGGACCCTTGGTATTTTCTTTTAAATGCAGCTTCCTTTTGTTGGCAGTCTTAGAGTCTTCTGCTGTCTCATCATTGGGTCTTTCCCTCTTTTCAAAGAAGCTCTCCAGCGACGTTTGTTTTTTACTCATTTTGGCTGGGGTTAGCTTGTGGGCTTACCCAAACTGTGACTGATGGCCAATTAATTTTTCCCTTGTAGATAAGTTCAATTTGTGTTGTATCTAAGAAATTTTTACTGTCCCAGGCTTATGAATGTATTCTACTAGCTTTTATTCTAGGAGATTTTTAGTTTTCGCTTTTAAATTGATGATCCATCTTATTGACCTTACATTCTGTTACCAGCTATATCCACTTACTATTAGTTTTTTCATTATTGTTAATGTTCATTCCATACAATGTGAACTATCATGTCATTTGCAAATAAACATTCTTTTTAAATCTTTATAAACCCTCTGTTTTTTTTGTGATTTTACACAGGCAAGATCCTCAAGGAACATGCTGAAGTGGCAGTTGTACCCTTTTTAGGGTAAAAATATTCAATATTTCACCATTAATGATTTGGAAGTCCTCTTCTATTTCTGATTTGTTGAGAGGTTTTATTCAGAATACATATTTAATTTTGGCAAGTGGCAAATGCTTCTTCATTTATGTAGATGATACATTTTTTTCCTTTAGTTTTGTAATATGGTGATTTCTATCAGTTGATCTTCAAATGTTAAACCAACATTTCATTCCTAGGTATAATACCCGTAGTCATTTTGTATTAATTTTTTTATGTAACATTAGATTCAATTTGCTAATATTTCTTGAGAATTTTTGCATCTAAATCCCTAGAGGGTATTGATGTAAAATTTTCTTTTTTAGTAATGTCTTTGTAAGGTTTTGACTACCAGATGAAATGAGTTAAATAGTATTCTCTTTAGTTAATCAATGAGTTTGTTTAAATAGTTGAAGGGTTTTATTAATAAAAGTATTTGACCATTCTTGTGGGAAGATTTCTAATTATAAGTTCATATTAAAAAAAAGATTTAGGCATATTCAGTGTTTCTATTTCTTCTTCTGATAGTTTTTACAAGTTGTGCTTTTCAAGTAATTGTGCATTTCTTCTAATTTCCCAAGTATTGTCGTAAATTTATTCATAATATTTGTTATTACACATTTAATATTTATGGAATATGTAGTGATGGTTCCTCTTTTATTTCTGATGTTGAATTTTTTGTTGTTGTTCAGTCTTGCTACATGTGTATCGAATCCATTAATCATTTTAAAGAACTAACTTCTGTCATTGATTTTTGTTTTCTGTTTCATTGATTTTTGTTGTTTTGTTTTCTTTTTTCTAAATAATTTAAATTTATTTTGTACTACATTTTCCTTAATATAGTCTTCTAGCTTCTTTAATTTGGTCTTATAATTTCTTAAGTGGAAAACTTAGCTCATAGATTTTAAACCTTCCTTCCTTTATAACATAAGCATTTAAAACTATACATTTCCCTCTGCATACATATTCAGTTTCATCCCCTAATATTTTGGTGTATTTTACTTTAACTCTCATTTGGTTGGAAATACTTTCTATTTTCTTTTGTTATTTATTATGTAATTAATAGGCTATTTAGGAGTAGATTATTTAATTTCCAAATATTTGGGTAAATAGGTATCTTTTTGATTTCTAATTTAATTTTGCTGGGATCATAGATATTCTGTAGGACTTTAAGACTTTGAAACTTATTTAGTTTGTTTTATGGGCTGGCATTTCTGATAGCTGTGTAGTCTTCTATAAATATTAATTAAATTAATTTAGTAAATTGTGTTGTTCAGATTTTCTACATCATATTTTTTCCTCTTGCCTTATAAATTACTGAGAAATGGAAGTTAAATGCTCCACTATGACTGTAGATTTATCCTTTTTTTAACTTTAGTGCTGTCAACTTTACTTTCATGAAGTTTGAAGCTCTCTTATTTTATATGTATTTAGGAATATTCAACTGACTATTGTATCTTTTTTGAAGTGACCCTCTTTAGCTCGGGTAATACTTCTTGTCCTGAAGTCTAGTTTGTCTGATGCTAATGAAGCTACATCAACTTGTTGTTTAGATTTTCCATGCTATATCTTTTCTATCATTTCGTTTAACCTTTCCATGTCTTTATATTTAAAATGCATCACTTGGAAGCATGTAGTTGTGTATTACTTTTTTTTTTTTCATTTTGACAACTTCTGTCTTTCTTTTTAACTGGACTGTATAGTTTATTTACATATAATTTAATTATTGTGTTTAAAATACATCTATTTTTTTCTACATATTTTCTAATTATTTCCTCTGTTCTGCATTCCTTTTTCCTTCCTTTCTGCCATTGCTTGTGTTAATTGAACATGTTTAATTTCCAACTTTGTTGTTCTATCTAGTTTATTGACTTTTTGTTTGTTTGTTTTACTTTTATTTATTTTTGCTCTAGGAAGAATGGGGAGTTTAGCTGTAGGAATAGAAGTACTAAGCAGTATGGCATTATAAGTGTAAGATTAATGTATTGTAATGGAACAGTGGCCCCCAAAGATACCGAGGTCCAAATCATTAGAATCTATGAGTGTTACCTTATACGGCAAAATTGACTTTGTATTTTTTTTGGGGGGAGGGGGAAATGAACAGCCTTTATTGATGTTCTAACTTCTTATCTGAAAAAAACTGATTTTGTAGATGTAACTGTTAAAGATCTTGTGATGGGGAGGTTGTCCTGGGATTATACTAGTGGGTCCTAAATGTAATCACAAGGGAAGTTATTGGAGGGAGGTAGAGGGAGATTTGACAACAGAGACAGAACAGAAAGGACAATGTGACCCCTGAAGTAGGATTCTACCCTGCCAGCTCTAGAAGCTAGAAGAGGTGAGACAACAGGTTCTCCCCTAGAGCCTCCAGAGTGAGTGCAGCCCTGCTGACACGTTGATTTCGGCCCAGTGAAACCTATTTCAGACTTTTGACGTGTAGAAGTTTAAGAGAATAAATATGTATTGTTTAAAGCCCCCAAATTTGTGGTAATTTTTCAAAGAGACAATTGGATAGGACCTTATATTTGGAATATAACCAAAGATAATAGAACGTTAAGCTTTCTAGTGTTCAGCAGCATCAGAGTACAAGATTAAAATAGAATTTTGATTAATCATGTCTTATCTTGAAAGGTCATCTTAGATATTTGCTACCAATGTAAAGGTGTGAAATCATCAGAATTCATCATATACATGAGAAATACAAAGATTTGTTATAGGAAGAATATGTCCATTATATTTTATAATTATATTTTACTACAAAATGTTAACTTCAGAAGGCAAAGGTGATTTATTATGTCGAAACAAATTATCCATTCTGTTAAACTCACTGCACCAACAATACTTACAATGTGGATATTAGTCTTTGTCATCTCTCTAACCAAATTAATCTTAATACTGTGGACTTGGAGAGTGACAGAACTAGAAAGGTTTTTGGCCAGTGCCCTCATTTGAGAGAGGAAATGCGGGCCTAGAGATATTAAATTAATCACTGATTCTAAGGTAAGAAAAGCCACAAATCAGTTAGCATAATTTTCTCTCAAATCCTAGAAGAATTATTTTAAAACTTTACACCATTTGAATATGTTTATTGATATTGTTCATTTAGTTGAAAAGTCCTATTTCAGTCAGGAAAACAATAGCCACTCTTGGATTTTGGATTTGGAGAAGAAAGGACTTAATACAGGCCATTTTAGACTTGCTTTAATCATTGTTGGAAGGGTAAGGTGAAGACGGTCAGAGAAGAAATTCCTAAAAGTGGTTGATTCACAGGACTCACATGGAAGCCACAGTGAATTTCATCAATCTCATCAGGATATTGTCAGCTGTTAAAGCAGGCTAGTGTCCTGACCTGTCTCTGAAATGATGGTGGCCCTCAGCATTCTTGGTGAGACCTGTGCTTCCATTCTCAGCTGCTGACTGCACCAGAGCATATGAATCTCAAGGCTCGCCTTTGTGCAAGATCTGCTTCAAGATCCCAGAGATGATTTCTCCTTCCACTTTCTAAATCTGGCACAGGTGTCTCACACTGGCTGACCCTTCTCCCTGCAATGCATAGGGGACCCTAAAGAGGATAGCAACAATACTAAGTTGAACACAGAGGTTTTTTTCTTTGAATTCTTTAAAGTTTTTGAAATTTTATTTGTGTTAATTGATGTAGCTTTTTAATAAAACATGGGGGATTGGCCTTTGCAATATTGACTGTGCTGTTGGTTTTGTTGTAGTGTATTTTGCCTATGACATTAATCTTGTGGTACAATCTGAATTTCTTCAGGCCCCATCAGCCAGAGGTATCTTAGTGTCATGATAGCAGTAACAATAAAGTAAATATAAGTTAACTTCCAAACGAGCCATATTGGATTTGTAATGTGTGCTTAAGTCTGTCAGGAACCACACTCTTTCTCAACATGTCAGCATCTATTATTTCATCTTTGATTGCTGGTGACTTATCAAACATCCTTAGTACTCTTCCTCAAACAGAGCCTGTGTCTTGTAGCTTTTTCAGCTGTAATCCAATTTTTCTATTTGAGTCCTGTTGGCATGGTGTTAGGTGTTAAGGAGGAAGCTTCTATAACTTTCTGATTTATCTCAGTCTTTCAGTGGACCTGTGTCTCTGGCCTCTGACCTTTATATTTTCTTCTTGTACAGTTTTCTTCTCTCCTTATGTGAGACAGGGAGTCTGGAAGGGGCTAAAGTGGGAGGAATGACCTTCTCTCAAGACTCTGGGACAAGACTCTGGTAGAGTCTTCCCCAGGATTGCAGGCCTTTGTTAGAGGGAATGCTTATGGGGTACTGGTATAATTAACAAGGATTACATCTTGCATCTTCACCATGAGAACCTGATGGCGTTCTTGAACATAAATCCCATGAAGGTATGGGGATCCTCTGAAGACTGCAGCCCTGAAAAGTACCTCACGTTCATCTAAGGCCACACTCAGTCTCCAACAATTCATCAAAACGACCTTTTAATTGTTCCTCTCAGTTTATGGCTCCAGTGGCTTCTTCTCCAGGTAAGGACATCTAGACTATGGCTCCAGGTTCACTTGTTTCTCCAGGTCTCAGGGTGGTACTTATCCTGGGGCTTCAATTCTCTGATGAATCCCAGGAAGGTACTGATTTTTAGTTTGTTCAGTTTTTGTTGTTTTCTTTGGAGGGAATGGGATGAAGACTTCAAAGCTCTTTGCATTGGAGCTGAAACTAGAAGTCTTATTACCGTTGTTTTTTGGAGCCACATGAGAACATTTCAAGTGTATCTTAAGGGCGAATTTCTTTCCTACCTGGTATCCTGTGAAGGAGTTTTGAGGAGCAAGTTATGGATAGATTCTTTTTCCAAGGTGGCTTAAAAAGTCTTAATCCTGGAAAGCAACTTCTAATCTCAACTGCCCAGTTATTCAGTAGTTTAGGGGTCTTCCTGGTCTTACCACAGTGAAGCATCCCTATTCTCACAGGCTTGGAATTCTCTGTGTGGTTCTCCCTACGGCACATTGCTCTCAAAAGAAAAGAAAAGAAAAGAGAAGTTCTAAGTAAGAATTTTTATTTATGGTTACAACTTGAAATTGCTTTGAAAATGAAAGCCAGTATTCAGTAAGATGATATTTTGAGAGATAGAGCCATCCTGTTGAAGTACAACTGAAATATTTTATGGAGAATACTTCATTTTTGCAGTGTGGATGGAATAACATAAAGTCATATCCCATCTAAGAGTTTAGAAAGAGATTTTCTGCAAAATCATGTGCCAAAACCATGGACTTGTAAGATAATTAAGATCGTGTCTCACTTGACAGTCTTACATCAGATATCATTGTTGTGTGTGCTTGTAGTGGGGCCCACGCAGAAACAAAGACAGTACTGTCATGCTTATTGTTTTTAATCAAAAGTACATTTTAAGTTATTACTGTTTCCTTCACTCAATTGTCTGATGTGTGCAGAAAATTTTAAATGTAACCTTTCATCGCTCCTTTACTTTAGCCCATTTACTTTGCCTTTTTCTTAGAATGATTATTTAGAGTCTTAGTATAGTGTTCTATTTATTGATGGTATTTGTAGCTTTATATATCCCCTCTGAAAGCTCTACCTGTGGGACACAGAAAGACTGGAATTGCCATTAGGTCATCTACCACCTGTAAAATGATTTTTATTCTCCATTGCATGTATTTCACATTAGGAGTAGAAGACATTTTTTGCCTGAAACAGATACAAAAATAAACCTTCTTCCTCAAAAGTGTTCATTTTTCACAGAATCACTAGGTTGCCCACTGCCTACAGAGTGATATTCTGGGAATCCTTTTTTTTTTTCTTAAATATTCCGTTACAAATTTTGCTACAATACACAGCTTATTTTTCCACACCCACACATCCACTAACATTAGTTTTCTGAAATGTGAAACAGGACTTCCCGGTGGCATCTTCACGTTTTACGTAGCTATTAATGAAGCCACTGCTGACACTGGGTATGTCACTGTAAAATCCTGACACTTTTTGGAGGAAAGAAAAATGTTATCCAATTATTTTCTCAAAATATAGCGCTGGCAAGTAACTGAGAAGGTAGTATCCACCTAGTATCAGCTTTTCAAAAATCCATGGCCTATCAGTTTGAGGCAATTTCCTTGTTAAAAGCCTTTATTAAACAAGTTAAAAACTATGAATTATAGAATTTTGCTCATTTAGGAGACGAGAAGGAACTATCTACTCAGCAAAAAAAAAATGAGGAGATATGATTTAAATTGGTTGGCTTCACAGTTGGAATTCAGTAGACGGTTGCAGAGCTCAGTGTGTGTGGGGTAGTTCTCAAATTATTATGCTCTGAAAGAATTATTTTGCAAGCATATCTGTAACAGCTTTAGAGTGCTGCACTTCTCTGGATAATTCAGGACAAAAAATTGCTGTAGGTTGGATTTCTCTCATCATTGAGGGGAGCTGATATTTCTTTGTTATTCTTCATTTATATCCCTACAGTCAGTTGTAAACCCTCTATTTCTATTTACAGTTCTAGACAGTTAATTTTAAATCCTTTATTTTGCCAGTTAAAATGGTTGATGTCAGATCTTGATTAGAAAAACATAATTTTCCTCTAAATTAACCAAACAGGGAGGGAGAAGAAATCCTTTATGTGAAATTATAATTTTGAACAGAGACAAAATTGAAATTATTTCAGTTTATAAAAAAAAAATAAATGATTGTGCTGAAATGCAGGTGGTTCATGGGTTATTGTTATATTTCTTTTCCCTGTCAGTGTGGAGAAATATAAACTACATAAGCAATGTGGAATTGTGGCATTCTTAATAGAAAGATGTATATTTTTGACTTGTCTTAGCCTGGGTTTCCACGTGCAGACTAAAGTGAAATATTTTGGTACATTTTCCAGGTCTGTTGCTGTGAATTACACATTTAAGATAAAAATCTATTTAGTCTATCGTTACAGGGGTAGTTGATTAACGCATTATATATTGTTAGTACAGACTAAGACATATTTTAAGACAGTGAGTAAAAAAGGGAAATGCAAAGTAAAAAAGGGACCTTCCAGTCCAAAACCTTCCAGTTTCTGACTGGAAGGTGGTTCCATTTTTCACAAGCATTTTGCATAAATATGTTAATATTTTGAGTAGTAATGACTCTAAAGCCGCAGTAAGGCATTTTCGTGTACTGTGATATATAGAGATTACTACTCTTAAATTGCTTTTTACCTGAAAATATTACGGTTTTAGGATAATTTGGATATCTTCCTCCAAGTATTTTGTGTATCTTGACATTTATTAAAGAGAGGGTGAGTATAAGATTATAGATTCAGATGTAACCTGAGAATAATGGAAAGTTGATTTGTTCTGTTATGGGGGCAGTTCAAATCATCTTTTTCTTGAGAAACTTTGTGTTGTTGTTACTAAATAAGCATCTACTCAATAAATATCTAATTTCTTAAAAAAAAACTTTTAAATATTCAATACGCAAACTTAAATCAAGCATATATATTCATCAAACGAACTAAACTTGTCAAGTACAATCAGAGATGTTGCTTGTTAGACTGATATCAAATCAAAGCTTTTATAGTGAAAATAATTGAAAATTATTCTTTTTAATATGCAAAATTGATAAAAATTGGAAATATCCAATTGAATAATCATAATCACAGTGGGGTTTAGGTGACATTTAAATCCCCAGACATCTGAAACACAAAAGTTCTATGTATAATGATAGTGTAGTAATTTAAAACTACATCTGAATATGAAAATTATTTTGATATCACAAAATTATTCATTCTGTTGTGACATTTAGGAAATAAAACATAAATAGATCTTGTATTTTTTTCTTTATTACGTTAAAGGATTTATACTACTCACGAGCATAGCTTAATTGGACACCGTTTGAGGTACACCATGTATTTTTCTTTATTATGAGATGTATGTGTACAGTACACAAAGGATATCGTGTTTAAAAAACTCTTAAAAATCTTGTCCAAACAGTTTTTGTAAACTAGACGTGTGGCCTGTATCATGATTATTGCGATTTAAATTCCTGCAAATGAACATCCAAACACATAGTTTGACCATCTAAGTAGATCCAGGTATTCAGCATGACCGTCCTTATTGTGAGTTCACTAAAATTCATACTAGGTTGAATAGTTTTTTATGGTTCCACAGAAATGATGCAGAGCAACATATCAAATATACATAAACATGGCTTGTTCCACTGGTGGAAAAATAAAGTTACATATGAAGACAGCTGCTTGGCTATTATTCAGGGAAACATCCAATATCTGAGTGAATGACTGACCATGAATCTAGAAAAATTCTGTGTGTTGTGCTGTTCCTTTGCCTACTCACTCATTCAATCATGTGAATCATATGACTAATTCGATCTATTAGAGTGAGATACAAATGGGTCAAAGTATTTGTTTATTGGAAGAATTGTGTGAGATAATTAGTCATTTTTATGACTAAGGATTTTCTAATTTTAAGTGAATATTTCATGATTATTGAGAATATTTCAAGGACTCCTATAGAATTTTTTTCTTTTCCTAAATTTCACGCACATAGACAACTATCTCATCAACATTTCCATTTTCCCTTAAGAATTTGCTTAAGTGAACCTTCTACTTTCTCCCTGACAAATTCTCCAATTTTCCATTATTCCCAACCTCAGGGAATGGTATCACAAATTGTGTGATCATGAAAGTCAGTAACCAGAAAACGGACCATAATTCTCTCTTTTCCGAATCCTACGTGTGACCATCACTTCTAATCTACCCCCACTAAAGCACGTATGCCTATTCAGTCTGTTACATTCCCATAACTGGTTGCATTAACTTCAGGGTTTGGACAATTATAGTAATTATTCAACTGGTCTCCTAGATTTGAGTATTTATGCCATCCAATCCACTGATAACAATTTTTATATATTTATAAAATATAAATATTCCACTACTTGCTTCAGTTACACACGCTTGCCTAAAGAAGGAAAACAAAATATCCAATCACCTCAATATTGCCTAAGACGTTAAGTTCTGCTTCTATTCACTTTCCAGCATCGTCTCTTACTGAAGTCTTTCTCAGATATCACCATCAAGTATGAAAATTCTTTCAGTTCTTAGTTGTTGTTTTTTTAAAGAATAGTCTCTCTGTTTAAAGCGTTCCTCGCCACTGCAATTGCACACCCTCCCACCCCATCACCACGGTCTCCACACCACCTTAACTTTGCAGTTAAAACCTACTCCTCATTCATGAGTAAACTTATATAACCTTCTCTGTGAAGTTTTTCATGGATGGTAGAGATAGAATTTACCACTCCTTTTTTGTACAACTGAGCCCTTTGTCTACTTCTGCAATGGCTCTCAAATCTTAATATTGCATTAATAGTTTATGTGTCAGTTTCTCCCTAATAGAGTGAAAGCTCACTGGGGTTTGAATCATGCCTGATTTAGTTCTATTGTCATACTGTTCAACCCAAGCCTTCATAAGATCGTCATTGATGAATGAACGAATCATAAAGCAACAAAACAAAATGAAATGTATATAGCACTTGACTAAACACAAAGAACTTTCATATCGCATTCTAAGAAATAAATAAAACAAAATATAGTAAAAATCAAGATTTTGATTTTACATATGAAAAACTCTAAAATACTGGACTTCCCTGGTGGCGCAGTGGTTAAGAATCTGCCTGCCAATGCAGGGGACATGGGTTTGATCCCTGGTCCAGGAAGATCCCACATGCCGCGGAGCAACTAAGCCCATGTGCCACAACTACTGAGCCTACGCTCTAGAGCCTGTGAGCCACAACTACTGAAGCCCGTGCGTAGAGCCCGTGCTCCACAAAAGGAGAAGCCACCGCAATGAGAAGCCTGCATACTGCAACGAAGAGTAGCCCCTGCTCACTGCAACTAGAGAAAGCCCGTGAGCAGCAACGAAGACCTAACACAGCCAAAAATAAATAAATTTATAAAAACAAAACAAACAAACAAAAACTCTAAAATATTTTTTCCCCAATGTAACATCATCAGTATGGGAGTAGAAATTTGAATGCAAGACTGCTGATGGAATGCCTTTGAGTTTTTCACATAGAAGGTGTTATTTAAGTATCCTGATGGTTTGGTAAATCTACATAATTAAGATTACATAAGAATTTGGGTTGTGTTTCGGCTCTGTCATTAGAAGATATGGGATCCTAGGAAGTTATTTACCTTCTCTGGAATTCAGTTTTCTGAGAGTAGGACCCAGTGCCTTCTAAGTTCATATTTTGCTCTCAAAAACCTATGAAACTTTATGTTCTGGTTATGGAGTTAAGTCTTGATAATAATCAAAATAACTTTGTACTTTAGTAATGTGATTGATGACTAGGACTTAACAGTGCAATGCAAGCTTTGCTCAGGTATTTCCTGAAAATCTTTCTGCATGCTCAACTTTTTTTTTTTTTTTTTTAAGTAATACTCAAAACAGTTACCTAGTGACTGTATTCAGTTTACTGGCTATTCAAGATACTTCACACTCTATTTTTCTGTAGAAGTGATTATTTTCAATTAAAAAATAGTTCATTTATACTTGAGAGAAAACATATTTGCAGTGTTACAACAAAGCTTATACTTTGCTCTGGTACCATCATAATTAGATGTGTATTTTATTACACGTGGGGGAAAATGTACAGATACTGGCCATCACAAATGCACATTAGCACATAACTACTTTGCACCCTAAAAATTGCCTGAGTAGCCTGTCCAGCTGGTCCAACTGTAGTTTTCAAAAGAGATGAAGTCTTGACCTTTTCCTGTAAATTACTGACTCAATAACAAAACCCCAACACATTATCCCTATTTTGTACTGTTCTGCCTGAAAGCATAAACCTGGTAGCCAGAATTCAAGGACACATTCAAGGGAGAGATTCTCAGGGATTTATTTTATTAAATTTACAGATATTCCTTTTTTTTTTTCTCTCTCTCTAGTAAGATTTGTTCATGCCCTCAGTTGCAACTGCTGTTCCTCAGAAAAATTCTCTATTTCAACTTGTCTGGGCTGTTTCATTTTATGTATCAGAAATCTCTTATTTCTCTGGGGATATTAATCGCTTTTTAATTTCTTTTATCTTTTCCTCTCTCTATATTTTTATTTTATCCAAAGTCCATTATTTTTCTTTTTATTTTTTGGTCTGTCCTTCACGTTAGATTTTCTTCAGATGTCTGGCAATCTTTTGATGCCTCTTCATATTTGAGTGGGAGAAATTGAAATGCTAATTGGAAGCTGCCGTGTGTTGGTGTGGCTTGCTGAGCATTCCACAAGAAGGTGTGTAGCTGATTAGAGGCAGGGAGCCCTCTGTCAGCAACTGGAGGCCTTTTTTCTTGTGCCTGTGTCTTTTAATGACACTCCTGTAAAAAAATAGTACATTGTTTTACACCACCATATATAGCTACACTAAAGAGACAGTAGTTGTGTCAAGCAAAATGCCTTCTGGGGAGATTCAAATTGCCGTACTGAGGTGTTTTTGATCAGAGAGCATCCTGTTTATATCATGTGCTCCCAAGTACCAATACGAAGCATATTGGAACTTTCAAAGTTAATCAGCTATAAGCTGGCTTTCTATTACCTTTAAGGTAATAGAAATTGAAATCTATGTTATCTGGATAAAAATTAACTTTACCACCCAGTTCCACTTACTTAAGGATTTGAAGGTGTGAAATTAAGTGGAACCAGATCGTAAAGGGCAAGAAGCAAAAATATACCATACTATAATGATTTTCTAGAAGCCGTGAGGCTCTAGAAAATGTGGCATTAATAATAGAATAGTATTATCTCATGGTTACTATATGCTGGGCAGTTTTCTAACTTATACACTTGAACTTCTTCAATTAATCCTCACCTTGATGTCCAGAGGCTGACTGTATAGAATATATTGTGAGCTCCTTAGTGCTCTGGATTTCAGTTGAGTTCAGTCATGAGAGACGAAGAGAGAAGGGAGACCTCGGGATTTATTCTGCCTGCTCTCTTCTCTCCTACAGGATCTTCTCAAACTGCCTGCTTCCCTCAGCCAGAAACCACAGCTCTTTTAAATCATCCCTCTCCGCACAGACCTCTCCCTCCCTTCAGGAAGCTGGCAGCCATTACCTCCCCTTGTTTTTCAGGCCAAGGATGATTGACAGTTTCCACTATTCCTGGGAGGTTCCCTGTTCCCTGCTCATTTTTAAACAGTCCTTTAATTAAATTTTCCTTTAATTATCATCACTTGTACCTACCATCTATTTTCTACTGGAAACACCCTGTCTACTGACTAACAGCGCCACCTCTGAGAAAAAAAATGAGTATAGTAAAACATTCTTTCCTATTGGAAAAAAAAAGATAACTAATAGCTAATAATAATAAATAAATAAAATAATAGCTAAACTTTATTGATCACTTACTTACTAGATACCAGGAAAGAATCTGAATACTTTTCATGCATTAAGTCATTAATCTCTCAGAAATTAATGTGGTATCTATTATTGTTATCTTCATTCTATAGATGCGGAATCTGTGGAACTTGCCCAACGTCACACACCTACCACATGGTTAAGGGAGGACTCAACCCAAGGATGATTGACAGGTACTCAAGTGGCATTTGTTAATAGGAAACGGCTAACGGAAGAGAGAGTGCTTTCACTAGACGTGGCTCTACCTGTCATGTCATATATAACTTGGTTCTCGTGTTGCCAGAACTTATTTTTGAAGGACACTGGATATATAGATTTTTTGGTTTAACCTCTCCTCATTCTAAGCTTAGATTTAAGCTCTTGCAAAAATAAAAATAAAAAACAAACAAAACAAAACAAAAACCCAGAAACAACAACAACAAAAAATAACCAAACAACCCACTTTTTTGTGGGCCGAATAAAACTTTCTACTTGCCAAAAAATGGCCCATTTACCAGTATTTTGCAACCTTCTGAAAGACTAAGTTGAAAATCCAATTTTATGTGAGTAACGTAACTATTTGTACTTTTTCATTAATAGATTTATCTTGCAGTAACTTTCAATAACACTGTCTTCAGAATAGCTTCAGTTTCATAAGTTGAAGTTTTTCCAATTCTTTAATTTTCTGTGTTAGACACAGCTCATTGACACTGTGACAGCACCGTTAGTCTTATATTTTCTAGGCAGTGGTCTTGGAGTAATTCTGGAAGATTATATTCTACACATGGAAAAACTCCTTGATGTCCTGGCTTGTTTTCAATTTCTTATGAATAAGTTTTTGTATAGTAGTAAGTTATTGACTTTGGAGTTGGACAGATCTGGTTATAGATAACAGCTCACAACTTATTAACTCTTGACCTAGGAGCTCTGTTACCTCATCTGTAAAAACTGGAATGACAGTATCTAATTCGTAGGTTCACTGAGTATTAAATGAGATTATGTGTACAGAGCACCTAGCACATAATGAAAGTAGGAATGTCCGGTTAAAATCCTAAAACAAACATTAGTTAGCTGTTTTATTTGTGTAAGTTACTTAACCTCTGTATCTCCCACTCCCCTCCCCCTCTTCAGTGGTTCTCAAAGTTGAGTGTGCATTAGAAGAAACCCGGAAAGTTGTTAAAATACAAATTCCTGTGCCTTACTCCCAGTGTTTGTGATTCAGAAGGTCTGGGTGGGACCCAGTAATTTGCATTTCTAACATGCTCCCAAGTGATGTTGATTCTGTTGGTATGGGGACCACACTATGAGAAACACTGCTTTACGTAATGCTGTTAATAATTCCTCCCTTTTTTCATAGGATGGCTAATGAGTCTTAAAAGATGTAATATCTATAAAACGTTTATCCCCAACTGCCTAATAATGTAAAGTTCAAGAAATGCTACCTAGTTGCTATTAACTATCCTTATCACTTTACAACATCTGTTTCCCTATTTTCTTTCAAAAATGTACTTGAGAATTTATCTATAGAATTCCTCTTGATAACTTAATTTTTTTCTTTGAAATGAGGATGATATTTTTCCATTCATAAGAATGATATTTCTTCATAAAGGAGGAGTGCTACTTCTTCATAATAAAAAGACCCCTTCATCATCCACAAATTTATGTATAGAAATACAGTAGTTAACTATAGCTGCAATAACGCTGCATAACTCAAGGCTTAAAGCAATACACGTATTTTCTGGCTATCTGTTCTGTGAGTCATCAGGAGCAACTCTGTCCTAAAATTGGGTTGGCTTCACGCTTTTGGTTCAAGGTCCGGCCTCACTCTACTCATCCATTCTGAGGCCCAGACTAAAGGGGCAACAGCTACAAGGGACATTCTCCTCTCGCTGTGCTTGCGGAAACGCAAGAGGGACGCGAAAGCACCTAAGCACGTGTAAGCACCTTGTTCATGTCACATCCACTAATATTCCACTGGCCAAAGCAAGTGGTTTGTCTCCACCCAACATTAGTGGTATCAGGGGTACTCTCAATCACTCTAATGGGAGGTACAACGAAGTCGCCTGGCAAAAAAAGTTTGGATACAGATAGAAAGTAAGGAATTGAGAACAACGATCCAGCCTACCAAAGGGAAGGATATTTAGAATATTCCAGACACGAATACTCTGGAGAGATGCATGTTTTCACATACTGCCGCCACTTCCTTTCGGAAATTAAATGTTTAGATTTTCTTCTGGGAAATGACCGTGGGAAGATGGTGAAAATATGGCTCATATTGGTAATACGAAGGGAGACTGGCTTAGATTGAAAAGTAGTAACATTCTACCCACTTCTAATAACACTTTTGTAAGACTGAAGGCCTGCTTAAACTGATGATAATGATGATGATCATGATGATTATCCAGAATAAGAATTTACATACATAAAAGAGGAAAATTAATCAAAACTACAATGAGATATCATCTCACACCGGGCAGAATGGCCATCATCAAAAAATCTAGAAACAATAAATGCTGGAGAGGGTGTGAAAAGGGAACACTCTTGCACTGTTGGTGGGAATGTAAATTGATACAGCCACTATGGAGAACAGTATGGAGGTTCCTTAAAAAACTAAAAATAGAACTACCAAACAACCGAGCAATCCCACTACTGCCATAATTCAAAAAGACACATGTATCCCAATGTTCATTGCAGCACTATTTACAATAGCCAGAACATGGAAACAACCTAAATGTCCGTTGACAGTTGAATGGGTAAAGAAGATGTGGCACATATATACAATGGAATATTACTCAGCCATAAAAAGAAACGAAATGGAGGTATTTGTAGTGAGGTGGATGGAGTTAGAGTCTGTCATACAGAGTGAAGTAAGTCAGAAAGAGAAAAACAAATACAGTATGCTAACACATATATATGGAATCTAAGGGAAAAAAAAAAAAAAAAGGTCATGAAGAACCTAGTGGCAAGATGGGAATAAAGACACAGACCTACTAGAGAATGGACTTGAGGATATGGGGAGGGGGAAGGGTAAGATGTGACAGGGTGAGAGAGTGGCATGGACATATATACACTATAAAATGTAAAATAGATAGCTAGTGGGAAGCAGCCACATAGCACAGGGAGATTAGCTCAGTGCTTTGTGACCACCTAGAGGGGTGGGATAGGGAGGGTGGGAGGGAGGGAGACGCAAGAGGGAAGAGATATGGGAACATATGTATATGTATAACTGATTCACTTTGTTATAAAGCAGAAACTAACACACCATTGTAGAGCAATTATACTCCAATAAAGATGTTAAAAAAAAAAAGAGGAAAATTATGTTATTTTGATGTGCTACTATAATTGCATTTAAGTATTCTGCATACATCTGTGGAATTTTCATTGCAGATATATTGGACTTTATCAAAGTTAAGAACTTCTGCTCTGTTAAAGACACTGTTAAAGAGAATCAAAAGGCCTCAAACTTGGAGAAAATAGTTGCAAACTACACATGTAACAAAGGACTAGAGTCTAGCCTGTAGAAAGGACTCAACAATTAGAAAATGAGCAATAGAATTTTTAAAAAGCAGACAAAATTTTAAACAGACACTTTAGCAAAGAGTTACAAATGAAAATATATTTTTAGTCATTAGAGTGATGAAAATTAAATCCACGATGAACTATCACAGTGTACTTATTAGAATGTGTAAAATTGAAACATCTAATCATATCAAGTGTTGGTGAGGATTTGGAGCAATTACAACTCACATACACAGCTACTGGGAATAAAAATGGGACAAACACTTTGGAAAACAATTTGGCAGTTTCTTAAGATGTTAATTATACACCTGTTATATGACTCAGTCATTCCTCTCCCAAGAGATATAAAAATAAATTTCCATGCAAACACTTACACCTGAATGTTCACAGCCATTTTATGTGTAGTAGCCAAAAACTGGAAGCAATCTGTTTATAAGTAAATTGATAAACAAGTTCTATGTATATACAATGAAATACTACTCAGCAATAAAAATGAGTTAACTTTTTATGAGGGTAACAATATGGATGAATTGCAAAGTAATTATTCTGAGTGAAAGATGCTAAACCGAAAAAGGTACATACTGTATGATTATATGTATAAAATTTTAGAAAATGTAAATTAATATGCAGTGACAGAAAGTAGATCAGAAGTTGCCAGGGATTAGAAGAGGGCTGGGAAATACAGAAGGAAGAGATTATCAAGGATCGTAAGGCAACTTTTGGTTGGGTTGTATGTGTTCATTATCATGATTTTGTTGGTAGTTTAACAAGTATATACATATGTCAAAACATATCAAATTATAGATTTAAATTTAGATATTATTTAAATATCTATAGATTATATGCTGTTTACTGTATGCCAATTTTGCCTCAATAAGGCTGTTAAATTTTTAAAATAAAATCAAAGGGCATGATTCATGCTAATTTTAATCTTATTGGTTTCAAAACTCATTCAGTGATATTACAGTACAAACACCGTTTAACAGATAATGACTTTTATTCTTTTTGGTCTATTCTTGTCCAATGAGAGTGAATTGTGGGATTCTCTTTTTTTCTTCAAACATAGTAATGATTTTCAAGATACCTTTTTTACTTAAGTCAGAGGGCAAATGACTTTTTGTTTGTTAAAATATCACCTTTTCTTTCTACCTATACCAGTTGATCCTGTGGTTAATATAATAGATTTTGATCGGTCCAATAAGGAAAGGGTTATTTTTTTTCCCTGAACATACAAATTTATAATACATTTTCCTATCACAGTCATAATATTTTAAGAATTCTTAAAACTCTCTGAACTAGTCAGTAGTTAGTGATAATCAATAGAAAACAGAAAGAATGGCATGCTCTCTCATTAATCAACTTACTATAAAAATAGTTTTCGTAGCACAAATATTAAACTCTTTCTTGTTTAGTTCCATTACATTCTACAAGATTACTAGCAGATAATGAAATTCAAAGGAGAAATAAAGTTATAATCCTGAGAGCATATAGATGTAGAAAAAATAATAATTATATTTGAAAATGTATCTTGCTGAGGCAGCTCTCTATCATTATATTAAGACGTGGTAGAGTATGCATCCATTAATCCAGAAAACCAACAACTAAAAATATAGAATTATTATTCTACCCCATAACATTTTGTAGCTAGTTTAATTTTACATTGGAAATGTACTTATATAATCAAGCTCCAAGCTGTGTCCAAGAGTCAATAACAATTCAGTTTTCTTTTTAACAATTCAGTTTTATTAGCTTCACCTTCTACTCCTAAATGTTATACAATCACAATTATTTGTTGATTAATTTAGATCAGTGACATACTTTAGGTAATGAATGTATGAACATGTGTGTATTCTGAAGAGAGTCGGAATTATATAGCAAGGAAGAGCCTTAGGGTTATAATTCTGATGTCAAGTGCATGTTATTTTATTCTAGTTCTTTGAACACTGTTAATCCATGTATGATATATTTGACAAATGTCAATTAACAGGAATGTTCAATTAACCAAAAGACCCAATTTTCTGATTATTTTTAGATAAATGGGTGCTTACTAAAATTTCTGAAATAATTTCTATAATAGTTGCCGTAAATATAACTTTCATTATTTATATACCCATGCCTAATGAACATTAAAAGATCTCTGACCTGGAATTCTCTCTGTCTCTTGATAAAGTTTCCTCTGATGATGTGTGTCTTGAGAGTCAAAATACAGACTTCTGGCAAACACAGGATTTACAATAGAGATTTTTATAACATTTTATTCATTAATTAGTAATGCTTTATTATTTTAAATATTTTTTTAAGCTTCATAGTTGCATATTGTATATATTATTAAGCTATTGTCTTTCAGGAGGGTTACACTGCCTCTCGTTTGAACAGAAGCCATTAGTTGCAGCCTCTAGCTTCTTGTTTCATCAGAACCAGCCTAATCATGCTAGTGTTTCAGGGCCAGCTTGCTGAAGCCCCAACCCAGTGTTCTGAACAGCCACTCTATAAAATCTCTTCTAGGGTCTGATAATCCCAGCATATTCCCTTGTTCTTCTAGTTCTTCAGGCAGTTGTTGTTCTCTCCAATTATTATCTCTGTGATAATCTCATTTGTACGTTTGTGCTTTAAGCTTTCCAACACTTCTGTAACCAACTCCCTCTATAAGTTTCTCTCTGTTGAAATACCTTATATGATTCCCTTTATCCTGACTAGACACACTGTGTAGATGAATATGCTTCCATATGACTTTAAAAAATCATTTTCAATAATCAATTTGCTCTATATTCTATATTAGAATTATCATTAACATTGTTTTATGATGCATGAAACTCTAGAAAAAAACCTATTTTAGAGATTCAAATGAGTTTAATTATGTATATTATTTATAAAGAAGTCAGTGCCAGTTTAATTAGTGCTCATCCCAGTGAAGCCTTGCCATTACTGCCATGCTCTCCTATGAATCTTCAGTCATTTTAAGAAGGTCAGGATTTCCAGGCCACCAGTTTTCCCTTTTCAGATTTCATCTTCCACTCCATTTTTGAATTGTCAGCTGGAATTGCCATATTTGATAATTCCTTTTTCCTTGTTATCCTTTCTTCAATTAGCTTCTAAGACAGCACACATGTAGCTTTACTCTTACCTTGCTGGCTGCCTCTTCCTATCTGCTGTATTTTAGGTTTCTCCTAATCTACCTAACTTACAGGATTCTCTCTCTCTCTTTAAAATTTACACTCACTCACTCCTTTGGAAAATTCATCTAATCTCAAATGAATCATACACCAATCATTTGCTGTTGTTACTTGGTGTTTGTTTAGTGACTTTCCTGGACTAATTGTCTAACGTGTACTGCCCTCTAGGTATGGTCATTCAATCACTACTCAGCCCTGAATCAATAGTCTCCCATTTTGTCCTTACTGCTGGGCTCTGTGTAGGTGTTGGCTCTTGCTTGCCAGCCTCTAGCAGTTTGTAACTCTTTCATAGCTTTTAGTTCTTGCATGATCTCAGCATCAGCCAGAATGGAGAGATTCCAGCCTCCTCCGGTCTTTTCTGGACATGCTCACAGCCCTGCACATACAGGTGGCCTCCTAGGTTGTCCAGGAATATGATGGAGCTTTTGAAACTCCTTAAAGACACCTGATTCATGAGATCGTTTATGGTTTTTGCCAACCTTTTTTTTTTTTTTTTTTACTATTTTTGCCACCTCGGGTAGATGTGATTTGAACAATCACGACTCATTATTTTTGACAAATGCCCTGGGGTTAAAGCTTTTCAAACTGAAGGAGATAAAGGCAGGTCAAATAATGACAAGTCTGGCAACTGAGGTGTTTCCATGGAGCTGACACATGCGTCAAATACTGAAAACACACTGAAAATGGGGCTTTTTGGAGAGACTTAAGTCCATTCTGCCCACTTCATTGGCTGCTCCACTGTTGTTTTTAACAGTTACTGTGGTTGCAAGGCAGCTGATTTTTGAGGATAACATAGAACTGAGAAGATGAAGATGGTAGTAGAGCAAATTAAACTGCACAGAGTCCACTGTTCTTACAAAGATTCAGCCATTAAAAAAAAGCTTATGGGGGAGACCTTCAAGACGGCGGAGGAGTAAGATGTGGAGATCACGTTCCTCCCCACAAATACATCAGAAATACATCTACACGTGGAACTGCTCTTATAGAACACCTACTGAACGCTGGCAGAAGACCTCAGACCTCCCAAAAGGCAAGAAACTCCCCACGTACCTGGGTAGAGCAAAAGAAAAAAGAAGAGACAGAGACAAAGGAATAAGGACGGGACCTGCACCAGTGGGAGGGAGCCGTGAAGGAGGAAAGGTTTCCACACACTAGGAAGCCCCTTCGCGGGCGGAGACTGCGGGTGGCGGAGGGGGGAAGCTTCGGAGCCACGGAGGAGAGCGCAGCCACAGGGGTGCGGAGGGCAAAGTGGAGAGATTCCCGCATGGAGGCTCAGTGCTGACCCGCACTCACCAGCCCGAGAGGCTTGTCTGCTCCCCCGCCAGGGCGGGCGGGGCTGGGAGCTGAGGCTCGGGCTTCGGTCGGATCGCAGGGAGAGGACTGGGGTTGGCGGCGTGAACACAGCCTGAAGGAGGCTAGTGCGCCACAGCTAGCCGGGAGGGAGTCCGGGAAAAGGTCTGGACCTGCTGAAGAGACGAGAGACTTTTTCTTGCCTCTTTGTTTCCTGGTGCACGAGGAGAGGGGATTCAGAGCGCCACTTAAAGATCTCCAGAGACAGGCACGAGCTGCGGCTATCAGCGCGGACCCCAGAAACGGGCATGAGACACTAAGGCTGCTGCTGCCGCCACCAAGAAGCCTGTGTGCGAGCACAGGACCCTCTCCACACCTCCCCTCCTGGGAGCCTGTGCAGCCCGCCACTGCCAGGGTCCCGAGATCCAGGGACAACTTCCCCGGAAAAACGCACGGTGCGCCTCAGGCTGGTGCAACGTCTCACCGTCCTCTGCCACCGCAGTCTCGCCCTGCATTCCGTACCCCTCCCTCCCCCTGGCCTGAGTGAGCCAGAGCCCCCTAATCAGCAGCTAGTTTAACCCCATCCTGTCTGAGTGAAGAACAGATGCCCTCAGGTGACCTACATGCAGGGGCGGAGCCAAATCCAAAGGTGAACCCCAGGAGCTGTGCGAACAAAGAAGAGAAAGGAAAATTTCGCTGGGAAGCCTCAGGAGCAGTGGATTAAATCTCCACAATCAACTTGATGTACCTGCATCTGTGGAATACCTGAATAGACAATGAATCATCCCAAAATTGAGGAGGTGGACTTGGGGAGCAACGGTAGACTTGGGGTTTGCTGTACACAACTGACTAGTTTCTGATTTTTATATTTATCTTACTATATTTCTTAGTGCTTGTTATCATTGGTGGATTTGTTTATTGGTTTGGTTGCTCTCCTTTTTTTATTTTTAAATTTTTTTATTTTAATAACTTTATTTTATTTTATTTTTCTTTCTTTCTTTTTTTTCTCCCTTTTTTTCTGAGCTGTGTGGCAGACAGGGTCTTGGTGCTCCGGCGGGGTGTCAGGCCTGAGCCTGTGAGGTGGGAGAGCCGAGTTCAGGACACTGGACCACCAGAGACCTCCCGACCCCGTGTAATATTAATCAGCAAGAGCTCTCCCAGAGATCTCTGTCTCAATGCTAAGACCCAGGTCCACTCAATGACCAGCAAGCTCCAGTACTGGACACCCCATGCCAAACAACTAGCAACACAGGAACACAAATCCACACATTAGGAGAGAGGCTGCCTAAAATCATACTAAGTTCACAGACACCCCGAAACATTCCACCAGACACGGTCCTGCCCACCAGAAAGACAAGATCCACCCTCATCCACCAGAACACAGGCACCAGACCACTCCACCAGGAAGCCTACACAACCCACTGAACCAACCTTACCCACTGGGGGCAGAAACCAAAAACAACAGGAACTATGAACCTGCAGCCTGCACAAAGGAGACCCCAAACACAGTAAGTTAAGCAAAATGAGAAGACAGAGAAATACGCAGCAGATGAAGGAGTAAGGTAAAAACCTACCACACCAAACAAATGAAGAGGAAATAGGCAGTCTACCTTAAAAAGAATTCAGAGTAATGATAGTAAAGATGATCCAAAATCTAGGAAATAGAATGGAGAAAATACAAGAAACGTTTAACAAGGACCTAGAAGAACTAAAGAGCAAGCAAACAGTGATGAACAACACAAATGAAATTAAAAATTCTCTAGAAGGAATCAATAGCAGAATAACTGATGCAGAAGAAGGGATAAATGACCTGGAAGATAAAATAGTGGAAATAACTACCGCAGAGCAGAATACAGAAAAAAGAATGAAAAGAATTGAGGACAGTCTCAGACACCTCTGAGACAATATTAAATGCACCAAAATTCGAATTATAGGGGTCCCAGAGAAGAAAAGAAAAAGAAACGGACTCGGACTGAGAAAACACTTGAAGAGATTATAGTTGAAAACTTCTCTAATATGGGAAAGGAAATAGTCAATCAAGTCCAGGAAGTGCGGGGAGTCCCATACAGGATAAATCCAAGGAGAAAGATGCCAAGACACATATTAATCAAACTATCAAAAATTAAATACAAAGAAAAGATATTAAAAGCAGCAAGGGGAAAACAAATAACATACAAGGGAATCCCCATAAGGTTAACAGCTGATCTTTCAGCAGAAAGTCTGCAAGCCAGAAGAGAGTGGCAGGAAATATTTAAAGTGATGAAAGGGAAAAACCTACAACCAAGATTACTCTACCCAGCAAGGATCTCATTCAGATTCGCCAGAGAAATTAAAACCTTTACAGACAAGCAAAAGGTAAGAGAATTCAGCACCACCAAACCAGCTTTACAACAAACACTAAAGGAACTTCTCTGGCAGGAAACACAAGAGAAGGAAAAGACCTACAAAAACAAACCCAAAGCAGTTACGAAAATGGTAATGGGAGCATACACATCGATAACTACCTTAAATGTAAATGGATAAAATGCTCCCACCAAAAGACATAGACTGGCTGAATGGATACAAAAACAAGACCCATATACATGCTGTCTACAAGGGACCCACTTCAGACCTAGGGACACATACAGACTGAAAGTGAAAGGATGGAAAAAGATATTCCATGCAAATGGAAATCAAAAGAAAGCTGGAGTAGCAATTCTCATATCAGACAAAATAGACTTTAAAATAAAGACTATTACAAGAGACAAAGAAGGACATTATATAATGATCAAGGGATCAATCCAAGAAGAAGGTAACAATTGTAAATATTTATACACCCAACATAGGAGCCCCTCAATACATAAGGCAAATGCTAGCAGCCATAAAAGGGGAAATCAACAGTAACACAGTAATAGTAGCAGACTTTAAAACCCCACTTTCACCAATGGACAGATCATCCTAAATGAAAATAAATAAGGAAACACATGCTTTAAATTACACAGAAAAGAAGATGGGCTTAATTGATATTTATAGGACTTTCCATCCAAAAACAACAGAATACACTTTCTTCTCAAGTGCTCATGGAACATTCTCCAGGATAGATCATATCTTGGGTCACAAATCAAGCCTTGGTAAATTTAAGAAAATTGAAATCATATCAAGTATCTTTTCCAACCACAACACTATGAGACTAGATATCAATTACAGGAAAAAACTGTAAAAAATACAAACACGTGGAGGCTAAACAATACACCACTAAATAACCAAGAGATCACTGAAGAAATCAAAGAGGAAATAAAAAATACCTAGAAACAAATGACTGAAAACACAACAATGCAAAACCTGTGGGATGCAGCAAAAGCAATTCTAAGAGCAAAATTTCTAGCAATAAAATCCTACCTCAAAAAACAAGAAAAATCTGTAATAAACAACCTAAACTTACACCTAAATTAATTAGAGGAAGAAGAACAAAAACCCCCCAAAGTTAGCAGAAGGAAAGAAATCATAAAGATCAGATCAAAAATAAATGAAAAAAAAATGAAGGAGGGGGCTTCCCTGGTGGCGCAGTGGTTGAGAATCTGCCTGCCAATGCAGGGGACACGGGTTCAAGCCCTGGTCTGGGAAGATCCCATATGCCACGGAGCAACTAGGCCTGTGAGCCACAGTTACTGAGCCTGCGCGTCTGGAGCCTGTGCTCTGCAACAACAGAGGCCATGATAGTGAGAGACCCGCGCACCGCGATGAAGAGTGGCCCCCACTTGCCGCAACTAGAGAAAGCCCTCGCACAGAAACGAAGACCCAACACAGCCATAAATAAATAAATAAATAAATAAAACCCGAAGTTTAAGAAATGAAGGAAACAATTGCAAAGATCAATAAAACTAAAAGCTGGTTCTTTGAGAAGATAAACAAAATTGATAAACCATTAGCCAGACTCATCAAGAAAAAAGGGAGAATACTCAAATCAACAGAATTAGAAATGAAAAAGGAGAAGTAACAACTGACACTGCAGAAATATTAAAGATCATGACAGATTACTACAAGCAACTATATGCCAATAAAATGGATAACCTGGAAGAAATGGACAAATTCTTAGAAAAGCACAACCTTCTAAGACTGAACCAGGAAGAAATAGAAAATATAAACAGACCAGTCATAAGCACTGAAATTGAAACTGTGATTAAAAATCTTCCAACAAACAATAGCCCACGATCAGATGGCTTCACAGGAGAATTCTATCAAACATTTAGAGAAGAGCCAACGCCTATTCTTCTCAAATGCTTCCAAAATATAGCAGAGGGAGGAACACTCCCAAACTCATTCTATGAGGCCACCATCACCCTGATACCAAAACCAGACAAAGATGTCACAAAAAAAGAAAACTACAGGCCAGTATCACTGATGAACATAGATGTAAAAATCCTCAACTATATATTAGCAAACAGAGTCCAACAACACATTAAAAGGATCCTATACCATGATCAAGTGGGGTTTATCAGAGGAATGCAAGGATTCTTCAATATATGCAAATAAATCAATGTGATACACCATATTAACCAACTGAAGGGTAAAAAGCGTATGATCATCTCAATAGATGCAGAAAAGCTTTCCACAGAATTCAACACCCATTTATGATAAAAACCCTCTAGAAAGTAGGCATAGAAGGAACTTACCTCAACATAGTATAGGCCATATACGATAAACCCACAGCCAACATTGCTCTCAATGGTGAAAAACTAAAACCATTTCCACTAAGATCAGGAACAAGACAAGGTTGCCCACTCTCACCGCTATTATTCAACATAGTTTTGAAAGTTTTAGCCACAGCAATCAGAGAAGAAAAGAAATAAAAGGAATACAAATTGGAAAAGAAGAAGTAAAACTGTCACTGTTTGCAGATGACATGATACTATACATAAAGAACCCTAAAGATACTACCAGAAAACTACTAGAGCTAATCAATGAATTTGATAAAGTAGCAGGATACAAAATTATGCACAGAAATCTCTTGCATTCCTATACACTAATAATGAAAAATCTGAAAGAGAGATTAAGGAAACACTCCCATTTACCACTGCAACAAAAAGAATAAAATACCCAGGAATTTTAGGTAGGAATTGTCTCCTACCTAAAGAGACAAAAGACCTGTATGCAGAAAACTATAAGACACTGATGAAAGAAATTAAAGATGGTACAAACAGATCTAGAGATATACCTTGTTCTTGGATTTGAAGAATCAACACTGTGAAAATGCCTATACTACCCAAAGCAATCTACAGATTCAATGCAATCCCTATCAAACTACCAATGGCATTTTTCACAGAATTAGAACAAAAAATTTCACAATTTGTATGGAAACACAAAAGCCCCGAATAGCCAAAGCAATCTTGAGAAAGAAAATCGGAGCTGGAGGAATCAGGCTCCCCGACTTCAGACTATACTACAAAGCTACAGTAATCAAGGCAGTATGGCACTGGCACAAAAACAGAAATATAGATCAATGCAACAGGATAGAAAGCCCAGAGATAAACCCACACACATATGGTCACCTTATCTTTGATAAGGGAGGCAGGAATGTACAATGGAGAAAAGACAGCCTCTTCAATAAGTGGTGCTGGGAAAACTGGACAGCTACATGTAAAAGAATGAAATTAGAACACTCCCTAACACCAAACAGAAAAATAAACACAAAATGGATTAAAGACCTAAATGTAAGGCCAGACACTATCAAACTCTTAGAGGAAAACATAGGCAGAAGACTATATGAAATAAATCACAGCAAGATCCTTTTTGTCCCACCTCCTAGAGAAATGGAAAGAAAAACAATAATAAACAAATGGGAAGTAATGAAACTTAAAAGTCTTTGCACAGCAAAAGCAACCATAAACAAGACAAAAAGACAACCCTCAGAATGGGAGAAAATTTTTGCAAACGAAGCAACTGACAAAGGATTAATCTCCAAAATATACAAACAGCTGATGCAGCTCAGTACCAAAAAAACAAACAACTCAATCCAAAAATGGGCAGAAGACCTAAATAGACATTTCTCCAAAGAAGATATACAGATTGCCAACAAACACATGAAAGGATGCTCAACATCACTAATCATTAGAGAAATGCAAATCAAAACTACAATGAGGTATCACCTCATGCCAGTCAGAATGGCCATCATCAAAAAATCTACAAACAATAAATGCTGGAGAGGGTGTGGAGAAAAGGGAACCCTCTTGCGCTGTTGGTGGGAATGTAAATCGATACAGCCACTATGGAGATTAATATGGAGGTTCCTTAAAAAACTAAAAATAGAACTACCATACTACCCAGCAATCCCACTACTGGGCATATACCCTGAGAAAACCATAATTCAAAAAGAGACATGTACCACAATGTTCATTGCATCTCTATTTACAATAGCCAGGGCATGGAAGCAACCTAAGTGTCCATCAACAGATGAATGGATAAAGAAGATGTGGCACATATATACAATGGAATATTACTCAGCCATTAAAAGAAATGATATTGAGTTATTTGTAGTGTGGTGGATGGACCTAGAGTCTGTCATACAGAGTGAAGTAAGTCAGAAAGAGAAAAACAAATACCGTATGCTAACACATATATATGGAATCTAAAAAAAAAAGAAAAAAGGTTCTGAAGAACCTAGGGGCAGGAGAGGAATAAAGACCCAGACGTAAAGAATGGACTTCAGGAACTGGGGAGGGGGAAGGGTAAGCTGAGATGAAGTGAGAGAGTGGCATGGACATATATACACTACAAAATGTAAAATAGATAGCTAGTGGGAAGCAGCCGCATAGCACAGGGAGATCAGCTCAGTGCTTTGTGTCCACCTGGAGGGGTGGGATAGGGAGTGTGGGAGGGAGATGCAAGACAGAGGGTAATGGGGCTATATGTATACGTATAGCTGATTCACTTTGTTATACAGCAGAAAGTAACACAGCATTGTAAAGCAATTATTCTCCAATAAAGATGTTAAAAAAAAAGTTTATTACAGTAGATGGTTGAAAATCTTTGGTTAATTTTGAGAGGTCTTAAAAACATTAAATTTGACCTTTATTTTGGCAGAAAACCACAGAAATTATTTCTCTCACAGTTCTGAAGATGTGAGGTCCAAAATGAAGTTGTCGTCAGGACCATGCTCCCTTGATAGCTCCACAGGAGAACTCTTCTTTGCCTCTTCTTACCTTCTAGTAGTTGCTAGAAATCCTTGGAATTTTTTGCTTAGAGCTGCATCACTCCAATCTGTCCCCATTGTCACATGGTCTTCCTCTTTGTGTCTCATCCGTGTCTTCCAGTCTCCTTCTCCTTATAAGACCACCAGTCATATTGCATTAGGGCTCACCATAATCCACTATGACCTCTTCTTAACTTGATTACATCTGCAAAGACACTATTTCGAAATAAGGTCACATTCACAGTTACTAGGGTACCCAGTAATTTTGAAGGGGACCCAATAAGATCTACTACCTTCTTTTTAATTTTTGCGGGATTCACATTTGTGATTTTTTTTCCCCCTAAGCACTGTTTTAGCTGTGTCTTAATACGTTTTGTTATTTTGTATTTCCATAATCCAAATCTCCTGATTTCAATTGTGGTTTCTTCTTTAGCTCATTGGTTTCTTAGAATGTATTGCTTAATTTGTAAACACTTTGGGATTTTCTGATGATCTTTCTGTGATTGACTTTCTGCTTCATTCTTCTGTGGTCACAGATCATACTGTCTATTATTTCATCCTTTGAAATTGATTGAGAATTGCTTTATGGTCCAGCATACTGTCAACTTGCTATATATTTTATGTGCACTTGGAAAAAATATGAGTTCTGTAGTTTGGGAGTATATGTTCTACATATGTTTTAATTAGGTCAATCTTGTTATATATGGAGTTCAAATCTTTGCTATCTCTGCTTGAATTTCATGTTTCCTTGGTCTATCAGTTATTAAGAGAGGTGTCTTAAAACCTTTTAATATTTTTATGGAATTTATTTTTTCTTTTAGTTCTTTCAGTTTTTGCTGTATTTGGGGCCATATATTTGGCACATGAAAGTAGAAAGAATTTTGACAATTTTGCCAGGGTTCTGTTACATGTCTGGAGGACTAGATCTTCAGAGGTCCTTATTCTAACCATTCCAAAGTCCTGTCTCCCAAACCTTATTTTGATTTCTTAAAATAATGACATGATTGAAGTTTCAAGATATCAAGAGACTTTAGATACCATGTTTCTGTGGAAGAAACTGGGGGTTCCTGATTACATCCAGTTACATCTTTCTTACATGTATTGGGACTCCAGTGACAGGTTTCTCAGTATTCTCCTATGGTAACATAGGAAGTAAGCCAAACAAATTTATAAACATATAGAATTATTTAATAATAAAATGGAAAAATTACACCTTATATCCTGGTGTTGTATCTAGGCTCATTTCTTGAAAGGCTACAAAGGTATTGATATGATTTTCTAGGAATAATACACATTCATCACAATCTTCTAATTACAGCTGCTTCTAATGAAAATCAAGCAGTATTCTCAATATATTATATCTGTGAGTGTGAAGGCACCTTTTGGTCTAATATAGGGATTTTTCTGATGGTCTGTCATTGGCCTAATAAGGTGGAAATTCCCATAAAAATCTAAAGTGGAACCAGGTACATATTCAGTAATAGATAAACAATGCTGCAGGCAACTATCACTTTGTTTAGCTCTGGTTTACTCTAAAGTAACATAGCTCTCAAGAGTCACCCAATCCATATCACCACGTTTAAGAGACTAGGGCTTTAGGACTAAAAATACTGGTGATAGTATGATATATTCTTTCCCCTGGAAAGGCTTCTCATCATATCTTTCTTAGGGCCACTAAGAGTTTCTTCACTCACTCTGAGCTGACAAGACCAAGATTTCATGACATCTCACCTAGATTACTATGATATTCTACTCATTGGTCGTCCTGTTTCCTGCTGCATCCAAGACATCAGTCTGTTAGACGGATGAACAAGAACAACTAGAACATTTGGGGGAATAAATTTACCAAGAATCTCTTTATTGTTACCAAGAGTTTGTGACTGTATGCTAGATGTAGTTCTTCTTTTGTATGCTGAGCTGAATTCTGTTGCCAACCTTAGAGAGCTTTTTCTCCAAATCAGATTTTTTTAAATGTACATGAAGTTAGTTTTTCTTTTTATTAAAACCCCCTCAATGGCCTTTCATCATATTCAGACTATAATCAAAATTACTTTTCATGCTTTATAAAACCCTTCATTATCCAACTCTGACCTCATGTCCTAGCTCTTTCTACCTCATTCACTCTGCCGCATGAGCCAGCTTGGCTTCCTTGTGGTTCATGAGCAAACCAAGCTAATATGTGTTTTGCCTTCTCTGCTTCCTCTGATGGATCATTCCTCTCCAGTAGCCTTATGTGACTTGTCAACTCACCTCATTTTGGTCCCTGCTTAAATGTCACTTTTTCTAGAGGTATTTCCCAGCCATCTTATCTAAAATCGGTAGTGGTCTATGTAAAAAGAAAATGAGTAACACTGGGTGCTGAGATAAAGATTTTCTCAGTCTGTGAGGAGATACTGTCTGGTTGGGATGTAAGGTAATATTTAAGCTGAGAATTGACTGACAAGGAGGAGTTAGCTTTGTGAAGATATTTTACAGATACTGTTAGAAGAGAGGATAGACTGCAAAATAGGCCACTGCGTTAGACTTCAACACCATATTTCTCTCCATATTAATTCTATCTAAAATGCTCCTCTTTCAGGCTTGCCCGTGTATTACCCAACTTTCAAAATCCAACCTAAATGTCACCTCTTATCTGAAGGATTTCATAGCCCTTTTTCTTAAAGGTCTGTTCTTTCCTGTTCTCCCAGTGCTTCCACGTCTAATATTTTGTTGGGTGTAGTGTTTAAATGGGGTATATGTCTAACAGAGTTATGTGGAAACTAGCATGGCTCTCATTTTTATTGATCAAAGGTGGATTTATTTTCATGTTCAGTCTGAAACAGAACGATTTTCTTACACTGAAGTATTATGCAACATCTTCATGTATAATTAAAAATAAAATAAGTTATTAAATAAATTTAGGCAGGTTCAAGAGTGTCCTAACTTATCCCAAGACAACAACATCTATGCTTGTGTGTGTGTGTGAATGTCTGTGTGCATGTGTGTGAATAGAGAGATTTCATAAAGTCTGAAAATATGGACTACTATACATAATATCATTGGAAATTATAGTATAAACTGTAAAAAAATTAAATATTATCTGTATTTCCTGATTATGTGGGCACTTGATATATAATTTACTTTGAAAAAATGCGTATATATGTGAGTGTGTGTGTGAGAGTGTGTGTGTGTGTGTGTGTGTGTGTGTGTGCATGCCAGCATTCTCTCTGGCTTTGCTGGTATCCTGAACTTAGTTTGACTGTTGGGGAATCTAACATGACAAATGTTGATAGATATACAAAGAAAACAAAGATGAAGGGCAAAGCAATCAGAAAGAGATTACTGTGGGATAATAAGTAAAACAGTCAAACAATATTTTTAGTGTTTGATGATAGCAACCTTCCAGAAGAAGAATGATTAAGATTGAAATTTCAGCATTTCATATACTTGCAAAGACTAAAAAGCCTATTGCAAAAAAATGAAAGGAACATGAGCAGAGGATGTAGTCAAAGTCAGTTCATATATTGTGAATGAAGAACAGCACAAAATATGTACAGCACTTGAAATGTAAGATTATATGAAAATTCAGAGCAGACCAGTATAGAGACATTTTCACTTAGAATACTGATTTTCAGAGTCTTACCAGTTTCTTAAAGACGAAGAACTTGAATTCTATGTCAAAAAAATTCCTGCATATACCATTTTATATCATTATATATGTTCATTCTTAAATTTACGTACTGTAGTGTTAAAGTCTTATCTAGCAATTAGGTTAAAACATTAAAAAAAAAAACTAGTGGAGAGAAACATGATTCTTATTATTGATAAAAATGCTTCCTTTTACTATCCACAGACTTCTAATAACTGTAACTCCAGGTCAGGACTTATGTAGAAATATTGTTTATTCATATGGGCTTGCTTTTTATGTGAAAATTCTTATTTTCTTTGTCTCTTAATTGGGAGTGCCTAGATTCCAATTCACTTTCTAGCTATGTGACAGTACACAAATAATTTGTTTCCTAATTTTTACTTTCCTAAAAATTAAAGGATGAGTATCCAAAGTAGCTAAAGCCTTATGGTGTATTTATGAGGATCAAAGATGATAAATGCTATAAAGTGTTTGCCCCAGTGCCTGGCACATAGCAAATTTTCAAAAGTATCATTATCTTTATGCTATTATCATATGTTCTCATGCTACTTATTCATATGTAAAATGAGTTCGTATTTTTAGTTTAAGTAAGAGAATATAAATGAATGTGTTAACGAAACTATTAAATACCAAACTAAGATAATTCCTGAAGGAAATCTTTCTGAGCTTTATTTATGATTATAGGCACAGTGCTTCACACAATGTCTTGTACTAAAATGTTTGCTCAATTGGATATAACTGAACAAAGCTGCAATTCTATGGATTCTTAAAACAATTGCATACCTAAATATTTGGTTTTTTCCTCAGAAAACCATATTTTGCTTTACAAAAAGTATTATTCATATACCTGTTCAGATTTTTGCCTGCTTTGAATCTAAATTCAATTGATCCTTACGGCAACTTACAAATTCCATAAATTATAGTTTTATATTTAATGCACATACTGTTCAATTTTTATGCAAGGAAGAGTTTTCTTCTATATTTTCAATGATGTACAGCTGTTTTTCATGTTTATGTGGAGAATGTAGAAGAAGAATCTTGTGCTAAGAGTCAGTGGTCAGTAGATTGTAGAGATTGTGTGTCAGCATTTCTCAAGGCTTGTAATTACTTTAAATATAATTCCAGCTTTCCTATGCCTTTATAATATTGATATTAAAAACTAAAATTAAGCATTTATACACTTAGTTTTGAAATAAAAGTAAAAATTTATTTGTAAAAAAATTCATCATTTAAATTTATCAGTAAAATATTCCAGGTGAAACCATACATTATGGATTAATCGTGAACCATAAATAGATATATAGATAGATAAATAGATAATCAATATCTAACTCCATAGAATGCAATAAAGAGTATCCAAAAGTATTAAGACAAATGATTAATATTCTGTAGATGCAATCCCTTCTAAGAAGAAATGACTGATAATTTTAAAATGTGCTTTTAAGGAAGGCTTCACAGAGGAGGCTGATTTGCACTGGACACACGAGATAAGAGTGGCTGTGGTGGGGAGGGAGAGACATCTGTGCTAGGAGAATCACTTAAATGAGGCATTGAAGTGGGAAAACAGGAGTTGTATTCAGATGACAATGGCAATGAATATAGTGATTTAGCCTGTATAAAGGATTGGTTTGTGAAACGATGAGAAGGAAGGACAATTTAGTACCAATTAATGGAGGGTTTGGATTCCAGAATAAGCAATGTTTATGTTGTTCTGAAGGAAAATAAGAGCTTTTGCAGTTATTTGTTTTGGTGTTTGTTTTCAGCTGATCTTACTGTACTCCCTTCTGCCTCAAAGGAAGAGCTACCTGTTCTCCTTCCTAAGGCAAGTCACTCCACCTACGCATTGTCCATTGCATCACTGCCTGTCATCTCTGAAACAGTCTGACATTAGTTACATCTTCCATCTCTGTATTCTTCAATTGATTTCTTGTTATTACTTCTTTTCCTTCTTCCTAAAATGTATTACTCAATTTCTTCAGGATAAAATAATTTCCTTTGTCTTGGCTTCAATTCCTACAATTTTCCTTGCTATGAGCTTTCTTATGAATAAGCCAAGCATTTACTTTCTACTTTCTCACCTTTCTTTTAACTCCTCCTGCCTCTGTACCTGACTTCCTCTCCTACCACTGTATGAATATCAGCCTTACCAAGGCATCCAAACTTCAAATTTGATGACGTCTTTTCAGACATTGTATAGCTCAACCTACCTCCATCACTCAGCACTGTTGATGAGTATAAACAAAGATGTGGATTTTGAAAACACACATACCTAAATGATCTTGATCAAATATGTAACCTCTAACATCCTGAATATGGTAGTGGTATGTATCTAAATGAAGCTATCGTGAGAATACAATTAGAGTATGCACAGGCTTTATCACAGTGTGTGACGCAGAATATACACCACATAAGCAGTAGCTAATATTATCTTAAAAGAATTGTCTCTCCTCACTGTCCCTGATTTGGGTCTTTTAATATGCTTTAATTTAGCCTCAAATTCCAGATACAAGAGTTTCTCTTTACCTTATGTTAATGATTATGAGTAACTTGGGTATAGAGGGGAAGGTTTCCTCATAATGTCATTAAGTGGCGTGGAATGCTCGGACGTGAAATCCCACCCTGTTAATCATATCCGAAATTAAATGGAAATTTGGTTGCAATGTACTGAGGCAAAGTTGTGTTGTTATTATTATTAATTATTATTATTATTATTAATTTTTTTGATCCCACAGAGAAACTGCCATAATAAATTGTGTGAGGACTTCTATGCTGGGTTCTGTGGGTGAGTTGCAGACCAGTCACTTGAAATGGTGGTCCTCAAGGAGTCTTTCTTCCAGGCCACTGGGTCTGGCACTCTATAGGCAAGAACTGCTAAATATGGGCCCCAGCAGCCATACCTCAGTTATAAGGCCCTTCCCATCTACCCCTTCTTCTTCTTCCCTATTACAATCCACTACCGATACCCTCACTCAAGAGTTTTTCATTTAACTGTGTTCATTCATACGTTGAAGCCTGATTACTCATTTGAAAGAGGTGATAAGAAAGACTTAGCTACCAAAAGGTTTATATGAAATTACTTTTTCTCCCTACCCTCGTCTTAGCCTAATATCATTTGACACTAACTTTAAATCTTTCAGTCCAGGAACACTAGTCCAAGAATACTAACCACACTGGTCCATGTGGTCACAATCCTTTCTCCTCCTCAAGGGCATTTGTATATACTGTGACTTAGATGTGAATCATCTGATCTTTCTTACTTTTCATAGCTCAATCTATACTTTCTTATCAGTACTTTAACTTTTTCGTAAAAGAAAATTTTCTCATTTTATCTGTTGTAACTTCTTTTTATGGAACTTACCACAGTAGCAATTTTATTCCTACTTCTGCAATTAGTATTCTCTAAGTTTCATAAAAACAGGGACTTTGTCCATTTTTAGCTCATTTTAGATCCAAAATCTAAGGCGTAGCCTCCCGCAAGATAGTGGTTCTAAATGAAAGAATGAGCACCAGTCCCTAAGAACACTGGAACTCTTTATCCTACTGAAAAAAAAGTTTTTGTTGAAATACAATGGATGGTCTGCCCTCCCAGAGAGCTGTTGAAATGATTTCATTCCCTCCTTGAGTTATCTGGAAGGACCAAAGGCCCACTCTTATGGATGGATCAAATGTCTATTTTCTAAAACAGAAACATTAAATAAAATTGCATTCTCTCTCTCCCTTTCCCTCTCTTTCTCTGTCTCTCTCTCTCTCCCTCCCCCTCCTCTCTCTCTCTTTCTCCTCTCCATGACTTAGTATACAATTACATAAAATAATCTCTTTCCATGAAAATGTATTTCTTTGTGTTCTTTGACAATGACTCCTAGTCTTCTTCCTACCTCATTAACTGCTCTATACCAAATTTTTTTTACTGACCTTTTAGCAAAATTATTCAGATTGCTCTTTTAAATGTTAATATAACCAGATTAAAAAAATCAATTTATTTAAGCTAAAAACACAACCAAAGCAATTACCCATTTCTCCCACCCTCCACCCCTCACCTCTGGCAACCACCAATGATCTCTTCTCTGTATCTGTGAGCTTAGTTTTATTTATGTATTTATTCATTCATTCATTTATAGATTCCACATGAAGGAAAAATTATATGGTATTTGTCTTTCTCTGCCTGACTTATTTCACTTTTAATAATGCTCTTGAGGTCCATCCATTGCTGTTACAGATGGCAAGATTTCATTCTTTTTTATGGCTGAATAATATTCCATTATATGGAGATAGATATATAGAGACAGATATATATAGATTGATATCTAGCTATATATATTGCAATATATCCACTCATCCACTGATGGACACTTAGGTTGTTTCCATATCTTGGCTATTGTAAATAATGCTGCCATGAACATGAGAATGCATATATCTTTTTGAGTTAGTGTTTTTGTTTCCTGTAGGTAAATACCCAGAAGTGGAATTGCTGGGTCATATGATAGTTCTAGTTTTAATTTTTTGAGGAACCACCATAGTGTTTTCCATAGTGGCTGTATCAATTTACACTCCCTCTAACACTACATGAAGGTTTCCTTTTCTCCATATCCTTGCTAACACTTGTTATTTCTTGTTTTTTTGAGAATAGCCATTCTAACAGGGATGAGGTGATATCTCACTGTGGTTTCCATTTGCATTTTCCTGATGACTAACGATGTAGAGCATCTTGTCATGTACCTATTGACCATTTTTATGTCTCTTTGAAAAATATCTATTCAGATCTTCTGCCCATTTTTCGATCAGATTGTTGGGGTTTTTTTGCTGTTGAGTTGTATGAGTTCCTTATATTTTGGATATTAGCTCATTATCAGACATATGATTTGCAAATATTTTCTCCTATTTAGTAGGTTGCCTTTTCATTTTGTTGATGGTTTCCTTTGCTGAGCAGAAGCTTTTTAGTTTTAGATAGTCCCACTTGTTTATTTTTGCTCTTGTTACTTTTGCTTTCGGTGTCAGATTCAAAAAATTATTGTCAGAACCTATGTCAGGAGCTTATTGCCTATGTTTTCTTCTAGGAGTTTTATGATTTCAGGTCTTACGTTCAAGTCTTTTATCTTTTTGAGTTAATATTGTGTATGGTGTAAGGCAGTGGTCCAGTTTCAATCTTTTCTTTGCCTATCCATTTTTCTCAAAATAATTTATTGAAGAGACTGAAGAGATTTATTGAGATTTTTCTCCTCAATCTTCTTGTGGTTTCAGTTATATGTAATAATTACTTCCATTCCTATTTACATTAATGAATATTAACTTTCAAACAAGATAAATATATGGTTAGAGAAAACACACATACATGCACACACATATGATTCAGTTATCAAATAGAATATACTGACAAAATTTTACTTTTTAGAGGAAATGAAGGGTATTTATTTGTCTTGATGACATTTAGGAAGCTAAAATTAATTTTCCAGTGTGATATATCATCTCCTTAGTAGTTTTGGTCTTTTTGGTATCATCGGAAGAATGTAAAATGGGCAAAGTCTGGCTTGACAGAATGAAAGTTCCAGTACTTGTGGAGAGGGTCAGGCAGTGTGGTGACACAAGCCCAGTTACATGAATATATTTTGCGAAATATTTGAAAAGGTTTAGCGCTTGTGATTTTTCAACACAATAAACCATCTCTCATGACAACCCATACTGTAAGTATGTAAGTATGTTGGACAAGAAAACCTGCCAATAATGACCTTCACTCTCAACTCTGAAGTAATTGCACACTTAGGCATCTGGTAACCACCTACAGTTTCTATAGACTTTGGCAACTTGGGATCAATATCATCCACCTATGAACTCCGGAAAATGTACCCAGATCTATCTATCCTCTCCTTATATACTGGCAGTAAAGTAACAGACAGATTCATATATACTCTCCCCATGTCTAGAATCACTAGATTATACGAAGATAAATATTACATCAATGCTATATTTCATTTCTAGAACATTAAGAAGAAAGTGTTCTAGGAAAACAGGAATACAGATGATAAGTAGATAAATCCATGAAAGGCAGGAAAATAATGGATCTCCTCTTACCTTCCTTTCCAGTACTTCTCTATGCTTCAGCCAAAATGATGTTTTCAAAATTCAAATTCACCGTGTCAAATCCCCACTATTTAAATTTTTTAAAAACAGGCAAAACTTTCAATAGCTTCGCCTTTCTCTTTGGATACAATGTGCAGTCTTTAACGTGGTATATTCACTACTGCATGTTCTAATTTCTGCCTTTTTCTCCAGCTGTATCTCCCACTGCTCTCCACTTTGTAAATGGTATGCCATCCCAACTGGTCTCTCCAAATACAGGTTCTTTTCATGTGCTGTCCTTGTGTTTGTTTTGTTCCTTACCCCACTCACCTAGTTAGCACACATACATTTTATATTTCAGTTTAGGAGTGATTTCTCAGGGCAAGCTTAGGTCATACTCCTCTGTTTTATACTTTTCTAGCACCATAATTTATATCCTAGTATGAATTCTGTTTGTGAACATATTATTATTTGAGTGATTATTTATTTGATACAAGTTTTTGGCATTGGAAGTAGTAATTACTGGGGGAAAAAAAGAGTCTGTGTTTGCTCGCTGTTGTATCCCCAACATCAAGCACTTTTGATTGGTCGATAAATGTTTGCTCAATGAGTAAATGGGCTTTAACTGTGTTTAATTTGAAAACACCGAAGAAAGAAATATTGGCCCAAGAAAGTTTGATTTAAAGGCCTTCATGTTTCAGGCTAGAAGATATTAGATTGTTGTTTGTTTTTTAATTAACCCAAATAATCTTTGTACATTTCTTTGACTGCAAATATAATTCTGAATTTTATGGTGTTACTCCTGTTTTTTTAGTGTGCAATAGAGTCATATTAAGAAAAATAGTATCAGTGTGAGTCCTCAAAATATTCCTCAAAAACTGAGTTTTTATACATATAGTTATTATATTTATGCAATTTCAAGGTCAACTCTATAAGTTAACTGTATGACAAAATGCTAAAAGCAATAGACTTTGGTTTTATAGGTAATGGATAAAATTGAAGTGACTATTTCAAGAAATGCAATTATCTTATGTCAAACATGTCCAGAAGTCCATGAATGTAATGGAATTTCTTTTCATCTCTCATCCTACTACAGAATATTCCTCAAGTAAATGAACTCAGGCTCTTGTTTTTCATGAGTCCCAGTAGTACTGTCATTAAAGGGGCTGCTTTCAGTCAAAATGTCAATACCTGGCAACTGCATATGGTTAATTTGATGATACTACTTCCCAGCAATGCCAAGTCATAGGGACTAGTTTTTGAAATGACATTAAAATCAATCCATTTTATAAAATTTAATAAGAATTAGAGATATAAAATGATAATATTGAAATATAAATAACATCTATAATGAATGGATGCTTTGAAATAATTTACTCTTTAACACCAGGCATAATTTATCATTAAATTACAAACATGTTCCCTATTTTTAAAATTAAACATGTTTAACCTCTTCTCATGTATCATTTTGTATAATGAAAATAAGAGGTATAATTTATCCTGTTTTGAAGCCATGTGTTTCAAAATATCTTTAAGGAAATCAAATGTGGGATCAAATTTAAACTTCTGAGTACTTCCTAGATCAGATGTCATGGAGAATCCAAGATAATGTATAATAACAATTCAGAGTGATCTTAATACTAAATTTGTTACCAGAAGAATTATTGCAGATTCGTTCATGTTTGAATAATAGACAACATATACTTAAAATGGCTGAAATCTTAATGAATTAAGAGATGTCAGTCAGGACAATAGCTCTTTGCCCCACCAGAGAAATATCTAATTAGAATATTAAACAGCACCTTTTTTTTTTTGTTTGTATTCTTTAAGGACATCGAAAATTTAGAGAAATCTATTGTAAAGATGTTTGTAAATTATGAACGGAAATAAGTGGTTAGGCTCTCCTGCTCATCACAAATTGGCATCTAAATGAATATATATCCACACAAAATTTTAAAAATTCATCTAAATCCAGGAGATATAGTGTGATTCTCATTGTTCTAGAAAATATCATTAAGACCAAAGGTCCTGTAATGATTGGTTTTTATTCCTTATTCAAATAGGTGCTTCTGGAGATGCACTCCTAACACTTACTCATTTGAGTAAACAAAAGGTAGCAGCACTCAATACTGAGATAGGAAAGTGGGTTCCTTTACATTAGACAAAGAAACATACATATATATGTATATCTATCAAGATATATATATATATATATATCAAGATATATATGTATACATATATATATGTGTATATATATAGATATAGATATAGATATAGATACAGATATCAAGAAACATTTTCAAAAAGAATATGAGATGCCCAAGTGGAAAGAATTATCAAAAAGACCTAAATAGCAAATTTATTACAACTGAGTAAATTGAGCCTTATTGTTTTCAGTCAAAGATAATACAAAGGAAATACAAATTTAGTGAATGGTGCCCTGTTTCACAAAACTTATGATGCTGAAGCAAGAGGTCATTGGTTTTAGAATTCATATTTGTATAACTTCATTAACTTTGAGAAATAAATATAGTTTTGCTCTCCATCTCTACACACACACACACACACACACACACAACACATTCACACATAAATGCATCATCAGTAAGGGATAGCTAACCTCTTGTGATTTAAAAATTTTTCCTAACTAGGTTAGAATTTGTAGAAAAGGGCTAACAATATTGCTTTGTACTTAGTAGGCTTAATAAGATTTATTGAGTAATCAAAATATTAAATATTTTCAACAAATATTATAATAAATAATGAGTGAAATTGAATGAGTGCTTACTAAAAGTTGGGTGCTACATTGAGCAGTTTGTACATTTATTTTGTTATAACTCCTTTAATCTATACAGTGTCTATAATAGGTATTATTAGCTCCATTATAGAGGTGAAAGGATTCAGCCTCAGATAGGTCATGGAAATTCCCTGAAGTCACAGGGCTCCTAAGTGGTAGAACAATTATTCAGATTCAGGTCCAATTCAAAGTGCAAATGTTTTTTCTCCAACAAATACCACAGAGTAGACCAATTATGTCAACAATTACAATTAAGTTTAAAACACATATGTACATCTTTATTAGACCCATTTTCTTGCTTATTTATCTTTCAATTTATCTAATAACTATTTATTGAGCGTTCTCCAGAAATTTTAGAGTATACAGGGGGAAGACATAAAAATGAGCAAAGAATTGTAATACAATATAATAAATACTATAATGCTACAGTAAAATATGGTGGAAGTTTGTAAACAGTGTTTAACTCAGTGGTAACAGTGGGAAGCATGTGTCTTGTTCTGTGACAAAAATGTGTCACAAAAGATCATATGACTCATTTTTGAGACAATGGTCATCTAGAAATGATTCTGTATATAAAGGTAAGAGGTCCAATATTGATACCCCTTAAAAGTCAATCTAAGGAGTTTGGATATTATCCTATTGTATGGGGGCCAGGAGGATATTGGCTTTGAAGTATTGTAGACAAGGTATATCAGAATCACCTTGTTACTTTTCAGATGAATTCCCAATATCACATAAAGAATGTCTTGGAAAAGGGAAATTAAGTGTGCTTTTTTTCGCCATCATGCACATGAAAGTTAAGTTGAAGTAACTATAAAAGAGAGAAGACACTGGAAAGGAGCAATACTTATGTGGTAGTATCAAAAGAAATCTGCTTAGGAGGGAAATGAAGAGTAAGGTTAAAGATAGAGCCTTAACATTCCATTTCAGCTCAATCCATATATTATACGTGTGGCAGTATATCTAGTTAATTAGGCTGTTAATTTGATAAGCATGGCTGACTGCAGTTTATTTAGGACAAACTAATAATGGTTTTGCTTATTAAGGGTGATTTAAATGTATGCAGAGAAAAAGGAGCCCTTCAAAGAGATAGGAGTTCATATCAATCAGGGTTCCTGGTGGCAAAACACCTGTAAATAAAACAAAACAAAAAAACCTTTAAGATGGAAAATAATTTGTTGGATAGGTAGCAGGTAGTTCATAGAATTTATAGTTGTACTGGACAACTGAACTCAGAAAATGGGTGGAGCCAAGTGTAGGTATTCTTCAGACATCCTTTGGCTCAGTACTGCCAACTCTGCCTTTCCCTCATCTGTGCCCTGCAGTAATTCAAGCATAAAGTAAACCAGAGTTTGAAGACTTCAGATAGAAAAAGCAATGTAAATTATCATATAGTATTGGTACATTGATTACATGCTGAAATGATAATGTTTTGGATCTACTGGTTTAAATAATATATATTTTAAAATTAACCTTTCCTGTTTATTTTTATTGTTTCTAATGTGACTAGTAGAAATTTTGAAATTAGATATGCAACTTGCATTTGTGTCTTGTATTATATTTTTATTGGATAGCACCATTGTAGAAGGCAAGCTGGGGTCTTGCATGTGCGCGTGCACATGTGTGTGTGTGTGTGTGTGTGTGTGTCTTTGTGTCTGTAGGAAAAAACAACAGAAATCAGGGGGAAAACTGACAGTAACAATGAGCTATAGCATTGGATTGCTGTCTTCTCTTCCCCCAAACCAACATCAGTTTTACCATCATCCAAAACCCTGATTCCACCCTGGGAAAATGAGAAGAGGTTAAAATAGTATAGTATAAAATAGTATAGTATCTTTCCTGGAGATAGCCCAGGAAAGTTATAGGAAAGAAGAGATGAGGGGAGTGAAATTCTGTTTGGCAGTGTTAAGAAGGAACACTAACCAATATTCAGCTTAGGAAAATTTTAATGTTTTCTGTGTCGATGAAAAAATTAATCAGTCAATCTAAGAAAGAAATGGAAAATTTTATTTGAGCCAAATTGAGGATTATAACCAGGGAACAGCCTCTCAGAGAGCTATGAAAACTGTTCTGCCCATTAGAGGTCAAGGCACAGTTATATAGGTTTTTGAGACAGAGAGCTGTACATTAAATCAGGGGTCCCCAGCACCCGGGCCGTGGGCTGGTACCCGTCTGCGGCCTGTTAGGGGTCGGACCACACAGCAGGAAGTGAGCGGTGGGCGAGCGAGCAAAATTTCATGTGCCGTTCACCATCGCTCCCCATCACTCGCAGTACCTCCTGCACCATCCACACCGCCCCGTCCGTGGAAAAATTGTCTTCCACGAAAGCGGTCCCTGGTGCCAGAAAGGTTGGGGACCGCTGCATTAAATGATGTAGATAGTTTGCACAATCCAGATCTGTAAGTACAAAGTGGTGGGTCATGTGACCCCTTACAAGATCAAGAAGGAACGTTATCTCTTAAGGGGTTGCCTTGTTGGTGCTGGAGAATGTTGCTCTTTATGGTGGAGCAGGTGTTTCTGCCAATGAGGGAGGTTTGGTTGATGCGTAACACAGATACATGATGCACAGTGCGGGGAGAGAGGAGGCCAAAGGGCAAAGAAAAATTTTTATAGTTAAATTTTTCTTGTCTTGCCATAAAATATGAATTTTATGAATTTCACAGCTGTCTAATTTCTGTACTTTCCTGACATATTTCTTCATCAAATTAGACCTAAAAACCAAACAAATTGCCTATAAAACAATGCTAATAATGTGAGAAAAAGGTAAAGCCGGGAGTCTTTTAAGTTCATGCAGTTTAGTAAAAAGAACATGGGCTTCTTTTTACTGTCACACTGCACTCATGTGTATGTGTGAAAAGAAATTGAAGACAGTGCATGTGAAAAAGAGAAAATCCTAATCCTGTCACTTCTCATCACCCTTGTAAAACACTAATACACTTAGTAAAAGAAAGTGTTTTAACTGTTGCATGCAAGAAAATCTGATGGTTTTTTCGAGAGCAGTCAGAACATGAGTAAATGCTGATCTGCTGTTTTACACAATAGAATCCAGTTCTTCTGTTATGCCCATTAAACTAAGAATTGCTGAAGAAAGCAAACTTCTTACAAGGGACAGAGCCTATTTGAGCTTATAGTTTTGCCTTAGGCCGAAAAGGGAAGGCAAGCCCTTTCTAAACTTTCTAACCATATGTGGTAGTCATCTTGCTAAAAGGGAAAATCTTCTCAAGCAATTCCCTATAAAGAAATGTCATTATCTCCAGTAGCTCTTTTGATTATTCTGCATACCAATCCATCAGCCAGTTTTCTAGGAGCAGTTTCGGAGATGACTGTAAATGCTAGTAGCAATTATAAAGGAAATTGATCCTGTAAAAGCAACAGTTTGGTATTCATTCCAACAAATGGCCACTTCAACAAATAATACCAGAAGCTTTCCACACGTAAAAGCTACAACAGACATAAAGCAAAATGATTGCCTTGACCAGGTGATTGAACCCTCATAGGCATAAAATACAGGACTGATATTTTAAAGAAATATAATGAAAATCATTTAATAGACATAGATACTGCTCAGTTTTGAAAGATTAATAAGAAAAGAAAGCTCTCTGCTCTCCAAAATATTTTCACTGTAAATTTCAAAGAGGATGAATACTAGATTTAATTTTTGCTTTTAGTGTCATGGCTGCCTGATTTATATTTGTAATCACACATAAATGAAGGAAAAGCTAATTTTAGGTTTCTAAGTAATACAATTTAAGTAGCAAGGCTGTAGATAACACACAAAAGTGTAATTCCCTATGGTGTAAGTATTTGTTGAATAAAAGCATCATCAGAGACAGCCAGCTGAATTATGGAGCAAGCTTTATTATTCCCCATGACATCTGGCTTTACAAGAGTCCTTTTTTCTTCTTTTACTTTTTTCATTTTTACTTCTTAATATTTTCTAGTTTTATTGAGATATAATTGACATATAACACTGTATTATCTTACATTATCTTACGATGTTACTCTGAGGCAGTGAATGTGATAGATGTGAATGCCCAGCGTCTCCAAACATCAAGCTTATAAATCCCAACAGTTACTTCAATAGTCTGAGACAAGTTGCCCTCGAATATCTAAGGATTTTAACAGATTCAATGGCAAACATATGTTTTTCTGAATTTCATAGTAGCTTTTTTTAAAATTTGTGTTCATATGACTAGTTCAACTAAGCCCAATGCCTATGAGTTTAATTAAATTCCCATAGGAATCTGGGCTACCAATATTAAGCCATTTTCTACAGAAAGTACACTTGTAAAAGCAAGCCCACTAGGCCAGAGGAAATAGTGGGACTTTGCAGAGACAAATAATAATGATTAATAAATACTAAATTCCTGCAGATGCCTACCACATGTTTTGTATTCTGCTAAATCCTTTGATATAACTTATCTTTAGAGGAAAGAGCGAGCTCTCACATTTCACATGTTTACAGATGATCAAACTGAAGTTCAAATTGAAAGCATCTATCTGGCTTTGTATGGATGCTCTTTTCATTTTATAAGTATACATTTCATTATGGGCACTCAATACAAAACTGATGAGAGGGAAATAAATAAATATGTGAAAGAATGAGTGTAGAAATTTACTAGGGTATACCTTATTCAATTTTTACATGTTTCTGGAAGTTTAAAAACTACATGTTAAGACTGCTGTTGAAATAATTTGTATCAAATAACATATACTATCAATTTTATATATTATATAACATTCATTTCAGTAGTTTTAACTAAACCAACTATAATAACATTTTTAGAAAATGTTTATTCCAATGTTTTAAGAAAAAAAATATTAACCTCAAATAAATTAAATATAGTGGCTTAAACATTCCCTGTATGCCAAGAAATAACAAAATGTAAATAGAAAAATAAAAGTTTTTTTCCTAAATTCATGCCTTAACTTATCATGAATCATGGTAAACACTTTTTTTTTTTAACATTACAAGGTTCTTTTCTAACATAAACTAAAAACATTATGAACATAGCCCCAAATATTTCAGGTTCCATTCAAATTTTACTAATTATCTATTATGTATGAGTTTTAAAGTATATTTTATTGGAAATAGTTGCATTTTAAGTTATAGTTACAGCAACAAAGTTAAAGTATGTAAGATATGTACTTATGGACACGTGTATAGATACTCTGGTATAAGTGAGAAAATACCACTCTTTTTTTAATATACTCTAAAATCTTCACTTATATTTGAGGATAAATCTAATGTATTAGATTTTACATTACAATAAATGTAATTTATTGTAATGGATTTTTAAAAATCTTTCTTATAAATTTTGTCAATTTTAATCATGAGCTAACCTTCTAATATTGAAGTTGGTTTGAACACTGATTTTTAATTACTTATGAAGAAAAAAACACTTGAAAATTGAAATACACTATACATAACTGTGATCTTGTGGAATGGGAATTATAAATTGATATAATCCTATTATATCATCTTAAATGTTACTTCAGTCATTTGGGTTTGAGAATATAATTTCACTTGTGGTATGTCCAAATTTATGCAACATGAGCTATCTTTTTACTAACAAAATTCCCAGTGCTCTTCAGGACAATTAGTACAAAATTGAGTGACTAAATTAATAAATGTTATAATCTAATATTATGGAGTATAAGTTTTCTTATTTCAAAGAATCTTAACAAACTGCTGATCTTTATTGTGTGGTTAAGATTTATGAGCACTTCCTGGTGCAGTTATATGTATGAGTCAGGATATCAGTAGACATATTCATAGGAGGTTAATAATTTACACTAATAAATTTATCAATTAAAGTATTATGTATGCTAATATTGTCACTTTTTGTTAAAGGAAGTTTCATCATCTTTATTAATAAACAAATTATAATACAGTTCAAGTATTGACAGACATTTGAATTAATAATTTAAAAAATTAATTATTATAATTTACGGTCTTAAGGTTAATATAAAACAGTATCCAAAAGAATAAACAGAATTTGTTCTTCCCTCACTTCAACGTTTACCACTATTTGGTTTTATGCTACAATGTTTATATACGTAAGATGTCCAACTTTTATAAATCCCCTAATCACCTCATTGTTGAGGAAAAATTTAAAAATTTTTTCCAGTTTTCTTCATATACCCCAAATATCAGTTTTAATCACTGAAGAAGGAGATTTGTTGCAATGGGTTGAACCATTGTCTGGATCAGGTTTTAGAACCCTCTACCTTCATCATGAGTAGAGATTTTCCTCACTTACTGAAGCACATCAATAGCATATTTAAAACATAAATCTGCATCTTTATTCATCTGCCCACATTTGAACTCTACACTGTAAATGATTAAAAAAAATAATAAAAAATAAGTAATATAGAGACAATTATTTGGTAATTTTGTTATGAAGATTTGCCTTCAAAAACAATGTGAAATAATAGAGGAAAAAAATATAAGATTAAAAACACAAGACACAGATTTCCCAAAGACCTGAGAGAACAGATGTACAATCAGCATCACTCTGTGAGTATCAATACTCAAGAGGTATAGGCAGTAGGTTTTTCCACCCCCTGTTGCTCTTGTGAGAACCAATCTCTAAATAAATTCTACAGAGATTTGTCAAGTTAGTAACCCACGCAAAGCGCTTTTGGGGAAAACAGGAGAGCTGAACAATAATGGGGGAAGTACTAATACCTAGGTAGCAACTATGATCTCTGCTTAAAAGAATAAATGCATTCAATTAAAGAATTGTGCCTGTTTGACCGATGACCTCTTTATGAGTACATATGGATGGGCATAATGCTGTTTTAGAGACCTGTTGCCAAAATAACGCATAATATTTAGTAGAGAGTTTGTGTTGCTCATTATTCAGTGGGTAGGTCATGGCTCTGTTGGGCTCAGTTTAAAGATTAGCTTATTTGTTAATTTGACGGAGGCGTCTCATTTGATTCCTGTCTGCTTCGTCTGCTCATTCTCTTGGAGCAGTGGCTATCTGGAGCATACTCTTCTCAAAGTGAAGGGCGAAAAGGCGAGAGTGAAAGCCAAACCGTATGACCCCACTTAACATCTCTGTGCTGGTCATGTCTGCTAACATCCCATTGGCTAAAGCAAGTCACGGGGCCACATCCAAACTCACTGGAACAGCTGGGTTACTCCTCCTGTAGAGAGGCAGCCGCAGCAAAGGTGAGCAACAAACGATGGATTGTAAGCAAGCAGCACAGCTCTGCCCTCTTGGTCGCAATGATTGATTTCCCTTCTATTTAAAAAAATATATTTACTTCTTCTCCATATTACCAGAAAAACCTTATCCTGTTATGGCAATACTCACTTATGGAACTGTTGTAAGGATGAGTAAGAAAAAATATAAAGCAACCAACACACATCTTCAAACATAGAAGTTGCATTCTGTAGTTATTAGTCATAATAATGATAGACATAATATTTAATTTTAATGTTAATACAATTAAATACCTTTCTATGTTTTTATCTGAAACATTATCACCATGCTCTATATTAGAGAATATTTTATTTAAATCTTTCAATATTCCAATAATAAGCTTATTTGTTAATTACAAGGACAGAACTCCTGAATGAGGGAAAAAAGAGATTGAATCAAATGAGTTAGACAGATGTCTTAAGACTTAACTTGCAAATGGAATTGATTCCCAAGGAATGCAAAATCCCTGCAAACACAGTAAGTGGAATTTTACGGTAAAATGAATTTTACCCATGTAATATACTCCAAGGAGATAAGACACACACAAAAATATTTCTAGCAAATAAAGATTTACATGTATGTAAGTTCAAAGGTAATCTACTTTGGAAATTAACAAGCAGACTAGAACTATTGAGAATGAATAAGGAATACATGAAACACAATTAACAACAAACAAACAAAAAATGTTACCATATTGCCCGGTTTAAATAGTGATTTAATGTTCACATCGTAGGCAATAATTGAAAATGCTATTTGATCCTTCGGTTGTGCCATAAACAGCTAACTTCCAAGTGATGAAATTTGTTTCTGTTTTTCCCCTTTTGCTTTGCTTTTCTTCTTTCCAGCTGCCAGATGGATGGGTGCATCGGTCTCCACCACATCATCAACATCTCTGCTTAAATTCTAGCGAGCTGTGAGTGCTCCATTACCCATTGCATTCTGCCCCATTTGATCCAGGCGCATTTGCCACTTTGATGCCTTCACAGTACAAACAAGGTGCACTAATCCGAGCTTCCCTCTTCTATCCTGTGAGAACCTCTCATCATTGCGGAGGTTTCAAATCTGGTGCATGACGTTACCACTGCCTTTTGTTCCCATTGATCCGATCAGTCTGACACTTTGCTCCATGCATTGCACTCACTGGACTCATCAGAGCGTTCACACTTCTGTTTTTGACAGGCAGTGACAAAGATTCCAGCAAGATTAGGGATTTTTCCTCTTCCTGTTTCTGTTGAATTTTCAGTATTAATTATTTTTTATTTCATTCTAGTTCTAGAATATGTTCATTGGTTTTATTGGCGTTGTATTTTCTTAAATGTATGTTTATTTTTAAGTAAGGCTTCCCAAAAGCAATTAAATATATCTGGATCAGAGTTGTATATCTCATAATTGTTTAATGCACCATGGGTGTTTAATCAGTGATTTTAAAATGCCAGTAGCTTAACCGAAACAATTAGTGGTGTGTAAAGCAACTGTACTGATGAACTAGAATATTCTTAGAGCTCCATCTTAGGAAAATATGCTTCATCTAATGACCTTTATCAGAAAATACTTTTTCTCTACTGGATAGAATTAAAAAGACTGACACATGTTTTAAATATACTGCCTGTCCAAGTTAGAATGGTAAACTTCCTTATGATTAGATTAGAAGTTTGGCTTGCTCCAGTTTTCTTGCTTACACTTATTTCTTTCAGACCTGGAAATCTTGATGTATATATTTTCCTGCATAGCTTTTTCATGAGCTGTATCAAAGTATATTAATTCAGTGATCTATTCAACTTTTAAAACTATGGAAATAGAAGCCCTAGGAGACATGTGAGATCACCAGAGATTCTATTTTTCTTAAATTCCCTAATCCCTAAATACTAGTAACACAAATTCCCCAATTCTGAAGGAATTATGAAGGGAAATTTTTTTTCCAACGGATATGTTTTTAGGACTTCAAGATGAACAGTAAATGCTAAAAGTTGGTCCCTTGAAGGAGAGCTATATTGAGCTGTCCATCAGAGAAAGAGGATAATCATCAGTGAATCTGCCACTGATAAGATTATTATTTTCTGTATTTGTTAAAAATGAACTGTTACGTTACTGTTTTTACTGTCTCAGACTCTGAGGATATGATAAACAAAATGATTAGAAGCTAAACTATTACCAAGAAGCATCACCGTATATACACTGACGATCTCTTGGGATTTTTGGACACTAAACAGTAGTCACTAAACTAGTAAGAACTTAAGTTTCCATTATACTTCACTAAGTGAAATATACAGAGCAAAATATACTAACTTAGTTATAGCTCTGTAACTCTTGGTGGTCAGGCACAGGATCTCACAGGTGGGGCTACTAACTGACCTTGTGGGAACTTCATGCTTCATGATAGACAACAGACAAGGTCTACTAGTGATAAACCATCCATAATTTACCAATAAGATCTCTTCTCACCAAACCAAAATATATCAGAGAATATACTATTTGTCCCCATCTTTAGTAACTCATGTCCTTAGATGAGGAACAGGGAGAAGTACATGTATTAATGAGGTAGAGAACATCTGGAATATCCAGGATAATCATGTAGTGACTTCAGCAAAATCGACAAGTGCGCCTCGGACATGTTGCCATGCTTATCCAATAGGAAGGGGAAGATGAGCTAGGAGAAAAGTGTCTACTGATCTCCTCTCTCTGTCTGAGAGGCAGAGCCTAAGTTTCTTGACAAAGGCAGTCTTAAAAATGAAGTCACATGCATGTTTTGACCTTTTAGCAGCAGTCCCCAACCTTTTTGGCACCAGGGACTGGTTTCGTGGAAGACAGTTTTTCCACGGATGGAGAGTGTGGGCGAGGAGGATGGTTCAGGCGGTACTGCGAGCGATGGGGAGCCATGGGGAGTGATGGGGAGCAGAAAATGAAGCTTTGCTTGCCCGCCACTCACCTCCTGCTGTGCGGCCGGTTTCCTAACAGGCCACAGACGATACCAGTCTGCGGCCTGGAGGTTGGGGACCCCTGTTTTATTGTATTGTATTGTATTTTTTTTTTAAATTTATTTTTTAACCTCACATCAGTCAGAATGGCCATCATCAAAAAATCTAAAAACAAATGCTGGAGAGGGTGTGGAGAAAAGGGAACCCTCTTGCACTGTTGGTGGGAATGTAAATTGATACAGCCACTATGGAGAACAGTATGGAGGTTCCTTAAAAAAACTAAAAATAGAACTACCATACGACCCAGCAATCCCACTACTGGGCATATAGCCTGAGAAACCATAATTCAAAAAGAGTCATGTACCACAATGTTCGTTGCATCTCTATTTACAATAGCCGGGACCCCAGTTTTAGAGTATTGGCCACTAAGAATAAATAAAAGACTAAATTTCTCAGGGATGATATTTCTCCCTACTATAACTGTATTTTGGCATTTCTTCCTTCCTATAACTCTGGTAGAACTGGTAGTTAAGTGGTTACAACTCTATACAGAGTTACTTGACCCAAGTCAACCCTTGGGTACAGTGATTGGTTTGTTGGGCACATTCCCAGGCAGGCTTAGATTTCCATTTGGGAGAATGAAATGAATGGCAAGAGGGCCTCTACTTTTCTTTGATTAGGAGATATAAAAACTATGCAACCCCTGTGTATGTGTGTGTGTGTGTGTGTGTGTGTGTGTGTGTGTGTGTGTGTGTGTGGGGCGGGGGCATCTACAGGGAACCTGCTAGAGAATCAAGCTTACATGTTACAAAACAGAGCTAAAAGATGGCAGAATGTGAGAGCAATAGGTGGCTAATGGGTGACATCAACTAAGCTGGACCCTGCTCTATCTCAAACCAGCCTAAACCCTTATGTTTTGATTATATAAGCCCATTCTCTTACTGTTTGCCTTTAAGATCATTTGTCTTGCGTTTGATTCACCTGCAACTGAAAACTTTCGTTTAGTAAGTTCTAAATTTAGTGGGATGTTTGTTTGAGCGCATTTGCAATATTTTAGTTTTGTGCAATACTTTCAATATGATACAATATTCTTAAGAGAAAAAGAGATTGTCAGGTTGTTTTTCAAAGTGGTAGGACAAACAGGGGACATATAACAAACATGCAAAGTAGAAGTGTTAGAATTGGAGCCACAGTAAAATTGAATTAATATACTGTTTAATAATGTCCTTAAAAGTAAAGGTCATTTTTTCTTCCATATATCTAGAGAATAAAAGATTAAAAATAAAATTCACTTCTGTATAATAGACTGAAAGTTGCTAGTTATGAAGTTCTAAAGATAAATTACTTTTAGCCTTGCCATCTGCTTCTTAGAAAACTATACTTTAATCATCTCAAGGTGTTATTTTCTTCTTATTTTTTATAACAATTAATATAAGCTACTTTGATTCAAAAGAAACATTTATTTTTAAAATCTGGAAATTATCAAAAGGATGCAAATAGGATAATGAAAAGCACACAAATACCACCACCTAGAAACTGTGTGATCTAAATGGCTTAAGTTTTCATTCTTTGAACACATGAATACAATTCTGCTCTTTGTACAGATTACAGTTATTTTCTGTATAGAAAATGTTACCTGTCTGTAATAGGTAATAGAGTAATATGTAGAAAACATCACATCAAATAATTAGATAGTATTTAAACATACAATCTTTCAACATGACAATTGAAAATAGTGTCTCCTTGCTATTGTAATTTGCATTTCTTTAATTAGTAGTGAATTTAACAATTCCTCATATGTTGTCAGTCTTTTCTGGTTACTTTTAACAGTTTATTTTTTTTCAATTGTTCTGTCAGTGGTTTTCTTAATTTCCTAAGTGAATATTTTACATGGGAGATATTAAACTATCTATACTCATTGATATAACTCATATATGAGTCTTTTTTTTTTAACATCTTTATTGGAGTATAATTGCTTTAAAATGGTGTGTTAGTTTCTGCTTCATATATGAGTCTTGTGAAACATATTTAAAATTTTCTTTTTACACATTTTCTCTTTTTACTCCTTTGGTGTAAGGATCATAATATGCTTTGCTCTTTTCTTTTCCAGTGTTTTGAAAATTATTTAACCTATTTAAATTTTTATCAGTGATTAAAAATTTGAAAATTTTCCTTTAACTGTGCTTTGTAATTTTCAAATTAAGATAAAATATGTATCATTTAATGGGTGCCAATATTACATGAATATGTTAGTAATACTTTATCATTGGTAATATCATTTTCTGCTCCTGTTTAGTATGTCTCTATCGTTATTACTACAATGTGGATTTTTCGTTCACATTAATTCAGTTACTGGTATTTATTGACATTTACATTCAGATTTTTAACCAGATGAAAAATATTTTTCTAGATTTAGTTTTCTTTTTAATTGCTTTTATACAGTGATTTCTTTTGCATTCTTAAGGTACTAATTTTGATTTTTCCCTCAAGTGGATTGAAAAATATTCAGTTAACAAAATTTTTTAGAAGTCACTTGAATTGTGTTTTCTTGAAATCTTGACTATCTAAGAAGACTTTATTTTAAATGACAAGTGTTTGTGAATGACAACTTGATAAGTCAGAGTATTCTTAAGTCACAAAATTTTCCCCAAACATACTTTGTAGATATTGCTTCACATTTCTCATTTATTTGTGAAGACACTTGTGAGGCCATTTTGATATTCTTATTAAAATGTGGTTTGTTTTTCCCCTTATTTTATTTTTATTTCTTATAAATGAAAATATTTGATGGGATATGTCTGAGTTTCATTATCTTTCTCAGTTTTCCTCCCCATAGATAATTCTGAATTTTTCCATTTGCATCCAGAATCTCCTTTTCAATTCAGATATACTGTTTTCCATCAATATCCAATGCCAGAACATAGTCTAACACAGAGAAAATAACACAACATTCCTGGCTTTTGGTAAGTGCTCAATATATATGCACCAAATAAGTAAAAAAAAAAAAAAAAAAAAAAAGTGAGGGATATTTATAAGTAAAGAACTGGAAGTGAGGGGATGAAAAAAGATAAGATCATATTTGCAGTGAATCTTTAAATCAAATTGGTCACGATTCCATTAATTTAAGAATCATGGAAAAAGACAGTAGTTTAGAAAAGAAAAATTCACCATCTATTAATTATGAAATGACTGTTAGAAATTACTATTAAAAGTGGAGTCATGAACATAAACCTGCTCTCAGGATTCAGATAGGAAAAGTGGTGTTGGCTGTCATAGAGGACAAGAATTGTCAATCTGTACTCTGCCAATTTGAAAACAAAAGTAAACTAACAAATAAGAACAACGAAGTCTGGATGCTTTCTTTAGAGACACGGGATTTATACAAATTATAATAGCTAACGTTTACCGGCATACTTTCTTTGTGCTAGGCGTTTCACTAAATGTTTTCCATATATTAACTCATGTTATATTGCATCTTTATCATCATAACCTTTTCCTATATGATCTATTTACAATATCATCTCATTCTTTCATCTTTTCTCACTCTATTTCTTTTCCTTTGTTTTACTGTTTGATAAACGCTCTGTCTTCTTACCTTTTGAAGCTTCTAGTTTTCTGAAGATTTTATGGCTGATATAGTGGATACATTTCAAAGTTACGTTCTTCCTTCTTCTACTGAAACATGAAAATGAGGTTTCCCCACTCTTCAAATTATTTCAGAAGACTTATTTGAGGACTTTAGAAGAGTGTGAGATCTGGAGGCTGACTTGCAGGCTTAGAATCCTGTCTCTTATTTTGTACCTGTGTGGACTTTGACAATTTACGTGACTTCTCTGTGCTTTAACTTTTGCATTTATCAATCAGTACCTTCTTCATGATATCATGAAGAAGAATACAGTAGAGATACACTATGACAATTCTACTCCCCATTACTTCCATGCCAGTTATTTTGAACCGTCTTGTCTCTGAATGTATATTGAAAACCAATAGATTGGTGACAGGAACAAGCAGATGCTGTTACCTCAACATTGATCCTTATGAGGTGTTCAGAAAAATGCCCAGTCCAGAGCCAAGTTGTTATTTTATAAAGTTAGACTTGACAGTTTTACATGGTGAAGCATTTAACATTTTTCTTGATTCTGATACTTTTGCCTCATTGTTATAGACATTTCCTATCAAACTATAGTATTAGATTATCCCTGTAACATTGGGCTCATGGTAGTAAGTATGTCTGCCACTTCCTCATATTTTTACGTAAATAAATAGCTAAGAATTTGGGATAGACTCAATATTAAACACCAGACATCAACCTTACATTTTTTTTCATATATTTAAGGAAAACATTATAGACTTCTTTAGCAGTTTGTCAATAAAATAATTTTTTCCTATTATGTACATTTCATTTTCTGATCTTTTAGCAAAGACCTGCCAATCTCATCCCCACAATGGTTTGGTGCATTTTCAGGTACCATTAGTAATTTGAACCTTTTTGTAATTGTTTTGAGGAATACAGAAACATTAGAACTTGTTTGCACTCTTGATTACATATATATACACACACATACACATACACACACACACACATATATATCAACTGGCTGCTTTGTTGTTGTTTTCACCATGTGAATGAAGACTAGTAAGAAAAAGAGGACACGTTTATGGAGTTAAAATCGTGAATCTTTTTTAACACGATGCTCCAACCAATTAAACACAGTCAGATCGAAACATTTGGAATTAGCCATAGTGTGTAAAGATTTGGATAAGGCACTTACAAATAATAAATAGTTTGTTAGGTTCTCAGAAGAGATGCAGCCACTTCTCATCTTAATCTTGATGTGGATGTACATTTGTCTTTTTTTTTTTTTAGTTTGTTTTTATTTTAAAACCTGTAAAAGCATTATAATGTAATTAAATACCTCAAATAATTTGAAAAAACAATAAGTGATTACCTATTACTCTACTATGTATCACTCAGAAGCATATTTGCATAACCACTTTTCTTAATTTACCTATGATCTTGCATTGAACTTAGAAACGTGAATAAATGCCACCCACATGAAGAACTATTTTAAAGAAAATAGTTGATGTATATATTTGAAAGTCTGTCTAAATGTTTATAACTAACTTCAAAATACTATTTTTCAGCTGAAAAGTGAGAGAAATAATTGTAGACATTGCTATGAATGAATTGACATGGAATAAACTGATTTAAATGAATTCATTTAAAATTCCTTGTGTGTTTGTTTTTACACAGACTCTTTTCCTAATAATTTGGGCAAAAATATTTTAGACAAATAAGTTGGCTTTTAAATGTTACTAAATAATTACAATTATTGCTTCCATAATTCCTGAGTTAGCATTCTGATTACACTAGAGCAGTTTCTAGATCTCAACTTTATGCACACACACAGTTTAGTTGGTAGCAGAACATTTTGGCATGGCTTTCAGAGGGGTAAGTTGAAAACCCAAAGAAACTGCATTTTTCTTCTCTTTCTGATTCTGTACTTCTTGCATTTGTGATATTAACATGATGTGAATACCTGTGTTTTCCTTTTCAACGAAGCATAAATCTAGATCCCTCTGGATCCTGTAAAGAATAGAGAATGATCTTCTTTGAAGTAATGAGTTCACAAAAAAATTCAAAAGTAGTTTAAAAGATACTATGTGACATATCTCATAAGGTGAAGAATGCCTTCAATAAAACCTCAGTTTGGCGTTTCTTTTTCTTCAGAGATGGTGAAGATGTTACTCATTTCAAAAGCAACGATTTGAAAGTAGATGTTTTTGCTAGAAAATACTTTTTTGGAGCCTGACAACAGATAATTTTGAATAAAAATGAGGTAAATACTTTCAAGACTTCATAAAGTTAAAAACATTTAAAAGTTTGTAAAAGTTTTTATTGTGAAATGTATATACTAAAATATATGCATATAGTTTAAAGAATAATAATAACATATATACCCTTCTATACATTATTAGACTAAGAGACAAAATATTATCAGTATTTTAAGAGCTTCAAGTGTGCCCCTCAATGCAGACCTTTGTCTTAACCCCTGAAATTTGTGTTCTCTTGTTTTTACTAATAAGTCTTAACTATTTGTGTCTACAGGTATACATTACTTAGTTTTTCCTTTTTTGGACTTTACTGGAGGAATTCATCTGTGATTCAATTACATGATTAGGATATTCATCCAAGTGGATGTATCTCACAGAATTCTTTTTGATTAGAGTGGAATATTCCATTGTGTGCATATAATGATTTTAGCCACACTAGTGTTAGGAATCATATAGGCTGATTCCTATACTTTGGTATGAAGAAGAATGCTCTGAGGAATATTCTAGTGTTTGTTTCCTAGTGCTATGGAATGCAATTGCTGTCTTGATTTGTTAACTTTAGTAGTAATGTAATTTATTTTCAAAATTAGTTTTGCTAGTTTATACTATCACAGTTTGGCATTTGTATTACTTCGCATCATCTACAACCCAAAATATTGTCTGACTTTTAATTTTTGTAAATCTGGTTGGTGTGAAATGACATACTATTGTGAGTTTAATTTACATTTTCCTGAAAAACAGTGAGGTAAGTGGTATTGCACATTATGTGCCGTTTGCATGTCTTCCTTTACAAAGTGCCTATTTATATATTTTTGCCAATTTTCCTTTTTATTTTTGAATGGAATCTGTATATGGTCCATACATACTTTTTGCTAATTATGTGTTTGGCATATTTCTCTAGTCTGTGACTTCAAGCATTTCACTCACTTTTTGGTAATTTTTATAAACGAATATTTTAAAATTCAATGTAGTTGAATAAACCGATCTTTTCTTTTGCAGTTAGAAAATAATCACACTTTTATTTCTTCTTTTCAATCGTTTACTAATTTTATTACTTTTAATTTCTTTTACTTTGCCGGCTAAACCCTCAAGTAAAATGTTGACTAGCTAATTGACATATATGTTTTGTTTCTGATCTTAAATACTTTAACATTCTTAAAATAAATACTTTTACTATTCAATATAATGCTTGCTGTAAGATTTTTGTAAATTCCTCTGTTAATTTAATAGTGTTTATTAGCAGTTTATCATGTTATCTACAGCAGCTGTTGAATTTTATTAGATACTTCTGAATATGTCATAGTGATCATTTTTTCATTTTGAATAGTTTTTTATAGTAAATCATGTTGTTCAGTTCTCTAATGTAAAACACATTACTGTGATTATGCTGCAGTATTTTTCTGCACAATTTCTCTTATTCACTATTATATTTAGCACTGTTGCATCTATGTGCTGTTATATTTAGCACATTTGAGATTTCCTGCAATTTTCTTTCTTGTACTGTTATGTTTTGTTTTTTTTTAAGTAAGTTTATTTATTTATTTTTGGCTGCGTTGGGTCCTCGTTGCTGCGCGTGGGCTCTCTCTAGTTGCGGCGAGCGTGGGCTACTCTTCGTTGTGGTGCGCGGGGTTCTCATTGCGGTGGCATCTCTTGTTGTGGAGCATGGGCTCTGGGCGCGCAGGCTTAAGTAACTGTGGCATGGGGGCTTCAGTAGTTGTGGCTCGCGGGCTCTAGAGCACAGGCTCAGTAGTTGTGGTGCACAGGCTTAGTTGCTTCGCAGCATGTGGGATCTTCCTGGACCAGGGATCAAACCCGTGTCCCCTGCATTGGCAGGTGGATTCTTAACCACTGCGCCACCAGGGAAGTCCTATGTTTGTATTTTTTTACCTGTTACTGTGTAATAAATTACCACCAAATTTAGTTACCTAAAACAAACAGTATTATCTTGCAGTTTCTGAGACTTAGAAAACTGGGTGCAGTTTAGTTGGGTGACTCTTGCACAAGGTTTTATCTGAGACTTGATGGGGGGATAATCCTCTAACCTCATTCGTGTGGGTTTGGCAAGATTCAATTTCTCAGTGTCTGTTGGACTGAGGTCCTCAATCTTTCATTGACTGTTGATTAACTCCTCCAATTCCTTGCCAAATTAGCCTTTCTGTATAGCACATCTCACAACATGGCAGCTGGCTTTCCCACAGAGCCAGCAAACAAGAGAGCAAGAGAGGGAGAACAAGACGGGATACTTTTGTATAACCTAATCTCAGAAACAATCTCTCCCATTGTCACTAAACTCTGTCCTTTAATTGTCCATTAAAGCATGTCCTTTAATCATTGCAGCTTGGGGGTGATGTGGATCATGGAGAGTCCGTGGTATGTCCAATGACTGAACCCATTGATCTGTAGCTTGGGCTGCAAATCTGGGCCTGCTTTTGGATGCAATATACATAGGAAACCCCAACAGGAAACAAAAGAAGTCTTGTAGGGCTTGGACCATGTGGCCATTTGGTCCTCAGCTGCAGTCAGGACCAAGTGAGGCCTTTTGGATGGGGCAGGAGGCTCAATGAGATCTACCTGCCAAGAATATCCTGGTCCCTGGTCTCGTGGCATCTATCCCTGGGCAGTGTATTTAGCCTGGCCAGGGTCCGGCAGCCAGGATAGCTATTCCATGCCGTTTCTGATTGCAGTGGCAGTACACGTGTGCAAGCCCAGTCTAAGATGGTATCTGAATTTCCATGCGCTGTCTTCTCATGAATCCAGCTGTTTGCATATCTGTTCTGGGGTGGAGAACAACACTTCAGTCCCTGCATTTATTTGGCGAGCATGATCTGCTCACTGCTTACGTTTTTCCTTGTCAGCTTGGGGGCCTCTCTGGTGAGCATTTGTATGGGGAACAAAAACCTTACAAGGAGCAGAACTGATTTTTACTCAAATACCTCATCTCCACAGGGGGGGCTTCTTTTATATGTCAGTCGGATGCTTGCCAGTGGCTCCAATAAAATGCAGCCTATCGACTATAGTGAGTGAGTCAGGTAGGTTCGCAGTCTTCCACACGCCCCTTTATAATGGTCCTAACTGTAGCGCTTACATTAGGGCTGGGACAAAGAGCTAGGAGGAGTGTACATAGACAATACATCAATACCAATAATATATTTAGCTATAGGGACCTTGACAATTATTTGTAGCAGCCAGAAGAGCCCACCCATAGTCAGTCTTGGTAAAGGTCCCAGTGGTGGTGGCCTCAGACCCAGAAAGCATTATCTGTTTTTCCCTCATTTTGGTGCCAGGGAAAGCAGTCACCTGTGGCCTGGTATCTAAGAAGCCCAAGAAGTGCAATTTTCTTTTCATTAATTTTCCATTGAACTCTAACCTTGGCAAAGGGCCTTTGGTTCCCTCTGACAAGGGAACAAAACCCATGTCAGTTTTAAGGTCATCTGACAGGATTTGGCTACAAGTTTTTTGGGGCAGGAGAATGGAAGGGAGAGTGAAGTAGAACAGCCCTCTTGGGTGCACAGCTGTTTCTTAGCTGGGACTCCCAATGAACAGTGTAGGGCAGGCTGGTTAGAGCAGAGACAGGCTTCCAGAGAGATCTAACTAAAGCTCTAAGGTCTCTTCAAGATGTTAAGCAAAGTAAACCAAAAGGCTGTACACTCTTTTTTTGTTTTTCTCCTGATGTTTCAACATCTTGCTAAACTGCAAGGTATTTATCAGCTTCAGCGACAGCTACTGCTTAGAGTTACTCAGCTTGTTAAGAGCCCCTCTGACTGTCTCTGACCACATTGGTGGAGGGGTCTAAACAGTGGTTAGGAAACTGCTTCACTTGTTTTTGCTGAACCCCTATGTAGGATCTCTAATTGGACCTAACTGGACAAGCTCATCTGGAGAGTCAGGGGCTAATGAGAAAGACCAATGGTCCCCCTCAGAACTGAAAAGCTTATAAAAACAATCCTCTAGCATCCTCCAAGAATGCCCCCATGGCTTCTGCTAGCAATCCGCAAGACCCATTGGTATGGCTGGTGGAGTGTCCTGTAGTCTCTGCTAGCACTTCCCAAGGCCTATTCATTAAGTGCCCCCTGGAACCCTCAGATTCTTGCAGATGATTTGCTAGCAGCCTTCTAGGATGCTCCATGGACTTTGCTAACAACTCCCAAAGGTGATATCCCAAAGGGATATTCAGGCTTTAGCTCTTTCCGAATGGCATTGTGTTTAATCAGCTTCCCTGCTCACAGCACCAATTTGTCAGAAACCCAGCTGAGTTGGAGAGAGTGCGCTGAGCTGCCAGATGTTGGAGCAGTCAATTAAAGCAACAGGCAAAAATGGAAGAAACAGGAGACTTCTGTTAAGAAGCTTGAAAGTTACCACTTCCACCTAACGACAAGTAAAGATCGTTAACAAACTGAAAAAGCAACAACTCTTAGATACATAGGAGAAATGAGGTCACAGGCAAACAGTTACTCACAAAATTAGAGGCATCAACAGGAGAGTACAGAGAATCACAATTTACCTGAGCAGAAATCCAAGAACTAAAACCTCTGAGGGAACCAGTAACAAAGTAAGAATACCTGAACTGTAATTGATGAATTTCTGGAGGCTCAATGCGAACAAGTTCGAGAATTAAAAATTTCAAGAGAGCCAAGTCTTAGTGGATCCCCACTCCTTTGTGACTTTGACATTCGGAAGCCCTGCTATGGGCTTCTCACTATGAAGACTGAAGAAAAGTCCCCTCCTGATTCCAGCAGGGGACAGGGAAAAGCAGCCATTTTGAAATAACAACATTCTGTGCATAACAAGGTCTGCCCTCCAAAATCTGTGTTACCAGAACTCACTGACCTGGGGGAAGGGAAATACCCAACTCCAGTCCCATCTAGACTTTCATCTAAAAGGAGGAAAATATTTAAATTCAGCCATGTTAGCCATCCCCCCCACCTAGGGAGGAGGTAGAGATAAAACAGAAAAGCATGTGTGAAATTCACAGTCTAGAGGCACAGGCTCACAAAAAGGCTGAGACCTAATTCAGGGCTATGGAATGCCCCCCTTCCCACCACATCTTAACACCGTATTACAAAAGGCCTATTCAGAATAGTTCTTGTAGGTCACATTCAACTATCAATTAAAAAATTACAAGACATAGTACAAGGCAAAAAACAAAGTATGAAGAGATAGAGCAAGGAGGAGAACCAGACTCAGTTATGGCAGGAATTTTGACACTATCGGACCAGGAATTTAAAATGTTCATTAAGTCAAAATTAAAAAACAAGCTATGATTCATGTGCTACGGACTCTAATGGGTAAATGAGACATTGTGCAAGAACGAATGGACAAGAGAAATAAGAAATTCTGCCAAAAATCACACAAGAAGAAATATATAATCTGAATAGGCCTATATCTATTTAAAAAGTTGAATCAATCATTAATAACATTTCAAAACAGAAAGTCCCAAACCTAAAAGGGTTCAGCGGTAAAATCTACCAAGCAGAGGAAATGCCTCATATTTCATTGCATTGCTCTAACACCAAAACAAAATAAAGGCATTAAAAGAAAAGAAAACCATAGTCCAGTCTCTTTCACAAATATAGATGCAAAATTCCTCAACAGAGTATTAGCTAATAGAACTCAACAAAGTTTAAGAAGAATTATACATCATGACCAAAGGAGATTTATCCCAGGTATGCGAGGCTGGTTTAGCATTCAAAAATCAACTAATGTGGACTTCCCTGGTGGCGCAGTGGTTAAGAATCCACCTGCCAATGCAGGGGACACGGGTTCAATCCCTGGTCCAGGAAGATCCCACATGCCCACGGAGGCTTAGTGGAGCAACTAATCCTGTGTGCCACAACTACTGAAGCCCATGCACTGCAACTACTGAAGCCTGTGTGCCCTAGGGCCCGGGTGCTGCAACTACTGAGCCCACATGCTGCAACTACTGAAGCCTGTGCGTCTAGAGCCCATGCTCCGCAACAAGAGGAGCCACCGCCGCAAGAAGCCTGCGCACCTCAACGAAGAGTAGCCCCTGCTCGCCACAACTAGAGGAAAGCCCACGCGCAGCAGCAAAGACCCAACGCATACAAAAACAAAACAAAACAACTAATGTAATCCATCAAATCAGGAAGCTAACAGAGAAAATCACATGATCCTATCAATAGATGCAGCAAAACATTTGACAAGATCCAGCACCCACTCATGGTAAAAACTCTCAATAACTAGGAATAGAGGGAAACTTCCTGAACTTGATAAATAATATCTACAGAAACCCTACAGCTAACAGCATACTTACCACTGAGAAACTTGAATCTATCCTGTAAGTTCAGGAACAAGGCAAGGATGTTGCCTCTCAACACTGCTTTTCAGCATTGTACTGGGAGTCCTAGATAACCTACTAACAAAAGAAAAGGAGCTAGAAAGTATAGAAATCGAGTGCTATAAAACTAGACTATGGCCATCAGAAAATTTCAAAACAGGGCTAAAATCCAAAGTCAGAGAAGATATAGGTCACAAATATAATCAACAAAGTAATAGTTAACCAAAGAATATGTATAAGGAAAAAAAATAGGAATCCCAGTGAAAAACTAGGCAAAAGATTTGAATAAGTATTTTGCAATCCAAATGGAAAATAAATATATGAAGTGATGATTGACTTTACTGATAACAAGTGGAGAAGAAATTTGAAACTCAGTTAGGACCATCACACAACAAAACAGGCAAAAAATGTAAAAAACAAAACAAAACCAAAAACCCTCTACAAAATGTTGGTGAAGTTAAGGGGCAATGGTAACTTTCATACTCTAGTGGAAGTTGTGTAAATTGGTAGGATTACATTGGAAAGATTTTGGCATTGTTTATGTAAGTTAAAAATGCAGAAACATTTAACCAGCCATTCTACACTGAGGTACATAAGCTAGAGAAAATTTTACACGTACGACCTCCAGAAGATGTGGATATGAGTACACACATGAAGATGTGTGTATGAATATATGTATGAACTATCATACAACAATCCATAAGAATGAACCAAAGCTACACACGCACAAAGAAATGATGAATCTCATAACAGACATAATTTTGAGAAAAAAAAAAAGCAAGTCATAAAAGATCAGAAACAGCCTAAACTATATCGTTTAAGGTTGCATATATAGGTATTAGTACTTTTTTTTTTTTAATGCCAACATAGTAGATTGCCTTTAACAGGGGAGAGAAAGAGATTTGATTTATATAGGTGGGGAATGTAGGGAGTTGCAAATGTGAATTTGATGCTCTATGTTTTGCTTTATGGACATGTATGTTTTATGTATTCTACTATATGTATATAAAAAGACATCCTTCCATGTTTTCTCATTTCCTACTCTATAGGATAAGGCATACACCCCTGAACTTGTCAGATGAGACCCTTCAAAATCTGACCTTAGGTTACCTTTCAAATCTCATTTCTTAGCTTCCTTATCTCTACACTCCTGTGGAGCTAAGTTATGTACTTTCAAGCCACTACTCTACTCACCGTTAACACATTACATAATCCCATAACTTTCCCACTTCTGTGGCTTTGATTTTGATGTTTATTCTGACTACCATTCCTCTGTTTAGTTTTTTATTAAATGAACCCAATCTTCATGGTAAAAATCAAATATATACTTTGATTTTTTTTTCACTTTCTCTGAAAGTATAAATCAAAATTAATTTTTCTTTTCTCTCTGTTTCCATGGTATTTTATACATTGTTCTGTGATAGTATTTACTGCATTATATTTAATTATCTGTTTACATGTGTATATTCAAGGACAAGACATTATTGAAATTGTATTCATATTGCAGTGTTGTTTGTTGCCGTAACTGAATCATACTGAAGTCTAGTGTTCCCTTTTAGATCGATCGACCTTGGAACTGTTACCTTCCTGTTGAAATATAAGCATTTGTGTGTCCTGATACAAATTTGAAAGTTCACTGATAGTATCTGAGTTGTAGCTTCTATTGTGTGTGGTTGCTGGCATGTGTTTCTGTGTGTTTGTGTGTAGTGTGTGGGCTTAAATGCAGTAAGTTTGTGTGTGTGTGTTTTGCTGTGTATGTTCTTTTGAGTGTGGCTAGTGAAAAGAAACTGTGTAGATAAAATTCCATTTCCTCAAGGTAGAACTTTAATAAGCCTAGCCTATGTTTTGAATCAGTCTTTCGGTTTTGCTGCTCATTGTAATCATTGTAAATTTTTTGTTGTACATAGTGTTGAAACTAGGGATTACATTTTCTTTTTTCCACCTTTGAAAAGAGGAATTAAAAGAAAAATGAGGACTTTAATAACATTTTATTCCTTATTATGTTAGCGGAACTAAAAACTTGCGGCTAGCCCTGTGAAAGTTTTACTGGTCTAAGATTATGTGAGAAATAAGTTAAAAAATAAATTATCAAAAGTAAAATAGGTGCTATTTTGTATTAATTATTGTATCTCTCCTAGCAGAGGAAATTATCACATTCAGGACAAATAATGTATAATAACAAAATTCCTATTAATTGACTATATTTTTCCATTTAATCATCACATAGATATTTGCATCTATATCACTTTAAATCTGAATATTTAAGAAAGTATTTGTTGAAATATTTTGTACTTTTCCCTAGAGGGGAAAGCCAAATGTATTTTTTACAATTACATTTGTCTTCCTCTAGTTTTAACTTTCTGTTCCATATCCATATACAAAATCAACATTGCTATGAGTTTATAAACTCATACAATTTTGGAAGACTAAGTAAAATTTTACATCAAGTTGCATGATATTATTATTTTTATCTTATATTTCCTAGGGTAACTGTGGTAACCGTACATGTTTTCCACCATTGATCAAGAAGCAAATCCCATCCTCCCCAAAACATCTGCTGAAACAGATTTGTCTGTAGAAAGGATTTCCAGATCTGAATTGCACTGTTCAAACCATTGTCACTGTTCAACTAATAGCTAGTTCCATTTCTGGGACTATATTTAAGTATTCATTCTTGATTCAAGTTGTCTTGTTCCAAACAGAAGAAGTGAATTTTTAGATGTCCTAGCTAATTTTCAAGTCAAACTATCATAGTCTACTGCCCGATTCTTCCAGAATTGACCTTTCAGTCCTTAGTACCGTCATTCTGAATATTAAGTTAGCAACTATAAAACTTGTTTGCTATTGTTCCTTCATATGTCCTTCATACTCAAGGTGACTATGAGTTCCCTTGAAATAAGTGACCATGTCTTATTTCTGGTATTTCCTCAATATTTATCTTGCTATCTGTGAAAAGTGTTCAATTAAAAGTAAATTAATGCATGAATTAATATTATGATAAAATAAGATGATTATAACCAGAAATATCAATGAGAGCTGAAGACCGAGACTCTTTTTTTTAGGACTCTGTCAGCTCACTTTATCAATAATATGTTCATCTTTATCTAACGTTTCACAACGACTATAGCAATAAGAGGCAGGTGGTAAATACTGTTGAAAAGAGGACATGGTTTAATTTTAATTAGGAAAAATCAAATAGGTTATCTGAACAATCACCTAACATAAAATAACCTTCTCTGAATTATGTATGGCAAATATATTCTTTGTATTATAACTCCTCTGTAACATACTCATTAGTGGATAAAACTTTTGTTCTCTTATTTTTATTTCATACAGTTAATAATCCTAAAATATTATAAATAGCCCCCTTTTTGCCATGCTCTGAAGTTGAAATTTGAGCAGCAAATGGAAAATGAATTTTTATGTAGATTTCTGAAGTTTCATTTGCTGAATAATACTTATATTAGTTAACAGGAGCGGCCATAACAAAATGGCACAGACTGTGTGACTTACAGGACAGAAATTTATTTTCCCACAGTTCTGGAGAATAGAAGTCCATGATTAAGGTGTTTTCATGTTTGTTTTCCTCTGAGGCCTCTGTCCTTGGCTTGGAGGTGGCCACCGTCTTACTGTGTCCTCACATGTTCTCTTCTCTCTGTGTGCTACATCCCAGGGGGCCCTCTCTATGGCCAGATTGGATTAAGTCCCACCCTAAAGGCTTCATTTTCACTTTATTAATTCTTTATTAATTCTATATCTCTAAATATAGTCACATTCTAAGGCATTGGGGTAAGGGTTTCAATATATGAATAAAGGGGAATGGAATTCAGAATTCAGTCCATAACAGTGCTTAAATATGTAAATATAAAAAATTGAGGAAAATAGGTATAGTTACCTCTAAATTAGATTTTGATGCGATTCTACATGTAAATATAAATATTCTCTTAAAATTATTCTAAAATTTATTTTGGCCCTAAATGTATATGCAATTAAAAACGTTTATGAATTTACAAATGATTATTTATAAATTGAATGTTACCTTAAAATAAAAAATCAAAAATCTACATTTATTGTTAATTCTTTATCGCCTTTTTTCAGTAATTAACAAGGCAGAGAAAAGAAGATTAATTGTTGTACAACATCTTTTATGTCTGCTTTTAAAGTGTAAGTTCTATTTTAAAGTATCTTTAAAAATAATATATCATATTGAAAATGGTGTATTTCTAATATTACCAAAATAATTTCTACTGTCTCTTTAAGATACCTGAATCAGAAAAAAAACAAACAACTTCTTTCAATAACAAAGATTACATCTGGCAGTAAATTTATTGCTAAAATTTAGAAGAAATTTTCACTAATTTCAGCTATACAGATTGGATTTGAATATACAGTTTATGGATGCCAGAAAATGACAAGAAAATACAGTCTTAAAGTTAATAGAAATTGTACCCCTGCTTCTTGATTCAAAAACTCCTCTCTCTCTCTTTCTCTCTCTCTCCTCTTCTGCATATAGTAAGAGATAAGCTCCTAATATCAGCAGTTCTCACTCTGGGGTTAGAAAGTGGGGTGCTGAACTATCAGAATCTCTAAGGGAGAAAGGGAAAATAGTGTCAAAATTTATTCAATATTATAATAGAATTCTAAATAATACAAATTTCAGAAAGTATCAGTGGACAAAATCTTTGTGATAGATGGGAATATGCAAAAAGTAGGCTCTTCATTGGCAAATAAATAAATTTTTAAAAGTTAACTTATGAAATGTTGCCATAATTCTGTAGTCGAAGATTATTCGGCACTCATCTCACACTGCTTCACAAACTTCACTCACTGAGGTTACTGTAGCTTGATCCTCCAACTCCTTTCCTATCACGTTTCTTGGTTTTGAACCTACACTTGTCTGACATTTAAAGCAAAGTTCCACTTAGCCTTTTTTCCTTTTTCCGTTATTTATCATAACAAAACTCCTCTATGTCTTCTATTCTTAAATTCTTTATCATATCCAGACCCCATCCTTCCTATATAGAGCCTTAGTTGCCATTCTAGAACTAAAAACTAAATTACAAAATAGAGAAAAAATATTTTTTTCTCAAGAATCCTTTTGGATGTGAAAACAAACTGTTTAACATAGGAAGGCGGAATACGGCAAAATCACCAATTTTAATGCTGTGACTTTCAGCGCAGGGGAGAGTGACATTATAAAAGTTTCTGCCTCTTATGAAATTGTTTCAGAAACATTTTAGACTCATGATATTGTATTTTCATATGTGTGTAAAAAGGATTTTTACAATAATTGATGTTATAGCTTGATAGAGCATGATGTTGAGAATAATTCTCGCCAGAAACCATATGGGCAATAAGTGACATTACATTGTTGAATTTACCACAGTCCAATCCTGGTCTTCAATTTTGTCTGTATTGCAGTAATAAAATGTACAAATAAAAGTCATAAAGAGACCAAAGTAAGTAAATTAGACAACTGATTTTTTTCTATAACTCTGATTTTTTTATATATACTATGTCATGCATTGCTGCTAGTTGCATACCAGTGGTACAGCTATTATATACATATATAAAACTAAAGTAAAATGAGTTATTACTACATTTGGGACAAACTGGTAAAATGTAGGTAGTTGTGGGCAGGACCAAGAGAAATTAAGTTATGTGATTGATTTGCAAATATTTGTACACAATTTTATTGTCCTCACATTCAACGAGAGGTTTGGTTCATTCATCTGTCACTTCAGCTACCACAGGAAGGTTCTTCTCATGGCACAGCAATGCCGAGAAAGGGTGTGTAGAAACATGCAAAGATCCCTAAGTCTTTGTCTTGACACTGGCACATTGTCACTTCCACCCACGTACCATTGGCTTGGCCAGAAGAAGTCATTTGGCTACACCTGATATCCAGGAGGTGAGACAGCATACTCTGGCTCCAGTGAGCGTGTATAACACTACGGCGAGGAAGAAATAAGGACTTGTTTACAAGAAACCAATCTACCACAGAGATTATACACTCCCGCTGCTTCCTTCCTCTTGCCTCCTTCTACCCACCTCTTGCTGATGAGGCAGTAGAGGGTAAGCTGCTTACCTTGTTTTGTGCAGCAGGGAATGGCAGAACTTCAGCCTCCAATGCATCAAACTCCTAGGAGTGCTTCTCTTTTGTCCAAAGCAAGGTGCAGGTGTATTGCTATCAAATTGAAAGAAATATTAAATAGCGAAAGCCACCCATGGGCAGGAAATAAAAAAGTACATGTATAAATTGAATTATGCTCACTAATACAACACTTTGGTCACTAACAACATTTCATGAAAAGGAATTTTAAGCAATGTTTTAATTAGATGACTTCATTCATCCATCAAAAATATTTAAGTTTTAGAATAGGTACTTGAGTTATAATGGTTAAAAAATCTGATTGATCTTTCCTTTTATTGGGAACTATAAAGAATATTTGAATAGCAGCAAAAAGGTCACTAGAAGGAATTTTTGGAATTTAGGTAAAAGATGATGTGGTTGTGTAGGATTGCAGGTAATAAAGACAGGTTTTTTTTTAAACTTTGGGTTTATTTATTTATTTATTTATTTATGGCTGCGTTGGGTCTTCGTTTCTGTGCGAGGGCTTTCTCTAGTTGCGGCGAGCGGGGACCACTCTTCATCGCAGTGCGTGGGCCTCTCACTATCGCGGCCTCTCTTGTTGCGGAGCACAAGCTCCAGACGCGCAGGCTCAGTAGTTGTGGTGCACGGGCTTAGTTGCTCCGCGGCATGTGGGATCTTCCCAGACCAGGGCTCGAACCTGTGTCCCCAGCATTGGCAGGCAGATTCTCAACCACTGCGCCACCAGGGAAGCCCAAGATGGCAGGTTTTATTACAGGTAATAAAACACAGACATGTTAGAGGTGTTGAATGAATAAAATGTGTGTGTATGATTTGAAGAATAGATTTCTAGGATGATCGCCAGTTTTTTTTTTTTCTTGAGCACATGAGGATACGGGTGTACAATTTAAAGAAATGAGTATTAATAGGGGACGAAAAATTTTGATGGAGAAAGGTAAACTTTTATTTCTGAAGATGTGTAGTTAAAGATGGTTGTGAGAAATCTCAGTATCGATGAAAAGTAATTAGATCTTGAATCTACGATTTTGGACTTCAGAAAAGAATTTGGAGGCAGATATATAATGAAGTGAGTTATCAGCGTAATGAGGACATTTACAGTTAGAGAGTGGGATAAAATCAATTTGAAGAAGAATGCAGAGTGGGAGATGAGGTAAGAGTATTGAAATTAGCCTTGTTCCACAGGTATTTACATGTCCGTATTACAAAGACGGTATAAAAAGGTGATTGAGAAAGAACAGACAAACAGGTAAATGGCTAATATCATGAAGCGAAGAAAGGATAAATTTCAAGGATTAAGAAAAATATCACCTTTATGTGATGCTGTTGGAATGATTAAGTAAACTGAGGACTAAGTTTGCTTGAATGGATTTAGCACGAAAAAATTTAGCAAGAACAGTATTGGTGAAGTGATAGGAGTTGATCCTGACATTTTTACTTTGCAGTCAACCTGAGAAGTTTGAAGTACTAAGGCATTATATATTCATTCATTCATTCATTCACTCATTCTACTAAACTTTTAAATTGATTGATATGGAAAGTCATTCTTGGAAAATATGCCCTGATAAGAGAGGAGGAGATGTAAATTGTAACTTTTATTTTCTCAGCATGAAAGCCCTTGATATAAATAAAAGCTCCATTGATCAGATATAACGTTACAACATTAAATGTCAGTTTCACTAAAAAAAATGCTTTTGGACAATCAGAATGAAATGAAATAAAATCACCTCCTCCAGACATGCAGAGCTCTAGAGTAATACATTAACCTCAATCTGGTATCCCATATATCATGATTCAAACATATCCATAAAATTATTTCTGGGTTTAAAGTGTTATTGGGTGACAGAAGAGCAAAGAAAAATCTATTTAAATCTGGGAATGTATAAAATTGTATTGCTGAAATAGGTTTCTTTTCAAATCTAATTGTCAATTTTCTTTCTTTCAGAATAAAGTAATAGGGATATTGATGAGGAGTCCCCAGTGTATTACCCTCCTTCTTTTCCCCTAAAGATCAAAGAACCAAAGCTGCTGCTCAAATAAAACAAGTAAATCCTTTAAAACAAAACCCAGTCAAGCCAGCCATCTACAAATGTGCATTTTATAGCAGTCTTTGAGGAAAGAAAATTACATTATTTAAGTTTACTGAGAACATTTACCTGAGGTGTCCCCTATAGGACCCTTCTTCTCCCTTTTCCCCCCTAGAATGGTACTATCATGGGTTCTAATTTCTATGGACTTCGCTCTCAGAGGCTGGCTATGGTAGTACTGCTCAACCTCTAGTTTTGTAGTTCTCAAGAATATCTTAAGTAATCAATGGGTCTGATGGAAAGTTTAGCTCAAGGTTTCAATGAGGACTAAAATGTTTGAGTTCACAAGTATGCATGTAAATTTGGTGTGATCTAATAACCAATATCCAACAACACATACATTCTACTAACAAGCAGAAGGATACATTTTGATCAATAATATGAATAATTCAGTCTTACAATTCATAATCACATTATTTTTGGCTTAATACAAACTTAATACAAAGTTTGCTTTATCAGCTCAATAATCCTTTTGGCTGGATCAATATGGTTTTGTTTATGTATTTGCCGAGTCATGTATATTTTCTATCAATTTATTTATGTAAAAGCAGCATACAAAGTAAATAATTCAAACTGTACAGGAAGGTGTAAAATGAAAAATAGAAGTCTTCTCAACACAAAGGCCTTCTCCAAAAACGTACTACTATTTTCTAGTTATCATAAGTACATTCTTTTTAACAATTGAAAAATAATCTATTGTTTTGGGATACCATACTTTATTTAACTACTCCCTCAGTGATGTTCTTTGAATTGTTTTCCATGTTTTACTATCACAAATAATATTGTGATAATAATACTAAAGATCATTTTCATAGAGTTTAATGTAATGTATAGATACACTTAATGTAGTGTATAGATACACTTTTTTTTTAAAATTTATTTATTAATTGAGTGATTTTTGGGTGTGTTGGGTCTTCGTTTCTGTGCGAGGGCTTTCTCTAGTTGTGGTGAGTGGGGGCCACTCTTCATCGCGGTGCGCGGGCCTCTCACTATCGCGGCCTCTCTTGTTGCGGAGCACGGGCTCCAGACGTGCAGGCTCAGTAGTTGTGGCTCACGGGCCTAGTTGCTCCGTGGCATGTGGGATCTTCCCAGACCAGGGCTCGAACCCGTGTCCCCTGCATCGGCAGGCGGATTCTCAACCACTGCGCCACCAGGGAAGCCCTAGATACACTTTTGAAAGTGTATCTATATAGGAAATGGTTGAGAATTTGCTTGAGTAAATTCTGTGTGTACGTCTTTGTGTTTTATGTGTGTCTGTGTGTGCTTTTAATTTTAATACAAGTAAATTATTCTCTAGAATAGTGCTTTCCAAAAGAGCACTCTGTGTTGATGAAAATGTTCAATGAATCTGTGTTGTCTGGTAAGATAAACTCTATCCACATGTGGCTTGAAATATGGCTAGTAATGACTGAGGAACTGAGTTTTAATTTTTATTTAATTTTAATTAATTTTTAATAGTCACATTTGTCTAATGGCTGCCAAATTCGTGAGCATAGCTCTAAAAAGTTGAAGAGATCATACTTTAGCCTACGAATTTGCAAATGCTAAGCGTTATCAAATGTTTTAACCTTTGCCCTTATTATGAAGAAAAAAATATTCCCTTTGTTATTTGGTTTGCTTTACTTTAGTTATTTTGGAGGATGAGGCTAATAGCATGGATTCTGTGCACATTTTTGTTTCTTTTATGTGATGAGCTTTCCATATACTTTGGCTATTTATCCTTTTTTATTATTAATTTGTAAGATTTTTCCATTTTAGTTAATTAGCTTTCTGTGATCTACTTGAAAAGTATCTTAAACTAAGTTTATCATTTTCCCACTTTTATAATAATTTTTGTTAAACAGAAATTTTAAAATTTTATTTTTGGAGAAAATTGAATAATTCTTTTATTTCTGGCTTTTGATGTTTATGTCCTCTTTTGAAAGAAAAAAGGTTTCCGTCACTGAGATTATGAATGAGTTCAGACTTATGTTCCTAATAATTTTATAATTTTATTTTTGCATTCAAAATTGAGCCATCAATAATTTATTTTTCTGCAAAGTTTGTTTTTGGCATCCAAACACCTATAAAAAATACCACTAACAAGTTTTTCTGCCAGTAATTTGAAATACCATTTGTTATAGGTTAAATTCACATGCATTGTAGTCTAGTTTTAATACTTGTAAAAAAAATTCAACTTATCCATTTGTTTTCCTCTTACTCTCCAAAACCTTAACTTCATTTTGCAGAATCTGGTAGTTCTAATAATCCCATTTTAAAAATTATGAATAAAATCATTTTATGTTTACTGTGCTGACACCAATTCTCTGACACCAACTACCCAGAGTTAGTGCAGACCCCACAAAGGCCTTCAAATGAATGCCCCCATTTCAGATGCCAGCTGCAAATTTTGGGTTTCCTCAAGCCTCTGACCTTCTGCCTGGCCATTTACAAATTGAGGGCTTCCCATACTCTCTTCAGATTCACCAGAATGACTCACAGAACTCACTGAAAATGCTGTCTTCATGATTGTAGTTTTATTATGAAGGATGCAACTCAGGAACAGCCAGACAGAAGAGATGCATAGAGCAAGGTCTGGGGAGGTTCTGGACATGGAGCTTCCATACCTTCTCCCATGAAGTCAGGACACATCACCTTCACAGCATGGAAGTGGCACCAACCAGGAAACTGCACAGAGTGCTGTTGTCCATAGTTTATGTCGGGATCTCATTACATAGGCAAGATTTATTTATTCAGCGGCCAAGTGATTGAACTCAATCATCAGACATCCTCCCCTCCCCAGATATTGGATGGGCCCAGAGTTCCAACCTTCTAATTATGTAGTTGGTCTTTGTAGTGACCACTCCCATACTAAAGCTGAGTCACTTCATTAGCATAAAGGAGACACACCTATCACTCAGGAAATTCCAAGGGATTTTGAAGGCATGAGCCAGAAACAGAGAACAAAGACCAGATAGAACTTTAAATTTAAGGTTTATATATATATATATATATATATATATATATACCTTACATATAATACACATATATTTGATGTACTATATGTATATAATTACATATTAAAAAATAAATTTAGTAAGTAATAACATGCAGAAATAAACATATTCTCCTACTATTTTAAAGAGTTTGTTAGATTATTATTTTTGGTTTTGGAAGTACACATAAAATTATTTTGCTTCCTTTGCTCAGTTGTTTACCTCATTTTGGTTTCTTATCTAATTGCAGCCCCTGATCTATTCCCCACCTGCATAGTTTTGCCTTTTTCAGCAAGTTACGTGTATGGAATTATACAATATTTTTGTCTTTTGCAACTAACTTATCAAAATGCATTTGGCATTCAATCAAGGTTTTTATATGTCTCAATGATTTGTTCCGTTATTTTTTTTTTCTGAGTAATATTTCATTGTACAGATACAACACCAAATTTTTATCCATTCCCTAACTGAAGAACATTTGGTTTATTTCCAATTCTGGGGATTATGTACAACATTACTATAAAGAATCATGTACAGGTTTTTTGTGTGAACATTCTTTTATTTGTCTTGGCTAAATACCTAGGAGTGGGATTACTGGGCCATATGATGAATTAGTTTTTTATTGCTGCTATAACAAATTATTATATATTTAGTAAAACAGCCAAAAATTATTATTTTACATTTCTGGAGGTCAGAGGTCCAAAATAAGGTTCACTGGGCTAAAATCAAGATGTCAGCAGGGCTGCATTCTTTCTGGGGTTGCTAGTGGAAAATTCTCTTTTTTGCTGTCTGCATTCCTTATCCTATTGGTCACTTTCTCTTTCTTCAAAACCAGCACTGTAGCATCTTCAAATTTTTCTCTTACCCTGACCTACTCTTCTGCCTCTGTCTCCCCCTCTATAGGACTTTTGGGATTATATTGGGTCACCATATAATCCGGAATAATCTTACTTTAAGGTCAACTGATTAGCAAACAATTGCATCTACCACCTTAATTCCTCCTTTCTGTGTAACATATTGACAGGTTCCAGGGCTTAGGGAGTAGGCATTTTGGGGACGGGGAGGGGTGGGGAGGGAGGTGTCATTATTCTGCTAATCACATATAAGTCTATATTTAACTTTATAAGAAACACACTTTTCTCAAGGGCTGTACCATTCTATATCCCGACAAGCAATGTGTAGGGGTTCCGGTTGCTCTGCATCTGGTATGACAGATTTCTCAGTTTCTCTTCCAAAATCAGCGTTTTTCCACTTTTTTCACTGCACCTCAGATTGAGTCTTCCACACACACTTTATTTCAACCGGTTGTATTCCGTTTTCTTCCTGTAGCTGCAATGGCTTATCATGAATTCCCTCTGAGAAATGATGTCTATTTTTTTCTTCTAATATGTTAAGACTTTCATTACCTAGAAGAGGTGGGGAGAAACATCAGGGGACATTTTCATGTCTTTGTTGCAGTGAATTTTGTGGAACTCTACCCAGTCCTTTGCTGCAGGGACCCAATTTTAGGGCTTTTACCATTGCGTTTTCTGAGTGCTTGTTGAATATAAATTATATATATATATATATATATGTGTGTGTGTGTGTGTGTATATATATATATATATATATACACACATAAATATATACTTTTCTTTATGTGCTTCTTCCTTCAGGTTTTACTGTCACTGTGTTTTTTGGAGTGAAGAAAAGTATTTGAATTATTCCTTCAATCTCTGTTTTATTGAAAAATTTGAAGAGCACAAAAATAATCTATTCCTTTATGTTTTGAAAGAATTCCAGTCCTTAGCCTGTTTGGGCCTATATACTGAAGAACGATAGAGTGGGTGGCTTATAAAAAACAAATTTATTTCTCACAGTTCTGGGAGCTACGAGTAACTAGGAGGTTAGGAAGTCTAAGATCAAGTCTCTGGTTAGGACCTGTTTCCTGTTTCACAGAGAGCCAACTTTTCCCTGTGTCCTAAAATAGTGGACAGAGCAAGGTTTTGGGGTCTCTCTTTTTTTTTTTAATGTCTTTATTGGAGTATAATTGCTTTACAGTGGTGTGTTAGTTTCTGCTTTATAACAAAGTGAATCAGCTATACGTGTACATATATCCCCATGTCTCCTCCCTCTTGCGTCTCCCTCCCACCCCCCCATCCCACTCCTCTAGGTGGTCACAAAGCACTGAGCTGATCTCCCTGTGCTATGCGGCTGCTTCCCACTAGCTATCTATTTTATACTTGGTAGTATATATAAGTCCATACCACTCTCTCACTTCGCCCCAGCTTACCCTTCCCCCTCTCCGTGTCCTCAAGTCCATTCTCTATGTCTGCATCTTTATTCCTGTCCTGCCCCTAGGTTCTTCATAACCAATTTTTTTTTTTTTTTTTTTAGATTCCATATATATGTGTTAGCATACGGTATTTGTTTTTCTCTTTCTGACTTACTTCACTCTGTAGGACAGACTCTAGGTCCATCCACCTCACTACAAATAACTCAATTTCGTTTCTTTTTATGGCTGAGTAATACTCCATTGTATATATGTGCCACATCTTCTTTATCCATTCATCTGTTGATGGACACTTAGGTTGCTTCCATGTCCTGGCTATTGTAAATAGAGCTGTGGTGAACATTGTGGTACATGACTCTTTTTGAATTATGGTTTTCTCAAGATATATGCCCAGTAGTGGGATTGCTGCGTCATATAGTAGTTCTATTTTTAGTTTTTAAGAAACTCCATACTGATCTCCATAGTGGCTGTATAAATTTAGATTCCCACCAACAGTGCAAAAGGTTTCCCTTTTCTCCACACCCTCTCCAGCATTTATTGTTTGTAGATTTTTTTTTTTTTTTTTTTAATGAAAGCTTCTTTCTTTCTTTCTTTCTTTCTTTCTTTCTTTTTGGCTGTGTTGGGTCTTCGTTTCTGTGCGAGGGCTTTCTCTAGTTGCGGCGAGCGGGGGCCACTCTTCATTGCGGTGCGTGGGCCTCTCACTGTCGTGGCCTCTCGTTGCGGAGCACAAGCTCCAGATGTGCAGGCTCAGTAGCTGTGGCTCACAGGCCCACTTGCTCCATGGCATGTGGGATCTTCCCAGACCAGGGCTCGAACCCGTGATCCCTGCATTGGCAGGCAGATTCTCAACCACTGTGCCACCAGGGAAGCCCTGTTTGTAGATTTTTTGATGATGGCCATTCTGACTGGTGTGAGGTGATACCTCACTGTAGTTTTGATTTGCATTTCTCTAATGATTAGTGATGTTGAGCATCCTTTCATGTGTTTGTTAGCAATCTGTATATCTTTGGAGAAATGTCGATTTAGGTCTTCTGCCCATTTTTGGATTGGGTTGTTTATGTTTTTTGATATTAAGCTGCATGAGCTGCTTGTAAATTTTGGAGATTAACCGTTTGTCATTTGCTTCATTTGCAAATATTTTCTCCCATTCTGAGGGTTGTCTTTTCGTCTTGTTTATGTTTTCCTTTGCTGTGCAAAAGCTTTTAAGTTTCATTAGGTCCCTTTTGTTTTTATTTCCATTTCTCTAGGTGCTGGGTCAAAAAGGATCTTGCTGTGATTTATGTCATACAGTGTTCTGCCTGTGGTTTCCTCTAAGAGTTTTAAGTGTCTGGCCTTAACATTTAGGTCTTTAATCCATTTTGAGTTTATTTTTGTATATGGTGTTAGGGAGTGTTCTAATTTCATTCTTTTACATGTACCTGTCCAGTTTTCCCAGCACCACTTATTGAAGAGGCTGTCTTTTCTCCATTGTATATTCTTGCCTCCTTTATCAAAGATAAGGTGACCATATGTGCATGGGTTTATCTCTGGGCTTTCTATCCTGTTGCATTGATCTATATTTCTGTTTTTGTGCCAGTACCATACTGTCTTGATTATTGTAGCTTTGTAGTATAGTGTGAAGTCATGGAGCCTGATTCCTCCAGCTCTGTTTCTCTTTCTCAAGATTGCTTTGGCTGTTTGGGGTCTTTTGTGTTTCCATACAAATTGTGAAATTTTTTGTTCTAGTTCTGTGAAAAATGCCATTGGTAGTTTGATAGGGATGGGATTGAATCTGTAGATGCCTTTGGGTAGTATACTCATTTTCACAATGTTGATTCTTCCAATCCAAAAGCATGGTATATTTCTCCATCTGTTTGTATCATGTTTAATTTCTTTCATCTGTGTCTTATAGTTTTCTGCATACAGGTCTTTTGTCTCCTTAGGTAGGTTGATACCTAGGTATTTTATTCTTTCTGTTGCAATGATAAATGGGAGTGTTTCCTTAATTTCTCTTTCAGATTTTTCATCATTAGTGTATTGGAATGCAAGAGATTTCCGTGCATTAATTTTGTATCCTGCTACTTTACCAAATTCATTGATTAGCTCTCGTAGTTTTCTGGTTGCATCTTTAGGATTCTTTATGTATAGTATCATGTCATCTGCAAACAGTGACAACTTTACTTCTTCTTTTCCCATTTGGATTCCTTTTATTTCTTTTTCTCCTCTGATTGCTGTGGCTAAAACTTCCAAAATTATGTTGAATAATAGTGGTGAGAGTGGGTAACCTTGTCATGTTCCTGATCTTAGTGGAAATGGTTTCAGTTTTTCACCATTGAGAAGGATGTCAGCTGTGCGTTTGTCCCATATGGACTTTATCATGTTGAGGTAAGTTCCCTCTGTGCCTACTTTCTGGAGGGTTTTTATCATAAATGGGTGTTGAATTTTGTCAAAAGCTTTTTCTGCATCTAGTGAGATGATCATATGGTTTTTATCCTTCAATTTGTTATTATGGTGTATCACATTGAGTGATTTGCGTATATTGAAGAATCCTTGCATTCCTGGGATAAACTCCACTTGATCATGGTGTATGATCCTTTTATTGTGCTGTTGGATTCTGTTTGCTAGTATTTTGTTGAGGATTTTTGCATCTATATTCATCAGTGATATTGGCCTGTAGTTTTCTTTCTTTGTGGCATCTTTGTCTGGTTTTGGTATCAAGGTGATGGTGGCCTCGTAGAATGAGTTTGGGAGTGTTCCTCCCTCTGCTATATTTTGGAATAGTCTGAGAAGGATAGGTGTTAGCTCTTCTCTAAATGTTTGATAGAATTCACCTGTGAAGCTATCTGGTACTGGGCTTTTGCTTGTTGGAAGATTTTTAATCACAGTTTCAATTTCAGTGCTTGTGATTGGTTTGTTTATATTTTCTCTTTCTTCCTGGTTCAGTCTCGGAATGTTGTGCTTTTCTAAGAATTTGTCCGTTTCTTCCAGGTTGTCCATTTTACTGGCATATAGTTGCTTGTAGTAATCTCTCATGATCCTTTGTATTTCTGCAGTGTCAGTTGTTACTTAACCTTTTAAATTTCTAATTCTATTGATTTGAGTGTTCTCCCTTTTTTTCTTGATGAGTCTGGCTAATGGTTTATCAATTTTGTTTATCTTGTCAAAGAACCAGCTTTTAGTTTTATTGATCTTTGCTATCGTTTTCTTCATTTCTTTTTCATTTATTTCTGATCTGATCTTTATGATTTCTTTCCTTCTGCTAACTTTGGGGTTTTTTGGTCTGCTTTCTCTAATTGCTTTAGGTGTAAGGTTAAGTTGTTTATTTGAGATGTTTCTTGTTTCTTAAGGTAAGTTTGTATTGCTATAAACTTCCCTCTTAGAACTGCTTTTGCTGCATCCCGTAGGTTTTGGGTCGTCATGTTTTCACTGTCATTTGTTTCTAGGTATTTTTGATTTCCCCTTTGATTTCTTCAGTGATCTCTTGGTTATTAAGTAGTGCATTGTTTAGCCTCCATGTGTTTGTATTTTTTACAGATTTTTCCCTGTAATTGATATCTAATCTCATAGCGTTGTTGTCAGAAAAGATATGTGATACAATTTCAATCTTCTTAAATTTACCAAGGCTTGATTTGTGACCCAAGATATGATCTATCCTGGAGAATAGAATGGAATAGAATATCCATGAGCACTTGAAAAGAAAGTGTATTCTGTTGTTTTTGGATGGAATGTCCTATAAATATCAATTAAGTCCATCTTGTTTACTGTGTAATTTAAAGCTTGCATTACCTTATTTATTTTCATTTTGGATAATCTTTCCATTGGTGAAAGTGAGGTGTTAAAGTCCCCTACTATGATTGTGTTACTGTCGATTTCCCCTTTTATGGCTGTTAGCATTTGTCTTATGTATTGAGGTACTCCTATGTTGGGTGTATAAATATTTACAATTGTTATATCTTCTTCTTGGTTTGATCCCTTGATCATTATGTAGTGTCCTTCTTTGTCTCTTTTAATAGTCTTTGTTTTAAAGTCTATTTTGTCTGATATGAGAATTGCTACTCCAGCTTTCTTCTGATTTCCATTTGCACGGAATATCATTTTCCATCCCCTCACTTTCGGTCTGTATGTGTCCCTAGGTCTGAAGTGGGTCTCTTGTAGACAGCATATATACGGGTCTTCTTTTTGTATCCATTCATCCAGTCTATGTCTTTTGGTGGGAGCATTTTATCCATTTACATTTAAGGTAATTATTGATATGTATGTTCCTATTACCATTTTCTTAATTGTTTTGGATTTGTTACTGTAGGTCTTTTCCTTCCTTCCTAGAGAAATTCCTTCAGCATTTGTTGTAAAGCTGGTTTGGTGGTGCTGAATTCTCTTACCTTTTGCTTGTCTGTAAAGGTTTTAATTTCTCCATCAAATCTGAATGAGATCCTTGCTGGGTAGAGTAATCTTGGTTGTAAGTTTTTCCCTTTCATCACTTTAAATATTTCCTGCCACTCCCTTCTGGCTGGCAGACTTTCTGTTGAAAGATCAGCTGTTAACCTTATGGGGATTCCCTTGTATGTTATTTGTTGTTTTTCCCTTGCTGCTTTTAATATTTTTTCTTTGTATTTAATTTTTGATAGTTTGAGTGATATGTCTCTTGGCATGTTTCTCCTTGGATTCATCCTGTATGGGACTCTCTGCACTTCCTGGACTTGACTGACTCTTCCCTTTCCCATAGTAGGGAAGTTTTCAACTATAATCTCTTCAAATCTTTTCTCAGTCCCTTTCTTTTTCTCTTCTTCTCTGGGTCCCTTATAATTCGAATGTTGGTGCATTTAATGTTGTCCCAGAGGTCTCTAAGTCTGTCCTCAATTCTTTTCATTCTTTTTTCTTTTTTCTGCTCTGCGGTCATTATTTCCACTATTTTATCTTCCAGGTCACTTATCCGTTCTTCTGCCTCAGTTATTCTGCTGTTGTTTCCTTCCAGAGAATTTTTAATTTCATTTATTGTGTTGTTCATCATTGTTTGTTTGCTCTTTAGTTCTTCTAGGTCCTTGTTAAACATTTCTTGTATTTTCTCCATTCTATTTCCTGGATTTTGGATCATCTTTACTATCGTTACTCTGAATTCTTTTTCAGGTAGACTGCCTATTTTCTCTCCATTTGTTTGGTCTGGTGGGTTTTTACCTTGCTCCTTCATCTGCTGTGTGTTTCTCTGTCTTCTCATTTTGCTTAACTTACTGTGTTTCGGGTCTCCTTTTCACAGGCTGCAGGTTTGTAGTTTCCATTGTTTTTGGTGTCTGCCCCCAGTTGGTAAGTTTGGTTCAGTGGGTTGTGTAGGCGTCCTGGTGGAGGGGACTAGTGCCTGTGTTCTGGTGTATAAGGCTGGGTCTTGTCTTTCTGGTAGCAGGTCCACATCTGGTGGTGTGTTTTGGGGTGTCTGTGGCCTTATTATGATTTTAGGCAGCCTCTCTGTTAATGGGTAGGGTTGTGTTCCTGTCTTGCTAGTTGTTTGGCATAGGGTGTCCAGCACTGTAGCTTGCTGGTCGTTGAGTTCAGCTGCTTCTTAGCGTTGAGATGGAGATCTCTGGGAGAGCTTTCACCATTTGATATTACATGGAGCCAGGAGGTCTCTGGTGGAGGAATGTTCTGAATTTGGTTCTCTCATCTCAGAGGCACAGGCGTGACACCTTGTTGGAGCACCAAGACCCTGTCAGCCACACAGCTGAGAAGAAAAGGGAGAAAAAAAGATGGAATGAAAAAAAAAATAAAGTTATTAAAATAAAAAATAAAAAATAATTATTAAAAATTTTAAAAATTAAAAAAGAAAAAATAATAAAGAAAGAAGAGACCAACCAAAGCAAAAAGAAATCCACCAATGATAACAAGCACTAAAAACTATACAAAAAACAAAAACAAACAAAAAAATAGACAGAACCCTAGGACAAATGGTAAAAGCAAAGCTATACAGACAAAATCACACAAAGAAGCATACACATACACACTACAAAAAGAGAAAAAGGAAAAAAATATATATATCATCCTCCCAAAGTCCACCACCTCAATTTTGAGATGATTCATTGTCTATTCAGGTATTCCACAGATGCAGCGTACATTAAGTTGATTGTGGAGATTATATCCACTGCTCCTGAGGCTGCTGGGAGAGATTTCCCTTTCTCTTCTTTGTTCGCACAGCTCCTGGGGTTCAGCTTTGGATTTGGCCCTGCTTCTGTGTGTAGGTCGCCTGAGGGTGTCTGTTCTTCACTCAGACAGGACGGGGTTGAAGCAGCAGCTGATTAGGGGGCTCTGGCTCACTCAGGCCGGGGGAGAGGGAGGGGTACGGAATGCGGGGCGAGCCTGCAGCGGCAGAGGCCAGCGTGATGTTGCACGCTGAAGTGCGCCATATGTTCTCCCGGGGAAGTTATCCCTGGATCATGGGACCCTGGCAGTGGCGGGCTGCACAGGTTCCCAGGAGGGGAGGTGTGGAGGGTGACCTGTGCTTGCACACAGGCTTCTTGGTGGCTGTAACAGCAGCCTTAGTGTCTCATGCCCGTCTCTGGTGTCTGTGCTGATAGCTCCAGCTTGCGCCCATCTCTGGAGCTCGTGTAGGCAGTGCTCTGAATACCCTCTCCTTGCACACCCTGAAACAATGGTCTCTTGCCTCTTAGGCAGGTGCAGACTTTTTCCCGGCCTCCCTCCCAGCTAGCTGTGGTGCACTAGCCCCCTTCAGGCTGTCTTCACGCAGCCAACCGCAGTCCTCTCCCTAGGATCTGACCTCCAAAGCCTGAGCCTCAGCTCCCAGGCCCCACCTGCCCCAGTGTGTGAGCAGACAAGCCTCTCAGGCTGGTGCGTACTGGTCGGTACCGATCCTCTGTGCGGAAATCTCTCCACTTTGCCCTCTGCACCCCTGTTGCTGCGCTCCCCTCCGTGGCTCCGAAGCTTCCCCCCACCACCCCCAGTCTCCACCAGTGAAGGGGCTTCCTAGTGTGTGGAAACTTTTCCTCCTTCACAGCTCCCTCCCAGTGGTGCATGTCCCATCCCTATTCTTTTGTCTCTGTTTTTTCTTTTTTCTTTTGCCCTACCCAGGTACATGGGGAGTTTCTTGCCTTTTGGGAAGTCTGAGGTCTTCTGCCAGCGTTCAGTAGGTGTTCTGTAGGAGTTGTTCCACATGTAGTTGTATTTCTGATGTATTTGTGGAGGGAATGTGATCTCCACGTCTTACTCTTCAGCCATCTTGCAGGTGTTCCTGGGTGGGTTCTCTTTTACAAGGGCACTAATTCCATTCCCGAGGGCTCTGCTTTCATGACCTAATCACCTCTCATAGGCACCACCTCCAAATACCATCACCTTGGGAGTTAGATTTTAACATATAAATTTGGGGAGTTGGGACACATAAATTCAGTTTATAGTAATTCCCTTATGAAAGTTCTTTGAAATATTCTTTTAGTTGAAGGTATTAGGTCACTGCAATCTTTTTAATTGCTTTCCCTCTCACTTTAGAATATCTGTCTATTTGAGTTTTGGGGGGATTTTTTGTTGTTGTTGTTTTTTCCCACCACTCTGCACATGGGGGAATCTTAGTTCCGTGACCAGGAATCAAACCAAGGCCCTTGGCAGTGAGAGTGCAGAGTCCTAACCTCTGGATCACCAGAGAATTCCCTATTTGAGGTAGTTTTTAAAAATCCAAAATATCCTAGAAAATATTTTCTTTTGTCCAGGTATTCAAAAATAGTTGCATAGATTTTAGGTATGTACTCATTTGCAATTCTCCTGTTTTTCTTTTATCATCTCCTGGTGACTTCTTCCCACTTTATGATTTTAAATGTTCGTATGTTTCTAGTTTTATATTCATTTTATTTTTTTCTTCCTTTCTTAAGTACATTTTATGCGTAATGGTTTCTTTACATTATATTTACTTGATATTAAATTACCTTCATAACTTGCTTTGTAAATTTTAGACAGTATTTACTTTTTGAGGCAAAAATAAGGAAATAATTATAATTATACTTTTTCTGATTTCTCTAATTTTATTAATAGTTTTAATGTTTTAGTTCAAGAGATTTATCTTTGTCACACATTTTTCATCATTTTATGAAATGTCAAAATGTTTTCCTCCTAACATGGCAAAATAGATAAAAAAAGAATATTAGTGGAAACACAAGAGTTGTGTTTTGGAAGTTTTGTTCTTAGTTGTCTTATTTTAACTTCTTGCTGATTAGAAGATATTATTTATAGAATAGATGCTTTTAAAGCTTGTATCAAGGTCATTTTAAATTTTATTAGATGCTTTGCTAATTAACTTTAAAATACTGTTTGAGGATGAAACATATTACAGGTTTAAAAGCATACTTCATTTATACAGTTTTTTATCCCAGTTGCCTTACTTATTTCTCTTGGATATTAAATACCCCTACATTATTTATAGTAATTCTATTTCCACTATACAGATGAGAAAATTGATGCTCAGATATTAAAAAAACAGGAAGTAGATTCAAGTTGATGTGCTTAAACTGTAGTGTCATTGTCCCACATAATCTGATTAAAACCTAAGTTTCATGCCTCAGATATGTCTGTGGTTGAACATGTTAAGACTTTTCAGTGAAGGTGCTCTATTTTTTAAAATATCCAACCTTAAATTTTGCTTCCACTAATGAGGACTCATTTATAAACTCTTTTTTTCTTTTTCTCTTATCTCTTCTGTAATGAGGCTATATATAAAGTCTGTGTAAGAAAAATGATAATATACCTATAGCTATGATATCTGTAAATGTTGTATTTTGATATACATGTATATTATTATTACTATCTGTATCCAAACTTTATAGTGTCTATGAAAAAGTAAATAATGTATAATGATGAAATTACTGATTAATGAGGAAAACAATAAGCACTCTTAAATTGTTTACCAAAGAGTTTAAATTGAGCCTTTGTAGTAAGTACATATTTGTTCGCATAAAATACCATGCAAATAAATTCTTTAAAATCTGTATAGTAAAGGAGGATATCATGAAGATCTATTTAAAATGACATTCTTTGAATTCCTGCTTATGTTAAAAATTCCAGTTTTACGTAAGAGTAACATCTTGTAATTTAAACTATCTTTCCTGAGTACATCAGCAGAAGTAGAGTTCATTAAGTTGATATAGATCTTTTCCTAACCTTAACCAGACTTGAAAGTACAAGTTTAGCAGAGTATTTATATGGTAAGCATACTGAAACTGCTTACTTAATGTAAAATGCAAGTTGTGCTATCTCTTTCAAATTATGTATTTGGGGCCCTACTTTTTTGGAGAAGAAACCTGATAACTCAATCTGGTCTCTAACAATTTCAGCAGAATCTTAACTTTATACACATTACAAATAAATAGCCTGGATTTTGATTTTATAGCCTTGTGGTGGTAAAGGCCAGATTGTGTATGTTATGACAACAATAGCAAGGAAAAGATGAAGAAGAAGAGTTAATACAAAAAAGAATAAGAGTGACAATCTCATTTTAATATAGGCAGATATTAATTTTTGTTATTAAAAACTTAAGGTAATATAATAGTTTTATTTGTGGAACCAAAAAATACTATAATTACTTTATTACTTTATTAAAAATGGAAATGTGATTTTCAAACCCTTGACCAAATTTATTTGTTTGTCTTTTCTAAATGCATAGTTTAAAACTATTTTATTTATTTATTTATTTATTTATTCATTTATTTATTTACTTTAATTATCTATTCAGTAACTTCAACTTGTTCTCTTGTCTCTCAAATGAATAAAGTAAAAAAACAAAACAAATTCTCTACAATCTTGTCCCATTCTACCTGTAAACTCTCATCATCTCTTATTTGTCCTTAACAACAATTTCCATTTAATAGGCATATTACTTAGCTCAAAGCCGACTGACAAATTTGGAATAATTCTCAACATCGATCCTTGAATTGCCCTGCCCCTTTGCTTAAAATTCCTTTGTCCTTATTTATGTTTATTCTAAGATCATGAATCTTGCAAGACTCTTTTGCATAAACAACCTGACCAGTATATATTGCAATATGGTGGTTCTCTCCTCTGAAACTTTACAATGCTCTGTCTGTACTGCACTATTGCTTTGATTTATCGGTAACATGTTATACTGGTAACATGCCATATTGTTGGATTTTTGATTCATGATGGTAACTCTTTATTTTCTGTCTGTTCTTACTCATTCATCAAATATGGATTTTTACTATTCATATTATCATGATTCATAATAATGCTTTGTAGAAAAATGTGACAATTCTCTTTATTCAGTGAGTAAACTAAGTCTTCCAGGCTTTAACTTGACCAAAGTCACTCACACAAAATGAGAAGATATAGGATTTTTTACATAAATCTTGTCTAAAGATGAGTCCATGCTTGTAATCACTGTTTTGGTTGACATGAGATTTCAAGTCCTCGGCAAAGTTGAAACAATGGGAAGGCTGTATGCAACTAAAATGTTTGAATCAGTTTTCAAGTTTAGATTATCTGAGGTCCACATAGGTCTTTAGAAAGTCTCTCCTTCACCCCATTCTAGAGCCTCTGTTCTAAGGTGAAATTTCCAACAGTTGATCTTTCTTTAAGTTTCCTTCCTATTTCTGTCAAACCACATCCAGTTAATATATTTAACTGCTATTTTAATACTAAAAGTTTTTCCATCATATATGATTCATATATGATTCTAGCTCTAAGTGTGGAGTGACTTCAGTGGAATACTCCTCTCTACAGATGATGGCAGTTGAATTCCCTAGTTGAAAGTACCTGGAGCATGAAAATAATTTTTTCCTCTTTTTGTTTTGTTATTCACAACAAGCAGTAAAATAGTGAGTTCTGAGAAGGTAATGTGTGTGTGTGTTTGTGATTGTGTTTTAATTTTTATTCCACTGGGTGGATCTAATCAAAGTTTGGCTTTCCTAATGGACTGAACAACTTTTACATTTCTCTTTATTTTTTAATAATATAAAAGATAGATTAGCTAATTTTGGAAATGAAATCAAAAGCAGGATTTATATGCCCTTAAAAGCTTATTTTCTACTGGGGAAAACAGGCAGATAAACTAGCTATTAATTCCAGTGATTAATTACCTTCTGTGGCATAGGAAATGCCAGGTTGCATTGGGGTAACTTAACCTTAGGAAGTACAGGGGGCTCTTAATTGATTTAGGGAAGAATAGTGTCAAGGAAGCTTTCTCTGTTAATGTAACATAAAAACTAAAGTCTGAAAGAATTATAGGACTGAACCAAGAAAAGAGATGAAGTGCTTTCCAGAGTCTGGATAAATACACACACACACACACATCCGTGAGATACAGCATAAGCCTTACAGCTTTTCAGAGGCAGTTCCAGGATGGTTTTGAAGCCTGATTGTTATGTGAAATAGTGTAGAAATATGCAAGCTGCTGGCAGGCTCTGAGCATCCTCTTAACTTGTGCTGTGTGCTCTGCAGTTTCAGTGGAGGATGAATGGCCATAAGATAAAGCAATAGGCTCTTTAATCAAGGACTTCTGGAAGAAGTGGCAGAAAGGAAGATGAAAGCCCAAATCGCAGTAATAGTTCCTCTCCTCCCATCAACTCCCGAACTTATATATAAAAGCATAAGCTAAGGCCTAAGCTGTTGGCCAAATGCCAGGTAGTCATTAATAATGAAAAGAGCTGACTTCCATTAGAGATTAAAAGGTAAGCTTACAAAGAAACAAAATAAGTTATCTGAAAAGCAAAATCACTGTGCAAAAAAAGGCAAAAAATTAAAGAATCCACAAATGAGAAAGAAATAAAACTCAGAGTTTTGAGGAAAATAATTAAACAAAAAGGCATGATAAATATCTCCGAAAAGATTAGGAAGGATATTAAACACAAAAGAGTAGAAACTCTTAGCAATATTGAAAATGAGAATCAAATTATCATTTTTTAAATCTTTTTTATTGAAGTGTACTTGATGTATATTATATAAATTACAGGTATGCAGTATAGTGATTCAAAATTTTTAAGGGTTGTACTCCATACTTATTATAAACACTGTATTCCCCATCTTGTACAATATATAATTGTAGCTTATTTTATACATAATAGTGTGTACCTCTTAATCCCCTATGCTTAATTGCCCCTCTCCCTTCCCTCTCCCCACTGGTAAACACTAGTTTGTTCTCTGTGTCTGTGAATCTGCTTCTTTTTTGTTTTATTCACTAGTTATATTTTTTTAGATTCCACATATGAATGATGTCATATGATATTTGTCTTTCTCTGTCTTTCACTTAGTATGATAATCTCTAGGTCCATCCATGTTGCTGCAAATGGCAAAATTTCATCCTTTTTATGGCTGAATAGTATTCCACTGTATGTATGTGTATATATATATATATATATATATATATATATATATATATATATATACCACATCTTTTTTATCCATTCATCTGTTCATGGACACTTAGGTTGCTTCCATACCTTGGCAATTATAAATAATGCTGCTATGAACAATGGGGCACATACATCTTTTTGAATTAGTGTTTTTTCTTCTTTCAGGTATATACCTAGGAGTGGATTTGCTAGGCCATATGGTAGTTCCATTTTTAGTTTTTTGAGAAACCTCCGTACTGTTTTCCCCAGTGGATTCACCAATTTACTTTCCCACCAACAGTGTACAACAGTTTTCTCTTCTCAACATTCTTGCCAACATTTGTTTTCTGTGTTCTTTTTGATGATAGCCATTCTGACAGGTGTGAGGTGATATCTCATTGTGGTTTTGATTTGCATTTCCTTGATGATTAGCAATGTTGAGCATCTTTTCAAATGGCTGCTGACCATCTGCATGTCCTCTTTGGAAAAATATCTATTCAGTTCTTCTGCCCATTTTCTAATCAGGTTGTTTGTTTTTTTGATGTTGAGTTGTATGAGCTGTTTCTATATTTGGATATTAACCCCTTATCAGTCGTATCATTTGCAAATATTTTCTCCCATTTAGTAGGTTGTCTTTTCGTTTTGTCAATAGTTTCCTTTGCTGTGCAAAAGCTTTTAAGTTTAATTAGGTCCCATTTGTTTATTTTGGGTTTTATTTCCTTTGTTTTAGGAGATGGATCCAAAAAATATTGCTGCAATTTATGTCAGAGTGCTTTGCCTGTGTTTTTGTCTACTAGTTTTATGGTATCCAGTCTTAAATTTAGGTCCTTAATCCATTTGGTCGGGTTTTCTTTGTATAGCGAATGTTCTAATTTCATCTTTTTACATGCAGCTGTCTGGTTTTTCCAACACCACTCACTGAAGAGACTGTCTTTTCCCCATTGTATATTCTTTCCTCCTTTGTCATAGATTAATTGACCATAAGTGCGTGGGTTTATTTCTGGGCTCTCTATTCTGCTCCATTGATCTATGTGTCTGTTTTTATGCCAGTACCATACTGTTTTAAATACTGAAGCTTTGTAGTATGGTCTCAAGTCATGGAGTGTGATTCCTCTAGCTCTGTTCTTCTTTCTCAAGATTGTTTTAACTATTCAGGGTCTTTTGTGTTTCCATACAAATTTAAAAATTATTTGTTCTAGTTCTGTAAAAACTGCCATTGGTATTTTGATAGGGATTGCATTGAATCTGTAGAACTTTATTAGAAATTACTAGTTTTGTAAAGTAGCTTTAACATTTTCAATTCTCACAGCAGCTTCTGCACATTGCTTATCTGTTTTTCCATACATTTTTTCCTTAATTAGTAAACTTTATTTTTTAGAGCCAGTTTAGGTTCACAGCAAAGTTGAGAGAAAGGAACAGAGTTTCCATATACCCCATGTCCCCACATACCCACAACCTCCCCCACTATCAACAGTCCACACCAGGGTGGTACATTTGATATAAGCAATATACCTACATTGACATCATTATCATCCAAAGTCCATAGTTTACATTAAGATTCATTCTTAGTGTTTTGTACATTCTATGAGTTGTGATGAGTTATGGCAAATGTATAATGACACTCACCATTCTAGTATCATTCAGAGTAGTTTCAATATCCTAAAAAAACCTCTGTGCTCTGCCTATTCATCCCTCTCTCCCCTCAGACCCTGGGAACCATTAATTTTATTACTCTGTCTATAATTTTGCCCTTTCCAGAATGTCATTTTCTTGGAATAATATAATATATAGCTTTCTATACTGGCTTCTTTCACCTAAGAATATGCATTTAAGTCTCTTCCATGTCTTTTCATGGCTTGATAGCTCATTCCTTTTAGTGCTGAATAATCATCCATTGTCTGGATGCACCAGTTTAATTATAAATTCACCAACTGAAGGACATTCTTGGTTTTTTGCAAGTTTTGGCAGTTATGAGTAAAGCTGCTATACATACTTGTGTGCAGATTTTCTTGTGAATATAAGTTTTCACCTCCTTGGGTAAATTCCAAGGAGGGCAATTCCTGGATCATATGGTGAATATGTGTGGTTTTATAAGAAACTGCTAAACTGTCTTCCAAAGTAGCTGTATCATTTTGCATCCCATCAGCAATGAATAAGAGTTTCTGTTGCTCCGCATCTTTGTCAGCATTTGATGTCGTCAGTGTTCTGGGTTATGGCCATTCTAATAGTTTAGTGGTATCTCACTGTTTTTTTAAATTTTGTATTTCCCTGATGACTTATCATGTGGAGCATCTTTTCATATGTTTATTTACCATCTGTATATCATTGTTGGTGAGGTGTCTGTTGAGGTTTTTGGCCCATTTTTAATTGAGTTGTTCATTTTCTTGTTGTTGAGTTTCAAGAATTTTTTTCTATATATTGGATGACAGCCCTTTATCAGTTATGCCTTTTGCAGATATTTTTTGTCTTTTTATTTTCTTGACATTTTCTTTCACAGAGCAGAGGTATTTAATTTTAATGAGTCAAGCTTATCAATTCTTTCTATTATGAATCATGTCTTTGGTGTTGTATCTAAAAATCATCACCATACCCAAAGGTCATCTATACTTTTTCCTGTTATCTTCTAAGAGCTTTATAGATTTGTGTTTTACATTTAGTTTTGTGATTTAATTTTCATAAAGAATGTAATGTCAGTGTCTAGAATCATTTTTTTGCATGTTAATATCCAGTTGTTCCAGCACCATTTGTTGAAAGACTATTTTTGCTCCATTGTATTATTCCTGCCATTTTGTCAAAGAGCGGTTGACTATGTTTATGTGGGTCTAATACTGGGTTCTCTAATCTGTTTCATTGTTTTATTTGTCTGTTCATTCACCAATACCACATTATCTTGATTAACGCTACTTTATAGTAAGTCTCGAAGTTGGGTAGTATCTGTCTTCTGACATTATTCTTCTCCTTCAGTTATGAATTGGTTATTTTGTGTCTTTTGCCTCCAGTATAAACTTTAGAATCAGTTTGTCAATATCCATTATGCAACTTGCTGTGATTTAGTTCTTCTTTGATATCTATCATCAGAATTTGGTAGTTTGCCTCATATAGACCTTGTACATTCTTTGTTAGATTTATACCTAAGTATTTCATATTTGGTGTGCTGATATGAATGGTGTTGTGTTTTAATATCAAATTCCATTTAGTCATTACTGGTATATAGGAAAGCATTTGACTTTTGTATGCTAACCTTGTATCCTGTAACCTTGTATATAATTATTTATTAATTCCAGGAGTTTTTTTGATTCTTTTAAATTTTCTATATAGACAATCATGTCGTCTGTGAACAAAGAGAGTTTTATTTCTTCCTTCTCAATCTGTATACTTTTAATTTCCTTTTCTTATCTGACTGCATTTGTTAACACTTTCAATATGATGTTGAATAGCAGTGTTAAGAGGTAACATGTTTTCCTTATTCCTGATCTTAGTAGGAAAGCTTCAATTTCCTCAGCATTAAGTATGATATTAGCTGTAGGATTTTTTGTAGATGTCCTTTATCAAGGTGAGGAATTTGCTGTCTATCTCTAGTTTGCTGAGAATTTTGATCATGAATTGGTGTTGGATTTTGCAAATTCTTTTTCTGTATCATATCTATTGATATGATCATGTCATTTTTCTTTTTTAACCTCTTGATGTGATGGGCTCTATTAATTGATTTCCAAATGTTGAACCAGCCTTGCATACCTGGGGTAAATCTCACTTGTTCATGATGTATAATTCTTTTAATATATTGTTGGATTCTATTAGCTAAATTTTGTTTAGGATTTTTGTGGTATGTTCATAAATGATATTGGACTGTAGTTTTCTATTTTTTGGTAATGTCTTCATCTATTTTTGGTATTAGGATAATTCTGGCCTTATAGTATGAGTTAGAAAATATTTCCTTTGCTTTTTCCTTTGAAAAAGATTGTAGATAATTGGTAATTTTTTTCTTAAATGTTTGGTAGAATTCACCAGTGAATCCATCTGGACTGGGTGTTTTTTGATTTGGAAGATTATTAACCATTGATTCTGTTTCTTTAATAGATATAAGACTATTCAGATTACCTATTTCTTCTTGTTTGAATTTTGGCAGATTGGTCTTTCAAGGAATTTGTCCAGTTGATCTAGGTTATCAAATTTGTGGGCATAGTGTTTTCCATCATGTTTCTTTATTATCCTTTAAATGTCTTTAATATCTGTAATTATGTCTCCTCTTTCATTCCTGATATTGGTTATTTGGGTCTTCTGTCTTTTTCTCTTGGTCAGCTAGATAGAGTCTTGTTGATTTTATTGATAATTTCAAGGAGCCAGCTTTTGATTTTTTTGATTTTCTTTTTTTTTTTCTGTTTTCCACTTTATTGACTTATATAACTTTTTTTTTCTTCTTCTGTTTATTTGAACTTAATTCAATCTACTTTTGCCGGTCTGGAAATTTAGATGACTGATTTTAGATTTTTTTTTTCTTTTCTGATGTATGAATTCAATGCTATTAATTTCCCTCTAAACAATGCTTTCAATGTATACCACAGATTTTGATAAGTTGTCTATTTATTTTAATTTAGTTCAAAATATTTTTAAATTTCTGTTTATAATATTTTGTTGTTGTAGGCAGTCATAATGTGCCACATTAAAAAAAAACAGTGGTAAATAGGCTTTCAATAATATGGTGGTAAGTTGTGTGCAGAAAGAAAAGTGTTTTATATAGTTCTGTCATTATCTTTGGTGAGTCTGTGCCCCTGCACTGTGAACTTCATCAGTGCTTCCCCCAACCCCAACGAGACACTGATGGCTAGAGGGTGCTGGAGTTGGAGAATTCCCTTCTTTCAGGAAGGTTAGGCTCTGTTAAAACTCCATTAGGTTATTTTGCCAAAATAGTTTTTCCTGAGGACCTGCCTTTTTAAGCACAGAATGCTCTGGCATATTTCAGATTGCTTCCTTTTCCTTCCGCCTGCTGGAAGCATAAGGGGATTTTTCTCCAGTATTCATTGTGAGAACCTGGAAGGTAAAACTCACAAAAATGTGGGAGCTTATTGATGACTGTTACCCCTTGGAGCTTTTAACTCTCAGAGTTGTTCATACCAAGGCTCTGACAATTTGTCAATTACAGTTCAGGTTTTCCTACACCTGAACTGGCTCCTGTGGAGGATTTTGCTCTTGGGTTTCTGTTCTGGAAGTTAAAAAATTGCTGGAGCTAGAAAGTGGACCAACATGAAAGCAAAAAACTCTTCCTATGACAAAATGTGTTGTGAGTTCCGGAAGCTCTTTCCCCTCATCCTGCCCTTAATAATAGTTCTATCCACATTTCCATACACAGAGTTGTGGCGCAGCTGTAGTGCAGATATCAATCTGTATGTTCATACGTGCCTCGAATTCCAGAGGACCTGTCAAACTCTCCTAAGTGCTCCCTTACCATGTTCTGTTCTTTTTCCCAAGAGCAATGACTTCCAAATCTGATATATTCTACTACTTCAAATAAATGTTTGTGCTAGTATAAGAAAAGGCTTGACTGCAACATTTGTACTTTAGCTGAAATTGTGAGTCAATAGGAAAAATAATTTAACATCCTGTGTCATACACAGAAACTATATGAATGTCTATCATAGGCTTAACTGAGCCTCTGTCACGTTCATGGGCTAGGCTGGTGATTTAAGTTCATAGAATCATAGAGTATCATATGCTTGAAAGTAGAAAGTTGAAATGTACTTAACAAGGAGTCTTTTAGCCAGTGAGTGAAGATACTCAATGACAGGAAACACTGTACTCTGTACTCTTAGACACCACTAACATTAAAGTGATATTGGAAAGCTAATAAACATATACTATGCATATTCAACATCTCAAATATATGAACTTTGCACACTGATTCATCTAGGATGAATGTGGAATACAATGTTCTGCCTTATGGAATGAAAATGACCTAAAATACCAAGTACAGTTTGCGAGGTCTTGTTTTAGATAATAGAATGAAGTAATATCATGCTTAACATATGAATCATATTAAATGTTGTTTGAGGGTGATCTTGAAATTACTTTAGATCTTGAAATGTCACCACTTGAACATTATATCCATCTGGTTTTTGTTATTCAGTAATAGTTTTGGTAACACCAAAACTTTCTGTTTGATCATTTTATTTGTTTGTTTTCACAGGATAAAGGGAAATTGAATATGGTAGACTATCCATTGCTGATTTTTGTAAACTGTCTTATTAGTTTAGGGTATGATTTCAACCTGCCACCCTCAAAAAATAATGATGTCATTCATTCTCAAACATTATCTATTCATCATTGGGCTGTTGGTAAATTTTATTAGAAGAGAGTGACAGTTGTCACACTAAGAAGTAACTTTTATCTAAAATCCACCTTGCATTTAGTCTATTCTTTAACAAAACTGGAGCACGCTAGGGAATCTTAAAGGATTTTGGCAAAACTCTGGAAATAAGCTATATCCAACAGGGTGTAATTTCCCTTACAATCAATACTAGAACTGATGGTAAAACACAAATTCTCAAGTTACATTACTCTTGCCATTTGTTTTGATGAAGTCCAACAAATTTTTGTCCCGATATTTGTTTATTTGGCCAGGTGAGCTCAAAAATTAGGAGAATTCTCCTCTTAATTTTGTACATTCATTTGGCGGTCTATGAAATAATTCCACAAAGACAAGTATTATTTCAGATGATATAAATATAATTGCCTCTGATATGTCTTGTTGAGTTTGAGAACAGTTTGTCTACAAGTGACTAAACTATGTAAGGGTGTTAAATTTGAGATAATTCCGTTATAAAACCTAGAATAGCATTTCCTCGTCTGCTTTCTAATATACTTTTAGCTGGCTGATCTGTGAATTGTGAAAACATTACCCATATGTCTAGATTGATATGTCAAATAATTTGAATAGCTACAATTTTAAATAAAACATAAGAGCAACAATCAGGATTCACATTTAAAATTTTGTTTTCATTAAGGTCTTGTTTTGTCTCTTACAGAAGCAAGAGAAAAACAGAAGCAGAGCATAAAGTAAGTACATTGACTTCATTCAATTTCTGTCCATTTGGATTTCTAGCTATGCTGTTTGAGAACATCATATAATTATATAATCTCTGCATCTCACTTTTCTGTCTTCTTTAAAGGAAGTTTTATCATTCATAAATCCCAGTGTACTGTACCTTCTTCTTAAGCTTGCAAGGAGATTAAATGTATTAGTGCATATAAAGTGCTTCGCACAATGCCTGGCTAGGTTACTTACTGTTATGTTTGTTAAGAAGTTTTTCAAAACAGGAATATTTCTAAACAGTTATTGTTACTCTTTCTAATATATTTGCTAACTGAATGAATCACATTTGGAAAGACTTATCCAGGGTTTATTGGATTATAAGTGAAAATATTTTATGGCCAACTACTAGCACAATCCTTTCTTAGAGTCTATTACATTTATATTATGTGTGCATTAAATTGAACCAAATTTGATAATTTGTCTTACTTACTCTGTGTGATACCAAGATGTCTGCCACATCCCTTTCAGAAGTCACTTACTCTAAATTATAGGATTAAGTATTATGTTTTCTTTACAGTTCTTTACTCTGGAGGGTGTAAGGTGCTTTTTCCTGTTAGTCTGTGGCTGTGTTGTGAGCTGCTGTTTGCAACAGTACTACCCACCATCTTCTCTGTTGTCAGGGAGCATATAGGAAAGAGGTATGACCCAGCCTGAACAAATATACAGCTTATCTTTTTCCCATAAGATGTGTGCCTGTGTGCATTTGTAGGGGGAGAAGGTATCTTAAAAGTTGCTCACTTAACCCAAAATTGCAAATGAAAACATGTTATAAGGATATTTTCTCAAGGTTCCTAACATCTCCTCCCTTGTTTTAGGGTTCAGACATCTGCCATTCTTCAATCCTCTACCATCCTTTCATGAGAAATGCCTACAAACCCATAAGGAATTGAATTAATTTCTGGGTCCATCTCTCTTCCCCACATGTTTCCCCGTGATTCCAACCCTATTCAGCTTGGGCTGTAGCCAAGGGTTACCTCCTGAAAGTCAGCAATGCCTATTGATTAACTTCCCATTACACAGAACATCCTGCTGTTAGATATCTATGGAAACAAGTGTGGGCAAATTCTATCTGTTAAATTTCTTTTGTTCAATGTGAAGTGCCTCCTCACCCCACCCCTAACCTCCATGTGAAAAAGCAGCATATCTTTAACTCTTGAGGTTTTCGTAGTGAGCCATGCAAATCATCGAAGAAGATACGGTAAGTGAATGGCATAGTGGCAAGGCAACAGAAGAGCATAAATCATATTGAGAGAAAATGTTTCTTTTTTAAGTTGAAGTACAGTTGATTTACAATGTTTCAGGTGTACAACAAAGTGATTCAGTTATACACACACACACACATTCTTTTTCAGATTCTTTTCCATTATAGGTTACTATAAGATACTGAATATAGTTCCCTGTGCTCTACAGTAGGTCCTTGTTGATTATCCATTTTATATATAGTAGTATGTATCTTTTAATCCCAAATTCCCTATTAATCCCCCACCCCCAGACTTTCCCCTTTGGTACCCATAAGTTTGTTTTCTATGTCTGTGAGTCTATTTCTGATTTGTAAATAAGTTCATTTGTATCATATTTTAGATTCCATATATAAGTGATATCATATGATTTCTGTCTTTCACTTAGTATGATAATCTCTAGGTCCATCCATATTGCTGCAAATGGCATTATTTAATTCTTTTTATGGCTAAGTAATATTCCATTGTATATATCTACCACATCTTCTTCATTCACTCATCTGTCGATGGACTTTAGGTTGCTTCCATGTCTTGGCTATTGTAAATAATGCTTCTATGAACACTGGGATGCATGTATCTTTTCAAATTAGTTTTTGTCTTTCCAGGATAAAGAGAACATTTTTCTTTAATTAGAGAATCTCTAATATAACACATGGAGAGGTGTTTCCTTTCATTTTCTTCGTTCTTTATCTTGGAACTTATTGGAATAAATGAAGTAACTACTTTATTCTTCAACAGATGTTATCTTTTTTAACCTCTGGGAATCAGTGATTCTAGATACTAGATAGACTCATCTCTCTCTGAGTGTGTAAATAACTATATCCCATTTTATTTTAAAAAGAATTTGATAATTGTTTCTGAAACACACACAAAGAAAATACATCTGATTACTAACTGTATACTGTGTTCAAAATATATACTACTGAATAGACAGGAGAAATTGAAAATAACAGCCACAACAACAGAATACATAAAAGATACAGATGAGTCTCCTGGTCATTAAAACAGTCCTTCAATATCAATATCTTTTAAAATACATATCATCCATCAGGAACACCTCTTTCCTCTTATCATTTTTGAGACTTTCCTTCACAAAAGGATAGATAGATAGATCGACAGATAGACAGGCAGACAGTTAGATACAGATACACTGTTTAAAACTTTATAATCTTGAAAATTTGGCTTGATTATCTGTATTATTTATGAAGAAACTAATTATTAAAAGTTTATCTAATTTCTCCAGATTTATACAGTTGGTACATGGTAGACAAAGAACCAAGGTTTTGAAGCCAGTTGTGTTTGACTTCAAAGCCTAAAGAATTATATTATTGTGGTAAAATATTTTACAGATGCTATTTCTTTTATTTCACTAAACACTCTCAAAGTTAGTTTTAACAAGCTTGTTCAAGGAATAGGGAGGCAAAAGTGGCTTGTGAACCCAGTTTTCTCCAATTCCATACTCATGGACGTCAACTACTCTCTTCATCTTTTCTCATCTTTATTTAAAACTCATCTTTCAATACAATCTTGAGATAAATATAATTTTCAGTCATTATTATTTAGAAAAGAACAAAGTAGCATATACTATATGCATATTTGAGTAAGTGAACTGAGAAGAGATAGCCTAGAGGAAGACCACTATTAATAAATTTACACTTTAGCCAAATCATCTTAAGAACATACAGTTAAAATCTCTATTTCTGGTCAACAGACAAATAGGAGTTGAGTACAAGCTATTTTATACTATTATCTGGAAATATTTTTCAAGCCTTCATTATGACACTCTGATCATCATTAGGTATAAAGAAAGACAAGAGCAAACATGAGAATTCTCTTTCCAATGATCAGTGAGAAACCCTCCTTGTATTCTTGTTCAGAGCAGATGAGTGTCTGTCAATAGTGGACCCAGATCAAATAGATTTTGTCTTGTTGGTCTGCATAATAGAGGCTTACTTATGTTTTTAGGGTATTTGAATAAATTGTCAGTATTTTAAAATCAGTTGATAACATAAAGATGCAAACTTACATTTTTCAAAGATTAGAATATCTGGCAATATCAAGTTCATATGGCATGAAAGGCACACTTTAGATATGTCAGATTTGAATGAATCACCATATAAATCACCAGCCAAAGTGATACAATTTGGGGAATGAAAGGTCTCCCATTAAATTGCATGCCTCATGATCAGGTAGAAGCCAAAATTGTCTCAGAAAAATGGAAGATATATGATTACTGTAGTCATTAGTCTTGTAATCAGCAAAGTCCCTAATACTCCCTATTGACTCTCAGATCCTAAAACCAACTGTCAATAGTTATTGCACTATTGTATTGTTAAAAGGAAAAGAAAACATTTCCCATCACTACGTTTCTAAGAAATTAAAGAAACAAAACATATATTGAGAGAATCTTTTGTTTTAATACTCTATATTATATTTACCAAAAAATACTAATCTGCCTTAATCTCAAAATTACTTCACATAATAATATTCCTTTTATGGTATTTTAAAAATTATTATGGATTCCAGTTTTATAAGTATTATTTTATGATATTATAATTACCTAAGAAATGTAAGAATCTAAAAACTTGCTATTTGTTCATAAAAAAAAAAGTGTTTGTTTAATAGAATTCTTGAAAAAAATTGTGAAAAGAAAATTTTTGAGTTTTCGAAAGTCTAAATCATTAAAATATTTTTGATGATAATCTAAAAAATATTGTGGATAATACTTTTTCATTCAAGAACACCGAGATACTCCTACTATGATTACTATTACTACAGCTAGCCTACAGGAACCATATATTAAAGTAGGAGCTTGAAGATACTAATTCCATATCTTTAAAAAAGATTAGGATTTTCACTAGAATTTAGTACATATATAGGTTTTTTTTCCTTCAAAAGTATTTAGGCTTGGCTTCCCTGGTGGCGCAGTGGTTGAGAATCTGCCTGCCAATGCAGGGAACACGGGTTCGAGCCCTGGTCTGGGAAGATCCCGCATGCCGCGGAGCGACTAAGCCCGTGAGCCACAATTGCTGAGCCTGCGCGTCTGGAGCCTGTGCTCCGCAACGGGAGAGGCCACGATAGTGAGAGGCCCGCGCACCGAGATGAAGAGTGGCCCCCACTTGCCGCAACTAGAGAAAGCCCTCACACAGAAATGAAGACCCAACACAGCCATAAATAAATAAATAAATAAATAAATAAAATTAAATAAAAAAAAAAAAGTATTTAGGCTCTTTTTAAAGAATAAACAGGATTCAGGAAGAAATATTTCAGAGCATATTACCAGTGGACAAATTTATAAAGAGAAATTCTTAGAGTCAATATTCTAGTTGAGATAGGCTTGTATCATTTTTTATTTTTTCTGTCAACACTGAAGCCTTGCATGATAAATTCAGTATTATAAATTCCCTTTTTCTTTGAATGGACTTGAATGATTCTCAGTCAAGTACACAGACTTAGGAGTACAGCAGCAGCTTTCTAAATATTCAAAAGTAAATAGAGAGGGTACCTGGAAAACAGAATTTCACAGATAGCAATTTTAATCCACTAGACTGGCTGTCTGTTTTGGATATCAAGAATGGAATGGCGGGCTTCCCTGGTGGCGCAGTGGTTAAGAATCCGTCTGCCAGTACAGGGGACACGGGTTCGAGCCCCGGTCCGGGAAGATCCCACATGCCATGGAGCAACTGAGCCCGTGCGCCACAACTACTGAGCCTGCACTCCAGAGCCCACAAGCCACAACTACTGAAGTCCCCGCGCCTGGAGCCCGTGCTCCGCAGCGGGAGAAGCCACCACAATGAGAAGCCCGCGCACCACAATGAAGAGCAGCCCCCGCTCGCCGCAACTAGAGAAAGCCCACACGTAGCAACGAAGACCCAACACAGCCAAAAATAAATAAATAAAATAAAATAATTAAAAAAAAAAAAAAAGAATGGAATGGCTTATTCCTAGAGCATTGTAAAGATGTAAGAGTGAAATGAAACTTAACATAGCTAACCTGAAAATACACAATGTATTATATGAAAAAATATAAAATATATTTATATATTTTACACTGAGTTTTAAATGCCCCATATATATATATATATATATATATAATATATATATATATATCTATATATGTATATATGACTGTGTCTACATATATATGTATATGTGTCTGTGTATAATACTTATATGTGGATATATTTGTGTATAGTTGGACAGGTTAGATATGCTATGTCCCCAATATGTGCAGAGAATCATACTAACTTGTAGAGAAAATAAAAGAGAAAACCCTACAGAGATGATTTGGTCCAAAACTGCAAATCCTGGGTGGACCTAGAGTCTGTCATACAGAGTGAAGTAATTCAGAAAGAGAAAAACAAATACCGTATGCTAACACATATATATGGAATCTGAAAAAAAAAAGGTTCTGAAGAACCTAGGGGCAGGACAGGAATAAAGACGCAGACGTAGAGAATGGACTTGACGACACGGGGAGGGGGGAAGGGTAAGCTGGGACGAAGTGAGAGAGTGGCATGGACATATATACACTACCAAATGTAAAATAGATAGCTAGTGGGAAGCAGCCACATAGCACAGGGAGATCAGCTCGGTGCTTTGTGACCACCTAGAGGGGTGGGATAGGGAGGGTGGGAGGGAGACGCAAGAGGGAGGGGATATGGGGATATATGTATATGTATAGCTGATTCACTTTGTTATAAAGCAGAAACTAACACACCATTGCAAAGCAATTATACTCCAATAAAGATGTTAAAAAAAAAACAAACTGTAAATCCTAACGAAGAACTCAGAGTCATGTCTTTACTGACATGAAAGATGAAGGCCTAAGAAAACTTTCAGAAATAATACGAATAACCTGAAATTTAATATACTCTTCCTAATTATATTCTACACTTAAATTTAAACTTTAAAAATCTCATTACCTAAATGTTGTACTTGCACTCTATTTAAAATATAGTTTTGAATTATTGAATTTTTAAAGTATAAGTCATTGGAATATGTTTTTATACTGATGTATATAGAAATACAATAATATAAATGAAGCAAAGCATGTTTTAGTGTATTATCCCACTTTTCCTTCTCCTACACACATACCTTGGATTCCGTTCTTGGGATAGGAGAACATTTAATATCTAAGCTAAGTTTAAAATATTACAGAGACTGCTTTAAATATATTAGGACTAGAGAGTTACTGACTTGCTGACCTTGCCTTATCTTTCTTTGCAGGCTTTGAAAATAAGTTTGGGGGTTTCTGTTCTGTGAACTAAAATTTAATAACATGTTTGTAGAAGGTGAAGTTTACAGGCTAAGAACATTTCTCCTTGAGAAAGTTCAGAGCCTATATTTCCTAATAGTAACTTACAGGCTAATTTATAAAGACTTTTTATTTTTTTGTCTCTTTAGGCAGAATAATGGCTTATTTGTGAACTGAATTGGATACTAAAAAGATGAGGCATTTTATGTAGAAGCCTCAATTTACCAATATTTTTGCCTCCATTTTAAAAGTTATTTCATGAGTAAAATAACTTTTTATAGTAAAAGGAATATATCTAGCATAGCTTTTTTAATATGCTATATTTTATAAAATGACCATAATATTTGATTTACTAAATAGTATGATTCAAAAGGAAATTAAATTCATCAATGTCACTAACCTTATTGATTACATATTTGTATACAATAATAAATTATTAACTAGATAAAATATTAAAATATTTGATTTTGTATATGTACTTACTACCCTTAAAATATTTGGTATTCTAAATTATTACGTTTTAAAATCAAGATGCATCTAATACGTAGAGGGGTGTGTTTACTAGTACAGATTCTAAGTTTTAATCTACTATCCATTCTTTAAATTGGAAAAATGAGCTGAATCTCAGTTTTAAGATAGTGCAAATTTGTACAAAAACATTCTAATTATTCCAATTCAATTCCAACATGAACAATCAAATATGTCTTCCTTTTATTTTAGGTATTTCATTTCTTATATTTAAGATTTTGCTTTATATTCTATTGATGTCCTCAGAAATAAATACATGTCAAACATATCAAACACTGGGAAAAAAATCTGTCTGTTATATTGTCATAATTATTCACCAAAGGAATATCATAAAAATGCACTGAAATATTCATGACTTTATTACCTTTTTAACCTATATTTATTTCTTAGTAGCATATACTAACACAAGAGTAATATATTTTCTTTTAATATGATTTCCCATATGAAGAATATCATCTACCGTATTAGACAGAAGAACATATTTTAACACAAACAGTGCTTGGGTTTTGCTCAAATAGAGGTTCTATTAAAAAGTAAAAGGCATCTTACTTCTGGATATAGTCAAAACTGAAAAAAGCAACTAAAGACTAGTAGATTAATCTATTTCAGGGAACTAATTATTTTCCCCAAATTTCTCTGATTCCTTAGGCCAACAAGCTGATGTAGTATATTAGTTGAAGCTGATGTTTTTTATTGGTAGGATAAAAAAAGAACACACTGCATAGAACAGAAAATCTACCTCTGCAATCATTGCTGTGTTACATAATGTAGATATATTACTCCAGCCCATTATTCTGATTTAATTTAGATAGATATAATTTATATAGATTTCCAGGCTGATTCTTTAAAAAGCATAGCGACACTGAAGTTCTTTTGCTAAGGGAAACATTGGATCACCCATTACACGAAGCCGTTTTTACTATGTATCATTGCAAAAATATTAAATTCTAATCCCTTTTGTTTTATAGTTATTTATATTTTAACTCCAGAAGCATCACCTATTTCTCAAAGCATTTGTAATGTTTATTTATATGAATGTTGTCTGCAGTTACTAATTGTTTTAAAGTAGTAAATGCCCCATCTGTTCTAAAATAAAAATATATCATATTAGCTCTTCTAGCCAGTTTTGTTTGCTCAAAATGTTGCTGTCTTTAAATATCATTATTTTTCTTTGTTTTGAGAACATTAGACAAATTAATGTTACTATCAAAGTGAATTTTGCATATTTATCACCCTTGCAGATTTATAAACGAAAATTGCTATGTCATCTGTGTTCATAATTGTTTAAGATCTGCAATAATAGACAATTGAACGAGGTTACAGAGACATCATTCAGACTATAAATTCTTAATTTAGTACCCTAGGAGACTCAATTGTTTTGCCTTTTATTATGCATTTGCTCCAGTCTCCCGCATTGTATAACTAAAACTGAAGTGGTTTAAAAGCTTATTTTCTCACAAATATTGCCCTCTTGTTTCCAGACAACAATATTTTATACTGAGCTCTATCTAATGCTTTATATATATTTCAAAAGTACATAGTAAAAGAGATGGTTTAAAAACTTCCAGCTGCTTAAGATTAGATGGGGATGAAAATAGGTGATGATGTAAAGCAATAAAGATGAGATCACTGAATAATATCAAATTATCTGTTTCAAGATGTGTATGATTTATAATTTCTTACAATTCTATAAGCTTCAACAGAGACTACAATGGAATAAGGGGAGGTCTGTAAGGAAGCAATAAAGGTTTGCAGCTTAACATAGACAAGTGTTTCCAAAGATGTTTCAATGCACAGAGAAACATTTTAGCAAATATTTCAAAATATATGGTTCTGTTAAGTAAAACTCTTTCCATGCTCCTGCCAACAACCCGTACTTAAAAGAGCTTTGCGAGCATGGATTTTCTGAATTTTATTAAATGAAAAGTTCATCAAATGAGAGCTATGTATATGTCCTTTTCAGTTTAGTAGCCCACCTTTTCAGTGAAGATGATGCAGTTTTCTTGTTGTATTTGAATAAATACATGATATTTATTGGAGGTTTTCTAAAAAGGACTTGAGAAAACCAGTCAGAAATGGTCAGCACTTAAGTAAACAGCAAATTCTCCAAAAAGAAACTATTTAAACAAAATTAACTTTACCTATTAGTTTATTAAATCATCGCACAAAATCTGTGGATATATCTTCACCTGTCATGTTCCAACTAGTTGGGCTTATAATAGATTGTGTGACATAATTAATACTCACTTGGAGACCCACTGGGGATACTTAAAGTAATCATTACTATCCAGAGTAGTTCTACCCAATAAAACTCTCTGAAGTAATGGAGAAGAGATATTTATTTATAAACAGAAAATGGAAATTTAATTGGGGAAGCAACTAAGTAAAAAGCCACTCTAGCATTTTGATTTTACAATATAATATATAAGTAAGAGATCATTTCTGCTGGTTTGCTTGCTGAAAAGAAATTGTCTTCCTTTTCAATCCAGTACTTTGTAAATCGGCTGTTACTATTGCTTGTGTGTGACCTGAGCTATTGGTAGACCCTAATCGGATGGCTGTGATTTTCCTCTTATTTGGCTGGCGTCTCCTCATATGTAACAGAGACTTCCACCAAGTCCTGGAGAGACTCTGTTTCTAACCCTTCCTGCCTTGAAGGAGCTAAAAAATCTTAAGGGATATTTGCTCTAAACAGTAGTTCTTTTTTTTTTTTTTAAAGAAAACATTTTTAATCTTACACTACAGTATACCTTGAAAAGTACAGTTATACCAGCTACATCACCGCTGCTTTTACACTTGCCTCCAGACATCCTGGGCTTGAAATAAAGATACTGTACTCTATACAATATAAACAGTAGTTCTTGATCTTGACTGCATAGTGGAATCTTCTGCAGAGCTCTTGAAAGATATGGATGCCAGGGCCCCATCTCCAGAGATTCTGATTTAATTGATATGGGGAGCGGCTTGTTCACTTATTTTATTAAAGATCACCTTGTGATTATATGGTTAAAAATTCACTGCACTAGTCTTCCTACCTCCCAAACCTCCCTCCCCACCCCCTGTCAATTACTACCGCATCTTCTATTCTTATGAGATGCAAGGTTGTTTAGTAGTAGATCTCAGGTGTTTTCAGGAATCCAGTGAGAAAATCAGCTAGCATTGCTGTCAGACACCCTGTTTAAGTATAATAAACGTTAATGGCAGCTACTTGCAACTTCTTTAGCAGAGTGTTTTAAAGAATGATGTCAAGACCACCAGAGGAGTAAAACAAGAAATAAAAGTTCAAGCAAAGAGAATTGGGAAGGGATTCGGCAGATTTTAGAGGAAGAGGAAACTTTAGTAAAATAAGTGTGGAATGGAAGGACAAAAGGGGCTTGGGGTTATCACTGCTCCAGGGAAAAGAAGCATGAAAGGCTTTGTGATTCCATGTGAAAAGTCATAAAAAGAGCATGTGGGCTACAGAACGAAATCTACACTCTCTATATAGTTTTCTCTATGTGCATATATAAAAGTGAAAATGACATATAATAAACAGATGAATGATACTTAAGTCATATAGATACATACAGGCTTAGTTTTTTCAGGTGTAACGAGAATCTAAAATTTTGGCCTGGGATGCATAAATTTTGGAGTTGGGGCTGGATATTTTAAGCATCAGCCTTGTTTATTTATTTATTTATTTTTAGCATCAGTCATGTTTAATTCCATTTTATCGATGAAGAAACTGAGGCAAGGGAAAGTTACATGGCTTGCTCAATTTTCCAGTACAATAACGTAGTATCATTTGGCAAAGGCTGTAGAAAATCACTAAAATTTCTGCACTTTGATTTTATAATCTGTTAAATAATTATGTTGAGACAGGTGGACTCTAGTGTATATTCCAATTCCAAAAAGGCCTATAACTTCTTAAGAGTTTAATTCTCTTACAAGAAATTAAAAGTCACCCTCTTGGTATTCTATCTAAAACAAAATCAGAGTATTCTTCTTTACAGTTTGGAGCATTTGCCTATTTGCAGTTTTCAAAGAAGTCTTTCTTTTCCCATTATTGCTTAAAGACTATCAGAGCTGGTTTGGAGGGAACCACCAATGGCTCCTCTTACCCCCTCAGACCTATACAGATTTTTAAAAAAATTTTATTGGAGTATAGTTGCTTTACAATGTTGTGTTAGTTTCTATTGTACAGGAAAGTGAATCAGCTATACGTATCCATATATCCCCTATTTTTTGGATTTCCTTCCCATTTAGCTCACTACAGAGCATTGAGTAGAGTTCCCTATGCTATACAGTAGGTTCTCATTATTTATCTACTTTATACGTAGTATCAATAGTGTATACATGTCAATACAAATCTCCCAATTCATCCCACCACCCCCCCTTCCCCCTTGGTATCCATATGTTTGTTCTCTATGTCTTTGTCTCTATTTCTGCTTTGTAAATAAGATCATCTATACAAATTTTTTCAGATTCCACATATATGCGTTAATATACGATATTTGTTTTTCTCTCTCTGACTTATTTCACTCTGTATGACAGTTTCTAGGTCCATCCATGTCTCTACAAATGACCCAATTTTATTCTTTTTTATGGCTGACTAATATTCCACTGTATACATGTACCACATCTTCTTTATCATTCCTCTGTTGATGGAAATTTAGGTTGCTTCCATGTCCTGGCTATTGTAAGTAGTGCTGCAATGAACATTGGGTGCGTGTGTCTTTTTGAATTATGGTTTTCTCAGGGTGTATGCCCAGTAGTGGGATTGCTGGGTCGTAGGGTAGTCCTATTTTTAGTTTTTTAAGGAACCTCCATACTGTTCTCCATAGTGGTTGTATCAATTTACATTCCCACCAATAGTGCAAGAGAATTCCCTTTTCTCCACACCCTCTCCAGCATTTATTGTTTGTAGATTTTGTGGTGATCGCCATTCTGACCGGTGTGAGGTGATATCTCATTGTAGTTTTGGTTTGCATTTCTCTAAGAGTTAGTGATGTTGAGCATTTTTTTCATGTGTTTTTTGGCCATCTGTATATCTTCTTTGGAGAAATGTCTATTTAGGTCTTTTATTCAGGGCAGCATGATTTCTTGACCTGGGATATGCTCTGTATATTTTCTTTTGTTCTTTCCATTTTGAAGATCACAATTCTTCTTAAAGAATATAGATAGAACAAAAGACCATTTGTGTACTTATCCAGCTACTTTCCCTACTTCTAAAATGACACCAGTTTTTATAAATAACAGACATATCTATCCATTTTCATCTTGTGTCAAAAAGAGTTTTGCAGGGTTTTTTGTTAAGCATTATTTACCGTGTTATCTGACATTAATTCTATAGGTCTGCATTAAACTTTTATATTTTAATGCTACAAACCTTATTCCATTATTTAGGCATTTTTAAAAAAATTTTGAGCTAAATAGCATTCAAAGATTATTACACAAAAGAAAAGGTCTTTGATCTTCTTAGAGGTAGTGCTAAAAGCCGATAAAAATGTATGTTTTGACTTTTTTGATATTTGGAAATAATGTTTCACACATTTCCCATTGTTATCTAGCAGACATGCCATTAATACTATTTATATGCCTGCTTTCTTGTAAAGTCCTTAGAAACTTTTTGCACTCATTAAGTCCTAAAATCCCAAAGACCAAAGTAGATGGGATGCATTGTTCTCACCTTATAATCAGACAAATTGAGACATAGAAAAATAAAATGATCTTTATAACCCCATAGCTTTTGGGGTTATTTCAACATTTTCAGAACAAGGAAAAAAACTATTAATAATGACTTCTAAATGTATTAAATTGAGGATATGTACCCTATCGTGTTGCTCTATGAAACTTATTGTTTGAACTCAAGTATAATGTGAAAGAAGAAGGGAAAATAAAAACAAAGAGACCTTGAGAACCAAGGTTAACTTGGTTGTTTCCTTGATGTTTCATAATGTGAACTATAGACTCTAAGAGGGATATTAAATTTTCTGCCCTTTAAAAGTCATTTACAATGTCAATTCCATGATTTTTTGCTTTATAATTTCCAAAATAAGACTTCCTATAACTATTTTTTTAACAACTAAAGGTCTTACAAAGGCCTTTTGAAAAACTATATGTAATATACAGTTCCACACTTCCTTTCTAAGTTCTGTAATACATTTGGAAAATGTTAATAAATCTAATAATAGATGGTTTATTTAAAAGAAAAACATGAAAATACAGTAAGTGCTTATAAGCCTCATTTATATAAGATTATCTAATAAATTAACTCACATGAATTTTCATCTCCTTTTATCTCGTTTGTACGAGTTACTAAATATCCCCAAATATGCAAATATCCCATCACTTCACAGAAAAACCTGTTGCATTTAATTACATCAGCTATAATGCTTTTCAAGTGCTTGCATGTTTGTGGGCTGATTTATATTTACATACATTTTCTCCTTTTCTGGATACAGTAACAGGAAAGTGTATACATGAATCTATTTACATAATGTTCATAACCAGGCAAAGTATTCTTCTGGTAAAAGTCAAAAGAGCAATTGATAGCATTTGGGGCAAACATATCTGGGAGATGAAGAAAAGGGGACTTCTGCAATTCTACTAATTTTCTATTTGTAATCTGGGCGCGTCTTACATTTTGTGAAATTCATTTATCTGTGCACTTACGATTTATGAATATTCTATATGTATTTATCTCTTATTTAAAACTTTATTTTAGTAAGGGCTAAAGATATTAGTTGTAGTTGAGGAGGAGAAAATTAAACCCTTAATGAGGAAGAAGATCAGGGAGGATTACCTAAAGATACAGTTAATAGAACAACAAGAATTTAAAACGGGGATGACTCCAGGATACATGTTTTCCGCTCTTCAGTAGCAGAAATAGATAATTCTGCCACTAAAGACAAGTCTAACAAACTCAGTAATGCATCTCTTCTGACCTCAAAGTCTTCAAGTCATAGTCAAAAGAGCCAAGCATATATATTTATGATCTACAATGGTTCAACTTAAGATTTTTTGACTTTATGATGGTGTGAAAGCAGTAGGCATTCAGTAGAAACTGTACTTCAAATTTTGAATTTTGATCCTTTGGGGGCTACTGATTTGCATAAGATGCTCTCTCATGATGTCGGGCACCGGCAACAAGCTGAAACTCCCAGTAAACCAAAGGTCATGAGGGTAAAACACCAATACACTTACAACCATTCTGTACCCATACAACCATTCTGTTTTCACTTTCAGTACAGTATTCAGTAAATTACATGAGATATTCAGCACAGTATTATAAAATAGGCTTTGTATTAGATGATGTTTGCCTAGCTGTAGGCTAATATAAGTGTTCTGAGCACGTTTAAGACAGGTTAGGTGTATTACATGTATTTTTGACTTATGATATTTTCAACTTACAATGAGTTTATCAGGACATAACTGCATAATAAGTCCTGGAAGATTCATATAAGGGTCTGGTCTATATTTAAGGATCACTCAAGTGACCACTACAACTAAAGATTGCTTTAAACTCGGTTTATTATTGAAACAACAAACAAGAAAGGCAAAGAATACATAAGATAAAAAGTAATAATGAGTCTGCAGGATCTTAATACAGTACTGAGTCCTCATGGAATTGCACTCAAAAATAATTGATCTTAACATGTTCTTCAGCGTGAAGAGCCCCAACATGCCAGCTCACGGTATTTTGATTCTTTAGGCTGGAGACCACATACAACATGGATATTCTTATTATGTCAATTACCTAGTTCAGATGTCTTCCTTACAGATACTGTGGGGCTATTGAAAGCTGACCACAGTCTACTGCCTGGTTCTCAAACCCCTACCTGAACTTCTGGTGCCACTTCAGTGTCCTGAGACATGGGATAGCTAAATCTTCTAACTCACCAGAATAAAACGCAGATAACTTTCTTGACCTAGACAATTACATGTTTATATTTATCTTAGACCATGAAAATCCAAGTCAGTTGCCGCCCAAGAGTTTTAGAAGCTGACAAAATATGCTCCTCTGCCCACATCAAAGGGCTTTACGGAAGTCCCTGTTCAAGTCAATTTTTGTGTCAATCATTTCCAGGAGTTGTTAGTGGTCTTGAGAGAAATGATAATATGAAGCTGCAAGGAAAATATCTAATCTGATGGGGCAGGAGCTAAAGGTTGGAAAATAATAAGGATAAAAGTTGCTGAGAAAATATTTTCTTAGGAGAAACTGCAATTTGGGGACTCAAAATGCTGAATTTGGGATGAATGTTTTAATTATACGGACTCGATTTCTGATCTGTATTTGGAGGTGAAAGCAGAGAGAGGACTATAGTTTACATCAAAGGGTTTCTCTCCTAAATTAATCTTTCTCATTATTGTTTCCCAGTATGTTTGTGAATGTACAAAATCTACAGTAATATCTCATAATGTGTTGGCTCCACTAGTAAGGAAAACTTATGTTAAATTATATCAATGTTATCAGATGCTTAACATAGTAAATCAACTTTGGTGGCACATGCTATTGTAATAAAAGCAATGCTCCTACCACATTAAGAAACTTGTAACAAATAAATGTACTTGGAATTAGTTGTGTTATATACATAATGTAGTATTAAACTAAAAAAAAAAAGTGGCAATATTATACTAATTGAAATACAAGTTGTCCTTGACAAATTCACAATTATTTTTGTCTTCACAGTTGAAGTACCAAACTAACATTTTAAAAATACTGACATTTATTTTTTTTAAGTATTCTATTTAACAGTATACAATTTCTATATTTGCTATCATGAGTCAATTAGATTTTAGAAATATTTGTGCATTTAAAGGATTATTTGGTAAATCAACCTAAGTTTTCTACAATGCTATTACACTTTTTTTTTTTTTGTGGTTAATGAGTTTTCTAAATTTTGTATCTTGTTAAAATCAGGTCTGAGAAATACTTTATCAAATTATTTAATAAATGAAGCTTCAAAAACTTCAGCTTGTCAAATTGAAGTTATTTAAAATAAAGCTTGTAAATCAAAGGACAATAACATTTATCCCAACAAAAGCAAGGTAGGAAGTAAAGTTTAGTTTACTCAGTTTAGTAACTGAGTAATTAAATCAGAGAAGAGCTTGTATGTGGATTAAATTTTGAAATTCTAGAATTGTGATTTGGAATACCTCAAATTGAGGTAGAAATTTTTGGATTTGATTCTTATTTAAATGGGATACTCTTACTTTTTTTCTGAAACAAAATGAAAATGGGAAAGCCTATAATTGTATAGAATCTCAGTTTGGGGAAGCACTCAAAATAACACAAAAAAGAAACAAACTATTTAGTGAGTTTTGTCTTGTATGGTATTTGTAGAAGTAGTGAGAACGGAAACCAAAATTACTTATAAAAATATTCAGGCTTACATATTTGTATATTTTAATAGGGGAAAAAAAAAATAGAATTGGGAATATCCAATTACACAGAATTGCAGCTGAGCTCACCAATACCCTCAGCATCTGTAGAGCCAGTATTTCTCATTTTAAAATTTTATGTATATGGAGAATTGTCAAATAAAGAGATAAAAAATTCCAAGTGTATTAACTGTAAAATATATAGGAAAAATTCTGCTAATTTTATAAAAATAGCAAAATAGGTCAATTTTATAAAAAAGCATTTTGTGGAAAAATATCAATGATAGTGATAAAATATTAGCGGCAGATATGAATAAAAAAACTGAAATTTGTGGATTGACCATACATCCTTATTGTCCAAGACAGTGCTGTAGTAAGGAGCATTTGTTGGTATAATCATTAATATCCTGTTGCACTCTCAAAATCATCCCTAATTGGATGATAAATTATATTTTCACCATAAACATATGTAATGTATATCATTAATAACTATTCTGCAGATCTTATTTTTAATCCTTAATAAGAATACTCTTATTTTTTAAATTACCTTTAACTGTGTCTGGCTGCAGCTTTTTAAATTGTTTTAAAAAGAATGTAAGTTTAACAAATTAGACATTTGTGGCTCCTTTCAATTACAGAAGTGTGGAGTTTAGGCAATGAATTATATGGCCCCACTTTCTGTCTGATAAGCATCAAAGTAAATAGTTTACTCATGACTAAAGCAGGGGAAAAAATAAACATACAAACCACTAGTACTTAGAGACATACTGATTAGAAAAATTGTATAAGCCAAATGTTCCTGCTTTCTGTATCAATTTTAGGAAGAATGTTATTCCATGATATTAAGTACTACATAACCACAATTAGATTTTAGCCTTAAAATCCTATCATGTGTCCTTGTAAACTTTACAAATCTTTAATGGATTAAGTTTTGAAATTCACAATAATTTAGCTTGTAGGATATTTCAGCTATGAAGTGTAAAAAGGCACTTAGCATTAACATAAATGAAAGAAAGTTGCTGGAAAAAACTCAAACCCTATTGTTTGTATCAGATTTATGTGTCTGTGTTGTTTATGTATGTTAATGTTTATAAATATTTTAATGAAGTAGTTCTATTAAGATATCACACACTTTTCCATAGTTATTAATTGAATCATGGTTTCTCATACTGTGTCTCAAGGAATCTTGTGCTTTTTTTAGCTTGACTACATACAGAAGAATTACTTCTATAGATTTTTAAAATTCATGGTAATTTGAAAAGATTCTTCAATTTGACTTTAAAATTAGTGAATGTGTCTTGATAGATGCCTAGTACACTCAGCGTCTGACAAGTACAAAACAGGCTCCATTTATTCTTTCAATGGTCTCTCAAAGTAATACTGTTATTCAGAAGTCTAATTTTTATGTTATTGCGCATGCATATACATGCTTTCTCACACACCACTTTTTAACACAAACTTCCAAGATTATATTTTATTCATTATCAAAAAGAAAACTACTAAATTAATGGAAGTTGATAAAAAGTTTCTTAATGTTTTAGTCATATTTTTATAGTCTAGAAGATGAAGAGTTAATTTTTTGTCCTTTTTAAATATAATCAGATAATTTTATAAAGGGTGCATTTTCATTTTGGTATTTATGGATAAGTTATTTTAAAGAGAAGAGATTATTTAGAGCAATAACTCAATAGTGCATTTAAAATTTTGTAAGGCATAGTGATGTCCTTGAAATATAAAGCAGAAAGAAAGATGAGGAGGGGAGGTGGGGGACATTCAGCCCAAACTAACATGACAAATCAAGACTTTGTAAAAAAATAAAATGAATTGCTACCTGTAGATATGCCAGCAGTAAATCTGGTGTAGACACACAACAAATGTTTCAAAAGTAAATTAGCCCTCAGTGTGTAATGCAAAAATAAATACTCATAAAAATATTCCTTAGTTGACATATAGACACTTAAAATAATATGCAAACTTACTATTAAATGACTTCTCCAGCAGGTATGTAGTAGTAGCTCATGGAAAGTATCTGGGAATACTTCAGAAATCACAAATTATTTTGGGCAAATGAAAATGTTGCTACATTTTGAATTTTAGTCCATAAACTGGGATGTGGGAGCAAAAACATATTGTATTAGTTTTGAATTAAATTAAATACTGAGGCCCTCTCAAATAGGCTGAAGGAATATTTAACTTTAATAAATATTCACTGTTTTCCACCCATTTGGTTACTACCAAAATGACTGTGCTCAAAGTTGACCTGGTTCATTGAAGTTCAGGTTCTGACCCTTTTGTGAAAACAAAAAGAAACTTTTGGATTGGCTTAGAGATGTTGTGCCCAATTATGTATTTGTGAAAGTAAAAGAAAGAAAGAAAAAGAAAGAGAAAGGGAGGGAGGGAGGGAGGGAGGAAGGAAGGAAGGAAGGGAGGGAGGAAGGAGGGAAAGGAGCAAGGAAGGAAGGGAGGAAGGAAGGAAGGGAGGGAGGGAGGGAGGAAGGAAGGAAGGGAAGAAGGAAGGAAAGGAGGAAGGAAGGGAGGAAAGAAGGGAGGGAGGAAGGAAGGAAGGAAGGGAGGAAGGAAGGGAGGGAGGAAGGAAGGAAGGAAGGGAGGAAGGGAGGGAGGGAGGAAGGAAGGGATGAAGGAAGGAAAGAAGGGAGGGGGGGAGGGAGGAAGGAAGGAAAGAAGGGAGGGAGGGAGGAAAGAAAGAAGGAAAGAAGGAAGGAAGGAAGGAAAGGAAGGAAGGAAGAGAGGAAGGAAGGAAAGAAGGAAGGAAAGGAGGGAGGAAGGAAAGGAAGGAAGGAAGGAAGGAAAGAAGGGAGGGAGGGAGGGAAGAAGGAAGGAAGAATAAGGATATATTCTAGAGGCAAGGGAACAAGACTTGGCTAATTTGGAACGCATAAAAGGAAATGTATTTCTCATCAAATTCCTCCTCTATGGTTGTTTCTAGATTTATGGCAGCACTATCTAGACTTATCTTTATGTTAAAAATAATTCAAGATATATAAATGTATATAACTAATGTTTGCATACTGACCAAATACCACCAATACAGTTGAGTTCCCATTGTTCTAGATACATCCCCCTTTCCACAACACAGGTAAGCACTATCCTGAACTTGGTACTTATTATACATATATGTATGTATCTTTAAACAAATACGTAGCTTTACAGGTTTTTAACGGAATCTTTAATTGTAACATATTATATGAATTTTGCTGAAACTTGCTTTTCTCAAAATTATATACGTGAGGACTTCCCTGGTGGTGCAGTGGTTAAGAATCTGCCTGCCAATGCAGGGGACACGGGTTTGAGCCATGGTCCTGGAAGATCCCACATACCGTGGAGCAACTAAGCCCATGTGCCAAAACTACTGAGGCTTTGCTCTAGAGCCCATGAGCCACAACTACTGATGCCCTTGCACTTAGAGCCCATGCTCCGCAACAAGAGAAGCCATTGCAATGAGAAGCCTGCACGCTGCAACGAAGAGTAGCCCCCGCTCGCCCCAACCAGAGAAAGCCCGCGTGCAGCAACAAAGACCCAACGCAGCCAAAAATAAAAATCAATAAATAAGTAAATAAATAAATAAATAAAATTATATATGTGAGCTATATCTATCCTTACACATGTAGTGCTATTTCATTCATTTTTATTGCTGTATATTATAATAATGCTATGAATTGAATTGTATCCCCTCAAATTCATATGTTGAAGCCCTAACCCCCAATTTGACCGCATTTGGAGACAGTGTGTTTAGGAGGTGATTAAGGTTAAATGAGATCATAGTGGGGCCCTAATCCATCAGGACTGGTGGACTTATAAGAAGTGAAAGAGAGAAAGACCTCTTTCTCTCCATGTGTTCTGGTTGAGGAAAGGCCATGTGAGGACACAGTGAGAATCCAGCCACCTGCAAATCAGGAAGAGAGCTGTCACTGGAAACTGAACCAAAATCTTGATCTTGGACTTCTATTCTCCACAACTGTGAGAAAATAAATTTCTATTGTTTAAGCCACCCAGTTGATTGTATATTTTATTTTATATGGCAGCCCAAATAGACTAATATAAATAATGTGTTAATATTACATCCATTCTCCTTGACATACATTTAGGTGGCTTTTAATTTTTTTCCAGTTATCATGAGCATACAGTAACATGTCTCATAATGTTTGGATTATAGGAAATTTCATGGATACATACATAGAAATGAATAAATATGCTCAATTTTAAATTTACTTAATATTTTAAGTTGTTTTAAAAATGGTTGTACTGATTTACACTTCTACCAGTAACCACAGTGTATAAAAATTTTTTTGCATGACTCCTTACTAAACCAATATATTGTCAGATATTTAGTTTTTGTCATTTTGATGAGTTTGGAATATTTCCTGATGCTGATAATATTTATTTTTCTTTTGACTAGTGCTATTGTGAATTTTGAATGAGTGTTGTTCATTCATAGTTATATCTTTTCTCTGAATCTCCTTTTTAAGTCTTAACTTCTTTTAGTATTAATATGGAGGACTATTTTATATTAATTGTTGTCAAATGTTTCTCCATATGTCTTTGTCATTTCTTTGTGTCTTGAGAACAGAAACACTGACTGACTTTGTTCCAGACTAACTTTTCAAGGATGCTTAAATAATGTGAGATAGCATCTCCCTTCACAGCAAATGGGAAGTTTGTTTACTGTCTAATATAATAAAGGTAATGTCTCCAGGGTAGACTACACGTTAGACTGCAAAACAAATCTTTACAAATTTAAGAAGACTGAAATTATACAAAGTATAATTTAATTATACAATTATTTAATTTAATTATACAAAGTATAATTTAATTATACAAAGTATAATTTTCCAACCACAATAGGATAAAGCTAGAAAGAAATAGCAGATGGAAAACTAGAAAATTTATAGATATGTGAGAATTGAACAATACATTTTAAGCAACCAATGGATCAAAGAATAAATCAAAAGGGAAATTAGAAAATACAGTGGGACAAAAACAAACATACAGCACACTAAAGCTTATGGGGTGCAGCAAAAGCAGTACAAAAAAGGAAGTTTTTATTGGTAAGTACTTAGATTAACAAAAGAGAATGATCTCAAATCAACAACCTAAACTTATACCTCAAAGCACTAGAAAAAGAAGAATAAACCAAACTCAAAGTTAGCAGAATAAAGTAAATAATAAAAGATTAGAAAAGTAATAAATATGATAGAGAATTTAAAAACAACAGAAAAAAAATAATGAAGCTAACAGTTGGTTTTTTGAAAAAATAAATTTGACAAACCTTAACTAGATTAACTAAGTAAAAAAGAGAGAACACTCAAATAACTAAAATCAGAAATGAAAGAGGAGATATTACAATTGATGCCACAGAAAAAATAAGATTCAATAAATTTTTGGATAAATGGATAAAATTTTGGAAAAATAAAACTTACAAAGATGGAATAATGAAGAAATTTAAAAATTTGAAGAAGTATAACCAATAAGGAGATTGGATCAATAAACAAAAACACCCGAACAAAGAAAAGCCCAGGACCAGATGATTTCATTGGGGAATTCTATGAAACATTTAAACAAGAATTATACTCCAATAAAGATGTTTAAAAAAAAAAATTAACACCAGTTCTCCTCAAATTTTTCCAAAAAAAATGAAGAGGATGGAACACTTCCAAACTCAATAGTATGAGTCCAGCGTTACCCTGATACCAGAGCTGGACAAGGACACCACAAGAAAAAAAAATTACAGGTTGATATCCCTGACAAACAGAGATGTGAAAATCCTCCCCAAAATACTAGGAACAGAATTCAACAGTACATTAAAAGGGTTATACACCATGACAAAGTGGGATTTGTTTCTGGAATGCAAACGTGGTTCAATATACAAAAACCAGTTGATGCAATGCACCACATTAACAAAATAGAGGAAAAACACCCACATGATTATCTCAGTTGATGCATAAAAAGCATTTGACAGGATTCAGCACTCTTTTTTGATTTAAAAAAAACCAAAACACTCAACAAACTAGGAATGGGAGAAAACTATCTCAGCACATTGAAGGTCACACATGAAAAGCTCACAAGTCAAAAACTGCTACTGGGAATATAAAATGTTACATCCCACTTAAAAATAGCTTGGCATGTTCTTAAAATACCAAACACCTACTGTATGTCCCAGCCATTCCACTCTTATGTATTTACCAAAAGCACATGCCCATACAAAAAAAAAAAAAATGTAGACAAATATTAATGGCAGTTTCATTTGTAATAAGCAAAAACTTGAAATGACTCAAGAATAGATAAATTGTGATATTTTCATACACTGGAATACTACGCAACACTAAAAATGAATGAACTATTTGTGATGCCATAATATGAATGAATTTCACAATAATTATGCTGAGTGAAAGAAGACAAAATATTATGTATACTATGATTCTACTTATATAAAATTCCAGAAAAGCCAAACTAATTTATAGTAACAAAAACATCACACATGGTTGCCGGGGTATGGGCCAGTGGCAAGTGTGGAGACAGAAAGGGGAGGAGAGAGGGATTACCGAGTGGCATGATGTGTCATGTATGCACACTCTCTTAATTGTGTTGATGGTTCCATGGCTGTATACATCCATTAAAACTCATTTATTTGCACACTTTAAATGCATGCAGTTTTTATATTAATTATAACTCAGTTAAAATAAAATAAATAAGTGGAGAGGAAAGGAGAAAGGAATTTTATATATATATATATATATATATATATATATATATATCTTTTCTGATGGATGTTGCTACAGTGTAGAACACATAAATGGTGCATAGCTATTGGGGGAATTGTGTAAAAAGGAAGTTTCAGTTAAGACAGAAGGAATTACTTTTTTATGCTGAAGGGAATTATACACTAGAGTATGAAAAAAAATTTTAAACACAGGCAAAGGACCAGTAGACTCTTACTGGAATGATATCCTTGCTAAGGAGAAAGGTAATGGAATCTAGTACACAGATAACTTTAAATATGGATCAAGATGGTAAAATTTATGATTAGATTGTCAGATTGTGGAAAATTCCTTATGATTACATCAATTGTCTCAGAGAATTCAAAGGCAAGTTTACTGGAAAAGAATGAGAATTGGAAGGAGTTTCTGGAGGTTCAGGATAAAGAAAATGAGAAAGGGGAGTGCTGAGGATGGGAGAGTCAGTAGACTAGTGAAGTACAGTATGATTGCATGGTAGTGTTTTTGACTCTCTTGATGTTTACCTTCATTTGAAGTGATACCAGTTGTTGGGGTAGTATGTTTTCCTCTAGCCACATTTTGCTGCATCGGTACAGGTTCAGAGCAGAGAGCTGGGAAACAAGAATATAAAAGGGGTAAATAACAGTGAAAAGCTGATCAGCACAAATGCATTGGAGGTCCTGGTGAAGTTGAAGGATCTTTGGAGTCAAGATACAAGAAGTGAGCCTTAAAGATAGGAAGGTGAGCTTGTGGATGGATTATAACCTTTACTGTACCTTTTACATATTTGGATGTCCCTTCATTAAGTCCCCGGTTTCTCTTCTGTCTCCAGTCCTTCCACTTCCTCCCACAAATGACAACTAATCTACTTTAAATAATACATCATTATATAGTAATTATACTCAAAACCCTCCTTGTTTTTTTTTCTTTTTTTTTTTTTAGCACCGTTCATCTAATGACTTCCAAATATATGACCACCTCTTTAGAAAATTGGAGAATTTGCTTGTTTTCAGACTCACTTTCATAATTCTACCATTTCTATCTTCTTTGCATAGATAGATATCTACTAGTTCAACATCAAAATCAGCATGCTTCACTTTTAAGAATAATTCCTACCTACTGCACTGACTCTTATTTCCTCAAGACTTATACCAAAACATTGTTAAATCATATGATACTTTGTAAACATTCATCAAATGATATGTGAGCATGCTTTTTTTATTCTTTTTTTCTTTTTGGCTGCACTGAGGACCGTGGGATGTTAGTTCCCCAACCAGGGAATGAACCCGTGAGCCCTGCATTGGAAGCACAGAGTCTTAACCACTGGACTGCCAGGGAGGTCCCACATTTTTTATTCTTAAACTGTATTTTTAACTTAAGCATGTCTTTAGTCTCAGAAGAACCCAATTCTCTATGCCTATAGAGAGACCTTAAATGACTGCTTGTATGGTTGCAGCATACTATAAAACCTCTAGAAGTAAAATTGACAAAGTATTCTACTGACTTCTAACTTTAGAAGAGAGAACTTTTCTCTCTTTTGAGTACAGTTCATGCTTCAGTGTTATTTTGACTGATTAATCATAAGGTACATTATGAGAATGTCAACTTGTCAACTGGCTAAAGCTAAACACAATTTCCTTTTTTAGATGGGGTGTGGAGAATTATTAATAAAAGAAATGAGAAGTGAAAAGTGCTTCCTCCCACCGTTGTTGCTCATTTATTTATTTGGAGTATACAAATCACTTTCATCCTTCATATTTTGTGCTAAGTTCTAACAATGACTACTTAGGGGACCAGTGAATAATAATGTTTCAGGTACGAGCAACTGATTTACTATTGTTCAGCATGGAGAAGTTTTGGCACTTCATTATTATTATTACTTGAATGTTTATTTGGACATAACCTGAAAAAAATTAGTAGCATATATTTATGTTTTTACAGCTCACTTTGATGTTGATATGCCTCTTATTTGAGTTTTAGAGTAACTCATATTCCTGATTACCTATTTTCACTTTTATTCTTATTTACTGCCCTGTACTATGTAATCTTATCCATATATTTTTCCCTCTTTCTTTTCCTTCAATTTTCTAAACCAACTCTACTCTCCATCAAAATGTGTGCCCTTTTAAGACATTGTCATTAAACTCAGATATGGAATTTTGTCAAAAATGTTGTCTACAATGGAAACAACTTTGTCATTTCATTAGAAAATGTGCAGTCGTGTTCTGAAACTTTTCTTATTTTAATCTTCAAGATTATTTTCTCTTTGGGGGGGTGTAAATACTTTTTTTTTTAGGATGAAATTGTACATTTTTTCTCTACAAGGAATTTCAACTTTGACTGTGGCTACGTGGGTAGGTTGATAATTCTGTACACCAGACAAATAGCATTAATCACAATATAATTAGGAGGTTATAAAAGCTTCAAATTGATGAGGATTTTTCAGAAGACTTTAGGCATTATATCATCTTCTCTCATCTTACCATTATTTTTCCCTATTATTGTGACCATATCATTTCTAGTTATTGGTAAAAACTATCATGTTACTACTGTGTCCTCATAAATTGAGCTGTTCAAAGGATGGTTTAGTTCGCCCTTCAGAACAAGTCAAATGTATTCCAATCAAAAGATAGAGTTGCACCTGTTCTGTGTGTATAGTCTAAATTTTGAGAATCATTTGATATATTGCTTCAAAGATGACAAGCAAATTAAAATGCTTAAATCCTGTGTATACAAAATCTGTAGGATGAGATATTTAAAAATAAAAATTCAACGAATTGGCACAAATTAAGAAGCTGGAAATATCAATATAAATGTAATGTGTGTTATGTTGAGGAACATACATAATTTTAAGTAAAACCTCTTTCTTTAAAAAGTCTGTATTATTTAAAATATATTGGAGAAGACTTTCAGCTAATAGAGTCCACGGATTTATTTAATTTCAATGGAAGGAGCTCTACTTTAAGCAATCTAGATTATTTAAAGCATGTTTCTTGGGTAATACTCACAACAATTCTACAATATTAGAAAATTCTCCAGCTAAGATTAGATCTGGGTTTGACTAACCCAACATCATCATGCTTACTCCAGTGTGCTTTCTTTCTACAGAGCACTGATCCAGCAACTTGCATCAAAGTCTCCTGAGAATTCATGTAAAAATGTGTATTCCTCACCTTTACCACAACAATCTGAATCCCAACTTCCGGAGGTGGGGCATGTTTTAATAAGCCCCATGGGTGACTCTATAGACACAAAGTTTAAATAGCACTGCACCATAGCATGCTTCTGTAATATCGCCTGATTTTGTGTCCGATAAATAAAAGTTCTCAACTCTTGATTGGTGCAAAGAGCTTAAAAAATTGTCATAGTCATGATCTATTTTTAGGCTGAATCTGTTGGCCCTGCCAAAATCAATGGGATAATTGGAAAACTGAACTAAGAAACACTCTACCTAGAGAAGCTAAGAGAGTGCAGCATAAATAAAATATCAGCCTGTTCAAGGTAGACTGTTCTAGATGACTGATACACAGGCCTCTCTTGTCAGGCATCACATTCAGTTACTAAAGACGTTTCAATGGAGTCATCCATTTGTCAATGTTGATACCTCATGGAAAGAAAACACACTGTGCAAGGGACAGCAGTCCATCTAGTCATAGAAGTTCATTTTTAATCACAATGCTTTGTGTCAATCTGGTGTGGGTCCAGCTACCATCCTATGCCATAAACAGGTTATTAGAGCATACACAAAAGTACAGTAAACAAAATGTTGATTTGGGGGAAGCAAGAGAAATAGAAAGCTGAGATTGTCTGCCTTCCTTGAACCTAAGTATTTTTTTTCATCCAGGTAGTAAAAATATAAGCGAAAGCTAAGAAAAATAAGGATTTGTGATAAAAGAATGATACACCAAATATAACCCTTTTTAGCTTTGTCTGTACACAGAGGCAACAAACCATTCAGAAAAAAATTGTCAAAAATGAAGCATAATATAAGTGAGGTAGTAGGATTTTTCTTTTTGGATGCAATAATAATGCATCTTTACTATACAATTTCTACAAGTTAGTCAAAAACTAAAAGTAAAATAATAAACATTTTCCTGAAAGTAGAAGCTTTTGCATAGGAGGACAATCATTGATGACCATAATTATTCAGTAGGTCCAGGTACCCTTAATAAGTGAAAAACTACAAAGAAAAGGAGCTGTACACCACAGGATGTAAAATTTTCTAAAATTTGGATTTTTCAATATATTTACAGAATTTTATTCTACCATAGTTTAATACTAGATGATTGAAAGATCATCTGTCATTTTTTCAGTGCTCACAAATTTCCATCTTCATTATCTTTGAAGCGATTAAAATAAATACTTTAAGATTAAATTGCACAGATAAAATACTGGTGTTTTATATATGCACCAACAAATTTGAGAAAGCAATAATATAAGTAAGATCACATCTTAGTTTTAGCTGTAAACTCAATCATCACTAATATATAATACTTAACAAAAAACTGGCTTTTAATCACAGTTATAGATGTCTCATAGGTGCAATAGAATCCCGCAATGAAGATGGCAAAAATAATCTCTTTATTTGGCTTCCATCCACCTCATATCAACTAGCTACAGGGTCCTATGGGAGAAAATGCTCAGTAAATGTTAGGAGATTTTTTAAGATGAATGAGAAAAGATAATGATAACATTTCATCATGATTCCAAAAAGAATCAAAAATTGTTTTCATCAGCTTATGAAGTGAATTGGCAGAGAGCAGGGAAAAAAAAAAAAATCCAGGAACTGGAATTTCCTTCTGAGATAACTAACTTCTAGTTATAAGAAAATACAGAGAATGAAAAAATACTGAGGAAGGGAAAAGCGGGCTAGTAACTGCCTTTGCCTTGGAAGAGTAGTTTAAAGTTCTCCCTCCCCTCTCCTTATTTTAAAAAAGGAAACAAGAGAAAAATATGTCCATCCCAATCTAATCTGGATGCAATTAGGCATGTGGGTATTTCCTCTCTTATTGACTGTGGTTATTTTGTTTTGAATCTAAAATTTAAATAGTCAGAATTAGGGTAGTACAGTTCCTAAACTATATTTGTAACTGTCTTAGCCTGATCAGGCCGCTATAACAAAATGCCAGAAACTAAACAACAGACATTTATTTCTCACGGTATGAAGGCTGAGAGGTCTAAGCTCAAAGACCTGGCCACTTCTGTTCTGGTGAGAGCCTTCTTCCTGGCTTGTGTATTGTCACCTTCTCTCTGTGTCCTCAAGTGACAAAAAGAAAGTGATCTCTCTCCCTTCCTCTTTTTATAAAGCCACTAATCCCATCTTGAGGGCTCTACCTCATGACCTCATCTAATCTTAATTACCTGCCAATGGCTCCACTTCCAAATACAGCCATACTGGAGGTTAGGGTTTCAACATGTAAATTTTCAAGGGAACACAGTTCAGTCTATAGCAATAATCTCTTGTGTCCTAACTATAGACCATAACTCCCATACTTGGTATAAGTAGAGTCATTACTACTAGTATGATTGGCTTGTATCTGTTCTGCTATAACCCAACCTTAGTACAATTTATGCTGCAAAATTATACCCCAAATCCACTAACAGCATCTTTGTGGCCAAAGTTTCTGCTTTTACAATATTTATGGTGATACCTGTGTCTAGATTCCTACTGGGGTGCTGCCTTTCAAATTCTAGCCAGTGTATGTACATTTTTCTCTCCCTATGCCTCTAATATTACAATGTAACTAATGGTTCCAGACAGCAGAGTACAGCTTACTGATGATTTTCCTTACTACCTACTGCTAATCTAGCTGAACTTTCTCCTCTTGCTTTAGACTCAGACATCCCTAGTAGGCTGTTCCTCTTCAGGGAACTATCTTGTACCTAGATCTCAATCATCCCTTGTCTTGATTTTCTTTGCTATGAAGTGTGTTCTGAATTTTAACATATCATTTGCTTAATATTCTTGATATAAAAAGTCCTATATTATTAATAGACTGCAACTCATAATAATCATTGTTATTATAAGCCATAATTCATAGTCGTAAATATTGATTACCACTTTGTGGCGGTATCATGAGTCTAAAGGCACAATTATTCCAAGACAGAAAAAAATTTGGTTGAATTTATTGACTCAGAGTACCATGGGTAAGTTAAAATCTTCATATAAAGCCAAAAATTAATTCTTACAATCATTACCTAATCCATTCAATAACCACTACATCTTCTCCCTAATATCCATCCTTTCATGAATGTGTGTGTGTGTGTGTGTGTATCTCCAAGAGCACACACACAAAGTCTAACAGTTCATTTCTTTCTTTTCATTCTCTTTTCTCTTCTGAAATTTGATAACTGCTAAATGGCATATTTAAAAGTTGCTAAAAGAATAGATCCTAAAATTTTTCATCACAAGGAAAAGAAAGTTGTAACTATATGAGGATATGGGTGTTCACTAAATTTATTGTAATAATCATTTCCCAATATATATATGTCAATGTGTCAATATATGTATGTAAGTAATTATGCAGTATGCCTTAAACTTGTGCAGAGCTGTGTATCAATTATATCTCAATAAAACTGAGAAAGAAAACTTAGACATGGTAACACCTCACGAAAGAGTATGGAACCTATACTAATATAACCATCCTAAACAGTCATAGATAGACAAATTTTGGAGTCACTTTTCAGTTAAGCTATTTTTCTTAGCAATTGCATTTTATTTAGACCTTTTTATCAGTTCTTGTAGCAGAATACTTGAGTGCAATCTTTAATATCAGATAATTAAGTCATCATTTGTCCAGACTATTTTGACCCGGGTGTTTCTCAATACCCTTGCTAAGGATTTATCATACTACTTAATGCAATGAATCAAAACAAAGGAAAAAAAACGTTTACAATATACCCAAAATATATTCTTCAGAATTTGCTAGTGCAGGGCACAAGTTCTATAACAAGATTGTTTCAGGCCAGTTAACTAACTATGCTTCACTTGTTTGTGAAATTAGAATAATATCAATGAGAGTTGCTATGTGAATTACTACTGTAATTGAGTTAGAACTACTGTAATGAAGAACTACTGTAAAAAGAGAGAATTTTATACATTTAGTGGTCCATTCAAGGCCATATCGCAGTGATTAGCTTCAAAGTTGTGAACCTGACTTTTTCCCAAGAGCTTATCAGTTCTTTGATTTAATCTGATCCCTTCTTTATTAGCCAAATCCCTAAATTGTAACTTCGCTTGATACCACGTTTCAGTGAACATTTAAGCCTAACTTATACCACTTAATTACCCTTCTCCTTATATATCTAAAGATTTCCAGTTTCTGTACTCATTCTAATACCAGGTAATTTTATCTAGTTGTTATAAATTTTAAACCTATTATTCTCTTGTGTCATTTTTCATGCCAAAAAAAATTTCATATTCTGCATTTAAAAAATCCTTTTTTAAGGACTTTATTAGAGAATTCTAATTTAAGAGATACTTAAGGAAATCTGAGGTAAACAGTACAGGAATTTATTAAAAGTGTATGCATAAACTTCTAGACTTCCAGCTTCTGCTCAGGATGTAGTGAGCTGAAAAGGGTTTCAATCCCAAACTGAAACAAATAAACCAGTAACAAAAATCTAGCCAAACAAAAACCATACATGTTGTTTTGAACTAGAAGTTTGTTGTAATCACAGGCTAACTAACTGATCCATAAAACAAGGAGAGTCAGGGAGACACAAACTGGCTCAACTGAGCTACTAGTAAGAATTATAAATTACAAACACTAGATTCAAATTTATGTATTTCTTTCTCAGAGCAGTTAAGTTTAGCAATCTTAAAACTACTTTACATGTGTTAAATTAATTAAAGAGGTTTTTAGACTGAGGTGCCTCTAATGTCATGGGGCCCTATGTAAGCAAACCAAAATCTAAACCTGTAAATTCCTCAAGGTTACTTAATCAAAACCGATGGACAACCCTCTCTACTTGGAGTTAATGTAAACAGCTTTATGTTTCTAACTACATTAATTATGTACACATTGAATTTAATTTACCGTACTTATAATTATATTTAGAATTGCTTCTTTTTTATTAGTTTTCACAGCCGTAATTCTAAAACTGTACATGATATTCCATAAACTGGTGTATCATGTTTTATTTATACCATGGGTAAAAACTTAATCTGATATCCAATTTTGTTATTTTAGATACTATATTTTTCAATAGATTCTTTTATTCACCTTTTAAATTATTTCCTCCACCTGGCTTTTACGAGTGGAATCACTCAATTGGAGGACTATTGCTTTGTTTTACTTTGTTCATATTATCATTCTGTTTTCCATTTTTGTATGAATTAAATTCACTATTTATTTATTCATGCTATATGCTATAATAAGGTAAGGAAAAAATAAATTATCTCAAAAGTCAACTTTTATGTTTGAAAGTAATATTTAAATTTTGATAAAACATTTCAGATTTATGTTATAATGTTAAGAATAGAAAATCTTTTTTATCCTCAAATAGTTACATTAAAAAGTGAATTTATTTGATGTCTGTGTATATAGATACAGATTAGAAATGCTTAGGCGGTAAGACGTGTCTTTTTCATATTTTTATATTGTGTCTATATGTTGGAAGCTTACAAACTTGGTTTTTCATCTGGAAGATTAACTGACTTGAAGCATTATGTGTCATTTTTCCCCCATGTAATGAGAAGTATAGTAGATACTTAAACTTGTCAGTCTCCCCTCATCTTAACCATCTGTATTAAAAATATCTATATTCATTTTTATTAAAGCAAATTCTATCAGTTGAGATAACAGTGAACATCTGTCTACTCTAGTTAGGAATAATAGACTAGGCGAAGGTATACTCTGTCACTTTCAGTCTCCCTTAATTCTATCTGCAGAGGCACCAATGAGTTGACAACAAAACTTTAACATTATTTGAATCAAATTTCTGTCTTCTGAATTATTTTCACTCTCCCAGTTGAGCTTCAGTTGTATGATAAATAGAATAGTTCAAGTACTAGATTTATGCCAAGACTTTTGACATTCATTAGACTCTTAAAGCATGTTTGATATGTATTCTTGGCAGCTAGCAGAATGCAGCCTAGTGTCTGATCCAAAATGGTTTTAAAATAAAAGCAATTTATTTTAAGAAGGATAAATACGACTGCTGTTTTTAACCTGTTGGAAACTCATGACAGTCATCAAACATTCTCATATTGATTTTTTGGTTTGAAGAGTTTCTTTTTTTTCCTTAATAGATTGATTGATTGATTGATTTTTGGCTGCGTTGGGTCTTCGTTGCTGCACACAGGCTTTCTCTAGTTGCGGAGAGCGAGGGCCTGCTCTTGGTTGCAGCGCGCGGGCTTCTCATTGTGGTGGCTTCTCTTGATGCGGAGCACGGACTCTAGGCACGCGGGCTTCAGTAGTTGTGGCGTACAGGCTTACTTGCTCCGCAGTATGTGGGATCTTCCCGGACCAGTGATCGAACCCGTGTCCCCTGCTAGAAGCCAGTCTAGTTAAGCCACAAAAGAATTCAGAATACACATTGTATTTAGAGTTAGGGTTGTTAAATCCCTTCTTACCCTACCTAAAAGGAGAGAAAACAGGGATTCAGAGACTTATGTTGTTTCTGAGAATCTGACTCTTCAGACTATGTAATAAAGTGGAAATAATGTGCTCAAAACAGTCAAGTTATGAACGTAAAGATAATGATATGACAGTGTTAATCTAATTTGCGTCTCCTCCAGCAGTGCTCTTGATTTATGATTCTTTGTAAAGTCATCAACAGGTATGGTGAACTGGAAAATGCATTATTGTTTTTACATGTACAAAGTAAAAATGGGACCTAGAATAAATGTCTTTAAAAAAAGTCTTGACTGTAAAAATAAAGTATAATAAAACCACACTCTTTATAGTGTGGAATTTTTCCTACTCTTACATTTTTGTTTACCATGAAGGATTTATTGATGTTCCATTTGAGATTATAACTTACAGTGATGAAGCAGTCTTAGGAAGGAAAACAATTTATAAGTTCAACCAAAGGGGGTCTGGGGCTTTGTTCAATTTCTGTACTCTAATTAGATAATGAGCTTCATTTTGATAGTGAGAAGCTTTCCATATAAGTGCAGTGTTTGGAGAAATCAAAGGCTAAATTCTCCCATTATATACTCATCTTTAACTATCGCTAATTACAATGGAAGTTTCCACATAAATAGTTTGAAGTAGAATGTAGATCTAGCAAATAAGATCTGGGACAATTCAGTAAATGTTATATTTTTTTCTAACTCATTACTTTGGTAATTAATTTATCTAACAATATTTTATTACAAAATGTTTACTAAATGTCAATTGATTATTACAAAATAGGGGTAGCCTTACATCTTTGTTCTTGAATCATTATCAGATATTTAGAAATACAGTTGACCCTTGAACAACATGATCCTTGAACTGCACAGGTCCACTTATACTGAGAATTTTTCAATAGTAAATTCTACCATACTGCACAGTCCAGTCGTGATTGGTTGAATCCGCGGATGTGGATCCGTGAATACAGAGGGACAACTGTAAGGTTATACTTAGATTTTTGACTGCTCAGGGGTCAGCGCCCCTAACCCCCGCATTGTTCAGGGGTCAACTGTAATGTCTTTACCCGAAGTGAATGAAAGAGTGAAAAAGACTATGTTAAACGTATTTAATGGTTTCAAAATTGTGGTAAAAAGTCTTTCTTGTGATATTCTCACTAAAAGCAATTTCACACTCATTGGGTCCGATTCAGGATATGACAAGTATCTTTCTGTATAAAGTGTTTAGCTGTATAAGGGGTTAAAATTAATTACTTCAGAGCCTTGGGTCACGTCATTGACCTAAATGATACTTAGAGATTGACTAGGATTTGTTGTGAACTATAAGGGTATAAAATCAGGGAACTGTTGTTGCATTTTGCTTCTGTCATATGTGCAATTATCATTTTTCTCTATAGAGAAATCTTTTAATTGGAACTGTGGCATGTGTCATCCTTTGATCATTCCATTCTCCATATTTTTCAAGCTGCTAGTTTTACAGAACCATATGTGGAGATCAGCATAGATACTTGTATTTGACACCATAATTTGGAAAGTTCTAATCAATTATCATTTATTATTATGCTTTTATTAACAAAAATAAAATAATGGTGTTATTATTACTTTGCTTTACAAACAGAACTATTAAGGTAGAGATACTTTAATTCTGTACCTAATATGGGAATTAGTTCCTCCCTCATACTATATTTTAAGACAAATTTTCTTTATAACTGTTGAAATTAAAATAATTATATATGTTTTCACACTTTCAAGATTTCATAGACATTTGAAAATTATTCAGATTGACATTTTGAAACTTTTACTTTTTATTATGAAATATCATGCACAATGACAAATGTACATAGAGCATATATGTATAGCTAAACAAATACTTATACAACGAGCATCCATGTAACCATTTCCCTGGAAAATAAATAGAATTTTGGTAGCAAACAAATGTTCCCACAATCCTATTCTAAGCGTGGTTACCTTTGTCCTGACTCTAAAGATAGCTATTTCACTGTACTGCTTAGTTTTTTACCTTATACACAAGTCCATAAAGTTAATTTTGCTATTTAAAAAAATACAAACACGGGAGTAAGTTTGAATGTATATATATGTCTTTCGCTTACATAGCTCAGCATTATGTTTTAGAAATTCATGTTGTTGCAGAAAAGAATGTAGCTCTAGCTTGTTTATTTTATTCTAATATAATTGTCAGTGCTTTACTATACAGCTCTGTATTTATTATACTGTTCATATTCTACTGTTTTCCAGTTATTGGATAGTACCAATACTGCTACTATAAAAATTCTTATATGTGTACATTGTATACATATGTGCATATTTCTCAGGAAAAAATACATACAGAGAGAGATTCTGGTATGTAGAGCATTTGATAAACTGAGATACAGCACTTCTGTATGCCTGTGACACACATCCTTGACCAAACTCTAAAAATGAAGAAATATCAGACGAACACAAATTAAGGAGTAATCTACAAGATAACCAACCCATAGTCTACAAAAAGATAAATATTGTGAAAAACAAGGGCTGAAGAACTGCTCTAGATTAATTGGGACCAAAAATTAAAATGCTCAATTTTCTTTAGCTCCAAATAACATTATTAGGACAATTGACGAAATCCTGGTTACATAAAAAAATGTCCTCACCCACCTTTGTGAAAGAAAAATATACTGAAATGCTTAGTGGTAAGGAACTTCCATGCCTATAACTTAGTTTAAAATTGTTTGGGGGAATGAAAGGAGAGATAGAAGGATAAATCAAATATGATCATATGTTATCCTGTGAGGAATATGGATGAAGGATATATGGGAATTATTTGTTCAGATCTTGTCCAACTGCCGGAAAATAATGTCACATTGAGATATGAAAATTAGAAAAATGTGCAGAACAAAAGATAAAATAAACATGTAGTAAATATATGTGGTTATTAACTATAAAATTCGTAACATAAAAATCAAGAATAATTTAAAAGGTGAAAAGTGAGAATGGTATATGTAGAGTTAACATGTTCTAAGGTTCTGGCATTAGTAGGAAAATGTAAAAATGATCACTGTATTAAACTCTTAAGGATGCCTATTTTGAAATATAGTATAAATTTAATTCTAAGCATGCCTTTGTTGACATCTTACAGATTTTGATATGTTTTCAAATTTTCTGTGATCTTAAGGCATGTCTTTACAAGCATAATATTGCTGGATTTTTCTTTTCTTTTTTCCAGTTGATGTCCCTAGTTTTTATATAGAGTATCAAACTCATTGACCTTTAATGTAATTAAAATATGTTTGATTTAATACCTGTCATCTCTCTCTTTATTCAACCTTTTAATATTCCCTTATCCTCTATTTCCTTTTTTTGAATAATTACATTTTATTCCATCCTTCTGTCAAATAGTCACTCTATCCACACTTAAGAAAAATAAGTTCTTGGAAAACTACTAAAGAAGATATATCATTACTTTGCTAAAGAACACTGTATATAAATCCTAGTGCTTAAGACAAGTAGATTAAGTAAAAGACATTCATATTCAAAAGTAATAAATAAAATTGTCATTATTTTCATAAAATATGATTTTGTATGGAAAATATGCAAATATAAAGAACAATAATTAATACGTGGATTTAACAAGGTTGCTGATACAAGATTAATATAGAAATATTAATTGTATTTCTCTCTATATAACAACAAATTGAAAAGTTTAAAAACACAGTTTACATTAATACTAAGATATATCAAATATCTATGAATATATCTAACAAGAACTCTGCCAAATTTCAATAACAAAAAAATTGTTCCTGAGAAATTTATAGAAGATTCAAATAAATGGAGGAATATAATATGTCCATATATTGGAAGACTTGATATTTGTAAAAAATGTTCACTCTCCTCAGTTATCTCTAGATTCATTGCAAACCCAGTTGAATAACAGAAAGACTTTTTAATGTGAAAATTGACAAGCTGATTCTAAAATTTCATGGAAATGCAATGGGCCAAGAATCAGCAAGGGAATCGAAGTGAAAGAGTAAAGTTGGAGGCCATACACTGCCAGATAAACCAATGGCTCTTATAATGCTACGGTAATTAAGATAGTGTAGTAGCAGCTCCAGGAAAGAGAAGTAGGTCAACAGAACACAATGGAGAATCCAGAAGAAGCCGCAATCAAATGCAGTCATCTGATATATGTCAAGGTTGACCATGATGTGCAGCAGAGAAATAAAAGTCTATTTAATAAATGGAACCAGTTAAATGAAGGTACAAATTTGGAGTAGAAGATAATCAAAATTTCTGTACCTCACCACACACTATTAAGAGAGTAGAAATTTGGAATGTAAAGAGAAATAATGTTTTTCTATTGTATTATATATCCAATGAAGAAATATGCAGAAAATATAAAGAACTTTCACAAATTCATAGGTAAAAAAAGAACGAAAAAGAACAAAAAAAGAAAATATGGAAAAAGTCTTGAAAAGACATTATAAAAAGGAACAGATGCAAACAGCCAATAAACATAGAAAAAATGGCTCAATATCATTAGTCACCCGGGAAATTCACATTAACTTCACAGTTAGACACTAGTACACACCCGACCAAATGACTGAACTGAAGAAGAAAATACCAAGTTTGGGAAAGGTTGTGGAGCAACCAGATTCATATGCTGTGGGATAATTACTTTGTAGAGCTATTTGATATTTACCAAAGTAATGAAAATGAACATCATAAATGAATCCGCCAAACATTATGTTCAGCAAAAGAAGCCAGGCATAAAAGATTATGTTCTGTATGAATCTTACACATAAATCGTAAAACAAGCAAAACTTGCCTATGGTCTTAAGAGTCAGGATGAAGTTTTCCATTGAGTGGGCAGGTTTCCAGGGAACAGGCGTGGGGCGAGGCACGTGGGAGACAATGTTTCTGGGATGCCCATGATGTTCTGCTTGCTGTTTCCATGGGCATATTCACTTTGTAAAAATTCATCAGGCTGTATTATTATGATTCGCGCTTGTATCTATTAATAAAGATTTCATTTAATATTTTCATTTGTGTGCGTTTCTGGTATAGTCCATGTATTATTTTGTTTTGCTCCCTTATATGTAGTATATTTGCTATCCGGTGTGTACAGGCATAAAATGTGTATATTTTGAAAATATTTTTGTAGTTATGAAGATAAACATGAGTACACAGAACGTAATGCTAAGCCAAAACAGGATTGGTAAACTTTTTACCACACAAAATCAAACAGTAAACTCTAAACTGTTAGGACACTTCCTTCACTCTATAAGTAAGTAAATAAGTAATTAAATATTAGAATTAAAGGTGATTTTATATATCTGCGTATCTCTATCTACATCTTTCTATATCACTATCTTTCTATTGTCTTTCTTTTCTTTCTTTCTCTTTCTTTCTTTCTTTCTTTCCTTCTTTCTTTCTTTCATCTATTTATTTGTCTGTCATCTATCTCTTTCTCTTTAATTCCAGTATGTCTTTAAATATTAAACGTGAAAAAAACATTAAAACATTTTATTTATGAGAATGAGATTTAAGTCATTAAGACATTTTATTTATTAGAAACTAGATTTTAGACCTCTGAATTACATCCCTAAATGAAGTAATTTCAATATCAAGTACAGAGTATACTGGTTCAGGGTGGATGTTCAATAAATATTTGTTACATGTTGAAAGAAAAAAGACATCAAAAGTTTTTATCTCTATATAGCTGCTATGTATAAAAGAAGTAGTGTTTTAAAATATCCAAGAGGAAATTCACAGAAGGAACAATATAATTACAAATCTAAAAAGAAAAAGCAAATACCTTTTTGTTAAATTCTGAGATATTAATATAGAAATAAGGCAACTTGAAAATATAATATGCGTATTGTGTCTAAATAAAAAAGTAAATGGAAAAGAATGTGTTGGAGCCACATATGAAACAATGTGAACAGGCTAACATAAAATATGTTTTGAATAAAATGTGATATAATCACTTATCTTGCCTCTTGGAATTCATTTTCCCCCAAAATAGACTGCAACTATCAGAGACATTTTATATAGTATTTTAATCTCCTAAAAAGTTATTTTGAAACTTTGCTTTTGCCTTTACTCTGGAAGTGATATGTAAGGTGGTAGGTAACTTTAATCATATCATTTCATTTATTATTAATGGATAGAATTATCTAGTCCTTGACAATATATTACAATTTGATCCCTCTGATGTTCAAAACATAGGAGTCTTTTTTTTCTGAGGCATTTAAAAGTTTAATAGAGAATGCTAATTACAAAAACATTGTACCAATTTGCACTCTTATTTCTCCACATTCTTGCCCACACTGTATATCACCAATCTTTCTTATTTTGGGGAATTACTTTAGCAAAAGATGGTATGTCATTGTTTTTTATTTGTTTGTTTTGGTTTGGTTTTTTTGCACGTTAAATATTTTATTTTATTTTTTTTTATTGAAGTATAGTTTGATTGATTGATTGATTAATTGATTGATTTTTGGCTGCGTTGGGTCTTCATTGCTGCGCGCGGGCTTTCTCTAGTTGCGGCGAGTAGGGGCTACTCTTCGTTTCTGTGCGCAGGCTTCTCGTGGTAGCTTCTCTTGTTGCAGAGCACAGGGCTCTAGGCACGCGGGCTCAGTAGTTGTGGTGCATGGGCTTAGCTGCTCAATGGCATGTGGGATCTTCCCGGACCAGGGCTCGAACCCGTTTCCCCTGCATTGGCAGGTGGATTATTAACCACTGTGCCACCAGGAAAGTCCCAGTATAGTTGATTTACAATGTTGTGTTAGTTTCAGGTGTACAGCAAAGTGATTCAGATATATATATATATATATATATTCTTTTTCATACTTCTTCTCTTATAGGTTATTACAAAATATTGAGTATACTTCTCTGTGCTATACAGTAGGTCCTTGTTGGGTATCTATTTTATATGTAGTAGTGTGTATATGTTAACCCCAAACTCCTAATTTATCCCTCCTCCTCTTTCCCCTTTGGTAACCATAAGTTTATTTTCTATGTCTGTGGGTCTATTTCTGTTTTGTATATAAGTTCATTTGTATCATCTTTTTTTTAGATTCCATAAATAAATGATATCATATGATACTTGTCTTTCTCTGTCTGACTTACTTCATTTAGTATGATAATCTCTAGGTTCACCCATGTTGCTGCAAATAGCATTATTTCATTCTTTTTTACGGCTGAGTAACATTCCATTGTATTGACATATATATACCACCTCTTCCTTATCCATTCATCTGTCAGTGGACATTTAGGTGGTTTCCATGTCTTGGCTATTGTGAATAGTGCTGCAGTGAACATTGAGGTGCATGTATATTTTTGAATTATGGTTTTCTCTGGATATATGCCCAGGAGTAGGATTGCTGGATCATATGGTAGCTCTATTTTTAATTTTTTGAGGAACCGCCATACTGTTCTCCATAATAGCTACACCAATTTACATTCCCACCAACAGTGTAGGTGGGTTCCCTTTTCTCCACACCCTCTCCAGCATTTATTTTTTGTAGACACTTTGATGATGGCCATTCTGATTGGTGTGAGGTGATACCTCATTGTAGTTTTGATTTGCATTTCTCTAATATTTAGCAATGTTGAGCATCTTTTCATGTGTCTTTTGGCCATCTGTATGTTTACTTTGGAGAAATGTCTATTTAGATCTTCTGCCTATTTTTTGATTGGGTTGTTTGATTTTTTGATATTGAGCTATATGAGTTGTTTGTATACCTTGGAGATTAATCCCTTGTTGCTCACATCATTTGCAAATATTTTCTCCCATTCTGTAGGAAGCTTTATTAGTAGACAACATATGCTAGAGTTGCTCAGGAAATTGATGACCTCAAAGTTCATCTTGAGATATGGAATTGATCACTGGACAGATTTTCTCATTAGTTAAACATCACTGAAACTGCACCTAATCATGATAATACATCACATTCATCTATTCTCTTTGTATAATTTTGAAGTTTAAAGTACAATATGTCCTTGTATCCACAGGTTCCCCATCAGCTGATTTAACCAACTGCCAATTAAGTTAGTTGAATCAACAGATGGACTTGGTTGGATCAGAAGCTGCAGAACCTGGAGATACCTAGGGCTGACTATGCTATGCCATTGTATATAAGGGACTTGAGCATCTGCGGATTTTGATATCTGCAGGTATCAGGGGGAACCAAACTCCCATGGATATGGAGACAAACAATTGAACTTGAGATGTCTGTGTATATATGCCAGTGATTTCTTCTTTTAATTTGATTTAATCTCCTTTGTTTTCGGCATGGACCAACTAGATTGTTGAAATTTATTAAGGTGTTAATTTAAGTTATATGACTCTTCAGCATTAATAAAAATGAATAAATTTCATTATCCTGCATTTTTGCATTATGGACTACATTCAAGTCATCTGAAATGTTAATTTAGAATGTACATAACATATTTTATACAATGGCCGACTGGAGAGAAAATGTTGAAGCAAATGTGATCTACATCTGGTATTTCTACAACTACTGAACTATATTAAATTTAAAATTCCTTAACTACATTTAAAAATTAAGGTTTTTTTTCCTACAATTCATAATCTCTTGTAAAATATGTTGTGTGAAAAATTTGCTAGTATTCCTGCTTTGCTTCTTAGGTATTTACAAAATCATCATTAACATTGTTTACACTCTAGGATGACAGGATCTCCTTAGATTATAATTATATTTCTCTTTACTTCAAGTTTTAAATATGCTTCATATTGACATTCATACCACATATTAATACATAAAATTGCCCCTTTTAAACCTACATAAAGCATTATATTCTATAATTAATACACTTATATGATCTTTGTGGAAACTTCATTTTTGTTACTTGGAACCCTATTGTGACATTAAAAAGATAAGAAAATAGAGAAGACATGTCTCTTCCATGATATCTTGTGTTTGAGTTCATATTTACAGCTTTATTAATGTGACAGGTATAATGAAATTGCAAGAAAATCAAGCACAAACTTGAAATATGTAAAAGTTATGGAGCACACTACCATAATGTTCAACTCCTTTATGTATTATTATAATTCTGATTGTTCTCTCCTGTGACAAGCATTATAATGAGAAGGAAAAATGTACAAAATTAATTTATTCTGAAGACAAAGATAATAATGAGGTGAGATGAGAGAATACACTTAAAATTTCTAACTGTCATTGTGTAAGTTGTACAGTTTCTATACTTCAGGACTTGATAAAATAAATTCTAATTTTATTTTAATTGTGATATGATTCAACAACAGGATTTGGTAGGAGCAAGAATTTTCTAATAGAGTATATCTCAGTTATAATTCTTATTTTTTTCTACAGAATTAAGGAAATTTTTTGGCAATGTAAATGTGATAGATAGTCACATATGTGCAGTGTCCAAGATAGGGCATTTTACTCTATTTTTGGCTAATGATTTTATCTGAACTCTAAAAATGTTTACATACATGGAAATGTTTTGTTCCTTGATGACAGATTTTGTATACCTTTCTTTCCTGTTCTCATGGAAGCAAAGTTGTCCTAAAATATATATGCATATGACTAAGAATAATAATAGCTAACAATTTTAATGCCCTAGACATTGAATTAATTGCTTATTTAATTTCCAAACCGGTTTATAGGATGGGTGCTAATATAATTCCTACTTAGTTATAGAAAGATACTTTAACCAGGCCACTTAGCTGTTATATGACAGAGCTAGGATTCAAAACCAGAATTTAGAGTTCCAGAGCCCATATGCTTAACCACTCTACTATACTGTTCCTGGTCAACATGACTCATATTCATGTTTTCACAGACTATCATATGTTGAGATCTGTGATTACCATGCTGGCAGATTTCAAAATTCCCTACTTTTATTTTACTTATTAGTATTAAGATGAAATATGATAACCCTGGAATGAAATAGCAGTTACCACCTTTTCATAAAAGAAATGATGTCACAAGTGTTTATATCATCCTCAAATGCCCCTCACTTGCCTTAATAATATTCATAAGTTAGAATTTATGGATATTTCTTTACCTTCCTAGCCTGTTAACAAAATGCAATTCTAAGCCATTTTAGATTACATAACAGACATATTGTTAACAATCTTTTTTCCACTGACATGAGTTTATCATTTACATGATTATTCATAGGAGTTGTCACAGCTAATACTTAAGCAAGGTGTAGTTGGAAAAAATTAAAGACTTTGAGAGTTATAAAGCTCATTTTATGTCAATCTCTTACACACTACCATATTTAAAATAGATAACCAGCAAGGACCTACTGTATAGCACAGGGAACTCTGCTCAATATTCGGTAATAACTTAAATGGAAAAAGAATTTGAAAAAGAATAGATACATGTATATGTATAACTAAATCACTTTGCTGTACACCTAAAACTAACACAACATTGTTAATCAACTATGCTCCAATATAAAATACAAATTTAAAAAAAACAAAAATAAAGCAACCACCTCAAAAAGAATAAAAGCTCATTTTAAAATTTTTATATACCACTTTTTTATAATTAATTTTTATTGGAGTATAGTTGATTTACAATGTTGTGTTAGTTTCAGGTGTATAGCAAAGTGAATCAGTTATACATATACATATATTCACTCTTTTTAGATCTTTTCCCATACAGGTCATTACAGCGTGTTTAGTAGAGTTCCCTGTGCTATACAATAGGTTCTTATTTGTTATCTTTTATGTATAGTAGTGTGTATATGTCAATCCCCATCTCCCAAGTTATCCCTCCCCACCCTTCCCCTTTGGTAACCATAAGTTTGCTTTCTACAACTGTGACTCTGAAAACAATGTATTAACTTGTTGGGGGATTTATCAGAATAAGATGGTAAAGGCATTCTCTAACCATAGATATGATATCACTCTCTTTTTGTAAAGATAGGTGTTCTCCCCAGATAATTCTTACTAATATCTGAACCAAATAATCTTTACAACTAGGTACATGTATTGTATGTATATATAATATATAAAATACAAGTGAAGTGTAGATTATGAGAAGCCACATGTTCTCCATAGCTTTGTCTTAGAGGAGAGTGCCATGGAATTTGGTTAAAAAAGTGAAAATATTGTAAGTAAACAATTGCTATGAATAATACGTGGTGCTTTGTAAGAATAGCCAATCTTCAGAATCTACACTTTATATTTTTCTGTTGTTATTATCTGTAGAGACTAATATCTGAATTACTACTTAATTAAAACTGTATTTTATTTGTCCAACACTTACAATGACAGATATATTTATATACACACACACACACACACACACACGTGTGTATAGACACTGGATATTTTCTGAAACATTATAAAATAAAAAGGTATTTGTTTATTGCCGTCATGCAAATGGCCAAATAGATATCACTCTTCTGAGCCCTTCAGAAATGTGCATTGCTGTTAGAAGTCTTACATTCTAATGTCCATTCCAGAATCACCTCTATAAATGTAAAAGAAAAACACATTGGTAATATTTTAAAACTTGTCTCGCAGGAGACTGAGAAAGGAAATATGTGGGTTACAATTTATCTTTTTGAGTGATTTTTTTTTAAAGGAAATAGATTTCACACTATTTGGTCTACATGCACAGCAGCATACAGGTACTTATTTATCAGAAAGGCCAAAAAATAAAAATTAAAAAAAGGACAGGAAAGAGAATTGAAAATCTAAACTTTAAGAATAATTTCAGGCAGGGCTTTGCCTACAAAACTTCTCATGTATTTTCATGATCAAGCTTGAGATCGTGACCAAAAAATGATATTTATATTGAAAGGGTCTTAAGCATTTTGGAGAGATACTTTTCATTAGGATATTGTTATTTATTATTTGCAGCCAAGAATGTAATTTTGGATACATTCATTAAATCTCAAAAATTCCCTATAGGATCCAAGCCGAGAGATTTGGATTTGATATACTTAACATTAGAGAGTGTATTTAAATGTGACTTTGGTTAAAGTTTACATCTATCTCCTTAAACTATTTATGCTTCTTCTAACTAGGAAGGATTTAACTCTAAGCAACTTAGAATTTGTTTTAAACGTTTAAAGGGATGTCACTGGTTTCATTGTCTAATGGCAGCAGAGCTTGAAATAATTTAAGCATGAATATAGTGTTGTGATTACGAGCACAGGTTATTAACACAACTACATGAATTACAATAATGATAATTTATGTAAGGTGTCATGCCTCAGCTTCTTTATTTCTAATACGTTGATAATAATACCAACTTAGTATTTTGTGTGACTATTATGTGAATTCGTCATGCAAAGCACTCAGGGCAGAATCCAATACACAAAACTTTAGTTATTGAGATTCTGTCTGAGGTTTTGGATTCCCTGTACTATTGCAAATCCATTGGAATTATCCTCTCACCAACTGAGTTGACCCATGCAAACTTTTGCATGTTATACATACTACAGTTTTTCATCTCTAGGCCTGGAGGGAGTCAAACAAAATAATACAACACCTAGGACAAAAATTTGAAGTCCAAATCTTTGTAATTTTACAAGGAAAAGAAGAAATTTTTTAAAATAAAAAATCTTCTCTTTATCATATAAAGTATTGTAGAAATCACCTTTTGTTCAAATACTTCTTTGTTGTATTTTTATACTAATTACTGACCAATATTACGTGGGTATTTCTAGAAAGTGCAGAATCAATAACCTTTATTTCCAGAATATACCTGTCATTTCCCTTTTTACCTTTGTAGACAGGAAATCTGTAATCCTCTGACCACGTATCACCAGGTACTCCGATCTGTCACTTTTGCTAAAACTGTGGTGTTGCTCGTATTCCTTGAACTTGCCTCACTTATATGCATCCTTTAGTATATCAGTGATGGAAACAATAGTGCAAATTCTGAAAATTAATTTTCTATAACATAAAGCATGCATTTGAAATGGCTTCAACAAAGTCATCTAAGGTTGTGATTATTAAGAATTAAGATAATGCTGATTGATATTAAATTCAAACTAAGAATATACACCTATTCCCTGTATTAAATTATTCCTAGGATTTTTAGTTCAAATTATCATAATTGTTCATATGGTAGAACTTTGCATTGTTATTCTTCAATTTTTGTATTCTTGCAAAATTTGAAAAAAAAACTAAGCAAAACTCTTTAGAAAATTCATTATTCAAGTTAACTATTACTTTTTTATATACACTTATGACTAAAATTTTTCATCAAGACATTAAATAAGCAAGTGACAGGCAAATGTGTCTTCTATGAAATGCCTTTTAAGTTTTATAGACTTGAAAATATGGAATTGTATAACTAATTTCTATTTTTCAAACTTATCTTTAGGTTTTAAGACAAGTTAACTCTCTAGAGAGATTAGAAGGAAAAAATAACATTTGCAAAAAGCAAATATCAGGAGCCAGATAAAAGGATTGAGAATAAATCAGGTTGCATATAAGTTAGAAAATATTATTTTTCTGAAATACGTGATCTTAAGTCACAATTAAATCCTCAGGATTTTATTTTTATTTTATGGGGGAGATAACTCTTAAAAAATAAAGAAAACTTGCTCTAGGCACTCCATTAGCTATCTAACTAAATATCTTAACTTTGTCATTGACAGGGAGTATTCTGTGATTCTTATCCTGCCAATAGGCATGAACTTTACTAGTATTGCCCCATTTAAAAAAAAAAAAAAACTGTATATTGTAACCCAGCTTGTGATAATTGTCCATTATTATGCAATATTGGTAGTTTCTATAATTTCATCATTAAAGTATTTTTAATAAAAATACTAAATATATTATGAGAAATAAAAGCACTGAGTGACTAGTAAGCAGAGATGATTCATTCATTCATTCATTCACTCATTCATGTATTTAGCAACATGCATTATGGTATCCTAATGAACTTTTGTAATTTACTAAGTGCCCAGGTATACCAAGACAAACAAAGCATGTCCTAAATAGCTTATAATCAAATAAATCAGGGTTCTACAAATAATTACAGCAAATTAGTTAAGAGCTAAAATATGCATATTCTAGGTGTCCTGAAAGAGCTCAAACAAATATGAGCACCAACTAAATGCCAGAATATACAAATACAAGTTTATTCATTTGCTTAGTATTTCTTTCTTTGTCTCTTTCTCTCTCTAGGTATGTGTAGATATGTAGGTATAGAGAAATAGATTTATGAAATATGGAAGTTTAAAAATATGTTCTTTTACATTTCTTTTGCGTGTTTGTCTAATGTGATGTTGTTGCCTGTATCCTTCATCTGGTTAGATCTCATTTACTTAAATTGAAAAGACAGTTTCTGCTCTTGGTGAGTTAACAGACTTGCGGGGATACACATATATACAGACTTACAATAAATGTATTGCTGGTAAAGCTCTTAGAAACAGATACTAAGTTAGGTTTTGTATCAACCTGTTTAGAAAAGGAGAGTAAGCAGGCCTGGGCAGAAGACTAAGTAGAAATGTCAATATGTTTAGTTTGAAGAGTCTGGGAGATATTTATGTTTACCTTAACATAAAGCTCAACACAAAGATATTTATAATCAATATTTAACACTGGAAATGAAGTGGGAGTCTAGGGAAAAGGGCATTCATAGCACGGTGATACTAGTTACAACAAGCTAACAGAGCAACTAGAAGTTTAAGAAATAGGGAAAGAGACAACCCAGAGGGGGGAGCCCTAGTAGGATCAGAGACAACACTGGGGTTTGGAAAGGCTGTGTTCGGTCAGGAGCAATCAGGTTTGAGCCACACACAGATCCACAAAGGGTTCACCTAAGCACAACCTTGACCAAACACTGGCTGAACAATATGATATTCTGACATAGAGGCAACTCCTAGGAAGAGTGACTTAAAAATACAGTCACACAGATCCCTGTAGTCTGGAAGGCTGTGTGTATGACCAAGACTGAGCCCTTTCAAAGGTAATCAGAGAGGGAGAATCCAATCTATTAGTCCTTAGATGAAAATAGAGAAAAAAAAAAAGTAAACTTGAACTGTGAGAGCAGCCTCCAAGCTATTACACATTCAATGGTAACGGGTGAAAATCTAACTGGTTAAAGGGTCTTAAGCACAACAATCTTTGACCAATAAATGGCGTATGTTGTTCCAGAGCTAAAATATAAAAACATGAAAAATATCTGAGGAAGTGCATCAGAGACTTCACACTGTGGGGGAAATAGATTACAGAGAGTTGTTTCAGCCAAGTCACTAAACAAAGAAGTGACCAGAAAAACAGCAACATCAAAATCAAACCCTGGGAAGGAAGGAGCCTAGGGGACCATGATCCAGAATTGTTAAATGTATTTTCTAAAAGGTTCATTTTTCAAGTAAAAATTGTGAGACATACAAAGAGACAGGAAAGCGTGATCCACATATAGGGGAAAATGAAGGCTTATTAACACTGCTTAATGAAGAGGGCCAGATGTTAGACTTTGCAGACAAAATCTTCAAAGCCATAATAGATGGAAGGTTGCCCCATGTTTATGAATTAGGGTAATGAATATTGTTAATATGGCAAGAATCCCCAGATTAGCCTACAGATTCAATTCAGTCACTATCAAAATCCCAGCTGGCTTTTTGTGTTTTTGTTGTTTCCAGAAATGGACAAGCTGATCCTAAAATTCATATAGAAATACAAGGGGCCAGAATAGTCAAAAGAATCAATTAAAACCAGTATTCGTGAGAATTTGACTTACAGAGTGGTATATTCTTTAGAGGACAAAATTCTTATCTGTGAACAGGAATCATTTGCCTTGTTGTGGGCAGGAGAAATTTCTATCACTTTAGGTTTACTGTAACTTTAACCATACAGGATTGTAAAATAGCCTAGTCAATAGCAAATCAGTCTGAAGTGCACACGTCTATGGAATCATATTCCCTTGAGGGTCTTTCAGAAAATGCACAGCACTCTTCTCTTTTCAGAAGAATTTTTTTGTGCCCATTTCCATATGTTTTTATCCAGGTATAGCAAGTGATTTAAATGGGTAAGGCTTTGATGGAATGAATTTGTATATTATTAAGAAAGGCCTAAGGTAAAGAAAGAAAGCTGCCAAAAGAAAATGGAGCTTGCCAACCCTTAATTAGCTTCAGGCCAATTAAGAAACTAGGTTGTTTGTCACTGTCAATTAAGAATATATCGACCCTTTGTATTACCAGATTCCCCATTTGCAGATTCAACCAACTGTGATCAAAATATTTGGAAAAAAAATTCAGAAAGCTTCAAAAACCAAAACTTGAATTTGCTATGTGTCAGCAAGTATTTACATAACATATGCATTTCATTAGGTATTATAAGTAATCTAGGGGTGATTTAAAGTATATGGGAGGATGTGCACAGGTTATATGCAAATACTGAACCATTTTGTACAAATGACTTGAGAGGTCACAGATTTTGGTACCTTGCAGGGATGGGGGTGGTCCTGGAACCAGTCCCCCGTGGGTCCTGAGGGAGCATTCTACTACCCTTCCCTATCCCCCTACTAATTTGTCTAAATACGTGTGGTTCAGTAGAGGTGAAAGTGCCTGTTCTGGTCATTTCAATAGTAAATAGGTATACCGAGAGCTCACATTGGTGAGAATATTGAAGACGTCATTTGCCCTGGGAAGCAGACCCCTGCAAAGACAAAGGGACTTAGAACACTAGAGACGTATCTCTGTGGCATGAAACTGGGCATTGCCCACCTTGCTTAGGAATCCCAAGGGGCAAAAGCCAGACCAAATGATTTGAATGTGGTGCAAAGAGGGATGGACACAGAGAGTGAGTCCACGGTGTTAGGCTTAGGCCTTAATTCCTGTATAAGTACTTTAAGTGCAAAAAAGGATAACTAATGTAAAGACAAATGTTAATGGACTATCGCTACAGCTGGTAATTAGGTACAGCAAAAATCATGAAGGTGAAATGTGATGCCTGAAACTAGGAAAATGTCCTATTAGAGTAAGTTGCCTTGTAAAAGGGCAAATGGTAGACCCACTTGAATAACTACACACAAGCATGGGACAAAAAAATCTGTAAATGCTTATAAATTAACTCCAGGGGAGAGGACATCTAATAACCTTATTATTCTTTTACTAATCTGACAATATTTGTAAAAAAAAAGTTCCATTCCTCTAGGATTTAGCAACTTTGAAAAGGTAGATATGAATCTATATCTAGAATTATTTCTCAGTATTCTTAAATAATAATTAGTTTATCTAAAGTCAATGACCCATGCTCCTAAAGAAATGCATTATTTAATATTCATATTACAGATTTAATATTTAAATGATTAAAACATATAGTATATATGTTTATATATATGTCATAGTATATAGATATACATTTATAGTTTATAGACGTAACTTTTATTACATAAGAATGAAATATTTTGCAAGCACAATGAATAATTTAATTCTGGTGATTTTAATATGGTTGACAATTTTGGAAAGTAGGTTATTGCTTTTGAAGTGGCTAAAATTATTTTCTGAAATGCAGTTTGAAAGCACCTAAAAAACAAGGAACAAATAACATGCAGATGCCATGAACAGAGGCTTGCAAACTGGTGGCAAGTAGGCTGAATTCAGCTCCTAAAACAGGTTTGGTTCATAAAGGTCAGGATTCTACTGATTTTTAACTTTAATTATTTGATTATGCACACATTCCCCAATATTCTAGTTTGAATCACTCCTTATTTTCTTAATTCTAATAAGTTTCACTCATTTGCATTTACTTCTTGGACCCTATTTTCATTTGCATTTGATACTCCTGCCTGAGCCCCTTATTTTCTGGAAGGAAATAATTACCAGTAGATTTGCAGAATAAGAGTGTCAACCCACCCCAGAGGCTACTGAGATTTTCAAATTAGGAGGCTGGTATTGATATTTCCTTTTCCTCTCCTCCAGGTCACACAATAATAAGGGCAATAGTAACATCTAGTTCATGCATATTCGTTACCAGTCCTCTGTGGTAGGTTTCGTGATTAGTACCAACGTATAAATAAGGAAACTGAGACACTAATTACTTTCTCAAATTATTAAGTGATGGAGCCAGGATCCTAACATGGGTAATGGCACCAAGACCTTTGCTCTTCAGTACTTCTCTATTTGACAGCAGTCAATGCACTGATAAAGCACCCAGTGACTCACAGGCAATCTTAGTAATAATTGTACAGCTATAAGCACTTACTATGGACTGGGAACTGTACTAATCACTCCGCAAAAATTATGTCACTTAACCATCATCCAAACTTATGAAGTATGTATTTTTATTATCTCTGTTTTACTGACGAGAAAACTAAGGCACGGGGAAGTTATTGGCCAGCTCAAGGTCATATAGGAGATAAGGGGCATAGCCAAAATTTTAATTCATTCAGTCTAGCTCCAGAGCTTGTGTTCTGAGGGTTATCTTTATATTTATTTTAAGACATTGCAAGTAATCTGTGAAGCAGGAATATGTCATCACAGAAATATGTCCTACAAGTTATTTATTATTTTAATCTCTGTAGATACTTATGTGCGAAAATAGATTTTCTTAGCCAAACAATGCTTGATCTATTGCTGGAGTGTGTAGCCTCTGATTTAAAGGACGCTCCATACTGTTCCACGTTCCAACTTTAGAGTCATTTTTTTTTTTTTATTCAGGCAGAAAGTCACTTAAAAACACAAATACTTTATTTCAGAGGCATTATTGAGTTTATCACTCATATAAAGACTAGGTACCTGGTAGGGTAAGGCAGCAACACAGGTCTTTCTTGATACGCACAACAGTAAAGTTTCAGATACCAAAGTCTCTGGGTCCTGGAGAAAATAAGTAGTATCACCAACAACTATCAAGTGTACTATTTGTGGGTCTATTTTATTAATGACAGAAGAACAGGAAGGTGAACAACCTCAGGCTTACATTATCTGTCTGGTTCATTTGGCATTTTGTTTTTTAAATATTTTATTTATAAAATGAAGTAAGCAAGATCAGGGAAACTAATCCCAGTTTGTTTGAAGCTTTCCCTGTCTGAAATTTCAGTGTCCCAGGAGCTCCCTCAGTCCTGAGGATGGTTGTTCACTATGAATTGGGCTATTCTGAAGGCAGGTAAAAACCTTAGTGGAATTTACTGCTTTCCTGCCCAATCTCATGTTTCGTCCAAAGGACAAAGTTTGTAACTATAGGAAGTATGGGCAAATGCCCACCAAGACTCAGGTGAACATGTAGTAATATGCCTAGATGCACTGGAAATTGAAATAGAAATGTTCCTCTCCAAATCAGCTTGGTTTATTATCAAGTAGTCTCCACATGGTCTAATTAAATGTTTTAACATTTTAATAAGGTCAGCATAATTTGTTCACTAAGATGATGAAATAAATAACTGCCTAATCCATTTCTAAATTGTTGCTGCCTTTATTTTCATGTAATGTCTTATCATAAAGAGATAGGGGGAAACTAAAACCCTTGAAAGTCTCAATGAGCACTCAAGGAAAGCATATATCATGCTTCATATCCTAGGAAATGCAAGAGTAACTCTTCTTACCATAGCATACCCTTATCATAACATTAACATTCTAGCCCCTTGTCAAGTATTATGCTCCTTTGAAGTCTAAAATTAAATTCATTGTTAGTTCACTTTAATGACCTTAGTCATGCCCCTAGTAAATAAGAACTTCTTTATGTGACTATTGCATAGATCTCTGTTTAACATACAGCTAACCTAAAACGGCAGTGTTCAGTGACTCATATCTGGGTGATTATTTTGTTGCTAATAACCTGCTTCTCCGAGGAATAAACCTGTACTTTGAACCATGATGATTCTTAAAAGTAGCAAAACCTGTGGGGAAAACAACATTTATAGTTGAAAATATTGATTTATGTATGCCAGAACTTGGTTTCAGGTGTTATTACATTTCACCTGTATGAAATAAGAAAATGAGTTTTCATCAGTAGAACCTATTATTTGGAATGAATTGGACTTGCGGAATTAAAAGAAGATAGTCAATATACCTTACACCTATACTGTGAAATTCAATCTTAAGTTACCTTCTTAAAAAGAAACTATGAGGTAATTTTCTTCAAATAATACCAGGCTCCACGAATAGCATGTCTTCAAATGTAATACTGAAAACTATGCACTATTAATCATTATTTCTATATCATATTTTACTTAATGAATTTCAGTTATTCCATATAAGTATTGCTGTCATTCAACAGACCTGGTTCTTTATTAGTTATTTGTTTTTTGGACCAGGCATGAACTAAACACCTAGCTGCTAGGGACCAGGACATTTTTCTGAGGAATCACAGGTTATGCAATGGCAGCTCAAGGAATGCCGTTCACACAACTGAACTTGACTTTGTTCTAGGTATGATATTGGCAAAGAAACCATCTTACCAGGGAGAAACCATCTTACCAGGGATAGTTTAAATGTTTCAGGATCAAAGTCAACTATCAACTGTATTTAAGTTACAATTGAATGTTACTTTAAGTAAGTAAAATAGAACACTTGTTATTCAAAGTCCCCTAATATTCTTATAGTTTGGTAATATTTAACACACTGTATATGTATTTTGTAACTGAAACAGGATGATGTGTAAGTCAGTAACCATATGTTTCACTTAGGGGGGTGGTCAATGAATTTATTTAAAAATATTTTCATCTTTTGATGGATATTTTAGCAAAAGATGCACATAAACATTACCCGGAAAACAGACATGGATATCAATAGAAAGAAGTATATCACTTACATTAATTCAACCTTTTGTATTAATTACTCATCCAGTTCTGTCTAGTTTATGGTCAAGTAGGAATTAAAGTGTTTTTTGTTGTTGTTGTTGTTTTAAGTTTTATGGCTTGAAGAGGCATATATTTTGTTTGGGGTAACCTGTAATATATTTAATCAGTGAGGGTAAAAAAGGAGGAGAATTTAAGTTTATTTTTGAGCCCTTCTGAGGAGCCAAAATTTTTACATATTTTATTTAATTTTCAGAGAACCCAATAAATCAGATATAATACTTTTTCCCTCTTATGTACAAGTGAGCGCGCTCTAAAAGGGAAACTAACATGCTAGAGATCACATATTTTAAAGAAGACAAACGGTTCAAAACATGGCCGTTCAGACTCAGATCCTTTCTTTATTTACTCTGTTAGATCAGCAACCAGATACAGTCTTTGCATTGTCATTATTTCGAAGGATTAATCCAGATGTATGTGTTTGAATATGTGTCTTATTGCAAAAATTTAGAACTATGTCTTAGAATGAAGGAATAGAGTGGGATATATATTAATTCCAATCATTTTTCAATGCAGAGATTTTGTACCTGTCAATAGAGCTCGTTCTCACCAGATTTCTGAGATGTAAAACAGACCTCAGTCATCCAAAAGTCTTGGAGATTTCTTAAGGCTGAACTGGGAAACACTGAAGTTCCCCCTTCTCTGTTGCAAAACTGCCCTGTGCTCTCCACACCAAGGTGATAATATAGAATAGATGTGGAAGTGTTTAGTAGGCAAAGGCTGTTTTTGTGTATTTTTCCCAGCAAACATTAGGAATTTCTATTTATTGATACAGATTTAGATTTACTGTGCTTATAAGATATGAACAAACACCATACAAATAAATTTAACATATATCCAAGAGTCATAGAAAAAATATCCATCACCTCATAGAGTATAAACTGTTGTTTCTGGAATCCAAGAGGAAAGAGAATTCAACCATTCCTTTATCATACTCAGAAAAGTCAAACTTTTGGAGGAATTTCTATCGTATTCCAGTGGGCTACAAAGCATGCAATTTTAAAGTCCCACCTAGCCCAAGCTGCTCTTGCCTTAACATCTTGGGTTGTTGTTAAAGATACCTACAAAAAATGTCAGGGAGACTGACACTGCATAAGCTTCCTTTCTTTTCTCTGACTGAAGATAACAAAGTTGAAATATATGAAAATTATACTTAAAAAAAAAAAAGAATGTGATTTCATGCAAGCTACCAAAAGCCTCTCAGCATCAGTGTACTCATATGTAAAATAAGCATTGATATATTTTTCAAGAGTTCATTGTGAGACTGTAATGAGATAATTTATTACAGCACTAAGCCTAGGGGTTGGCACAGAGTATTTCTGTCTTCTAATATAATTTCCTACCAACTAATTTATGCCTGCATTTCATTAAAATATACTGGCTATTTTAGGTTTTCAATTCAGATATTAAATATTTCAATGGTTCATAGTTGTAATTGATATTTTATATCTATTTTACATTGTAATGTTCAAAATACATGTGATTTATACTTTTAACAAACTTACTAAACAATTAAAAATGATCAGTTTATGTAATAAAGGAAGGTTGTTAGCAAAATTGTTATTTCACTTCTGTACAATATAAAGGAGTAAAGATGTTGACAAATTAAAAACAAACTGAAGTATAATTAATAAAAAAACTATACTCTTTGGAAAAAAATGGAGTGTGGTAGAACACTCATATATTTATGCTGTACCTTACTTGTAACTTATCAAGTATTGATTATTTTCATTTAAGTTATTGATTCAAGGCTGTGGTCTACCTGATATATCTGTAACTAAGAAACCATTTGAGAAGGTTCTTATTCCGCCATCAAAATGAATCATGCTTGTAATATCTTAGACAATGAAAGGTGATAAATTCCCACACATAAAGCACACGTCAATTTCTGTGCAGGTACTCATATCTGTATTCACTGTAAAAGTTTTTACAATCATAACTTCATTGAGTGTCTTCAGTAAATCTTTAACAATTTTCAATATTTATCTTTTTATCATTTCTCATTGTTTTAACTTTGGATTTCTTTATTATTCTTGTTATGTATGGAATGAATTTTTACAAATTCCTGAGAACATAATTTTCATATCATTAATTGGTGTTTGCACTTTATGATAGTATATGTATGCTTGCATTATACTTTCTTTCATTCTCTCATCTATTCTTATCAAAATAACATATTGATAGAAGTGACCTCCATGGAGAAAATTGAAATATAATGGATACTTGATGCTACTGTCTATTCATTGAAATCTATGTGTACCAATAACAGTTGTTCTATTTATCGATGAAATACTTCATTTAAAAAAAGAAAAGAAAAGAAAAACAAGAGGAACTTATGCATGGGAGCATAGAGAGCATATTTTACTGGGATATCTCAGTATGCAGGACAAAGAAAGTTTGGACACAGAAAAGTCCTAAAAGTATGCATTATTAAAGTCATCAAGTATAACTGCACGATTATTTTTAATGCATAGAATAGGTGGTATCCCAGATGAATTACACGGTGAAATAGTCTTGCCGTATTAACTATGTGTTTGTATTACACATTAAGATTTTAAAAAGTAAATCTCGTCTCTCTCTCTCTCTCTCTCTCTTCTCTCTCCCTCTCTCTCTCTTTCTGTCTCCCCACCCCCCCCACACACACACATACTCGTCAGTATTTTATAAGTGCACATTAGCTTCACAAGTTTCCATTGGTTTCTACTTCATCAGCTATTTGAGGCTCTGTTATTAGATACTTGGACAAATAAGTTCATTAGATATTCTGGATGACTTGAGTTCTTTATCATTATGAAGTGTCCCACTTTATTCCTAGTAATATGTCTTGTTCTGAAGTCTAGTTTTTCTAATATTTTTCTAAATTAATTTTTATTGGCATATAGTTGCTTTACAATGTTGTGTTAGTTTCTACTGTAAAGTGATTCAGCTATACGTATATAAACATCCCCTCTTTTTTGGATTTCCTTCCCATTTAGGTCACTGCTGAGCACTGAGTAGAGTTCCCTGTGCTGTGCAGTAGATTCTCATTAGCTATCTATTTTATACATAGTATCAATAGTGTATATATGTTAATCCCAATCTCCCAATTCCTCCCACCTCCCCTTTTCCCCCTTGGTATCCATATGCTTGTTCTGTACGTCTGTGTCTCTATTTCTGCTTTGCACATAAGATCACCTATACCATTTTTCTGGATTCCACATATGTGTGTTAATATACAATATTTGTTTTTCTCTTTCTGACTTAATTCACTCTGTATGACAGTCTCTAGGTTCATCCACATCTCTACAAATGACCCAATTTCGTTCCTTTTTATGGCTGAGTAATATTCCATTGTATATATGTACCACAACTTCTTTATTACATTCCTCTGTTGATGGATATTTAGGTTGCTTCCATGTCCTGGCTATTGTAAATGGTGCTGCAATGACCATTGGGTACATGTGTCTTTTTGAATTATGGTTTTTTTTCTGGGTATATGCCTATTAATGGGATTCCTGGGTCACATGGTAGTTGTATTTTTAGTTTTCTAAGGAACCTCCATACTGTCCTCCTTAGTGGCTTGGCTGTATCAATTTACATTTCCAGCAACAATGCATGAGGGTACCCGTTTCTCCACACCCTCTCCAGCATTTATTGTTTGTAGATTTTTTTGGTGATGGCCATTCTGACCGGTGTGAGGTGATACCTCATTGTAGTTTTGATTTGCATTTCTCTAAAATTAGTGACGTTGAGCATCTTTTCATGTGTTTGTTGGCCATCTGTATGTCTTCGTTGGAGAAATGTCTATTGAGATCTTCTGACCATTTTTTTTTTGATTGGGTTGTTTGTTTTTTTGGTACTGAGCTGCATGAGCTGCTTGTGTATTTTGGAGATTAATCCTTTGTCAGTTGCTCATTTGCAAATATCTTCTCCCATTCTGAGGGTTGTCTTTTCGTCTTATTTATGATTTCCTTTGCTGTGCAAAAGCTTTTAAGTTTAATTAGGTCCCATTTGTTTATTTTTGTTTTTATTCTCCTTACTCTAGGAGGTGGGTCAAAAAAGATCTTGCTGCGATTTGTATCAAAGAGTGTTCTGCCTATGTTTTCCTCTAAGAGTTTTATAGTGTCTGGCCTTACGTTTAGGTCTTTAATACATTTTGAGTTTATTTTTGTGTATCTGATATTAATATATCTACTCCATCATTCTTGGTTGGTATTTGCCTGGTATATTGTTTCCCATCTTTTAGTTTTACTCTATTTATATCTGTACATTTTAAAATCACTTTCTTGGAACATCATATAGTTTGGTCTTTTTTTTTCTCTGACAATGTTTGTTTTTTAATTACATAGTGTGTTTAGATCTGCACTCTTCAATGTGGTATCCACTAGCAGCATGTGGCTGGTGAGCTTTGAAATGTTGGTGAATTGATATCTCAGACGTGTGCTGTAAGTATAAAATACACTCCAGAGTTCAAAGACGTAGAATAAAATGTAGACTGTCTAATTAATGATATATTGATTACATGTTGGAATAATATTTTAAAATATTTCTTTAAATATAATATACTAAATTAAATTAACCTTTTATTTCCTAGTGTGGACCACAGAAATATTTAAATTATGTTAGTGGCTCCAATTATATTTATATTGAATAGTTTTGGTTTATGCCACTTACATTTAGGTTAATGGTTTTAAATCTGTCATCTTGTTTGTGTTTTATACTTTTGTGCACATCTTTTTTCTTCCCAATTCCATCTTTTTCTTCCTTCTGTTAGATTGTTTTTATGATTCTACTCTATGTCTACTGTTGGCTTATTAGCTAGAACTCTTCTCAGTGGTTACTCATGGGTTTATAAAATATATCATTGACTTAGAATTTACCTTAAAATAATATTATACTTTATGGATGGTTAAAGATGCTTATAACAATGTATATACTTCCATTTTCCTCCTCTCATCTTTTGTGCTATTTTGGCTTCATTATACTTAAACATATACTCTAAAATTCACAATAAGGTGTCAATTATCATTAAAAGATATTAAAAATCAGGAACACTGTGTCTTATATAGACCCACATATATGCAGTTTAGCTCATTCTTCATTTAATTGTGTATATACTAATTTCTATTTGGTACTCTTTTTCTTTTCCTTAAAGAACTTTGTAAACATTCTGGTAGTACAGGTCAACTGATGAAGAATTCTCCCACATTTCATTTTTCTAAAACATCTTTGATTTACCTTTGTTTTGAAAGATATTTTTACTAGGCATAGAATTCTGAATATGTAATTATCTTTTCCCCCTGTACATAATATTTGTTTTTGTTTTCTGACTGCTTTAATAGAGTCTGTTTATTGTTTTCAGCCTTTGATGCGCTTGGTGTGGTTTATTTTATGTTTATTCTACTTAAAGTTATTTAGGAGACTTTCTTGTATCTGGGATTTTAGTGTTTCCATTATATTTAGAAAATTTATAGTTATTACTTCTTTAAATATTTTCCCCCTCTTCACCTTCATTCTGGAATTCCAATTACAATACATGTATGTATCCCACAGGTCACTGTAGGTCTATTCATTTTTTTTGTTTTCAGTCTTGCTGTTTTATATTGGATAGTGTCTATTGTTGTATCTTTAGACTCAATGACATTTTCTTCTGAAATATCAATTTTTCTGTTATCATCCTGTCTATTTTTTAAATAAAATATTTTAGTTTTCATATGTAGAATCCACCCACACCTTTTTTTAATTTTTCATTTTTCTCTTCATTATGTTCAAGCTGTCTTTGCCATCCTTGAGCATAGTAATAATATTTATAATAGATGTTATAAGGTTTTCTGCCTATTTCATCTTCTCTCTAATTGCTATTAATTTATTTTTTCTGTTTATATTTTATATTTTCCTCTTCATTACTCACCAATTATTTTTGTTTGGGTGTTGTTCATCATGGATTTTGTGTTTTGAGTGCTATATTCAAGGAGTATAGGACTTTGTTCTTGCACACACATAAATTAGTGAAGATTAGTTTTACCTTTTAGAGATTTTCACTTAAGCATTTTCGTGTGTGTCCAGAATACTTTTTAATCTAGGCCTAATCTAGCCACAGTCTAGGGCATGACCCTTTGGAGGTCTCTAACCAATGCCTTGTCTTTATGGGATTTCCTGATTCTGGCTGGGGGGAATGGAAACTCTTCCCAGCCCTATGAACTCTGAAAAAAGTTTAACCTACTATTTACTGGTGGTTCTTTTCTTGATATCGGGAATTTCCAGCCCTAGTTTTATGCACAGGATAGTACTCTGTCTAATAAAATGTGACACAGAGACACAAAGTGAGCAAATGCTGTTGGAAAAATGGTGCCAATAGTCTTGCTCCGTGTAGGATTGCCACAAACTTTCAATTTGAAAAATGCAATATCAGTGAAGCACAATAAAATGAGTGATGCCTACATAAGCTTCCTGAAGACCAAGCCTGGGTCTGTCTCCTTTATTATTGCATGCCCAGTGGCTTCTATATTACCTGGACAGTAACATGCACTCAACAACTATTAGGAACATAAATTAATAAATGAACAAACAAGAAGAGTCTTAAACAGTGTAATCCATATCTCAGCCAGAGTCACTCTGCTCTTTAAGATATATCTAAGGTTAACTTAATTCCCATTCATACATTACTGAAAGTCACATGCCTTCCCAGACATTTCTGAAAATTCCTGAGGGATAATATTATGAGTCTCATGTAGAAGGGACCTCTTACCTCTGCTTAATTAATTTAATTTAAGGCTGTTCTCATTTTTCACATGGATTATTACTTTTAGATTCTATATTGGCCAGATGGAGAACAGCACTATTTTTTTTTAATGGGAAGAGTCATAAAATAGAATAAATGTTTAATAGCACAGACATATACTTACTTGTTGAAAAAAATAATATTCATAAAAACATAACTCTGAGATGGCTTAGTGGGTACATAGATGAGATCTACAGTTTGCCTACTACATATGAAGTTGAACATTAGTCACACCTGTTCTTAAAATTTTGCTCAGTGTTTTGCTCAAATCACACTTTGCCCTCCCTTCACGTTGCTGTGACATGTTGCTTTTTCTTGCTCTCTCAATCTTCACTTGTCTTTTCTGTCTTCTAGTGCATCTTAGCGAGAAAGTGACCAGCTAAACAACCAATCAACCAAGTGAAAGCCCCCAAATCCTCTCATATTCTTAATTAGGGGAAATTGACTGGTTCTAGCCCTTTGCTCTCAATTACAATCTAGGATTCAGCCCTCTTTCCGGGTGCCAAGGAAATCTTAAAAATTACTGCTTGTCAGGCTAACAGATTTCAGTTAATTTCCTTTACAAAGCTATTCTTATATGCTTCTCCTATTTGAGTAGTAGGGACTGACTTTTTAGTCTTCTAATTTAATATAGAATTGGTTACTGGCCACATAGTGCTTTTAATAAATAGATCATAGAGCATTTAAGGTAGCCATTATGAGAAAAGGCTGAAAGAATTTGTTAAGATCAGATAATTGCAAAAAGTTGTAAGATTTATAAAAATCAAAAAGAAAAGAAAGAAGGAAGGAAGGAAAGAAGGAAGGAAGGAAGGAAGGAAAAGGAAAAAGGACGGAAGGGTCATCCCCAGTTCATAATTACCCATGATATTGAGGAGGCTTGTATTATACTGAATTATAGTTCAACTTCTCCATCTAGCTACTTCTGCATCCTTCACTCCCTCATAGGGATTGTTCTCTAGACCATTCCTAATATCCCACTTATGTACAAATCTCCATGTCTGACAACATCAAGTAAATAGTGAATAATTTACATGTTTGAGGGCTGTAAATTTGGAAGGAGCCCAATAAATAACACACATCTTATCTCTCTGAATTCTAAAGCATTAAGAAACAGACATAGGACTCAACCACATAGAGATCGAAATACTATTTTTCTTTTTAACTGACAAAGGCAAGGTTATAACTTAAACGTGTGGCAGTAAAGGGCTTCTTCATGCAGCACTCAGAAGTAAGCAGTCTCACCTTGTTGGAAGTTGATGGGATAACTGCAGACATATTATTACAGAATAAATTTTTTACAGAATTTAAATTTTTGGCATGAAAGAACATAGAAAACTGTATCTTTTTTGAAAGGAAATAATACCAAAGAAGAAAAGGAAGAACTAAGCCAAACAGAGGTAGTTCCATTTCCTACACTTATCCAGTTTTATCGTTTGTTCCTCTTCCCCTTAGAAACACTGGTAGCTTTTACATTTTTTTATCTTTATTTTGTTGTTGTTGTTGTTGGTTTTATGAGACAGAAAGCTTGAGTTGAGATGTAAAGCTAAAGAATGCAATTGTATTGACACTAATTTTTCAGGTTAGGCAGGATCTGTAAATATGACTGTTGACTCCCACACATAAAAAATCTTTAAAAATCTTTTATTAACCTACTTATTTGAGCATAGGAGATTTCCATGTGCATCCAAAGGTTGTTCTTAATATTCCACCTCAATACACACAGCTTTATAGCTTTGTTTTCTGTAAAAAAACTTGGCTAAAGCTCATCACAACACAAGAGGATACTCTGACCTCAACTTACATCTTAGTTTCTCCCCACAACTGGACATAATAATGAAGTTTCAGTACCGTTTTTTTCCTTGCCTCAGCCTCTTTTATTATTTTATTATTGCCTCAGCTTCTGCACTATAAAAAGAAACAAGCAACATTAACAATATGAATTCATTCGTTCTACCTTTGCTTTATCATTGCAAATTTTACTTCTTTTGGATTTGACTCATGCTTGAGATTTCAACCATTATTTAATAGAAGGAATATGTCAGTTCATGCTAGCCTTTATTTTTCTTGAAGGCAATTAGCATTTATTTTCAGCACTACTATTTTTTTCACAATTTAGACTATAGTATTTGATCTCATTGCCTCCTCTGTTTATCAATGAAGTTTGAGCACTAAGTGCCTAATTAATACTTATTAAATAACTGAATGATGGTTGAATGTGTGATATTTCTTATGACCTTGAATTATTCATCTCAGAGTGTTTGCTGTTGTTTAGGGACATTATCTCTGTAATAAGGAGGGAGTAAAGAATACGAATGATAGATTAGAAGGAATCTAAGGATAACGACTAATATTTGTGCCTGTGAAAAGGCAGGCAAATAAGAAAATATATTTCTTTGAGAAATTACTAAAAAGGAACCATTTAATTCCTTTAATATAACTCAGAAAAGTACTTTCAAATATATGGCATTTTTAAATAGTACAATATTGTAGTTGGGATGGACCAAAGGACACTATAGTATGGTAGAAATAACTTGAGCTTTGAAATCAGATGGTTCATCTAGGACTTAAGTCTCAACTCTTCTCAACTGTGTAACCTTGACAGTTACTTAAACTCTTTGATTCTCATATTCTTTATTTTCAAAATGGTAAGAATAATAAAAGAAAATATACAGATAGCAAGTAAGCATATGAAAAGCTGCACCACATCTAATGTCATCAGTGAAATGCAAATTAAAACAATGATAAGATACCACTACACACCTAACTGAATGGCCAAATCCAGAACTCTGACAAAACCAAACGCTGGTGAATATGTGGAGGAACAGGAACTCTCATTCATTCCTGATGGGAATGCAAAATGGTACAACCACTTTAGAAGACAGTTTGGCTACTTCTTACAAAACTAAACATACTCTATTGTAGGATTCAGCATTCATGCTCCTTGGTATTTACCCAAATGAATTGAAAACTTCTGTCCAAAAAAAAGAAACTTGCACATGGGTGTTTATAGTATATTTCTTCATAATTGCCAAAGTTTGGAAGCAACCAAGATGTCCTTTAGTAGGTGAATGGACTAATAAACTGTGGTACATCCAAACAATGGAATATTATTCAGCACTAAAAAGAAATGATCTATCAACCCATGAAAAGACATGGAGGAAACTTAAATGCATATTACTGAGTGAATGAAGTCAATTTTTTAAGGTTACATACTGTGATTCCAACTCTATGACATTCTGGAAAAGGCAAAACTATGCAGACAGTAAAAAGGTCACTGATTTCCAGGGGTTCAGGGTAGGGAGGGATGAATAGGCAAAGCATAGAGGATTTTTAGGGCAGTGAAATTACCCTGTTTAATACTATAGTGGTGGGTATATGTCTTTATACATTTGCCCAGACCCATAGAATGTACAACACAGAGAGTGAGGTGGGCAGGGAGTATATAGGAAATCTCAGTACCTTCTTGATTTTGCTTTGAACATAAAACTACTCTAAAAAATAAAGACATTAAAAAATACTTTAAAATGTTGTTATAAGAATTAGATGTAATCATCTGAGTGAAATAACTGGCACAAATAATTGTTCAATTCAAGGTCAACTAAATTGCATTATATCTTAAATTAATATTCTGTGAATGATGAGAAATATGTTCATCATAATCCTTTTTCATTCTCAGTCCCATCGCAGAAGTTTTACTAAAAATGCTTGAAGGCTTTTTTAACTACCTAAATTCTGTTATATAAAATAATATTCTTTGAATGGTCAATGTTTTAGCTATTATTTTCAAAGTAAAATCAATTGTTATCATGAATAGTATGATATGAGAATGAGAAATGTGTATATTTTCTAGAATGAAACAGATATATTGAAGATCTCGGCTCAAACTATATTATGAAGAGGTCTTTGACCTCAAAGCAAAATATCAATCTGAGACACTGGCTTCCTCTTTCAAAAATAATTGGAAGTTAACTTTGCAATTATGAATTAGTTAATCATCCTGTCTCTGTTGTGAACTCATTCTCAAAGTTTAAAAGCTTTGTTAGTATCTCTACACTTTGACATGAGTGGGTTTGCTGAGGCTCAAACTGACTTAAGCCTGGATTTTCTTCTTCTCAGTGTTGTTTAAAGATAACATAGGTCTTTTGTTTCTTTCAAATAAATACTGATGAATAAAAACTTGACACCTTAGCATTTAAATGATCATGACTCATATTATTGTGAGAGGATATAAATACATATGTATACATAATATATACTATATATAATATACATAGACATACAAAATTAATTTTTCCAAATTTTAAACTAATACCAGAACAATTACTTTTTATGTTTACCATTGCTACTTTATTGCGTCTTCTATCGTAGTTTAATATCTTTGATAGAATGGGTTTTATTTCCTGGTTATGTATTTTCCCCTTAATCTTGATGATTAAATTGCTTACAAAAAATGGCCTCAGTTCATCAGTCCTCTATATCCATGACCTATGCAATATCACTTGGCAGCTGCAGCTATTAAGGGGGTGGAGTCTATTTCCTAACCCTTAAATTTAGGCTGGCTTTGTGACTTACTTTGGAAAATAGAATGGAAGAGAATGGTTTGTGTGCCAATTTTCAGCATAGGTCGAAAAGGTCTTTTATGTTCCACTTACTCTCAGATTCCTGCTGCTAAATTTAAACAAGCCAGTACTAGCCTGTTGGAATGTGAGCAATGTTGTTACCTCCACCTATGTCAGCTAATACCAGCCAAAGAGACAGCCAACCACTACACATATGAATGAAACCATCCTGGAGTAGACATACCCAGCTGACCTGTCAAATGCATGAGCGATCCCAACCCAGATGAGCTGAGCCTGTATATATTGTTCAGTAGAACCTCTCACTTGACCCACAGACTGACGAGCAATGACAAGTACTTATCCTTTTAACCCACTAAGTTTGTCTGTTTATCACAATGCAAGAAATAACTAGTATAGTTTAGCTATTTTCAGATCAAAATCGACCTTTTAAATAACTTTTGATTACATAGGTCTTGTTACTTGATATGACTGACTGGTACCTTATTTGCTACTCATTTTTCAAGTTTGCTATGGGAAATTATTTATTCATTCATCAAAATAAGTATTAAGTTAATTTTATTAAATTCCAATGAATCTTATTTTAGAAATGTATTTGGCTCAGGCTCCCGAGAGAATCTATGGTAAACCAAGTTTGTTGGAAACTAAAGATAATATTCTTTTTCCAATATGTTCAAAGATTTTGAGTTCCTTTCTGTGAAGAATGGGGTAAAGTGATCCACAGAGGCAGCAGGTTCTGCTATAATGAGTGATCTAGGGACAGATACTACAGCATGTATCTTAGTATTTCTTAATTATATTTCAGTCATTCATAATTCTCCTATCCATGGATATCTTTATGAAAAAAAACCCACCATTATCAAGATTTTCATACTATTATTATGACTGAAGTAAAATAACCAGTCCTGTGCTGGAGACTACTAGATAATGAGGTAAAGAGCTTTTTAAAAATACTCGTTAGTGCCCAGCAGCAGATGCACGAGGGCCAGCCCTGGCAGGGGCTTTTTCTAGTGCCTGGCAGCAGGCGTGCAAAGACACATGCACCCCAATGTTCATTGCAACACTATTTACAATAGCCAGGACATGGAAGCAACCTAACTGTCCATCAACAGAGGAGTGGATAAAGAAGATGTGGTACATATATACAATGGAATATTACTCAGCCATAAAAGGGAACGAAATTGGGTCATTTGTAGGGATGTGATGGACCTAGAGACTGTCATACAGAGTGAAGTAAGTCAGAAAAGAGAAAAACAATATTATATATTAACGCATATATGTGGAATCTAAAAAAAAAATGGTATAGATGGTCTTATTTGAAAAGCAGAAATAGAGACACAGGTGTAGAGAACAAACATATGGATACCAAGCGGGAGGAGGTGGTGGGATGAATTGGGAGATGGGGATTGACATATATACCCATATATATATGGGTATATGGGTATATATGGGTATATGGGATGACATATATAGTGACAATATACACTATTGATACTGTGTATAAGATAGGTAACTAATGAGAACCTACTGTATAGCACAGGGAACTCTACTCAGTGCTTTGTGGTGACCTAAGTGGGAAGGAAATCCAAAAAGGAGGGGATATATGTATACGTATAGCTGATTCACTTTGCTGTACAGTAGAAACTAACACAACATTGTAAAGCAACTATACGCCAATAAAAATTTTTAAAAAACAAAAAAGAAAAATACTCATTAGACACGATAGTTTAGTGGTAAAAACGAACCAACCAATAATTATTGTACATTATAGTAAGTACATAAAATATTGTTACATACAAATAGGGTGCTCCAGGAACACCAGCTCAAGTGATGCACCAGCTCAGAATTTTCCTCAGGAACTGAACAAGAATCTTTTTCGAGGTGGCTAAATGAATAGAGGTTTGAAGGGAAAGTGGGAGTTGCATGAAATGGTATGAAGGATGAGGTGGAGATGATATTCCAGGCAGCATTGCTGTAACACGCTAGGACCTACATGAGATACCACAGGGTCACCCACTTTAGGAAATCACTCAGCAACCAGCTGAGGCTTGCTAGGGCAATTCTGGGAGTAATGTTTAAAAACACTACATAATCTAATAATGTAGAAAACCGTTTGTACTTTCTAATAAAGAATCTGTGTGTTATTTGTGTTAAATATAGTTCTAAGACATCCCTGGTGGTGCAATGGTTGGGAATCTGCCTGCCAATGCAGGGGACATGGGTTCGAGCCCTGGTCCATGAAGATCCCACATGCCGCAGAGCACCTAAGCCCGTACGCCACAACTACTGAGCCTGTGCTCTAGAGCCCGCGAGCCACAACTACTGAGCCCCCGTGCCACAACTACTGAAGTCCACGTGCCTAGAGCCCGTGCTCTGCAACAAGAGAAGCCACCGCAATGAGAAGCCTGCGCACTGCAATGAAGAGTAGCCCCCGCTCGCCGCAACTAGAGATAGAGTCCGCATGCAGCAGCGAAGACCCAACGCAGCCAAAAATATATAAATAAATAATTTTTTTCAAAAAGGAAAAAAAAACATATAGTTCTAAAAATATAGTTATTTTATTACTACCTGCACAAATAAATAATTAAGGAAGATCTACAATATCTTGACACCATGTATCCCTAAAACTTTTTATTTTGTGGCTTTCAATTTTGAAATAATTTCTGAATTTGAAGTTCATATAATTTATCCTATTACCACTTATAATATCCCAGGTCTTGCTTTATTTCTAAGTATTCCTAGAGCTAGAGCAATCCTTCACCTATTTCACATAAGAAGACATGAATATATTCCCAGGACAGCCAGTCTAATGCTTCTACTCGTTTCAGTACAGTTGCCTTTAGGCTATGATAAATAATCTTTATTTCTGGAATTTGACACCTGTGATAGTTATATTAGGCTCCTTCAGTTTTCACAAGGAATTATTGTGTTGAATTTTGACAGCAATTGAAATGGGAGAATTCCATTCTTAATTACAGAGGCAGATAGCACTTTATTGTCCAAATAAATTTATAATTTTAGAATTACAGAAATAAAAACTCTTCAGGCTACACTGCATAACTGAGTCTCTGCCATAGTCAGAAGGTTAGAATATCCTAAAACTACCTACAGCTTCAGCAGCATCGAGCTGAGAACATCAGGCCTGAAAATGATCCCTGCCATCAAGGTATTCCTTTCTCCCTGTCTCTTTTCCATGTGTAGCAATATGAAGTAATTTTGAACAGAACTGAAAGAGGACAAATAACATCTGTAATCCTAGCTGTAAGAAACAAGGGAAGATGTTGTTTCCAAACTTTTCATTCTATGAAGTACAGGAAGGAATTCTGCAAGGGCTATGGAATCAGCACCAATGAGCCAATCCTTGATCTCTCTATAGTCAAATCCTTTATTTATTTAGTTTCCATATACATTCCTTTTTCCCATATTTAAGCCTCTTGATAACAACAGCAACAAAAATAAAGTATAATACAGTGCAGTGACAGCATCTATAAATACAAACAGGCCTGCAGAAGTCAAATAAGTCAGTGTATCACCTTGCCTAGTGAATCTGGAACACAAGCTCATTTTTCTATATAACACAAAGCCCTTCTTTGAGATACTATTGTGTGGAATATCATGATGGCGTGTTAGGTATTTAGAAGATTCATAGTTGTTATCACCAGAAGAACTGTGTTGGTGAGAAAGACAGGTAAAGATAAAGAGCAAGGGAAAATTACTATGCCCTCCTTGATAGAAGGGGACCAGTATACTTGATCTAGCACTGGATGACTGTCTGGTCTTAAGATACGACATCATTTGGAGCAGTTTATCATTTGCCTCTGAGTTAGCAGATTAGAAACTTAACAGTAGCAGTAGACTGATCACCAATGACAAATAAAAAATTCATATTGTTGATCCTGTGCCTAATCTCTATTCCTGTCACTACAGCAAATTGCATGAGCCATTTGATAAAGCATTGAGATGACTGGCTGGAGAAATATGATTTCTAAGAAGAAGTCATATTGTTCACCTGGTTACTGAGATGTTCTTCAAGATATAGAACCAAGTTATTAAGCATTCATATGGAAACAAGCATTTTCATAGCCTGGATGCATTTTGTAAGGTTTATCCTAATACGTCTACTTATATTTTCTATTATTGATTTATACAAGTCTCTAATCACTCATGAAAACAATTAACCAACATCCAAAAATCACTGTAGATTTAAACCTCCAATGGTAATCTTTCTTTCCTGATAATTAGGACACCCAAATATACTCCTTGAAGCTCTTAATCCACTTGTCATTCAGAGCTGCCTTAAAATGGGACCAAATGACAGTAATAGTTGTTTTATGTCAAGGGATTTCTGGACTTTCAATCTCAATTATCTTAGACCAGCATGGAATCTGTATTTCATCTACTGCTTTGGGAATTAGAACCACTCTCAGAAAATCAAGGTAGCATATTTTTATATGAGACATGTAGTATATACATTCATATCAATGAATTTATTCTGCTCTAAAATAGTTCTCCATTCCCTGTTCTAGAAACCTCAGAATCCATTCCTTTTATAAATGATAAAATCTTGCCCCTCTTCTAGTAGGTATGCCTTTCATTCAAGGTAAAACTTAATAATTAGCTCTTTGTGCTATGCTGATTTCTGGCCTCTAATTTATTTATTTATTTATTTTAAAATCTTTTTGGAGTATAATTGCTTTACAATGGTGTGTTAGTTTCTGCTGTATAACAAAGTGAATCAGCTATATGTATACATATATCCCCATATCCCTTCCCTCTTGCATCTCCCTCCCAGACTCCCTATCCCACCCCTCTAGGTGGTCACAAAGCACCGAGCTGATCTCCCTGTGCTATGCAGCTGCTTCCCACTAGCTATCTATTTTACATTTGGTAGTGTATATATATCCATGACACTCTCTCACTTCGTCCCACCTTACCCTTCCCCCTCCCTGTGTCCTCAAGTCCATTCTCTGCGTCTGCGTCTTTATTCCTGTCCTACCCCTAGGTTCTTCAGAATCATTTTTGTTTTAGATTCCATATATATGTGTTAGCATATGGTATTTGTTTTTCTCTTTCTGACTTACTTCACTCCGTATGACAGTCTCTAGGTCCATCCACCTTACTACAAATAACTAAATTTGGTTTCTTTTTATGGCTGAGTAATATTGCACTGTATACATGTGCCACATCTTCTTTATCCATTCCTCTGTCGATGGACACTTAGGTTTCTTCCATGTCCCGGCTCTTGTAAATAGAGCTGCAATGAACATTGTGGTATTTACTCTTTCTGAATGATGGTTTTCTCAGGGTATATGCCTAGTAGTGGGATTGCTGGGTTGTATGGTAGTTCTATTTTTAGTTTTTTTTTTTTTTTTTTACAACTTTTTAAATTAATTTATTTATTTATGGCTGTGTTGGGTCTTGGTTTCTGTGCGAGGGCTTTCTCTAGTTGCGGCAAGTGGGGACCACTCTTCATCGCGGTGCGCGGGCCTCTTACTATCGCGGCCTCTCTTGTTGCGGAGCACAGGCTCCAGACGCGCAGGCTCAGTAATTGTGGCTCACGGGCCTAGTTGCTCCGCGGCATGTGGGATCTTCCCAGACCAGGGCTCGAACCCATGTCCCCTGCATTGGCAGGCAGATTCTCAACCACTGCGCCTCCAGGGAAGCCCCTATTTTTAGTTTTTTAAGGAACCTCCATACTTTTCTCCAGAGTGGCTGTATCAATTTACATTCCCACCAACAGTGCAAGAGGGTTCCCTTTTCTCCACACCCTCTCCAGCGTTTATTGTTTGAAGATTTTTTGATGATGGCCATTCTGACCGGTGTGATGGCCTCTAATTTAAATCTGGAAAAAATGAAGGGTGGCATGGGAAGACCTGCCTGGCTTTTACGAAGGAATATCTTGGGTGATTCATCAGTCAGAAAGAAAATTTGGCTTATTCCAGGGGGAGAACCTTGGTGTAGATTGGCTATTTCAAAGTACTCTAAGTCATGCACACTTCCTAAGTGCCATTACAATTTTGCGATCCACCAATTTCCATAAATTTTCTAACTTTCACTAAAGATATCTGGCAAATTGAACCTACTTTATAATTCACCAACCCACAGAATGAGACCTGGAATCTCATTTTCGGGTACAGCAACCGTATTGTTATAAGAGATAAAATAATTATTTTATGTTAGTCACAGAAACCCTCAGATCTTCTGACTTTGCTACAAGATAAGAAATTAAAAGCTGGTGCCCTTCATTCTCTATTTTTTAAAGATTTTCCCGATTGATTAAAGCACCCAGACTTCCATAGTCTTTTCATTACCTGCAAAACCCCTAATGATTTTTGCAGCAAAGATTTGGCCACCCAGACTTGCCTTTAATGCCTTCTATTACTTAATTTCAGGTGCTCATCAGTGACAATCCAAGTAACTAAATGTGGAGTTTTAATGGATTAACTTTTCCTCACTTTATTGCTTTCAAAACTAACTAGCAAATTCCAACTTCCCATATTCTTGAGAGTGTGTGGCCAATGGATGTTACTGATAACAGTTACTCAAGTATTTAATGCTTTGAGTTGTTAGCAACAGTACCACCTTCGCTATTTAGAATTGTAGCTACCTTATGAAATCACTGTGAAAGTGCAACCTCTAGAAACATGTACTAATCCACACTGCAGAACTGGACCACCAAGGGTATTATCTGCTGGCTCACAATCAGAAGTTGCACAACTATGAAATGCTGTTTGTAGAACCAATTCTCCTCTGCCAAGAGGAAGCTGCCAAAGTTGAAGCAGTCTCGAGGATCAGGACATCAGTACAGGATCCAAAAGCACACGTTCTCATCCCTTGATCTGCTTCTTCAAAATGGATGCCTTTTTCTACATGGAGCTTAATTCTTCCTCGAAATCCAATAGCTGAATCTATGTCATGCCTAAAATCTTAACTAGAAAAAGATCTAGGAAGTGTAGTTTTACCTGGCCTGTTCTCCTCTTCTCCTAGAAAGTATGATTAAAAGGGATCAGTGAGTATTGAGTAAACAAATCTGTATCATCAGTATAAAATTGTTGGGCCTTTAAATTATGTCACATATATTTTATAAGTTTTGTAATTTATATGCACAAGTTTTAAAGTCTTTATTTTGTAGAATAGAATATAATTTGTTAATAAAAGGAAAAAAGAAAAGAATACATTTATCTTTATAGAAAGACTAATAAAAATATCTTAGGCAGATCTTTGTTACTTACTTGATTAAAGAAAATGGAAAAAATATATGGTCAATTAGAATAATCTGCAAATAAGAGCATATAATTTTTAGCCTTGTTCATAATTTGATAAAAACAAAAGTCCAGGATAAAAATTTGTCATATTCTGTAGTGATTTCTGATATTTTAATATTTTATATTTAAAACATTTTATTATATACCAATAATTACTCAAAATATTGTATTTATTAATTATAAAAAGTGAAGAAATCAGTCCACAGTATCACATTAAATAAACTTTAGCAAAGTATTCCCAAAGACTTATGTAATAAAAATGCTGTTTCAGTTTGTTGGAGGAGAAGATGGAAAAAGTAGTCAAGGGTAAATAAGGGTCATAAAAGAGATAAAATATAAAATTCATAGAATAACCAAAACAGAATACAAAACTAAGTTTCAGAAATATTAGGGGGAAAAGACAAGAAAAATAGAAGAGGAAAAAGACAATAACAAAAGATAATACAGGAAGACAGTAGTTGAGAAAAGGCATTTGAGTATTTTAAAGGTGGCCTTGATAATTTATTTATCAAACAGACAAAAAGTAAGCACTATTAACTGTGCTTGAAGATAGAAATAATACCCACTTTGTGAAAGAATTATAGATTAAGGGAGGGTTTTTAACTTACCAAATTACTATATATGTAGTAATACTGGGAGAAAATATATATTACATGTATATATATATACTAAAGAGGAAGAAATGGGGGATATCTCTTAATTTAGAAAAAAAAATGTGAAGTATTGGAAGCTAGTATTATCCTAAGGAACACAATTTCTAAGATTTAACACTTTTTTTCCTGGGTAGCAACACTTGTATTAGAAAAGAAGAACTACTCCACTTGATGTGAGATATATTGTTAGCCGACATCATGGAGGGTTTCCATGTAGAGGTCTATTATTTTAAATAGCACATTAGCATTTGCATGGACTTAGCATAGGAACAATATTAGGGGACCATTGTCTTCAGAGTGTATCTAATTATTAACTGCATGCAAGACCAAAAACCATATGAGGATTACGATAATGACACTTTACATTTGTACAATACATTTCAAACAATGATTTCCTGTAAATTATCACGTTCAGTTCCTCACAACAATGATATCTTTTTATTCTATTTACCAAAATCAAAGGGGATCTCAAGAATATTTCTTAAGATTTAATGTTATTAATAACAAAACATAGTACTGAATTTTGTTTTCAAAATTTTCGTTTCAGAAAACCCAATTTCCTTCTATTTTACCATAGCCCCAATTAAGGTTAATGGTTTTCCTCAACTATTCTTTTGCTGCTAACCAAGTTTTCATATTATTGGGGGCTATAAGCATGATTCAAGTTATTGCAGGTTTTAACTACTCATTTTTTAAAAATAATTTTATTTTACATATATGATCTAAATATATGAAAAATATATATGCTGGCTTTGCTGGCTTTGCAAAATGTATTTGGAAGGTTTCCCTCCTTTATTCACTGGACATATGTTTTATGCCACTCTAACTGAGAACATCGCAACATTCAAAGTACAAAATGGAGTACAAAGCCAGCAAAATCTTCTATTTTGCGGTGTTCTTGTCTGATACCATAACCAGACAAGAACGCTACAACATAGAAGATTATAGGTCATATAAATAAATTGACAGGAAGACCCTAGTATATTCTAAGTGTGGAAGAAAAAAAGTAAAGAATGAACTTGAACATACTAAGTTATGATAATTTAGTTTCTTTCAGGCAAACTTAGACTCTTGAGTAAATTAAGGCCAAAGAGCAGGAAGAAAAGACAGAAAATGTAGATGATTGTAGTACAATTTTCATTCATTTACTAATTATACTCCTTAAAGAAAAATCTCACAATGTATTTTTTTTCTTATTTATGCAATGGTTGGAATCAATAGGCAATACAAACTACATATAAAGTGCTCTAATTTTGAGGTTTGAGGATGCAATTCTGATTTGAGGATGCAAAACTTTGAGGATGGAAATATGATTATGATACAAAATCAATTTAAAGGGCCCTATGTCAGACATTTCTTCAGTTTATGATTGTTATCCCAGTGTCCAACATTTGTCCTGGAATGTCCATTTTTTAACAAAGTATTTTTATTAGTAACTAATCAAAATAAGCTGCAAATGGATATTTTAGAACTCCATTTTGTACTTTGAATGTTGCCATGTTCTCAGAGTGGCATAAAACACATGTCTAGTGAATAGAGGAGGGAAACCTTCCAAATACATTTTGCAAAGCCAGCAAAATCTTCTGTTTTGTGGTGTTCTTGTCTGATACCAAAACGAGACAAGAACACCACAAAATAGATTGTAGGTCAATATCCTTGATGAACATAGATGCAAAAATCCTCAACAAAGTATTAGTAAAATAAATCTAACAATACATTAAGAGGATCATACACCATGATCAAGTAGGATTTATTTATTCCAGGAATGCAAGAATGGTTCATCATCATCGAATCGATCAATGTGATGCATCACATTAACAAAATGAAGGATAAAAATCACGTGATCATCTCAAAAGATACAAAAGCATTTGACAAAATTCAACATCCATTTATGACAAAAAAAAAAAACTTTATACAAAGTGGATATAGAGAGAACATACCTCAATATAATAAAGGCCCACAGCTTAAAAAACAAAAATTAAGAACTGGGCAGAAGCCTGAACAGACATTTTTTCAAAAGAAGACATACAGAGGACCAACAGACACATGAAAAAATGTTCAACATCACTAATTATTAGGGGAAAACAAATCAAAATCCCAATTAAATATCACGTACACCTGTTAGAATGGCTGTTATTGAAAAGATAATAAATAACAGATATTGGAGAGATTGTGGAGAAAATGATACCCTCCTACACTGTTGGTGGAACTATAAATTGGTGCAGCCAGTATGGAAAACAGTATGGATATTCCTCAAAAATTTAAGAACAAGACTACTATTTGACCTAGCTATTCTACCTCTGGGCATTTATCCAAATAATAGTAAAACACTGATTCAAAAAGATACATGCACCCCTATGTTCACTGCAACATTACTTACAGTAGCCAAGACATGGAATCAACCTACGTGTCCATCAATGGATGAATGGATAAAGAAGATGTGATATATATATGCAACGGAATACTACTCAGACATAAAAAAAAGAATGAAATCCTTCCATTTGTGATAACATGGATGAACTTTGCAGGTATTATGCTAAGTACAAGTCAAACAGAGAAGGACAAAATACCATATGATTTCATTCAAATATAGACTCTAAAAACAAAACAAAACAAATGAATGAACAAAACAAAAATAAACTAATAGATACAAAGATCAGATTAGTGTTTACCAGAGAAAAGTGGGTTGGGGGATGAATGAAATGAGCAAAGGGGGTCAATTGTATGGTGATGGGTGGCAACTAGACTTGTGGGGGAATCACTTGGTAGTGTATACAGATGTTGAAGTCTAATGCTGAACACCCAAAACTTATGTAATAAAAAAATTATGTCATTTGAATTATTTTTATCTCCTCATTTCCCTGTCAAAATTTCGGGGTTTAAATAATCAATTTTATAGTGAATCTACTTAATAGTATTCATGATGGATAGATAGAAAGTGTAAGAAAAAATAATTTTATTATACCATGAGCCGAAAGTGTTACAAGAGACATGGGAGAGCAGGGTGATTACAGAGGTAAAAGGAAAGAACAAGCAGAGTGTATCTCTGTTTTCAGTGCCTCTGATTCATACAGAATATGCCCTTACCATAGAGACTGTCATGTAGCCTAGCACGATGTTTTTTAAAAGAACTTGAATTAAAGAAGATCCAAATGGTCATGAATGAATGCCTTTTGGATTTATCACTTTCACAATCTAGATTTATCAAATTTATGTTTTATTCTAGATAAAGTAACATTCCTATCTATTTAAAAAACATTAGTGGAATTTTAAGAATAATTTGTACAGATGAGATATAGTTTTTTTTGTTCTTTTTTTTAATGGCTGTGTTGGGTCTTCGTTTCTGTGCGAGGGCTTTCTCTAGTTGCGGCAAGTGAGGGCCACTCTTCATCGCGGTGCGCAGGCCTCTCACTGTCGCGGCCTCTCTTGTTGCGGAGTACAGGCTCCAGACGCGCAGGCTCAGTAATTATGGCTCACGGGCCCAGCCGCTCCACGGCATGTGGGATCTTCCCAGCCCAGGGCTCGAACCTGTGTCTTCTGCATTGGCAGGCGGACTCTCAACCACTGCGCCACCAGGGAAGCCCCAACAGATGAGATATAGTTTTAAATCAAATCACCCAGTTAGTAGATGTATAATCCTAATTTTCTTAAATTCACCTTTCTAAAGGTAAGGAAATAGAGGTTTATAATATTCAAGTAATTTGCCAAACCTTAATTGGCCATAGAAAAAAGGTTATATTTCGGGACTAATGACCTCTTAGACCAGATTTACCATAGACTCTCACCACCTTTCTCCTCATGTGTTTGCCTTTCAGCCAGAGGTTTCAATGCAAAGAGTATTCTGGGACGGAGTTATTTATATAATTTACCTCAAAGAGCATTTCATACGTATCTAAAGTATATATTTGAAGATATAGAGGCAAACTATTTTGAACAAACAACAAACTCTATTCTACTATAATCTACACCATGAAAGAAAGAATTAAAACAAGCCAGATTTTGGGTGGGGAGAGAGCCTAGGCCAGAAAAAAAAAACAGCCAATTCGAAAGAAAGGCTAAAGAACGTGAACATAAATAATTTCTCTGAAGTAGGTGTTTCTTTATAAGTTGAAAATTCATTTAAACTCCTCATCCCCATTGTATGGGCAGAAGTGACATCACTAGTATTTTAAGTACCTTTATAGATAAAAAATGAGAGTAAAAATATAAGTGAAATAGGATATTGAATCACCTCAGTAAAAAAGAGACTTATTCTTTGATTTGTGTGTTTTCTTTCAAGAAAATTACTTTTTATCAAAAAACTATCTGTGAGAGGATTTATAGTGTTAGCAAATGAACAGCATGTATTATATGCTTGCATAGTAATTTGAAGGAAATATAGTCAACTCATGTATATGTCAATTTAGTGGTAATGAAAAAGTATTATGTTTTCCATTGGTTAAGTAAGTACTAAAGCATTAAGTAAAGACAAATATTTATACTATATTTCCCATGACTTTATTGAGGTAGAATTATTTTATTGACCAATCACGCATGCATCTTAAAAAGTAGATATCCCAGGTTCAGTGTTGGGCAGGTATATGGACATCCGTTTCCTATGGAAAAATACTATAAAACTTCACACAACAAAATATTGTGTAATGAAATGCACTTATTTTTTCTCCAAAAATAAATTTATCTGTGTAGCATAGAGTATCGTTCTAAGAATATAAAATGTAACTCTTGCCAAATGAGCATGTAACGTAGCTTTCGGAAAAACTGAAAAGCTTTATAATGAGAGATAGTTGCATTTGTAGCAAACATCATTCTACAAAAACATGGGATTTTAAATGTGAGGTAGACTGGTGTGACACCTGACTTGATAAACAGCAGCTGTGATCTCTGTACATTTCTATTAGAGGATCAAAGAAAACATTTTCAGTGCTAACATTTCTATTTTTTGTCTTATACACTAATTTAAAAATAGTGATCATTTGGTAAAATTGTTAATTCAAGTATTTCTTGCCTAGCCTGTCATGATAATTGACTGTAGATGTCACACCACTAAAAACATCATAGAAAATATCCAAAACAAGCCAAAAGTTTCAGCTACCACCCTTAAGAGGGCTTTTCTTTTTGCTAAAAATAAGAACTAAATAGAATGACCTGTAATTTAGTTGAGACACAATGCTGATTAATAATAAAAGTTCCCAAAAATTGAAATCAAGAAGGAAAATGAACCTAAAATATCTCAATTGATAACCAGTCAATAGGTCCCATTTTGGCTGTGCTTGTTATATTCCAATCACTAGGCGAACTGCTTTCAATGGATTACCTCATTTAACTCTCAAAACAATGCTATTTCAAATGCTATTACAATATCAGCAGGGAGACTGAAGCTTAGAATACTTAATACTATGCTCAAGGTCATATAGCTAGTATGTTAAAATGCCAGTATTAATATCCAGGCCCTATGATTTCACAGTTACACATTCTTAACCACTACTGCTGCTGCCTCCCGTCATTCGCTCAGGTTCCTAAAGTGGGGGGAAGGGGACGGCCGCACAGATCCAAGAGGATGGAAGGCTGGCTTTGTTTAATGAGGAGTCTAGGTCCTGCCCATGCCTCATTTGGTTGGCCTGCAGTATTGAGGACAAGTTTATGATGTGCTCTCATCATATTCTAGACACAGGACTTTTCAGGGGAACGACTTATCTCCAAACTCTCTCTCTCATGAATGAAGTTGAATATGTTTACATGATTCTGGGATACATATAATTAGCATAGGAGAAGTACTACTCGAAATATGAGGCAAGTTAGGATAATGATGGAGCGAGGAGGTTTTGTGAGTGGATGGATATACCACACTAATAAAATTAGAGTTCTTGTAGAATGAGCATAACAATAGTACTGACTCAGAATTTGAAGTCTAAAATGAGATACTATATGTAAATATTACTTATAAATAGGAGGGTTTTTTTAATTGTTGAAGGTTTTTACATAGTATTGAGGTTTTATTGTTTTATTTTTTTTCCTACCTCTCATATATTAACTTAAATTTTTGACAAAGTGAAGCCTTTTTACATGTATTTTATTTCATGAAGAAAGCGCAGTTGTGGTGACTATTATCACCAGGAAGATCTATAAACAGGAGATGTTTTTAGAATACAATCATACACTGCTATTTAATTTTTAACTTAGCCATCAAATATTATAAGGGTAAATGGTATTATAGAAATGATGTTTGTAAGCAATTTCTTATAAATGCAACATGATATTTTTATTATTGAATTCTAATTTACTGTGATATCCAGGGCAATATTTTGATCTTCAAATCTTTAGACTCTTTTAGAGTCACATCTCAGGGCTGTAAGAGCACAAGTGCTCATCAAGCTAGCCAGCTGGTTGGACTGTTACAAGGTATCAGTTCAAAACGTACACTAGGGCTTCCCGGGTAGCGTAGTGGTTGAGAATCTGCCTGCCAATGCAGGGGACACGGGTTCGAGCCCTGGTCTGGGAAGATCCCACATGCCGCGGAGTAACTAGGCCCGTGAGCCACAACTACTGAGCCTGCGCATCTGGAGCCTGTGCTCCGCAACAAGAGAGGCCGCGATAGTGAGAGGCCCGTGCACCGCGATGAAGAGTGGCCCCCGCTTGCCACAACTAGAGAAAGCCCTAGCACAGAAACGAAGACCCAGCACAGCCATAAATAAATAAATACATAAAATTTTTTTTAAAAAATACACTAAACACATTAAATCAAGGGGTAGAAATAACATTTATCTAAAAAATAAAATAACCTTTATCTTACCATTAATTTTACTTTTTAAAATTACATGTGAATACATCTCAGAAAGGCCATTTATGTATGTGCATCTGTTTAAGAAAGTTTCCTTATAACATTAAAGCATTGTGGTGCTCTACGACTGGGTAAATTAAAATATTGAAAATTTCAAAACACTTTTGCCAATATATGTAAATCTGTTTTCCTCAAAAGTTTAGAAGTGAGAGTTAACTGGTGCCATTTTAGAGAAAGTGTGTGCCATATAACCTAATTGCCAAAGCCTCACTTCGATGTCAGACGAATCCAACAAATCAGACTGAGTTTCTATCCAAAAAGTCTGCCTTCATTTTTCAATTCAGAAAAACATGCTGATGCCTGTGTGCCTGAAAACTCTCTGGTTTCTGAGTTCTAATTCTAAGGTGGATAGGCAAAGTTTGGACCTTGCCACGAGTTTGTTACCTGCATGTTATAAGGTGCTACCACCCTCAATGTTTCACCTCTGTTCTCTTCACCCTCTGTCATGCACCTCTCCTCAGGAGTGATCATTAGGGGATTGAAAGGTGAGGTCATTAAATAAACTATGTTATCAACCTCACCACATTTTGCAATATAATATTCCTACAAGTGAAAAATACGGTTTTATCACCCTTAACAGTGGTATCTCTAAAAGGGAGAAAGACATACCTTCCTGGTAGTTAAAGGAAACTCCATGACTATAAATATTTTAAATTGTTCTTTGCTTAGAACCCCAGCATTTTTGCACCCCACATACACCACAAAAACATTCCAGGTAACAGGTATGTCTTCCTTATAAAGTTGGAAAGGGAAGCAGGCGAGAAGGCCTCGGAATGGGAGGAATGGAAGGAGATACCTAATGAACCTCGTCTACAAGTGCAGGTTCATGAAAGTCAGGTTTAGGGAAAAGTCTATATGGAAGTTAAGGACCTGGAAAGTTATTCTCCTACTCCCCAGGAGTGTGTGTGTCATAATTTGAAAATCCCTGCATGATTCTATATTGACCTCTGAATAATTTGAGATGAATGGATGTATTGCGAACTAAACTCAATGGATTCACTAGAAATTTTGTTTTTAACTCCATTTAATGTAACAGTGCAATGGTGTTAGTAACTCGAAATGGATTATGATTACTATTATAACAAAAAAATTAAGTTTTTAAAAACAAGTTTACACATTATTTTAATGTTTAGTTTAATGTTTTCTGGGAGTAGTTAATTTTATTTCAAAAGAAAGTAGAAAGAAAATATAAGGCAGTTTGCAGTTGAATTCAAATGATGCTTAGTTTTAAGAAAGGAAGCTAAATCAATAATAGCAGAAGTTTTTCTGGAGAAAAACTCGATTTGTGAGTCACTATATGTATCATTGTTTCATTACTGAAATCAAACGCATGTAACCATTTATTCTCTGTTTAGAACTACAAAGAGGGATATAACTCATAACATATTTAAAATAAAGTTAATTCATATAGTCACATAGTCATTAAATAGACTAGTCAGTAGTAAAATTTTAAAAATATAGTTGTATGCATAAAATAGCCACTGCCTCTTTTCTTTATTGTATGTTTGATCTTGTTACATCAAGATAAACTTTAAGAGCATATACATTATTATAGCCATCCCTTTTCTTTAGGAGCAAATTTAGAATTATCATGAAAAAGTATAATAACATGTTGAAGATCTTGACACAAAGCAGAAGGGTAAAAGGTATAGTCATTGTGATTTTTATTTAAACTGAAGCTCATACAAAGCTGACAGTACAAAGACAACAGCAACAGTGAAAACAGAGCCCCAAGGGTTTGCTTCTAAACACAGTGTGGTTTCTGTTTATCTAGTTTTAATTTACTTTGATATGATTTTTGTGGTCACTCATGAAAATATTATAGTAATCACAACATCTAATTTAAAACTGAAATCACATTTAAATAATTCATAAACATACTTTTAAGTTCTTTGAAAGATAATCAAGTTTTAATGCCAGTTTAAGTGCCTTTCTGTCCCTTAAGAAACCTCAGTATCAGTCTAAACTGTTCCTAACAACAGAAACAGAAAAATAAATGGTGTATCACTGGTTTGATGAAGATGCAGCAGAGAAAATAGATGGAGGTGTTCTTTCCCACAACAAAAATAATTATAACTCTCTCATAGCCATAGGTATCTAATAGCTCAAATTTCTCAGGTTTTTAAAGGTTTTCTCATAAATGGAGTCAATTGAAAAAGTAAGTGGAATCTGCTGTTTCTGTTGAAACCATTGTTTTTTCAGCTCATGGTTTTTCCACAGAGAAGTGTGCAAAATGACCCCTGAACTATGTAAAATATTGTTGTATTCACTTAATCAATTTCATTTAAAATGTGGTTTAGCTGGAGAGGCTTTTGAAAACTTTTAAAATAAAATCAGGTCACTTGAGAATTTAGCATGGATATGTAAGTTATAACAATAAAAAACTATATATAATAGAATAAAGTTAATATTAATTATTTTGGTCAGCCTATTTGTTCAAACTAAACATATATTATTTTCACTCTTTTCAATAACTGGTTCTCCCTTTTTATGCTTCTTTTTTTTTTGCAAACTCGGGTGAGTGACTATTTAATTTCAAAAACAAAATGATCTTAATATTTGGTACATTGTTTATTTGGATGTTAAGCATATTCTCCATGGAAAAGATTTATAGCCTTCACTTTGTAGGTTCCTTTCAGTTGTATTAGTTATTATAATTATTAAGCTTTCATTAGCTCCTCTTTATTGATTTTTAAACTGTTACATGGCTTCCCAACTAAAATCCATTTTGTAGTCTGAGAAAACATCAATTTAAAAATATTCTTTAGGGCTTCCCTGGTGGCGCAGTGGTTGAGAATCTGCCTGCCAATGCAGGGGACACGGGTTCGAGCCCTGGTCTGGGAAGATCCCACATGCCGCGGAGCAACTGGGCCCATGAGCCACAATTACTGAGCCTGCGCGTCTGGAGCCTGTGCTCTGCAACAAGAGAGGCCGCGATAATGAGAGGCCCGCACACCGCGATGAAGAGTGGCCCCCACTTGCCGCAACTAGAGAAAGCCCTCGCACAGAAACGAAGACCCAACACAGCCATAAATAAATAAATAAAACGCAAAAGTTAAAAAAAAAAAACAAAAAAAAAAAAAATTTAAAAAAAATAATAATAAAAAAATAAAAATAAAAATATTCTTTACACCTCTACTCTGAGCATTTAATCTATTGAAATTTTATCTCCTTTAATTCATTATTTTCCAGTTTTTGGAAAGTTCAGGTCCTTCTTGTTTTAATTTGCCTTATAGTCTTTGAAACACTCAACTGTACCTAAAATATATGATGCTTAAGAAATATTCAGTACATAATTGCTGCTTTATGCAAATCTTGATGTGAGTTATCACATATTGAAGTTGCGATGGTTAAATTTTACATGTCAGTGTGGCTAGGTTATGGTGCCCAGTTGTGTTTGGTCAAACACTAGATGTCGTTGTGGTGGTATTTGTAGATGGAATTAACATCTACGACCGGTTTACTTTAGGTAAAGGTGATTATCATTGGCAATGCAGGTGGGCCTCATCCAATCAGTCAAAGACCTTAAGCACAAAAACTGAAGTTTCTCTGAGAAGAAGGAACTCTGCCTTACAACTGTATCATAGAATTCTTGCCTGAATTTCCAACCTGCCTGCCCATTCTACAGATTGCAGACTCAAGAGTACAACATCAACACTTGCCTGACTTTCCATCCTGCTGATTTGTCCTATGAATTTCACACTTGCCAGCCCCAACAATCAAGTGAACCAATTCCTAAAATAACGTATTTTTAAAATAAAATAATTCATTATATGTACATGCATTCCTATTGGTTATGTTTTTCTGGAGGATCCTGATGGATACAGAAGGTATATGTATTTTGAATATTAGAGTATGTTTAATATCTGTATTTGTATGCATCTCTATCATCCTTGTTACCTAAGTTCCTTATAAATTACTATATATCACAGGCTAAACTATGATATGGATTTTACTTCCATGTAAAATAGGTGGTCTGCATTCAAATCCTCCATCACCTTTTACTTCCCCCTCCCCTAGGATGTTTTATTAGCTCAGTTACTTTCTAGTTGAGATGGGTCAGCACACAATTTCCTGTTAACAGTAAAGATTGAATGAACACATCTTACCTGTCAGGCACAGCTTTGATCTCATTCTCCATGGTGACGTAAAAGCCACTGCAAGAAGACATCATATGCCATATTTCTCGTATGAAACTGTAGGCACACATGGATGGAATGCTTTAAGCTTTTTCCAAGAAAACAGAAAGAGTCAAAAAAGAAAATCGAAGTGTTCTTTAAAGCAGTGAGAGATTCTGGATTTCTAATATTAGATTGGGGCCTTTTTTTAAAAAAAAATCATATAACACCAAAGGAACTCTGTAGAAGATGTATGCATTTTTTTCATTCCTGCTATAATATAAAGCATGTACTACACTTGAAAAAAAACATAAAGAGCATAGTTTTACTGTACTAAATCAATATTGGTGAAACTCATTCTAAGACTACTTAGAAGAAGCTAAATGCCGATGTTATTCTTTAACTGTACAGGAGTAAAAACTGAATATAAATTGCTTTTGCAAAGGATTTAAAGCTTCTCTGTAACTATCTTGTCAATTTTATTGGCAGAGATACCTAGTTAAGGCATTTTATTCAAAATTTCTCTGTGAGCAAAAGACTAATAATGGCAAGTATATTGAAACCCTACTTTAGGAGATCCTAGTCTATTTTTCCCCAGTGCTGTGAATCTTGATTTGTTTGTTGTTTGTTTGTTTAGTACTATCAAAGCTTTCTCTTTATATGGATTAAAATGAATTTTGATGTCCTTTTTTATTCTTTCAGTTTCTTTATACTGTAACAATGCTCCACTGGGTTCATTACAATTATGTCTAATTACTATTTAGAATTTTTCCTATTTACATAGGCCAGAAGAAAACCAATAATGAGTTTTACAAAATGTGCACAACATTTTACCCTTTTAAAAACAGTTATTAGAATAAAAGAAAGCTGATTTTTATGACTGGCTTGAATTAATACATGTAACTAAAATTATTATTGGTATAGTCAAGAAAGAAATGGCAAATCACAAGTACTTTAAGAATATGGGATTAATCTCTTTAATTGTATAAAAAAGAATGTGGGATTAATTTCTTTAATCATATAAATAATTTTCTATGAAATAAAAAATATGTAAGCAGTCATTTCATAGAAAAATAAATATATACGGCCAATAGCAATGTTTAAGACAATGAAAAATCTTCATTATTAATAAAACATTTAGCAACACATATTAAATTATATAGCCTGCCTTCCAAAATGGCAAAATTTGATAAATACATAAGAACCACTGTGGCCTATTAGGTAGGCAAAGAGACACTCTTAAATGTTTCTTTTTTTTTTTTTGAATTGAAGTATAGTTGATTTACAATGTTGTGTTAATTTCTGCTGTACAGCAAAGTGATTCAGTTATACATATATACATTCTTTTTTTAAATATATTCTTCTCATTATGGTTTATCACAGGATATTGAATATAGCTCCCTGTGCTATACAGTAGGACCTTGTTGTTTATCCATTCTATAAACAACATAGTTTGCATCTGCTAAACTCAAACTCCCACTCATTCCCTCCCCCAGCCCACCTCCCCCTTGTCAACCACAAGTCTGTTCTCTGTCTGTGAGTCTGTTTCTGTTTCATAGATAAGTTCATTTGTGTCATATTTTAGACTCCACATAAAAGTGATATCATACGGTATTTGTCTTTCTTTTTCTGACTTACTTCACTTAGTATGACAATCTCTAGTTCCATGCATGTTGCTGCAAATGGCATTATTTCGTTCTTATTTATGGCTGAGTAGTATTCCATTGTACATATGTACCACATCTTCTTTATCCATTCCTCTGTCAATAGGCATTTAGGTTGTTTTCATGTCTTGGCTATTGTAAATAGTGCTGCTGTGAACATAGGGGTGCATGTATCTTTTTTACTTATAATTTTGTCCAGATATGTGCCCAGGAGTGGGATTTCTGGGTCATATGGTAGTTCTATTTTTAGTTTTTTGAGGAACCTCCATACTGTTCTCCATAGTGGCTGCACCAACTTACATTCCCACCAACAGTGTAGGAGGGTTTCCTTTTTTCCACACCATCTCCAGAATTTGTTATTTGTAGACTTTTCAGTGATGGGCATTCTGACCAGTGTGAGGTGGTACCTCATTGTAGTTTTGATTTGCATTTCTGTAATAATTAGTGATGTTGAGCATCTTTTCATGTGCCTGTCAGCCATCTGTATGTCTTCTTTGGAGAAATGTCTATTTAGTTCTTCTGCCCATTTTTCGATTGGGTGGTTTGTTTTGTTTTTGTTACTGAGTAGTGTGTGAGCTGTTTGTGTATTTTGGAAATTAAGCCCTTGTCGGTTGCATCGTTTGCAAATATTTTTTCCCAGTTGTCTTTTCTTTTTGTTTATGGTTTCCTTTGCTATACAAAAACTTGTAAGCTTGCTTAGGTCCCATTTGTTTATTTTTGCTTTTATTTCTATTGCCTTGGGAGACTGACATAAGAAAACATTTGTATGATTTATATCAAAGAATGTTTTGCGTATGTTCTCTTCTAGGAGTTTTATGGCGTCATGTCTTATGTTTAAGTCTTTAAGCCATTAAATGTTTCTTATGGCAATGTAAATTGATTCTACACTCTGATATGTTGATAATAACACAGAAAATTCCTTAATTTTTTCTATATCTTGAGAAAATAATTAAAAATGATAGAGTTAGATACAAGCATGTGTGATATAGAGTTTATTCCTTTATCCACTCTTTTATTTCAGTATGTACTGAACACAGAATAACTACAGACACTGATCCTGTGGATCTTGTGGTCAAATAACAAACTTTCCTCATCCTCACCGAGATTCAACTCAGCTAAGGGACAGTTGCCTTTTAAAAAGTAATTATACATAGTAATTTCTGCTTTATTTAAGCTCCATTACTTATCTCTTGAGTGACTTTGGGCAAGTTATATATTCTCTACATGCTTCAGGTTCCTCAAGTATGTGTATATATATATATATATATATATATATATGTGTGTGTGTCAGACAGATGAATACAGAGAATCACAAGCAGAAACCTCTGCAGGAACCAGTGCCAGGTTAGGAAAAGCTGAACTGCAATTGACAAATTGCTGAAGGCTCAGTGAAGCTGGAGTTCTGAAGGTTAAAAACTTAAGGAAGAACCAGTCATAGGTGGCCTCCCATACATTTTGTGAGTTTTACCTCCAGAAGCCCAACCTGGTTCTCATAATGAAGATTAGAGAAAAATCCCCTCATGCTTCCAGAACAGAGGGAGAGAAAAAAGGAACCATTTTAAAATACACCAGAGCATTCTGTTCTCCTAACAAGCCTTGCCTTTGAAAGAAAACTATTTTACCAGAGCCTAAACTACTGGGATTTTGTCAAAGCTTAACTGACTTGGGAGAAGGCAAGTACCCAACTCCAACCAACTCTAGCCATCCCTTTCCACCTACAGGGAGGGAGAGGACTAAAAACTGTGAGGCTCGAAGGCAGAGGCATAGATTCTCCAAAGGACAGCGACCTAATCATCAGACTGTGAAATGCTTCCCCTTTCCAACACATTACTAATGGTCTATTTACTATAGTTCCTTTTACCCAATACATCATGTCTGGCTATCAAGAAAAATTACAAGCATGCTATAAGGCAAAAAAAAAAAAAGCTTGAAGAGACAGAGCAAGTATCAGGGTCAGACTCAGTTATGGCAGAAATGTAGGAATTATCAGACTGGGAATTTGAAACAACTATGATTAATATGGTAAGGATAGTAATGCAGAAAGTAGAAAGCATGCAAGAACAGACTGACAATATAAGCAGAGATATGGAAATTCTAAGAAAGAATGAAAAAGATGTCCTGGAAATCAAATTAAGAATGTTTTTGATGGGCTCACAAGTAGACTGGAGTTGGCTGATGGAAGAATCTCTGAGTGTGAACGTATCTCAATAGAAACTTCTCAAATGAAAAATGAAAGAAGGAAGATGGAGGGAAAAAGAGAAAGAAACAGACTATCTAAGCACTAGGGACAACTACAAAAGGTGTAATATACATGTATTGGGAATACCAGAAAGAGAAACAAAAGCAAGAGAATAAATATTTCAAGCAATAATGACTGAGAGCTAATTAATGGCATTAATATCAGACACTAAACCACAAATCCAGGTAGCTCAGAAAACAGAAAGTGGAAAAATACCAAAACGAGTACACCTAGGCATATCATTTTCGAACTGCAGGGAAAAAAATAAATTAATTAAAAAACTTTAAAGAAACCAGAGGAAAAAAGCACCTTACCTAATGGAGGAGCAAAGATAAAATTATCCTCTGATTTCTCCTCAGAAACCACGTAAGCAAGAAGAGAGGGAAGTTAAATTTAAAGTTCTGAGAGAAAAAGAAACTAACCCGAGAATTCTGTACCCTGCAAAATGATCCTCCCTAAATCAAGTCTTTCTCAGACTAACAAAAATTGGGGGAATTTGTTGCCAGTAGACTTGCCTTGCAAGAGATGTTGAAAGAAGTTCTTCAGGGAATTCCCTGGCGGTCCAGTGGTTAGGACTCGGCACTTCCACTGCTCTGGGCCCTGCTTCCATCCCTGGTGGGGGAACTAAGATCCCGCAAGATGTGTGGCGTGACCACAAAAAAAAATTTCTTCAGAAAGAAAGCGCTGTGGGTTGAATTGTGTCTCCTAAAATTCATATGTTGAAGCCTTAACCCTCAGCATGACTCTATTTGAAGACAGGGTTTAGGAGGTAATTGAGACTTAAAAAAATCATAAGCATGGGGCCCTAATCCAATAGGAATACTGATCTTATAAGAAAAGGAAGAGAGGAAGATCTCTCTCTCTCTCCCTCTCTGTGTGTGTGTCTTTGTGTGCTCAGAAGGACATGTTAGGAAAAAGTGGCCGTCTGCAATCCAGTTCTCACCAAAAACCAAACACTGCCAGAACCTAAATCTTGGATTTTCTTATCTCTAGAACTCTGAGAAAATAAATTTCTGTTTTTTAAGTCATCCAGTCTGTGGTATTTAGTTATGACAGCCTGAGTTGACTCATAGAATTTGGAACGTAGAAGTAAGGTACTGCTGTAACAAATACTTAAAAATGAGAAAGTAGCTTTGGCATTGGGTATTAGGCAGAGGCTAGAGGAGTTTGAGATGAGTGCTAGAAAAAGCCCACGTTGCTCTGAAGGGACTGTTGGGAGAAATATGGATATTAAATTTGATTCTCTTTAGGGGTCTAAAAGAAATAAGAGCTGAAGAGCAAGTCTCTATTGTCTTAGAGAATACATATATGATCGTGAACAAAACGTTGGTAGAAATGAATGTTAAAGGCAAATCTGATGAGATCTCAAATGGTGATGGGGAACATATTATTGGAAACTGGAGGAAAGGCAATCATTGTCATAAAGTGACAAGGAAATTGAAAGAAGTATGTTGTAATGTTTTGTGGAAGTGGAACTTGAAAGAGATGAAACTGATATATAACTGAGGGGATTTCTAAGCAAAGCGTTGAAAGTGGGGCCTTTTTCTCCTTTCTGCTGATATTAAAATGCGAGGGGAGAGAGATAAATGGAAGGAATTGTTAAGCAAAAAGTCACCAGAACTTGAAGATTTAGAAAATTCTCAGCATATCCATGTTGTAAAAAATGAGAAAGATTTTGCTGAAGAAAACACTAAGGGCATTGACTGAACAATGTGTTGATAAGGAGATTAGTATGGGTATCTAGATCCCAGATCTAATCAGCCATTTCAGTAGAAGGCAACAAGAGAGATGGGATTATAGCAGCAGAGACAGTGCCAGGTTAAATCAAAGAGAACACAGATGGGATACAAAAAAGGGATAGCTTTCATACTTCTGGGATTCTACAATACTGGATGACAGAGCTATTTGGCTGCAATAGCGCACTATTCTTTGAGAAAAGGAAGAAAGATACCAAAGGTAATTCAGAGGTCATCAGGCTGTCTCCTCAGTTTCAAAGAGTGGGACTACCACCTCCACTTCAGCAGGCCAGGCTGCCACCAAGAGAAGCTGGCGGGTTGGGCTGCCCAGCACTTCCATAGGGGCTGGAACTTCCAGCAGAGCCATGGGAGTGGGGCCATCACATAGGGCCCTGGGGTAATGCTGCCATCCCACTAGGACTGTAGGGCAGAGCATCTAAGCAAAGAGGATTATTTTCCAGTTTTAAGATTCAGTTTAAGTTTCACTGCTTGTTTTGGATTTGCATAGGACTCATCCATCATCACTTTCTTTTTTTCCATTTTCTCCCTTCTGGAATGGGAATGTCTATTTTATGCCTGTCCCACCATTTTGTTTTGGAAGCACATGACTTGTCTGATTTCATAGGTTCACAGTTGGAGAGGAATTTTGTCTCAGATGAATTGTACCTCAAATCTCACCTGATTTAGATGGTATTTAGAAAGACTTTGCACTTTAGACTTTAGAGTTGATGCTGGGATGAGTTAAGACTTTTGTGACTTTTGGAATAGAATCTTGTGTGAGTTAAGAACATGGATTTTGGGAGATCAGAGACAGAATGCCATGAACTGAACTGTGACCCCTCCGGAGTAATATGTCGAAGCCTTAACCTTCAGTGTATACTGTATTTGGACCTAGAGTTTAGGAGGTGATGAACGTTAAATGTAGTCATAGGGGTGAGTCCAATAAGTCCAATAAGACTATTGGCCTTATAAGAGGAAAAGAAAGAGATTTCTCTCTCTCTCTCTTTCTCTCTCTCTCCCTCCCTCGCTTTCTCTCCATGTGCACTCAGAGGAAAAACCATGTGAGGACAAAGCATCCATCTCCAAGCCAGTAATAGAGTCCTCCTAAGAAACTGAGTCCTGCTAGAACTCCAGTATTGGACTTCCTGGTCTCCAGAACTGTGAGAAAATAAATTTATATTGTTTAAGCCATGCAATATGTGATATTTGTTATGGCAGTTTGAGCGGATAGTACAGAAGGAAAATGATACTAGTCAGAAACTCAGATCTAAATAAAGAAGAGAAAATCATTAGAACAGGAATAAGTAAAGGTAAAATAAAAATGTTTATCTTTCTTTTCTTTTTTTTACTGAGTTATATAGTTGATGTACAATATTATATAGGTTACAGGCATTCAATGCAGTGATTCACAATTTTTGAAGGTTATACTCCATTTACAGTTATTATGAAATATTGGCTGTATTTCCTATGTTGTACAATTTATCCCTTATAGTTTATTTTATACATAATAGTTTGTACCTCGTAATCCCCTACCCCTCTATTGCCCCTCCCCCCTTCCCTCTCCCTACTGGTAACCTCTAGTGTGTTCTCTATGTCTGTGAGTCTGCTTCTTTTCTGGTATATTCACTAGTTTGTTGTATTTTTTAGAGTCCACATATAAAGTGAGATCATACAGTATTTGTGTTTCTCTAACTCATTTTACTTAGCATAATACCCTCCAAATCCATCCATGTTCTTGCAAGTGGCAAAATTTCCTTCTTTTTTATGGCTGAGTAGTATTCCATTGTCTATATGTACCATATCTTCTTTATCCATTCATCTGTTGGGTACTTAGGTTGCTTCCATGTGTTGGCTGTTGTAAATAGTGCTTCTTTGAACATTGGGGTGCATGTATCTTTTAGAATTAGTGGGTTTTAAAGCCAAAGAAATTTATCTATATGACAATGTTTTCAATGTAGAGTGCCAAGTAGGAATGTGTTTGTAGATCAGGATTCAATTAGTTGCAAACAAGAGACAAAGCATTTCAGCAAACTAGGATTAAAGGGGTTTTTTACACATTAGAATATGCAGAAATGCTATTTAATCGATATAAAAACAGAGTGCAGTCAGTATAGGAAGCAATCCTATTTTACTGAGGGAGCAAAGGCTGACCATATCAATGATGCTTTTACTGAGCATACATTTATAGGCTTTGAAAATGCGTGGCACTCTACTAGATCATTTTGCAATTAATATAGACTGTTTCTGTTTTGAGTTTTGTTTTTGTCATGTATTGGAGAATAAAAAAAAAGTTTCGTAAGTTGAGTTCTGTTTCCAGGACGACAGAGTTAGCAGCTCAGCAGACTCATTCCCCAGCAAAACAAACAACATGGAAAAAACTATTAAAACAAAACCCAAAGAAAATAAACTCCACTATTCTAAATCTCTGGAAATTGCACTAAGGGCATAGAATAAATGAAGTGTTTCTCTAGGATAATCTACTAAAACTCAGTAAGATCAGTGAGATTCTGACATTTGAGCCACCACCCACTTTTTCTTCTGCCCCTTCCTACCTAGCCATAGATCAGCTGGATGGAAGTTTCACTTAGAGTGAAAATATCTAAGATGAAGACAGCCCTTTTCTACTCTCATGCCTCAGTCAAGGCTTACTCTATCTCTCCAAGAGGGACAGGCCACCAGCATTTCTCATCCCTTCCGACTCACAGTTGAAGAGGCTAAATTCCTGGTGAGTATAGCAGAGGCTGGGGGCTCCCATCTTCGATTAGCCCCTTACTATCAGGACAAAGTCTCTTCTCCAGGCACAGCAGACAAGCAATACTGGGGCCTCAAATGCTCTCTTCCCAGCTTATTTGCAGGGTGGAGGCACTGCACCTGGAGAAATGGGGAGAGGAAAGCCAGGAAGAACAGAGGCAACTCTTGGCCCAGAACACAGACTAGAGGCTCAGATAGTTTGCCTAGGACAAGAAGCCATGCATAAAACAAAAGAGCTCTGAAGCTCTCCTCAAGGCACTAACTTTATTTGAAACAGAGTGTGAAAATTACAGCCTAAGAGCACTCTTAAAATGAGAGCTCCTTTTAATTAAGAGCAACACACTAAACCACGGGCCACTGAATTCACAACAGAAAACTAGGGAAGGAGAAAGTGAGAAGAGCCCTCCTCGAGTTTAAACCTGAAAGACTGGCCTCAAAAACTACTCATGCCAAATATAATTTGATCAGACTACTGAATATTTTTCATGTCATAAGGCACTGTCAATAAAGAAATCAGTGGTAATTAGTAGAACCTAAGAAACAGGTATGTAATACCAAATAAAGTAGACAGTTTACCAGAGAGATCAGAAAAAAAGTGGAAAGCTGCCCTGCTAAAATCACTGTCATCTCAGTGTGGTCATAGCACACCCAAGACTGTTTTCTTTAAGAAGCCACATCAAAGTCTTCAGACTACAGGGGAAGTAGACTTCAGTGAAATAGCCTAGCTAAGTCACAAAACAAATAAACAGCAACACAAACAAATCCCAGAGAATGGCAGAGGGAGATCAGTATGAAGAGTTACTATAATGTATTACCTAAAATGTCCAGTTTTCAACAACAACAACAAAAAATATAAGACATACAAATAAATATCAATGTGACCCATTACAGGAAAAAATGAACAAAGAAACAACAGAAAAAAAAAACAAAAACAGACAAAAGAAATTGCCAGTAAGAGGGTCCAGATATCAGATTTAACAAACAAAATTTCAAGTTAGCTTTATAAACATGTTCAAATTGGAATATACCCAAATGGAAATTCTGTAGTAAAAAGTACAATAATTGACTCAAAAATTTATTAGAGGGACTAACAGTGGACTTGAACTGCCAGAAGATAAAATATGTGAATTGGGAGATAGATCAATAGAAAATATGCAACCTGGAAAAACTGAGAGAAAATAGAATGAAGGAAAATAAACAGAGCCTCAAAGAAATGTGGGACATTTTTAAGTGCACCAATGTACACATAATGAGAGTACCAGAAGGAGAGGAAGAAAAGAAAAGATCAAAAACAAATATTAGGGCTTCCCTGGTGGCACAGTGGTTGAGAGTCTGCCTGCCAGTGTAGGGGACGCGGGTTCGAGCCCTGGTCTGGGAGGATCCCACATGCCACGGAGCAACTAGGCCCGTGAGCCACAATTACTGAGCCTGCGCGTCTGGAGCCTGTGCTCCACAACAAGAGAGGCCGCAATAGTGAGAGGCCCACGCACCGCAATGAAGAGTGGCCCCCACGTGCCGCAACTAGAGAAAGCCCTCACACAGAAACGAAGACCCAACACAGCCATAAATAAAAATAAATAATTAATTAATTTTAAAAAAACAACAACAAATATTAGAAGAAATAATGGCTGATGAAAAACATTAACTTACACATCCAATAAGCTCAATGAACTCCAAGTAGGATAAATGCAAAATGATTCACACTCAGACATATTACAGTAAAATTGCTAAAAGCCAAAAACAAAAAATATTGAAAATAGCAAGAGAAAAATAGCTTATTGTGTATGAAGGAAGCCCAGTAAGATTAAAACCTGACTTTTCGTCAGAAACAATAGAGGCCAGAAGGCAGTGGAATGACATAGTTAAAGTGCTGAAAGAATAAATGTCAACCAAAAAACTTATATACAGCAAAATACTTTTCAAAAATTAATGCAAAATAAATACTCAGATAAACAAAAACTGAGAGAATTTGGTGCTATCATTCCTGCCTTACAAAAAGCACTGAAGGAAGTTCTCCAGGCCATTAACAAGTATATCTGGATGGACTTAAAATCTACATAAAAATCAAAGAATACTTTTAAAGGGAATTATATAATTACAAAGACAGTATATATGAATTTTTTATTCTCCCTTTTCTTAGCTTATTTAAACAGGAATTGTGTAAACATACATGTAGAATTATACGGTTGGTTCTATAACATAATGAAATGTAATAATATCTGACAAGCTCACAAGGGAAGTCAGTGGGAGCAGAGCTGTAATTGGAGTAAAGATATGATACCAGATGGTACTTTGAACCACGAGAACAAATAAATAGAATCAGAAATGATAAATAAGTTAAACAGAACAAAGTTTATGAATATATACTTAGTTTCATTTCTTTTTCAATTACTTTCATAGACAAAATATACAAAGTAAAAATTTATAACAATATATTGTAGGAATTTTAACATATGTAAATATATACGTGTGTGTATACTCATGTATAGGTACAGAGACAAATTATATATATTATTTTATATGTAACATAATTATATATGTGATATACAAACAAATAGCACTGAAAGGGAGAATAAGAAACAGGGTTATAAAGGAGTGACATTTCTATATCTCACTGTAATCAAGTTAGTATAAATCTGAAGTAGTTTGCGATAAATTGAGAGGTATAGAGTAAGCTCTGGAGTAAAACATATAATGGAAAGTAGAGGGTTGGAAAAGAGATCGGGATTGAGTAGTTTCTTCAAAAATGTCCATTCATTTTTCATAATACATATCATATAAAATATTCACTTTTAAAATTTAAATAGAATTAACTAAAGTGTTAATCTTTTAAAGAGCGAATTTTGTTTTTAAATATTTTAGAACTCAGATGATGTTTTGTGCCTAAAATGTCTAGTTCTGCACTCTTAATTATATGTTAAACTGATACGGTGGCCTTCAACTGTCAGTTCCTCTATAATTTTCTTATCACAAAATTATATTTTAATTAATTTCTTGTTTCTGGTTTATATCTCCAGTAGAATTTGTGGGAAGTCATATGGCTGCTGGCATGAACTTGAGCCCTTATGTATTTGAGAATGTCTTTTTGTTTTGTTTTCATGGTGGTGATGGTGGTAGTTTTTGTTTTGTTTCATATTTCTCAAGTAAATACATAGGACTGAAATGATCAAATCATAGGGTAAATGTATGTTTTGTTCTATTAGAAACTTCTAGTTTTCAGTGGAGAGGGCTTGTCCATCTTTCATTAAATTTATTCATATGAATGTTATATTTTATGATGCTGTTATAAATGTTTTAATTTCATTTTCAAATTATTTATTTTTGGCTATGGACTTGGCTTTCCTGTAATGACCACATGTCTTGTGTAGTTATAAAATGTACTTATTATTTTTAATATAATCACTATAAATTTTTAAGGATTTCTTAGAATTTTCTGCATAAAACATCATAAAGAGACATTAGAGACAGTTTTTAGAAATGTTTTTTAACTTCCAAATATTTGAATATTTAAAAGTACTTGCTGTCAATTTCTACTTTATTTTAATATTAAAACATAGGAGGTTTTCTTTGATTTTATAGTGGTTTTGTCTGGTTTTGATATCAGGGTAATGATAGCATCATAATATAAAGTGGGAAATAATTCCTCCTCATCAATTTTCTGAAAGAGATTGTGTAGAATTGATGTTAATTCTTAAACGTTTGTTCATAGTCTTGTGCAAAACCATATGGGCCTCGTGATTTCTGTTTGGAGTGTTTTCATTAAAGACTCAATTTACTTAAAAGTTTTAGGACTACTCATTGTATCCATTTATTATTGAGTGAATTGTGGTAGTTTGTGTTCAATGAATTGCCCCATTTTTTGTCTAACTTATCAAATTCATGTGTGTAGCATTTTTTGTATTATTCCCATATTCTTGTCATGTATGCAGGGTATGTAATGATACCCCTGTTTCTCTCCTGATAGTGGGAATTTGTCTTCTTTCTTTTCTTCTTTGTTAGTCTTGCTAGAGGTTTCTCAATTTTATTAACCTTTTAAAAAATATAACTCTTTGTTTTATTGATTTTATCTATTGTACTTCTGTTTTTAATTTCAGTAATTTCTGCTCTTATGTTTATTTTTGCCTTCCTTCTTCTTGATTTGGGCTTATTTTGCCCCTCTTTTGTTAGGTTCTTGAGGTGGGAGCTTCAATTATTGATTCAATTATTTGATTTTTTTTTCTAACATAGGCATTTAGTGCTAGACATTTTCCTGTAAGCATTTCTTAAGCTATGTTCCACAAATTTGTTCTCCTGTATTTTCATTTTTATTCAGTTCAATGGATTATTCGATATTCCTGAGACTTTGTCTTTGACCCATAGGTCAACTAGATATGTGTTATTTAGAACCCATGTGTTTGGATATTTTCATGTTATCTATAATAACAGATTTCTTTGTTTCCATGGTGGTTGGACAACACACTCCACATGATTTTATTTATTTATTTTTTACATTTGTTGAGGTTTGCTCTATGGTCCAGAACATGGTCTATCTTGTTGCATGTTTCATAGGCAATTGAAATGAGTATTGTTCTCCTGTTCATTGGAATGTTCTATAAACATAAATAAGTATTCTATACATATCGATTGGATTCTCTTCTTTGATGGTGGTGTTGAGGTCTTACACATTTTTGCTGATTTTCTGTCTAGCTGTTGTAGCAACTGTTCAGAGAGGAGTGTTGATGTTTACAATCATAATTATATATTTGTCCATTTCTTTCAATTCAGTCAGTATTTGTTTCACATATTTTGCAGCTCTGTTGTTTGCTATATATTCACTTAGAATTTCCATTTCTTTTTCATGGCTTTACCCTTCTATCATTATATGTTATCCATTTCTGTCTCAGGTATTTTATTTGCTCTGTTTCTACTTTATCTGATATTAATATCCCCACTCTTATTTTCCTTTGATCACTGTTTATACATTAGTTCCATTCCTTTACTTTCAACTTGCCTATACCATTATATTTGAAGCAAATTGCTGTGGATAACATATAGTTCAGTCATATTGTTTAATCTGCCTTGACAATATCTGTCTTTAATAGGTGTATTTTGATAATTTGCTTTTAAAAAGTCAACCAGAACATTAAAAATAAAATATGAAAAGGTAGTGTTCAATAATTTAAAAATCAATTTTACATTAATCCTTTAATATTTTTCACATAATAACACTATGAGGTAGTTGTTTGTTTTTTGTTAATAGCATACAATTTTAATGTGTTTGGAAACAAAGTCCCTGACTTGATTTGAATGAGGCAGCATTCTATAATTGAAAATACATGGGATAAGGAACCAGACCTGAATTCTATTGAATATTTTGCTAATAAAATTGTTTTATAATGTTTATATATATTATTTAATATTCTGAATCTCAGTTTGTTCTTTCTTAACTAGTGTTTTGTGAGGACCTAATGCAATGTTTGAAAGAGTTTCTAAACTATAAAATGCTTTGAATATATTACTAATTATTATTAAGCTTAACAACTTGCCCAATGTCACAGAAAATAGTAGCTCAGTCTGGCCAGAACATGGGGCTTTGCCTTCCTAGATTTTTCTATAAAAACTCTTTTCCTAATTAAAAGCATGAAACACCTCTGCAGTTGTTTCAAGGTACATTTTAGAAATTGAATACTTTCAATTTCCCAGTATGTAACTTTAAAAAATAATTTATAATGGATTAATTTTACTTAAGTTTACTTATATTTTCATAGAATTAGTAAAAATATCATACAAAATAGCATTGCCTATTACTTTTAAAACATCAAAAAAGACATAAAAAAGCACATTAGGTAAGTTGTTTATAACCTTACCATTTTTATTAAAACCCAATTCAACTTAATTAAATTAGATTTTTTCAGATGAATAAATACAACTCTATGGAAATAAATGTGCATTATATGTGCAATATTATATATACATGTATTAAAGATAAAAGACAGGTTACCAAGTGGAAAACTTGAAATTGAGAAGAAAAAATAATAAGTCCCATGATAACATAAAGAAGACAAAAAATGGCAATCTAGTTTAGTAATAAGATATTTCATTTTCTCCACAAAAGCTGTGAAACTTTTGAGAGGTGTAGGACAATAAAATATAAAATTATGGATGAAATAAAGAATTATTGACCTTCTGTGTCAGAAATCCTAATAGGACTGGTCCTATCCAATCTCAGAGAAAATGTGCAGTTAGTAGATTAGAAACAGCAAAGCTACTTGGTTCAAGTGACCCCATGATTAAATTCAATATAGCTTAGAACAGTGACCTAAATGCTCTATCAAACTAGAGTTTGAATTCTCAAAGACATATTTTCAAGGTGTAAGAAAAGGAATGGAGAAAGTGGTCTAGGAAATAAACAAGTAAAGCTAGAGCAGGAGAGGATAGGTGAAAAAAAATCAGCATTACCCAAAGAGGATAAAATTTTTAAAAAAGAAAACAATATAGGTACAGTAACTTTACTTGGGCAGCTGCTTTCAGCATACATATTACTTTACTTTAAGGTAGATGAAGTGTTCCTATGTTATTCTTTTCTGTTTTTTTTTTTTTCTGCAATGATTTATTCTCTTAGTGGCCATCACATATTAATGCTAGCAATAATTAAATTTCATATTAAACCATCCTGTATGCTCTTTCCCTGAAGAATGAATGCAGGTTAGCAATAATTCTTATTGGATCATAAAACTGTTCCTTAGGAAATGGATCAAAGAAATTATTCCCTAAAGCCTATCCAAAGGAAAAACCTCACAAGTTTTGTCAAGTTGTTAAATAAAACAGTAGGCAGAATTGGGAAACTCAGTAAATGAAATAAAGAAATTTAGAAATGTAAAAATATTAACTTTTTATTGAAGGTGAAATTGCATTACGATGTACAATGATGCCTGACTTAACCAATACCTGTCCAAGCAAGTCTCCATCAAATAGCTGGTGTTGCCATGTAACTAGAAGCCCTAAGTATAAATGAGGATGGCTGTAGACTGCTCAGAAGTTCCACAAATCAGAGCTTTATGCTAAAGCAAAAGATAAAAGCTCATAAAGTAACATAATCTAATTCATCAAAGATCAAACAGTAAGGAACCTATAACAAGGCGATCTTTTTCAACAGACCAACAATGTCTAAACTAACAACTGAATTCACCTGATTATCTGCCATTTCCTAAAAACTGCTGAAAGGTTTTTTTGTTTGTTTGTTTGTTTGTTTTAACTCTAGTGCACCAAAGTAATGAAAACCTGTTTTAGCAATTTGATTCTCCTTGCTTTAACGTCTATGTTCAAATGCCAGCATTCAACTTCAGAAGGATCTTGATTCTCTATTAAAATCCGTTTTGTAATTTCTGTTGAATTTCTTTTTTTTTTAACCTTTCATAACTAAATTTTGGGGACAGTTTATATTTTTCTCTACAATTTTATGATCTTCAGGAGTAGTAACGAGCAACTCATGATTATGTAGTTTTATAGATTTTTTTCAAACTCCATTGAAGTTGCCCTTGATTTCCTGAGCTAACATAACTGTGAAGGACTGTGTTATAGATTAATTAGTGATAATTGATGTACAAATGAAAGTTGATATTATTGTTTTAGGGCTCTGTATCATCAGAGATGTTCTTGTCAGAGGTGGTTTCACTACATAAATAACAGAATCTGAATTTATGGGGAATTTTGGTAATCAGAACACATGGTTCTACACCATGCTACATGAATACTTACTATTCAGAAACTGTTTTTTGAAATTTCAGAACAAATCTAATTTTATCCACATTACACTCTTATTGGATTGGAATGATTATTATGCTTACCCATAGCTTAAGAATCTGAGAATATTACCCACAGAATTAAACCGAGAGATGGGGTCTAAGTAAATTGTGCAGAATCACACAGCTTTGGCAGAGAATATAGATCTTATTCTTTCAATCTACTTCTTGTTATGAATCATTAACATTTTAAAAGTGGTTTTTGTGGTGTCACTTGTGTGCCATCTGCATGATTTTTGCCATATCCATGTATCATCTATATGGTTATTTATTCAATATCGTTATTTAGGTTGACCCACTTTTTACTCCAAGAAAATCTAAGTATGAATATTTTACATCACCATCATGAAGGAAAAAGCAACATACCTTGGTATAAAATGAGGATAACTATAAAACATAAGCATAATGAAAACTGTTATTAAATTAAAAATTATAAATATGTATTTTAAAACATGATAATAAAAGTAACTTGTTTTTTAAAAAGTTATTGTCACTATTTATAATATAAAAATAAGAGCATTTCTGATTATTTATTATCAGCTTTATGCTACTAAATTAGAAATAATATGAGGGATTTTGTATTATTAGAGTACTGCCTAAACTGTGTTATTAGAAAATAAGACACCAGAATATAATGACTTCAAAACAGAGAAGTTTATCTCTCTCATAGAAGAGTCTGAAGGTGCACGTAAAGGGCTGAGAGTACAGTTGGCTTCTATCTTTGACTCCACGATGGCTAATACAGTTGTCACTCAAGCAGTGAGACATAACAGGAATGGAGAACATCCATATGCCTTTAAGTTCATGACCTTAAAGTGGCACACGTCATTTCAGAATTTTACATGCTGTTGGGTAGAACTTAAATTCCAATGAAACCTGGGAAGTGTAATTCTAGTTTGATGACCACATGCCCAGCTAAAACTCAGAAGGAGAACCACTGGTAATCAGCTAGCAGTGCTATCACTAGTTTAAGTAAGGCAATTGAACTCTGTAATTTTGTTGCTATTGGCATACACAATCCAAACTCACATACATGTGACCAGAAAGGGTAAAATATAGTAAATGCCTTCTCGAAAAATATTGCATATTGAGAACTACCTCCTAAACATAAAGTTATGGTAAAAATTCATTCCATTATGGTTTTTTTCAAGAATTTATCTGAATCAATCTCCAAAACCTGTTCTTTTGAATGTGTTTATTTAGTTATATTTTCCAAGTGGTAAAAATGGAGTTCTTTCACTAACTGTTGCCATCAGGTTTGGAAAACATTTTAGAATACCTTTTAGGCACTCTCAAGTATTTCTTCATAATATTCAAAAATTCTTCAGATGAAAATAACCTTGCCATTTAGATAGTGAAAGAGACTAACTTAACATAATCAAGGTCTATAAGCTGTGGTTCCATATTTTTATCATGTTCATTCTTCCTTGGAGAGGCAATACGGAGCGATTGCTTTGTATGGACACATTAAGATTTTCAAATGAGCAACTATATTTACAAAATATGCAGTTTTCAAAGTCAGTTCTACTTATGCATATATTCTTGCATAATGAAGATTTTTTTCCCAGGAAGAATTGAAGTGCCTCTCTCATTAGAAAATATGAGTGAAGAATTTGGAATACCACAGATAGTAGCCTCAGTTTGAAAAATAGATGTTTGTAGTCACCGGCCCGGTCTTTACAAACGGAGAAAAGATTCAAGAATGCTATGACCTGCACCAAATTTAAAAGCTGGAAAGATTTATCTGCCTAATTGAAGACAATGATATGAAAGCAGCAGAAAAACATATACATACACTACCTGTAGGAAATTAGATGTACTGAATGTTCATATTAATTTACATATTACCTATTATATACTTCTGGGTTACATAACAGGGACAGAGTAAAAATCTTAAAAAATCGTTCCTGGACTGAGAGATGGCAGTCTTTGTGGGCGAGTGACATTAATCAAATAAGCACACTAACTTTTGTAAAATTGCATTCATGACAAATGCAAAGAAAAAAAGGCTGATAGTGCTGAAAGAGACTGTATTATTTTGAGGAACAGTTGACGTAGGCAGGACAAGGGGATATCTCTCACTGAGTGATGAATGGGGTTAGACATGAAGAATAAAATAAATATCTAGGTGAAGAGGGAAGATAAGAACACCCCAGGCATAATAATACACAATTTTATACACACACACATAGACATACACATATATATAGGCACCCACATATATATGTATAAGTTTAGATATATATGTGGTTGCCTATATTTGGCTTTCAAGTCCTATATGCTAGAGGTAGGTCAAATGTATGATTAGACAAAAGTTCTGCTTGGAAAAATCTGGACCAACCACTTCGGCTGGATAGATGAGATCCCATCAGTCAGGTTCCATTGCTGCACAGGGGTCAATAGCATAGAAAATTCATCAATGCTGTGTACTAATTAATGGATAGTTCTGCTAAAGATGATCTGGGCATGTTAGGAATAGAAAAAGAGGAAGAATGAATGCTGCCTGAGAAACCATTCATTCATTAATATAGTTTTCTCTAGTCTTTTAAAAAATTGGACTCTCTTCCTGCTCCCTTACCACTTTGAACATTCTGTAGCACTTGCACAGTGCTAAAATTACTTGCGTCCTGTTTTGTCCCTTACATTAGAATGTGGATTTCTCGAGTGTAGGAAACTATATTTATATTATTTTTATGATTTATTTTGTCATTTATTTTTTTAATTTGTAAATAACAGGTTTTTTGTGCATGTGATATCTAGACATCAAATGTTAATTGAAGACTATTATTAAAGGAATGGAGGGCTTCCCTGGTGGCGCAGTGGTTAAGAATCCGCCTGCCAATACAGGGCACACGGGTTCGAGCCCTGGTCTGGGAAGATCCCACATGCCGCGGAGCAACTAAGCCCATGAGCCACAGCTACTGAGCCTGCGCGCCTAGAGCTCATGCTCCGCAACAAGAGAGGCCACCGCAATGAGAAGCCCGCTCACCGCATGGAAGAGGAGACCCCGCTCGCCACAACTAGAGAAAGCCTGCCCCGCGCGCAGCAACAAAGACCCAACTCAGCCAAAAATAAATAAATAAACTAATTAATTAATTAATTAATTAAAGGAATGGAACATTTCACTAAACTGGGTAAGATTTTGACTGACAAAATCAAATGTTAATAATTTACTTAGCAAACAAAGATGTTTATAGGGACTGGGAAGCATGTATACAGTATTTTTTACACTGAAATATAGATCATTAAAATCTGATTTTAAGATTTTCTCAATGTATTATACTTTACTTAGACTCTATCAACTAGCTGGAAATCATGAAAATTGCCTTATAAACTGCAATGTATTAATTCAAAAATTTTCATCAATATGCTAATATATTAGCTCTTTTCTAAAACACCAAGAAATTGTTACAGACACACATCTCAGTGCCATAACTTTCTCAAGGAGTACTTGTTAGCTTATATTCCTGCTTTGGATCATGGATAATGAAGACATATTTTTAAACTACCAGGCAGTGTAAATTGAACCTATGCAAAGACATACGATTCACTGAATTTAATGGACTTTCTGTTTAAAAAAAAAGAGAGAGAGACAAATATCTTTTACAGCTCACTAGAAATTATGTAATACTCTATGATATTAACAGTCACAAATATCATGTACCTCAGGAAATACAGTCAGAAAAAAAAGAATGATAATAACACTTTTATGATTATGTAGAACAGAAGGTAACACTTTTTAAATTAGAAAATGGTTTCTTTTTTATTTTTTGAACTAGGACATTTACACCTTAGAAAATCATACTTCCCTCAAAGAAAAACCAAATAATTATTTACATATATAGAAATGTTTTCTCTGTCCTTCAACCTGTTAAAATTTCTTTAAATCTATAGATATTAACATATGCTTTAAATATATTATATTGAAATACAGAAATTAGCTATAGGAAATTGATACCTTAAAATTAATTTTCCAATTCTGTTTGTGCTATCTAATATGCCTTAGTTTTGGGTTTGCTTTGTTTTGTTTTTCAAGTGTGTGTGTGGTATGTGTGTGTTTTGTCATCCTTGTAGTAACTCAAGAACCATGAGGTCACCAATAGATATGGATATACAGATATATAGGTTTAGGTATTTGATTAGATAGGTGTAGATAGGTATATATAGAGATAGGTAGATATAGGTAGATGGATAAATGGGTGTAGATATAGCGACACACATATACACATAAATATACATACATCTCTATATAAACACCTATGTATATACACACATAAATCTTTTTCTCAGTGTCATTGCAATTAGTGATTAATTTCTCTGCTTTACATTGATCAAATATATGCTGTTTAGCAATAATAAAACCTAAAAAAAACAACTTTACTGTTTATAAGACAATTCAAAAATTTATCCTAACTCAGTCGCTATAGCGTCAAGTAAAATGATTTCTTTCATTTTTGTATTTTAGCAAGATATAATTTTTAAAATTTTCTGAGACTAGAGAGTTACAATACCATAAACCATAACAGGATAATTTTCCCACAATAGCTATGCCAAAATTGCATGAAAACTGAGACTTAGGTTAATGCATGCATTCTGAAAGGTGACATGAGAAATCTGGTCATTTAATCAAGACCATCACCCAGAGTTGATTTCATAACTAGCTTTCTGTTTGCTCTAAAACGTCTTGGGTAAAAGAGCAAGAAAAAATAAGGGATATCTGCTACCACCATAGCAACTTAGTAGGAACTCAATTTCTGTTGGCATGTGACTTGATCTGCAACTTGCATATAGGTGTTGGAATGGTAAGGAATGAGCAAGAGAAAAGTAAAGAAAAGGTGAGTTTTCAGGATACAGAAATAAGTATAAATAAATAAAAGTAGGCTGTTTTAATGTTTTCATAGTATGACCACCAAAGGGCAGGGTTAGGGGTCAGAAAGGTGAGAACTTCAGCCATACACAGTGAAGGTAGAGCTGGACCACATACACACTTTCTAGTGGAGTTGTACCCCTGCAAACTTTGCTCGAGTCCTAATATTTACATTATGTTATTTATGTTGCATTAAAACCACTTCACTCTCCTAATTTTCTTCTGAGGAAAAATCAGTCCTGAAAAGGAATATCAGATTTAACAATGCCAAGTAGGCACAAGGAAAGTGAATTTAATCACCAAAAGAAACTGAGAGGCAAGGCAGGTTCTTCACAGATGTGAGAAACTACGAAGCTCATTTTGGTGGCCTTGTATACCTACCTCCTCATTTCCTGTATTTTTCTCAAAGACACTGACCACTTGTACTGTTCCATAGTTTTGCTTCCAGCATTGCCACACTCAAACGCATTTCCAACCCTTTTCAAATCCATTACTTTGTTCCTGATTTTTTTTTTCTTTTCTCTCACCATGGCTTTGTTAGGTTAGTGTGACTAAAAATATCACAGTATTTTGGATATTTCCATTTTACCAGAGTACTCCTTAAAAAGTAGAAGTATAATTTGTCTTGTTACAGGTTGAAAAATATTTGTAGAAGGTAGCTTTGTACATACTTCCCATTGTTTATCAAGCACATTATGAAATGCTAGAAGCCCCTCTAACACTAAGCCATCCTCCTGCTAAAATTGCTGGTCACGGTGTTTGAAGTATCTGCTTGATAGTCTTGACAGGTATCTTTTATGTGTACTTGTGCCTAACATTATTCTTATCACCACAATATCAGACTAAGCTAATTTACTTCATTGTTGAATATGTTCCCTGTATCCTTGTATAGTTATAATTGAAGTGAGACTTCACCAGTCATGACTGTCAAATTTAAGAAAAGCACATTAAAAGAGAGCTTTCTCTTCTAGCCTTCATATAATTATTTCATTCAGTTGACATCACAGTAATGGAAAAGCATTAGAGAGTTTTAATTAAAGGAATAATACGGCATAATTTTATGCTTAAAACTATCTCTCAGGCTGGTTTATAGATATGGACAGAGATATGTAAGAGAAAGTGGAGGTGGGTATATAATTTAGGAGCTTAAGAAAATAGCCCAAGGAAATAGTTACAGTAGCTTGAAATAAGGTTGTATCAATGGCAGTACTGAGAGGGTCTATACTTGGGGATATATTTAAGTGGTAGGACCAATAGGTCTTTTAAGTTAACTTTATATCGTTTATTTGGGGAGATGACAAGGATGATTTCTAAGTCTGGGTAGCTGGATAGATAAATCTAGCATTTAGTAATATGAGGAAGAATTGGGTGGAAGCAGATTTAGCGGTGGGCTATAAAAATCCATGGCTCTGTTTATATCATGTTAAGTTTGAGATGCCTTTTAGACACCCAAATGGAGATTTCACATGGGCTTATGAGTCAGGTACTGCAGTCAATATCTGTGTTAAAAAGAGAGATTTTGGAGTTAATATGTATAAAACTGGTATGTTAATTCATGGGAAAAATGAACTATCCCAGGGAAAAAATGTGGAATAAAAAAATAATGAAGACGGAGATTCACTCATACCAAGATTACTGAAGGCTGACTTAGATGCAAACTGAACATAAGTCATGGGCATTGGTGAGTTTAGTGTGAGAATTTTCAGTGGAATTATGAGAAGGCACACCTGCTTGGAAACTAGAGAAGAGAATATCAGGTACAGTTGGAGACAATTAAGGCAGATGACTTTTTGTTTTAAGCAAAATATGATGTTACGGGGAGTAGGTAAAGGAGTTAAAATGAAACGAATGGAAAATTTACTTACACTAAAACGTATTCAATGTAATGTAACCAATAATAATACATGTTTTTATATAAAAGTTACTGATAAAATAAATGAGAAATTAATAATTGAAGAGAAATGAGATAATTGTGAAGCAAAATTATTTATATGTTTAAGAACAGTGAAGAGGAAATGAGGAAGAATTTAGTCTAGCTAGAGTTTTCTTCAACTATGGTGATTGCGGTAGAGATGGTGGCAACTGGACTTACTGAAGATCAATTTTAGAGTTAGAGGCAGTACAACTTGTAGAAATATACATTATGAGGTGTGATGGTAAGGCAGAAATTCAGGATGAGTCAGAATAACTTTACAAAGGAGAGAGGTTGCTTGTTGCAAAGAATATGGCTTTGGCTCCATGATGCTTTCCATCCTCACAGAATTTTAAAATTGCCTCTGATAGTCAGAGGAGTTGACCCTAATGATCTCAGCTTGAAGCACTGAAGAGAGTGGTTTTCAAGGTCTTTCTAGAAGCTTCTGTAGTTACCAAAAATCTGAGACTGTAACAGCCTTCATTGGCAATCTCACGGTTCACTTGAGCCTCATCCACACAAAGGGCTCCAGCCACCCTCAACGAACCAATGGCTTCTGCTTCACTGCCACATTCTACAACTTGCAGGATTTGCTCTCCTTGGCTAAGTCTAGCACAAAACCATACAGAGAAAAGGATTCTGTAGCATTTGAAGCCAAAGAAAAGAATGGTGGTATTATGGAGTTGGCTATAGAAAATCCAGCACATAATTAAATAATTTAAACATCTGTTTAAATTGTTAAACGTAATTTAAACATCTGTTTCTGAGGTAGCATTTAGGCCATGAGAATGAGAGATTTCTAGGAAGAGAGAGAACAGTGAGATGTGTAGAGAAGAGCAGTAAAGAGTGAGCCTTGGGATAGAGTAGACTAGGAGTAGGCAGCAAATTAGCTTAAAATAAGTAGCCAGTGAGTTGGGAAGAAATCAGTAATTTAATTGATTACACAAAATACAAGAGAAAATGTTTGTTTCTTGATGGAGGAGTAGACTGTCATTTCTAAAACTACTGGAAGTTATTAAGACAAGGATAGAGAAGTGTTGATTATTTTGAGCAATAGCCAAATAGTGACCTAAAAAAATAATTTCAGTGATGGAATTAGGACATAAGTCAGAGAGCACTGGAATTAGAAAATTGATCATGAGTAAGTGTAGTCACAAAATATGAAGTGGTTGTTTGATTTTTTTCTAGGAGAAAACTGGGAAAGAAGCTATAGTTGCATAGAGGGTCAGAAAGATCATTATTACTTATTAGATCTTAGATGACTCAAATATGTTTGTATGTTATTAGGAATAAGGCCTTTGAAAGAAAGAAAATTGATGCCAAAGGAATGGAATAGAATATTATAAATGGATTCCTTGAGAAATTGAGAATTGAAGGGCTTAGCTACAAATGTTATAAACTTAGGTTCAATGAGCAATTGCTATGTGAATGGCATGACCTAGAGAAATCTATTCAAGTTCAGATATTCAGTAAGCCCGACCTCTCCTTCCTGCATGTGGATATGGGAGACGCCTGCAAAGATAGTTCAGAATAATGGAAAGATTTCTACTCACTCTAATATATTCAGTCCCTTTTTAACTCTGTTATTTACAGTAGAGTTTCTCAGTGAGGATATTGCACAAAATTGCATGAGTTTTAGCTAGAGACTTTGTGAGAGATGATGACTGAAAGATAAAAAATTTTTTAGTTTTACATACTGCAAAATGTAAGAGCTTGCCCTAATGGACTTTGACTAAGCAGGCTTTTTAGCAATTCTGGTGGAAATCTTTCAGTTTCCTTTGGCAGTGCACAGTAAGTAGGGACCATGTTCATTTGTTGAGTCAATTCTCAGAATTTGACCTGAGAAAGATGTGGCAGCTGATTTTTGTTAAACTCTGTCTTAAACAGAGGGGAAAACAAGTCAGCTGATGATGTCATGCTCTCCCTCCTTCCCCTGACCTCTTTTATTTGCCACCAACTGACTCACAAGAGCAAACAAACACTACTGCAGTCATAGAAAATTAAAGTAGGGTTTCATTATAAAAAATGGCTTGTTTTACATTCCTCGACTCAGCTCTCCCATAGTGCTTTGTTGTTATTAATGTTGGAAAGTGTGGATTGTATAAGTTAGACATATAAGCTAAAACTCTCATATATATGCGGTTTTCTCATTTAGCTTTATATAATGCTAATGCCCTTCTGTTTTATGTTTGATTACTGTTTGTGTTTTACAAAGACATCTGATGGTTCAATGTTGCAATTTTTGAAGGTGAGGTAGATTTTAGAAGAGGGAGATTCTAAGCCTAGGCTTACAGGTAATACTGATGAGGTTAGTGGTGAAGGACTACAATCTTCTGAGTTATTTCTATAGAACAAAAAGGAATACATACAGAGAAAGATCTGTACAATGAAAGCTAATGATCAGTGAATTTTATGTATGCTCACAATCTAAGTTATCCTTTTCTATTTTGCAAAATTGAAAACACATTTATCTAAAATCACGGTCATTTAGCAAACAAATGTACAGATTATTTTTATTTTTATAAATTTTATTGGAATATAGTTGATTTACAATGTTGTATTAGTTTCAGGTGTACTAACACTTCAGGTGTACTAACACAAAGTGAATCAGTTATACATATACATATATCCACTCTTTTTTCTTTCTTTTTATATTATTTTCCCATGTAGGCCATTTTACAATATTGAGTAGAGTTCCCCGTACTATACATCAGGTTATTATTAGTTATCTATATTATATATAGTACTGCGTATATATCAGTCCCAGGATCCCAATTTATCCCTCCCCACCCTTATCCTCTGGTAACCATCAGTTTGTTTTCTACATCCGTGACACTACTTCTGTTTTGTAAATAAGTTCATTTGTACCCTTTTTTTTTAGATTCCACATATAATCGATATCATATGATATGTTTTTCTGTGTCTGACTTACTTCACTGAGTATGACAAACTCTAGGTCCATCCATGTTGCTGCAAATGGCATTATTTTGTTCTTTTCTATGGCTGAGTAATATTCCATTGTATATATGTACCACATCTTCTTTGTTCATTCTTCTGTTGATGCACATTTAGGTTGCTTCCATGTCTTGGCTATTGTAAATAGTGCTACAATGAACATTGGGGTGCATGTATCTTTGAATTATAGTTTTCTCCATGTACATGCCCAAGAGTGGGATTGCTGGGTCATATGCTAGTTCTATTTTTAGTTTTTTAAGGAACATCCATATTGTTCTCCATAGTGGCTGTACCAATGTCCGTTCCCACCAACAATGTAGGAGGGTTCCCTTTTCTCCACACCCTCTCCAGCATTTATTTTTTGTAGATTTCTTGTTGATGGCCATTCTGACTGGTGTGAAGTGATACCTCATTGTAGTTTTGATTTGCATTTCTCTAATAATTAGTCATGTTGAGCATCTTTTCATGTGCTTTTTGGCCATCTGTATGTCTTCTTTGGAGAAATGTCTATTTAGATCTTCTGCCCATTTTTTGATTGGATTATTTGTTTCTTTGATATAGAGCTGCATGAGCTTTTTGTATATTTTGGAGGTTAATCCCTTGTCGGTTGCTTTGTTTGCAAATATTTTCTCCCATTCTGAGGGTTGTCTTTTTGGTTTTTTTATGGTTTTCTTTGCTGTGCAAAAGCTTTTAAGTTTCATAAGGTCCCATTTGTTTATTTTTGTTTTTATTTTCATTACTCTAGGAGGAGGGTCAGAAAGGATCTTGCTGTGATTTATGTCATAGAGAGTTCTGCCTATGTTTTCCTCTAAGAGTTTGATAGTGTCTGGCCTTACATTTAGGTTGTTAATCCATTTTGAGTTTATTTTTGTGTATGGTGTTAGGGAGTGTTCTAATTTCATTCTTTTACATGTAGCTGTCCAGTTTTCCGAGCACCACTTATTGAAGAGACTGTCTCTTCTCCACTGTCTATTCTTGCCTCCTTTGTCATAAATTAGGTGACCATAGGTGTGTGGGTTTATCTCTGGGCTTTCTATCCTGTTCCATTGATCTAAATTCTGTTTTTGTGCCAGTACCATACTGTCTTGATTACTGTAGCTTTGTAGTAGAGTTTGAAGTCAGGGACCCTGATTCCTCCAGCTCCATTTTTCTTTCTCAAGATTGCTGTGGTTATTCAGGGTCTTTTGTGTTTCCATACAAATTGTAAAATTTTTTTGTTCTAATTCTGTGAAAAACACCATTGGTGATTTGATAGGGATTGCATTGAATCTGTAGATTGCGTCGGGTAGTATAGTCATTTTCACAATGTTGATTCTTCCAATCCAGGAGCATGGTATATCTCTCCAACTGTTTTTGTAATCTTTGATTTCTTTCATCAGTACCTTGTAGTTTTCTGAGTACAGGTCTTTTGCCTCCTTAGGTAGGTTTATTCCTAGGTATTTTATTCTTTTGGTTGTGATGGTAAATGAGATTGTTTCCTTAATTTCTCTTTCTGATCTTTCATCATTAGTGTATAGGAATGCAAGAGATTTCTTTGTATTTAATTTTGTATCCTACAAGTTTATCAAATGCATTGATTAGCTCTAGTAGTTTTCTGGTAGCATCTTTAGGATTCTCTATGTATAGTATCATGTCATCTGCAAACAGTGGCAGTTTTACTTCTTCTTTTCCAATTTGGATTCCTTTTATTTCTTTTTCTTCTCTAATTGCCATGGCTAGGACTTCCAAAACTATGTTGAACAATAGTGGCATGTGTGGACATCCTTGACTTGCTCCTGATCTTACAGGAAATGCCTTCAGATTTTCACCTTTGAGAATGATGTTTGCTGTGGGTTTGTTGTATATGGGTTTTATTATGTTGAGGTAGGTTCCCTCTAGGCCCACTTTCTGGAGAGTTTTTATCATAAATGGGTGTTGAATTTTGTTGAAAGCTTTTTCTGCATTTGTTGATATGATCATATGGTTTTTATTCTTCAACTTGTTAGTATGGTGTATCACATTGATTGATTTGAATATATTAAAGAATCCTTGCATCCCTTGGATAAATCCCACTTGATCATGGTGTATGATCCCTTTAATGTGTTGTTGGATTTCGTTTGCTAGTATTTTGTTGAGGATTTTTAGATCTTTGTTCATCAGTGATATTGGCCTGTAGTTTTCTTTTTTTGTGATATCTTTGTCTGGTTTTGGTACCAGGGCTGGTGGCCTTGTAGAATGAGCTTGGGAGTGTTCATTCCTCTGCAATTTTTTGGAAGAGTTTGAGGAGGATAGGTGTTAGCTCTTCTCTAAATGTTTGATAGAATTCACCTATGAGCCATCTGGTCCTGGACTTTTGTGTATTGGAAGATTTCTAATCAGTTTCAACTTCAGTACTTGTGATTGGTCTGTTCATATATTCTATTTCTTCCTGGTTCAGTCTTGGAAGGTTATACCTTTCTAAGAATTTGTCAGTTTCTTCCAGGTTATCCATTTTATTAGCATATAGGTGCTTGTAGTAGTCTGTTTTGATCCTTTGTATTTCTGCTGTGTCAGTTGCAACTTCTCCTTTTTAATTTTAATTTTATTGATCTGAGTCCTCTCCATTTTTTTCTTGATGAGTCTAGCTAAAGGTTTATCAATTTTGTTTATCTTCTCAAAGAACAAGCTTTTAGTTTCATCGATCTTTGCTACTGTTTTCTTCATTTCTATTTCTTTTATTTCTGCTCTGGTCTTTATGATTTCTTTCGTTCTACTGACTTTGGGTTTTGTTTGTTCTTCTTTCTCCAGTTGCTTTAGGTGTAAGGTTAGGTTGTTTATTTGAGATTTTTCTTGTTTCTTGAGGTAGGATTGTATTACTACAAACTTCCCTCTTAGAATTGTTTTTGCTGCATCCCATAGGTTTTGGGTCATTGTGTTTTCATTGTCATTTGTTTCTAGGGTTTTTTTTATTTCCTTTTTGATTTCTTTAGTGATCTCTTGGTTATTTAGTAACATATTGTTTAGCCTCCATGTGTTCGTGTTTTTTACAGTTCTTTTTTCCTGTAATTGATTTCTAATCTCATAGTGTTGTGGTCAAAAATGATGCTCTATATAATTTCAGTTTTCTTAAATTCACTGAGGCTTGATACGTAACCCAAGATGTGGTCTATCCTGGAGAATGTTTCCTGTGCACTTGAGAAGAAAGTGTATTCTGCTGCTTTTGGATGGAATGTCCTATAAATATAAATTAATTTTATCTGGTCTAATGTGTCATCTAAGGCTTGTGTTTCCTTATTAATTTTCTGTCTGAATGATCTGTCGTTTGGTATAAGTGGGGTGTTAAAATCCCCCACTCTTATAGTGTTACTGTTGATTTCCTTTTTTTATGGCTGTTAGCATTTGTCTTATGTATTGAGGTGCTCCTATATTGGGTGCATAAATAGTTATAATTTTTATATCTTCTTCTTGGATTGATCCCTTTATCATTATGTAGTGTCCTTCCTTGTCTCTTAACAGTCTTACTTTAAAGTCTATTTTGTCTGATATGAGTATTGCTACTCCAGCTTTCTTTTGATTTCCATCTTCATGGAGCATCTTTTTCCATCCTCTCACCTTCAGTCTGTATGTGTCCCTAGGTCTGAAGTGGGTGTCTTGTAGAAGGCATATATACAGGCCTTGTTTTTGTATCCTTTCAGACAGTCTATGTCTTTTTGTTAGAGCATTTAATTCATTTACATTTAAGGCAGTTATCGATATATATGTTCCTACTGCCATTTTCTTAATTGTTCTAGGTTTGTTTCTGTCGGTCTTTTTTCTTCCCTTGCTCTTTTGTTCTCTTCTCTTTCTTGCCTAGAGAAGTTCCTTTAGCAACTGTTGTAAAGCTGGTTTGGTGGTGCTGAATTATCTTAGCTTTTGTATGTCCATAAAGCTTTTGATTTCTCCATTGAATCTGAATGAGAGCTTTGATGGGTAGAGTATTCTTAGTTGTAGTTTGTCCCCCTTCATCACTATAAATATATCCTGCCACTCCCTTCTGACCTGCAGAGTTTCTGCTGAAAAATCAGCTGATAACCTTATGGCAATTCCCTTGTATGTTATTTGTTGCTTTTCCCTTGTTGCTTTTAATATTTTTTTCTTTATATTTAATTTTCACTAGTTTGATTAATATGTGTCTCAGTGTGTTCCTCCTTGGGTTTATCCTGTATGAGACTCTCTGTGCTTCCTGGACTTGGGTGACTATTCCCTTTCCCATGTTAGGGAAGTTTTCGACTATAATCTCTTCAAATATTTTCTCAGACACTTTCTCTTTTTCTTCTTCTTTTGGGACCCCTATAATTCAAATGTTGGTGCATTTAATGTTGTCCCAGAGGTCTCTGAGACTGTCATCAATTCTTTTCATTCTTTTTTCTTTATTCTGCTCTGTGGCAGAGATTTCCACCATTCTGTCTTCCAGGTCACTTATCCATTCTTCTGCCTCAGTTATTCTGCTACTGATTCCTTCTAGTGTATTTTTCATTTCAGTTATTTTCTTGTTCATCTCTCTTTGTTTGTTCGTTAGTTCTTTTAGGTCTTTGTTAAACTTTTCTTGTAACTTCTCATTCCATCCCTCCATTCTGTTTCTGAGATCTTTGATCATCTTTACAATCATTACTCTGATTTCTTTTTCAGATAGATTGCCTATCTCCTCTTCATTTAGTTGTTCTTGTAGGTTTTTATCTTGTTCCTTCATCTGCAACATGTTTCTTTGTCTTCTCATTTTGTCAGACTTACTGTGTTTGTGGTCTCCTTCCCACAGGCTGCAGGACTGTAGTTCCTCTTGCTTCTTGTGTCTGTCCCTTGGTGGGTGAGGTTGGTCCAGAGGCTTGTGCTGTTTTCTCCTTGATAGGGGGTTTGATTGGTGTTGTGGTGACCAGAGCCTGCCCTTGATATTGAGCGGGGCCTCCCCTTTGCTTTGTAGTTGTCACTGCCCTGTCAGGGGCAGGGTCTACTCCCTAGTTGTTGGAGTAGAAGCCCCCAGATCTGTTTCTTAGCTGTGATTCTGATCTGCAGTGCAAGGTATGTGGGATTGGAGCATTCCCACTGGGAGAGAAGCCACTGAGTTTTCCTCCTTTGGAGGTGTTCACCTGTGAATGTGCTCTGTTGTGTCCCCTTTTGTGTTGTGTGGGCTCACAAAGTACACTGTTGTTGGCACTGCTCTCAGTCCCACCTTAACTGTGGGTATGCCGGCAATTGGCCCTGGTGACTCTGAGACATTGTATTCACACCACAACCGGTGCAGGTCCACTGAGGTCAGGTCCCAGTACTGCAGTAGTCGTGCACCTGGACCTGCTGTGGGAGCTATAGAGGCACCTCAAACTCCAGTCTGGCCCTAGCCCCACGTGTACATGCCCACAGAGCCCACAGCTGCTAAAGCCAGACCTGTCCTTGTTGAAAAGCAGTGGTTGTCCTTTCGGATGTTTTGCAGGCGCTGAATTTAGGAAGCCATCAGCGGAGGTGTAACTCCACAGTTCGCACAGCCACAAGGAGAGATATCAGCTCTTCTTCCTTAGTCACATATCCCCGGGGCTCAGCTGTGGTTTCAGCCCCAACTTCCTGCTCAGGGAGCTATCTGTGCCCTCCCAGGACAGCGGTGTGAGTCCCAGAACCCGCTGGTGGATTTCTTAGTAGCAAGATGTTTCTGCATGCTCTGGAGACAGCAGGGTGGTTTTTGGCACCCACTGATGGATTTCCCATTTGCGGAAGCTATGTGCACCCTCCAAGGACAACGGGGCAGGTCCCAGCACCCACTGGCAGATTTCCTAGTAACAAGAGTTTTCTGCACACTCCCAGGACAGCAGGGGAAGGTCTTGGCACACATTTGTGGATTTCCTAGTGGGGTGAGTTATCCACGCCCTCTTGGTACAACAGCATGAGTTCCAGCACCCTCTGACAGATTTCCGAGTTGTGGAAGCTATCCACACCCTTCCAGGATAGTGGGCCAGGTCCCAGCATCCACCAACAGACCTCCTAGTTGTGGAAGCTATCCGGCCCTCCCAGGACAGCATGGGCAGGTCCTGGGGCCTGCTGACGGAATTCCCAGTGTCTGATTATTTTTAAATAAAATATTTTATTTTATTTTTGTAATCTCAAAAAAATTGTGATTTCATTGTTTAAAAAATATCACATTCGTTGAAACAGGAAACACATTTATTGGCAGAACTTATTACACAGAAAAAGGTAAATCATGCAGTTGGTGAGAATCTAACAATGAAGAAAATAAAATTATGGTGAATAAAATTCTAGGACAAGATGAAAAGTTTCTGCTCTCAAACAACATGATAAACGTTTGTGTCAGTAACATGTCTCATCATGCTGAAGAGGTTTTGAGTAATAAAATAAAGAATAGCTCCTTTATTTAGGTTGATGAGTCAAGAGATTTCTTCAGTAAATATTACAATGTAGCATTTGTATGTTTTATAAATATTGGGAAATTTAGAAAACTTTTTCTAGAGCATCAAGTTGTCCAAAACTAACAGTCTGAGATTTATTCAAAGTGTTTTCTTCATATCAGGAAACAAAAAGTTTATCATGGAGGAAATAGGTCAGCATCTGTAATGATGCTGTGTCTTCAGCGGTTGACTCAAAGAGAGGTTTTGCTACAAAAAGAAGAAAAAGAGAGAGATACAGAAAGAAAGAGAGAAATAGAGAGAGAAGGGAAGGAAGGAAAGAAGGAAGGAAAAAAGAAGGAAGGAAGGAAAGAAGGGAAAAAAGAAAGTTCCTACATTAAAACAAACTACTTTTTTCACAGAGAATTGATGTCGAAATTCTTGGGGATATATATGAATCTGTATATCTATTTATTTTATTCATTAAATAAAACACAAGTATGCTTTTTGCTTTTCTGTTTTGTTGGTTTATGTTGTAAACCTGGACAAAAAGCACAGAGATCTGCTACATACAGGTATCTGGCAGCTTAGTAGATGTGTTTTCAAACAGGGTTTTGAGCTGGAAGGTGAATTCCAGGAGTACTTTCAGGTAATGGTAAGCCAGGTTCAACTGAATTTTTGAAGATGAAAAATGATGGCTGAAACTAGCCTGCTGAACAGACTTTCTACAATCATATGAACTACTTGACTTGCAACACCCTGGAGAATATGTTTTTGACATCAAGTGACAGAATGCTCAGATTTAAAAGAAAAATAACTGAAACCACATGAGGTAAAGAAAATTTTAAAACATTTTCACTGCTGCTTTGGCTTAAAAGTGAGGAATGATATTGGCAAGACTCAAGTTATTGAAATCACTGTATTTTTCCCGCTTACAATACAAGGGTATGTCTGGGTGATAGACCCTTCCTGTGAATTTGCCGCTCAGCCTGAGAACTTAATGGAGAAAAGAAGAACTTTATTAGTCTGATTAGCTGCAGACTAATCATTCAAAGGAGATATAGAGTTACCAGATAAAAGGACACTGTTAAATTTGAATATCAGATTGAAATGAATAATTGTTTAATATGTCTGTTTGTACAGACAAAATCTCTATGTCCTTCTCTCAAGTTTGATCCAGAAGTAAGTACAGAAAAAAATCAAGAACTTTTTTTTTACAATAAAGAGAATTTTTATTGTTTACTATTACCTTCCACATCCGTACTTTTATACATATATGATCTTACAAGAGAAATCAAGAAACCAAAATATATGATCATAATTTCATACGTACTTAATTTTTCTTAACCTGATGATATATTCAGCAACAATATTCAAAATTTCATATAAAACTGTGTCTTAGGCTAGATTTTCATTCATGCTGCTTTAACTTATGCTTTTAGTAGCTTTACTATTCAACACTGTCAGTAAATTTTCATGTTGCAAATAGCATGAATTAAAAGCAATTTACAGCTTTAAATTAAATCTCTAGAGCCAATCTTTATGTAAATAAAATCCTATTAGATCTTAGGCCAGTTAAATAAGATGGAATTATTATATTTGTCTTACAATTTGTTAGCATTTATATAAAAAAAGAAATTTTAAAATTCCAAGAAGTATAAGCAAACTTAAGTACCTTTTTTGTAAAGGAAAGTTGATGAAAAAATATCTTCAGTTTTAAATTTTTTAAAAATCCACTTGCTCTTATATCATATACTATATGTTGTATGTCGTTAGTATTTGCATAATAGGAATTTGTGACAAGACTTTTCAGCTTACTAAAAAAAAAAAAAGGAAAACCATGAAGTTTTCTCTTTGTACACTACTGATTTGCATTAGAGTTGATAGCTTTTCTGTAGAAAAGAAGAATCACAGAAAAATGTCTAATATGTTGGCCAAAATGAAAATATAATTTTGTACTAAAAAATTGTTTACAATTATGATTATAGTATTATATTTACAACTTTCTGATCATGCTGATATACCATGAATTGTAGATATAAAAATTTTTATTCAGGGGATCTTTGAGATCTGAAAATGATTTATAGGATTAATACAGGAAAACAGAGCTCTTTGTCAATTATACTACTCAGTTCATGGCATGAGATCACTATTGTTCCATTCAAATCCATTTTTGAAATAATTTACATGTCTCTTCCTCAGTCTCCAATAGAATTCCTCCTCTCACCAAAGAAAGCTAGCATATTCTGGAAGATGATATTCACCAGACCTACTCTAAAAAAGCTTATAGTCTAATAAAGAAGAAAAATATTAAATAATAACCTCACAAATAAATGATTATACCTTGTGGTAGCAACTATAGGGAAAGGAATCTTCCTTTGAGAATAGATTACAGATGTTCTGTTTGACATGCAAGTGTCAGAGAAGGTTCAGGGAAGTCCAAAAAGTGGCTTTTCACTAAAGATCTGCAGAATGAAGAGGAGTGCATGGGAAAATTTTGGATGGAAGGGTTTTTAGTGTACAAAATGCCCGGTGGCATAAAAACACTTTATGCATTAGAGATATTTGAGAGAAGAGTGGCATTCCCAGAGAATATTTGTCCTATATACAAATATTTGTTGGGACCTTGTCATTTTTGTTGTTTGGGAAAGAAATCTTTCTCATCATAATGAAGCTTATGATGAAGGTGAACTAGAAGATTAGAGATGGCAAGGGAGAAAATATAAACTTAGTGAAGTGGTTATAGCAATTGTCTTAATAAAAGACAATCTTGAATTATGAGTGTATAGGCAGTAGAAAAGGAGAGGAATGGCTGAATTTGAGATATATTTTATAAGCTCAGTTTGATAGTTTTTATATTTAAGATAAAAGAAGTGAAAATGTAACAGAGAAGAAAAATGTTATGGGTGAAATACAGGTCACTGGCTTAAATAACTTAAGTAATGCATATGCCAAGCTGGTTACCAGAGAAGGATGTTCAGTTTGGGGCTTTTTAAGGTTGATATAGCTAAAGGTAGTCAAGAGTGAACCTCAAGCAGGTATTAGGTTATAAATCCTGGATCTCTGAAGAAAGATTTAGATCAGATTTTTAAATTTAGAATTGCTGAAATAGGGAAATTATTTAAAGCCATTTGAATGAGTGAGTTTTGCAAATGAAAAGTGTATAAAGAGTGAGAAAAGAAGAAAGTCCAAGACACAACTTTGAAGAACAGATGTAATGGTTTGGTTAGAGAATAAATTGACAAAACTCAAGTAGCCAGAGAGGTAAGAAGAAACCAGAACTGTGTGTTGTCATTAAATAAGGAGAAGAAAGAGAGCATGTGTTGTTCAGAATGCTGTTGAAAGACTTAAAGCAGAACTAAAAGTAAACATTGTAAAGATCAGTGTGAAGATCGCGTTGGCAGTGTAAAGACAATGGTAAACTTAGCAAGAAAAATGCCGAAATACTCAAGTACAGAATCCCAACAGAAGTGAATGGAATAAATTAGCAGATATGAACATTTTGTTTCTCAGTTCCTCCATAACCACCTTATTTTGTGTTAAGTAGCTATTTCCTAGGGTATCTTTTCTATTCTCTTGTCATTTTTTTTGTACTACATATTTTGAATTTGTTTCTTTGTGGTTTTCCTGGGGATTATTACAGTAAACTATTTGGTACATAATAATCTAGCTTATATTAGTAACAATTTAATTACAAAAACATAAAAATATTTGTTTCTACATAATTCCACTCCTCTTTATGCTGTTATATTCACAAATTACATCTTTATACATTATGTGCCCATTAACATATATTCACAAGCATTTCTTTATGCAGTTTTCTTTTAAATAAGATAGGGGGAAAAAATCAAAAAAAGTACAGTCATACTATCTTTTATTTTTACATATGTAATTACCTATACTAGAGTTCCTTTTTTTTTTCATAGTTTCAAGTTACTGCCTAATTTCTTAGCATTTTTTGTAGAGTAGGTAAGCTGGCAATAAAAGTATCCTTTTTTTTTTTTTTTAAATCTCAGAATATCTTAATTCCTCCCTCATTTTGAAAGATATTTTTTACAAATATAGAATTTAGCTTTTGCAGTTTTTACTTTTCTTTAAGCAGTTTGAATATGTCTTCTCATTGACATCTGGCCTTCATGATTTCTCATGAGAAATCAGATGTAATTTAATAAAATCAAATCTTACTATGGATCCCCTAGCATGTGAGAAGTCACTTCTTCCTTGCTGCTTTCAAGATTCCCTCATTGTTTTGGCTTTCATCGGTTGATTTTTTTTTTTCATCAGTTGATTTTGATGTGTTTAAGCATAGCTTTTTTTTTTAGTTTATTCCACTTGAAGTTTGTTGAGCATCTAGGATGTATTGGTTAATGAATCTCTTTCATCAAATTTGGAAGGGTTTCTGCCATTATTTCTTCAGATACTCTTCTGCTCCTTTCTCTCTCTGAACTCCTTCAGGACTTCCATTATGCATATGTTAGTATGCTTTAAGTTGTGACACAGGTCTTTGAAGTTATGTTCATTTTTCTTCAGATGAAAATCTCAGTCGATTCATCTCCAAGTACAATAATTCTTTCTTCTGCATGCTTACAGAATATTAGTCCCTCTAGTGGATTTTTCATTTCAGTTGTATTTTTCAACTCCACTATTTGTGTTCAATTTCTCTTTAAAATTTATATCTCTTTATTAATATTCTTTATTTAATAAGGCAACATTTTAATGCATTCTATTAGTACTTTTAACAAGGTTTCTTTTAGCTCTTTGCACATACTAAAAATAGCTGGGTTTGTCTAGTAAATGTAATGTCTGTGGTTCCTCAGATTGTTTTGATCACTGTTATTTTTGTGTATGTGCCACAACACTGGTTTCTTTGTGTGCCTAGTAATTTTTGGTTAAATTTTGGACATTTTGAATATTATAATGTGGCAACTCTGGAAATCAGAGTTTCCTTCCTCTGCGTAGTTTGTTGTTGCTGCTTGTTGTATTTGTTGGTTGGTTGTTTGTTTAGTGAATTCTCTGAATTAATTTTATAAAGTGTATATTCTTTCTCATATACAGCCACTGGAGTCTCTCCTCTGTTAGCTTATTGTCTAATGATTGAACAGAGTACTCCTCAAATGCTTTAAACCAAAAATTCTCCCAGTTCTGTGTGTGGATTTGCAGAGGGGTTCTGTGTGTGTTAGGGCACACCTTTAAGACTCGGCCAAGAAGTTTATAACTTTACCTTAGCCTTCAAATTCTGCATGTGCAGAGTCTCAAGGCCAACCAGATGTGAGAGGTCAGGGGGTTTTTAGGTCTTTCCCAAGCATGTGCACAGACCTGGGTATGTGTATGTCCTTCTAGTTGCCCAAGAATATGTCAAGCCTTTTCAGAGGCCTTATTCCCCAAGGAATCTCACTCTCCAGCCTTTCCTTCCAAGCTTTTTGGCTGGTTTAGTATCTGCCTCTGCTACTAACCATTGACTCAGCAGCAGTGACTAAAACATTTTTCTCTAAGCATTTTGAACAAATGTCCCTAGGCAGCAGCTTTAAAAAAGGTAAGTCCTGGTTTGGTGAAATAAAGACAAGCCTTTTGAGTGGGTTTTCCAGGAAGTCACCAGACATATCAAATAAGGACAATTTGTGAATGAGTTTCATTCTTCTCTTACATGTCCCAGTTCTGGGAATATGGCCTGTTATTTTCAAGGCTACCACTGAACTGAGGAGCAGAACCGGAATCTAGGGTTAGTTAAAACACCACAAAGCTCACTGTTCTTAAAGATACTCAATGTTTTGTTTTGTTCCAAAGGAAGTGCTCCCCACAAGCTTTTGATTAGTTTCCAAGGCTCTGATCATGTTGATTCTGACAGTTTTGCCAGGTTTTTAAAATTACTTTTGTATATGAGCTGGCTTTTGGATTTCTTACTCATAAATAGGGATATCAACAAAAACCACATGATCATCTCAATAGATGCAAAAAATGCATTTGATAAAATTCAACATCCATTCATGATAAAAACTCTTACCAAAGTGATATAGAGGGAACATATCTCAACAATGAAAGCTATTTATGACAAACCCACTGCCAACATAATACTCAAAGGTAAAAAGCTGAAAGCCTTCCCACTAAGATCTGGAACAAGACAAGGATGCCTACTGTCACCACTTCTATTCAACATAGTATTGGAAGTCCTAGCCACAGCAATCAGACAAGAAAAAGAAATAAAATATATCCAAATTGGAAGAGAAGAGGTAAAGTTGTCATTATATGCTGATGACATGATAATATATATAGAAAACCCTAAAGTATTCACACAAAAACTACTAGAACTGATAAATGAATTTAGCAAGGTAACAGGATACACGATTAACATACAGAAATCTGTTGCATATCTTTACACTAACAATGAAATATCAGAAAGGGAAAGTGAAAAAACAATCCCTTTTACAATCGCATCCCAAAAAAAACAAATTACTTAAGAATAAACCTGACCAAGCAGGTTTATAAAACATTGATCAAGGAAACTGAAGATGATTCAAAGAAATGGAAAGATATCCCATGCTCTTGGATTGGAAGAATTAATATTGTTAAAATGGTCATACTATCCAAAGCAATCTACAGATTTAATGTGATCCCTATCAAATTACCTATGACATTTTTTCACAGAGCTAGAGCAAATACTCCTAAAATTTATATGGAACCATAAAAGACCCAGGCTCGCCAAAGCACTCCTGAGGAAAAAGAAGAAATCTAGAGGCATAACCCTCCCCCACTTCAGACAATACTACAAGGTTACAGGAATCAAAACTTCATGGTATTGGCACAAAAACAACATATGGTTCAATGGAACAGAATAGAGAGCCCAGAAATAAACCCACACATCTACGGTCTATTAATCGTTGACAAAGGAGGCAAGAATATACAATGGAGAAAAGACAGTCTCTTCAGCAAGTGGTGTTGGGGAATTTGAACAGCTGCATGTAAATCAATGAAGTTAGAACACACCCTCTCACAATACACAAAAATAAACTCAAAATGGCTTAAAGACTTAAATATAGGACATGACCCCATAAAACTCCTAGAAAAGAACATAGGCAAAACATTCTCTGACATAAATCATACCAATGTTTTCTTAGGTCAGTCTCCCAAGGCAATAGAAATAAAAGCAACAATAAACAAATGAGACCTTATCAAACTAATAAACTTTTGCACAACAAAGGAAACCATAAACAAAACAAAAAGACAATCTATGGACTGGGAGAAAATATCTGCAAACAATGTGACTGACAAGGGCTTAATTTCCAAAATATACAAACAGCTCATAAAATTCAATAACAAAAAAACAAACAACCTAATCAAAAAATGGGCAGAAGACCTAAATAGACATTTCTCCAAAGAAGACATACAGATGGCCAACAGGCACATGAAAAAATGCTCAACATCACTAATTATTAGAGAAATAAAAATCAAAACTACAATGAGGTATCACCTCACACCAGTTAAAATGGTCATCATTGAAAGGTCTACAAACAACAAATGCTGGAGAGGGTGTAGAGAAATGGAACCCTCCTACACTGTTGGTGAGAATGTAAATTGGTGCGGCCACTATGGAAAACGGCATGGAGGGTCCTTAAAAAACCAAAAATAGAGCTACCATATGATCCAGCAATCCCACTCCTGGACATATATCTGGAGAAAACTTTAAGTCGAAAAGATACATGCAACCCAGTGTTCATAGCAGCACTATTCACAATAGCCAAGACATGGAAGCAACCTAAAAGTCCATCAACAGATGAATGGATAAAGAAGATGTGGTATGTTTATGCAATGGAATATTACTCAGCCATTAAAAAGAACGAAATAATGCCATTTGCAGCAACATGAATGAACCTAGAGATTATCATACTAAGTGAAGTAAGTCAGAAAGAGAAAGATACCATATGATATCACTTATATGTGGAATCTAAAATATGACACAAATGAACTTATTTATGAAGCAGAAACAGACCCACAGACATAGGAAACAAACTTATGGTTACCAAAGGGGAAAGGGGGTGAGGGAGGGATAAATTAGGAGTTTGGGATTAGCAGATACACTCTACTCTATATAAAATAGATAAATGATATGGTCCTAAAATTTTTTTTAAAAATAGGGACATCACTGACATCACTCTATTAATACATTTGTATTAAAGAAACGTTAAAGATGAGTACTATAGAGGATTTTTATTATTATTATTATTTCTACTAATCTTTTATTTTTTTCCACACAAAAACAATCTTACTGAAATAAATTACACAGAGCATCTTAACCATTCTTTTTTTTTTTTTTTGACCATACCACACGACCTGTGGGATCTTAGTTCTCCTACCAGGGATTGAACCCAGGCCACGACAGTGAAAGTGCCAAGTCCTAACCACTGGACCGCCAGGGAATTCCCTTAATTATTCTTGTAATAAGTGTTATTATTATTTATGATTGAGCATTTAAATGGTTGGCTACTATCATAGTTTATGAGCTAAACTGACCTTTCTTCTTTTCTTTTCTTTTAACTTGCACAACTTATTTTCAAACTGGTTTGGGGACAGAGACAGGTTTACCATAGTTGTGAAAATTGTACTCGTGATAACCGTACTGAGATCTTAAAAGCCATACTGGTGTTATTGGCAGCCATGTACTGCATTTATATGGATGGTTCCACTCCAAATACCTCTGAGCCCAATTTGGGGAAATTATGTAAAATTGATGATAAAATTATGAGAAGTTATGTGTATAGACATAACACATTATTATATTTTCATCAAGAAATCATTCTTACAAGTATTAGGTGTGTGAGAGAATTCAATTCACGCTACAATATTTTTATTTTATGTTTTGAAAATAGATTCCATGTTTTTACCAAAATTGTGTAGAGTTTCAGGAAGAACGATTCATCATATATTTAACAGAAGGCAAAATACAATGATTCTTTTAAACTTTTAATACAATAGCCACAAGTTATAAGAAACATTTTAATGTTTATTTCTTGAAGGTAATTTATCAGTTATTATAAAACATATTGCTTCTTTTATTATCATCATTATATTAATCATATTCATCATCATCATAAGTTACATATGTAATAAGTTTGGTTTCAATCTGTATTCTTTTTATTCTGTTTGTTTTCCTAAAAACCCATTGACAGTGGCAAGGAAATCAAATCAATAACTTGGTTACTATTTCAAATCAAGATTTTAAAATACAAAATACTTACTTAGCATTACATTACTAAAAAATTTTAAAGACAACACTAGAAATTTGTTTCCTCAAACCTTTGTCCAAGATTCACTTAAATGCACTACACGGCACTGGTATTCCCAAATTTTGTATTGCACTGCAAAACAGTGCATATGAACATCAATTCATGGACTGAATTATACAGAAAAGGAGAATGAATTATTTAGTGATTAGAACACGAATAAGTCTACAAAATGCATGGACTATTCTTAGTAAAACGTGAACTTTTACTTATCTAATCTCATTCTCTTGCCAGTATTTCCAGCTGTGAAATGGATGTACCTGTTTCTGACTGTGAAAATATTTTCCCTGAGAACAGTATTTTCCCATTTATTTTTAATTGCCTTGAGACACTCTGATGAGATACAGTATAGAAAGAGCTATAGTATCATTTCAGGAGATGTTATCACACTTTCGTAACACTGAAACTTCACAGCTTACCACTATGTAGAAATGGGGATTTATAATGCACTTTGGTGATGATGAAAGGCATCATATTCAATAGAAATAGACAGAGATGTTAAAAAGATTCTCAAGAATACTACAAGGAGGAAAACTATTATAATATATAAATTAAAATAAAAATACATTCTTGTTCTTTAGGTACATTTTCTACTAAAATATTATTATTTTTTTAAACAAATTTATTTATTTATTTATGTACTTTTGGCTGTGTTGGGTCTTCGTTTCTATGCGAGGGCTTTCTCTAGTTGTGGCGAGCGGGGGCCACTCTTCATTGCGGTGCGCGGGCCTCTCACTGTCGCGGCCTCTCTTGTTGCGGAGCACAGGCTCCAGACGCGCAGGCTCAGTAGTTGTGGCTCACGGGCCCAGTTGCTCCGCGGCATGTGGGATCTTCCCAGACCAGGGCTCGAACTGGTGTCCCCTGCATTGGCAGGCAGATTCTCAACCACTGCGCCACCAGGGAAGCCTCTAAAATATTATTTAACATAAACTTGAGACTGTTGAGAGCATTAAAGGGAAAAATATGTATAATGAAAACATTAGTTATCTTTTTCCTTTATATTTTTTAATGGTAATAAATATTTCCTGACTCAGTTCAGAAAATTTGATTAACTCAAAAATCAAAATGCTTGGAGAATAAAAATGTCCAAAAGTAGTTTAAACAGGGAGCTTCATGTGGAAAGAGATGGTCTATTGACAGTTTGTTAGGTTGACACACTGCTGTTCACACACCTTTCTACTGAAAAGTAGTAGAATTAGCTATGTTGTCAGTGGAAAAACAGCTGCCACGTTTTAACTTATTCTATTAAAAAAAAATAAGGAAAGTCAAAAATAAGCAAGCTGCCCTAGTGAAAAGAAATCTTATCACATTTATTGCTTTAAAATGACAGATAAGAGTAAAGGTCTATTTTCTCTGTTCACAGATAAGTGAACTTCTGATGATTCATGGGTGAAAACTCTAAAGTTTGATAAGAAAAACTACCATATATGGTAATTCCTGTAGGTTTCTGGCACTTGTGTTGCTAATATAAAAAGATGCTGGGATATCAGAGAAGTTTCTGATTCAGCACAAAACAATAACTATGTTTACTGACTTATCAGAAAGCAGCATTGCATTGTGCTTACCAATGCAGCGTGCCTAGGCTGGGAATTCAGCTCTGCCACCCACTGGTTGTATACAACTTGAGAGCAGTTTTAATAACATCTGTGTCTCAGTTTCTTCACTTGTATAATGAAAAAATAACCTATTTCATAATATTGTGATACAAATTAAATTACTTAGTACATGTTAATTGTTTAGAACAATGCCTATAAGTCAGGATAGTTATTTGAAACCCTATAGACTATAGTAGCTTGAAATTGTATTTTACTTCTTTTATATATGTAATTCTTATTTCAACAACTCCTAAGTCTTGACGTATGGCTTTTAGTCAGAATCACATTTTTGTTGTTGTTTAAATTTTATTTTATTTATTTTTATACAGCAGGTTCTTATTAGTTATCTATTTTATACATATTAGTGTATACATGTCAATCCCCATCTCCCAATTCATCCCACCATCACCACCCCACTGCTTTCCCCCCTTGGTGTCCATACATTTGTTCTCTACATCTACGTCTCTATTTCTGCCTTGCAAACCGGTTCATCTGTACCATTTTTCTAGACAGAATCACATTTTATGTAAGAAAAATAAATGGCTGCCTTAAGGATTTAATGTCCAGGAAACCTGAAGGTCTCAAATACCCAATATAACAACTCTCCCTTCAATGGAAATATATTAGTTGGAGAAAAAGTACGGTCGACTTTCTTTTTTCCTTTTTTTTTTAATTTTTTAATTTAATTTTATTTATTTTTTTATACAGCAGGTTCTTATTAGTTATCCATTTTATACATATTAGTGTATATCAATTTTCTAATTCATAGAATTCAGTATTAAATATTCATTTCTTTTTAAGAAAAGTTTTTCTTCTCTGATAAAATGCAAATATTTCAGGAAGGTATTAAGTCAAGCATGCTTTAATGTAAATAAACATATCACCTCCTGTTTATATACCAGAATTTATGTATTTATCTATTTATTTATTCAATTGTATTTAGAGAGAGATTCTCTTTTTTCTTCTTTTCTTTTCCATTCTCTTTGTGGACAATAAAGTCCTAAGATCACTAGATTTGGGACAACACAAGGTTGGCTCATTTCTGGTAGTGGATAGGGAAAATAGTGTTGCCCAGAGTAGAGTATCAGAGCCCCGCAGGATAAGGAAGGTATCCAGTTAATTTTTCAAGGAGATGAGGCAACATGTTGGCAGTTTACTACCAGTAGTAATGATTTTACTTAGTTATTCATGGAAGTTTATGGAATAAGAGTGAAGAAATATGAAAAGTGAAGATATGAGTCAGAAAACAAATTTTAAGATTTTATTAATTCATATACTGTTGCCCATCTTTCTATTTCTTTATTCCACATAACTTGGACTTCTATGTCTTATAGATTGACTACTCAATGTTAATAATCAATATGTACATACAATGCATAGATCACATTGTCTAATATCATCCTCTCCAATAATTGAAAGATCAATATTATTTTCCAAAAGTTAAAAAAAAATTCAAGCTTAGAAAGATGGGGGAATGCCAGAAAATACTGATTTCTGACCTGAACACTTTCTGTCACACCGTTTGGCCTTATGTCACTATTTAAATCACCGTTATATAGTACAATAAATAGGCATAAGGAGTTAAATAATACCTCATGATATGATAAAGACATTATTTAAGAAATCACTTCAGTATGTCACATTATTGACCCATTTAAGATGAAAGGGTAATATTTATAAATTTGTGATCTGAAGTAAAACTACCTGAATTTACGTTTCAATTCTAATGTTTTCTCATTGTACAATTTGGGGTTATCAATTTCAACTTTCTAAGACTCAGTAATTACATCTGTAAAAGGAAAATAATAGTAGTATTCCATTCATAAGATTGTGGTAAGGATCAAATGAGTTAATACAGTTAACAAATTTAGCTCAAGATCCAGCAAATGGTATATGCCAAAAAAATATAGAAATTAGTATCATTATTAATGTTATAATTAAGATAGACATTTATGTAATAATAACCGTTGGTGTATTTCTTGTAAAGTGAGTTATTCCAAAGGAGAAACACTATGAGGCAATTAATAAATGGACTGATACAGAGGGGAAATTTGCTAAAGTAATTATATGCTTGCCTCTGCATAAATGAGAACAGAACGAGTAACATAACCAAATTTTAAGATTAATTTGTAATTTAGACTGTCTAGATTTCAATTACTTAAACTTTTATTATATTTCAGGAGCAGAAATGAATTTGAATGTAGTACCTTCATAAGTTTTCAATAAAATTCTATAGGTGCAGCTTCTAATCATTCTTGAGAATTCTTTCATATTAAGACTTTATAAAATTATTATTGTATCAGTAATTTTTCATACCTTTAAAGCTTCTTTAATGTTTTGACTGTAGAGTTATTGACATGGTGACTTAAGAAACAGTAAAAGCACAAAAAAGGATTATTCTCACCAAAAAGCTACATTACGTTATGAGAGCCACATTCAAATGTGATGAGAGTTTGAGATATATCTCATAGAGAAAAGGCCACTGAAAGAGAAATTAATCCAAATTTGTACAAAGATGATAATAATGGGGTGAGGAATCAAGATGTACATTTCTATGGTGGTATCATGGCTACTAGAAACCAGATCAAAACGTAGAGAAAACTGAGATGAGTGTTTTTGTTATTTCTGTAAAAATCTTTGATGACATACTATAGGAAACATTGTTACTGTATGGGACTATAGAATCAAAAGTAGGCTGAATTAAGCTCTTCCATGAATCTGTGCCACTCTATGGACCTTAACTTTCTCTACTGATGTGCTAACGAGAACTCTAGCACTATCTAGTTAGTAAAAGAAGAGTTCACTTTCTTTCCGGCTCAGGGTATTTACGTGTTTTATCTTTCCTAAATTTATCTTTACTGGGTCTTTTATTCTAATTGTGTAATGGCGTATTTTGTAACCTGATAAAGAATTATCAGGCATCTTTGAACAGAGTGGAGTGGATATTTCCTGGTCAGAAGCCAAAGATCAAACTATTATTTTAGGAATAAAAAGAAAACCTAGGAAATTTGATTTTTACTTCTGTTTCTTCCATTGCATCACCCTGCTAGACTCTAGTGATTCATTCTATAGTATGTAATTCTAATACTCAGAACAAATTCAATATACAAAACACATTGGTAATATAAAGTATTTCATAATTATTCTAAACAAAGACCCAGACATGGTATATTTATATGATGTGTAGATAGATTTAAGGGATACTAATTTAAAAACAGATAAATACCAAGAAAGTTGTTGAAAATTAATTAATTTAACATTGCTGTAAAAAACTAAATAGTCATTTTAAAGAAAAGAATTAAAATCACACATTTTGAAGTTACCTACTAAACATAGTTACCATTTATTTTATTTATAAACAAAAAAATCAGCCATACTCAAAATTTGCTAGAAATAAGATCACTTTACTTCGATTTTTTAAAAAAGATTAGAGTATAATAGCAAAAGAATTTCAGTAGTTCAGGAAAAATTCTCTTCTGGAAAACAATAAACGCAGAATATTAAAAAATACATTAAACGTAGCATGAATATTTATTTCAATCTGGAGAACTTTAATGCTATTTTTCTATATTAATAATATACATTGTATATATATATTTTTTTTAAAGTTTAAGTATTGGAACATTTATTTGGGACACTCAAGTAGGTTTTAATCAATAAAGTAAACAAAATATGCTCTGAAAAGTGTATATATACCTTTTCTTGTATAAAACAAATGAGATGAGTGTACATGCTAACATACTCTTTGGCTACTTCTTATTGTTGTTTTCTAACGGCACAATAAATCCTGGAGACATTTCCCTGTTAGCACACAGAGAGATGCCTGAATGTGCCCCTCTGGGCTGTTCTGGGGCCAGGGAATTAGTCTTTCTAAAGACTGCACCGATACATTGTATATTTTTATACTTACATTTTAAACCACTTCATACTTTGCAGTATTTTAAACACCAAAATATGGGGGGAGGTGTATTTTGTGACCATCATGATAGACAACATTGATTTTTCAAATAAAATTATCTATGGACCAACAAATGTTTTGGGGGTTGAAAAATTTTAAAAAGAACTTGTATATTTACTCATAATCTTCCCCCAAAGTTTTCCTTTAATACATTCCTTTTAAAATAAATGGATAAGGTAGAAATTGTTCATGCTTTTAAGTTTGGTGCTTGGTGCTTTTTGCATGTAGATTATCCTTAATTTTTGTGAGTTTAAATCCATTTTACCAGACATAGGTAGAAACTGACACCAAGTAAATGGGACTTTATCCCCACCCAACACTTTGGAAACAACGTAAAATTTTCAGTGTCCAAAACTCTTCAATAAGACTCTTTATGTAGTTTTGAAAATACCTCCCCAAATCAGCAAGGCTGAGGACAGAGCAAAATGCCAGCCCCTGTCAGGCCTGACTGGCTGGGCAACCAGTCAGAATCACTCTTCACAGCCTGCTGTTTTCCATCCCTGAAGATCAAAGGAAAGTGAGATTCTAGCCACAGCTGAATTCAGAGTAACCTGTTTATACCATCTAAAGATCACTGAAATGTGTTAGCCTGACAAATAGCTAAGTACGTCAAGACCGTCTTGCTCACTTCCTTAGTCTCAACACAAATTTCCAGCCCTCACTCTCCACTCTGATCATCTTATCCTCTCTCTGGTCATCACCAATTATTTTACTCTTCCCTTTTCTTTGACCAAAATCCTTAGTCTCTCTTTCTCTCCAACATGCCCTCTTAAGCTTCTTATTAATGAAGCATAAACTCACTTCTCTAAACTTCCGCTGCTCAAAATGAAATCTAGCTTTCACTAAGGACTTTGTTTCCCTAAGAGCTTCCACAAAAGGAGGCTGCCCTTTGACCACACAAAAAATAGCTCAAGTTTACCACACAAATGTATCTCAGGTTCTGGTGATGAGTTCTGTGTCATTCAGTCACCCTTCCCGTTGCTCCGAGACCCCAGGCTGGCAATTTGATAACTATTTTCTTTAAAAACAAAATAAAATAATAATCGAGAAAAATTATTATGTTGGACTTGTTTCATTTAGTTTACTATTCTCTACTTTTAAAACTTATTTTGTTATCTACCAATAATCTCTTTAAATCTGCCAATAACATTAATTAAAGATCTTGAAATCTGAATCACAATGTCTCTCTTTCTCCACCCCCAGACTATAGACTTGATTTGTATGAATGACCAATCCCTTAACAGTGATTATCATTTCCTAGATCTGCTTATTTCTTCTATTCTACATCTACCTGCCATGCCCACAGTCATCACTCCAAACTGTTAAACTTCTAAAAATTTCAATAAGTTCTGGACCAGCAGTCTTTTAATGCTATTACATTCCCCCCACCCCCCCACCCCGCCCCATCTCTCAACCTCCTTTTAGCTTGATGTTCCATTCTCTGCAGTTTGAAGTCCCTGGTCAATCTACTGACTCTCATTTGACTAAGACACCTATCATTTCACTGGGATTCTCATAGTATTCTTATATTCCAAACAAAATCCTACTATAAATAAGCTAGGATTCCAGACTACTTGACACTTCTGCAGAGGATCAATGAAAGTAGTGGACTGATTTCATTATAATGCATACCAATCTACCATATATAATGTACATCACTGCATACTTTTCAATAAGTCTGCTTTTGCCTTTTGAGCTCTTTTAATTTTCTACAACTGTTTCAATTATCTTACACTTTACTTAAAAGTTTGATTTTCCAACTCCCAGCTATTTCTAAGGCTATGATTACATTGTCAAAGTAAACAGAGAACAAAAGAAACTTTCAAATGATAAATTTCTCAACATCTAGCCGCTAAATCTATAAAGTACATATATCCATAAACATCCTTTTTTTCCATCCTCTTATTAAAATGGGAGTATGGTCCTTCTTTCTGATGTCATCTCTCTACCAGTGCTCTGCAAGTAACAATTTTTCATATTCCCAGATATCTTAACATATCCTTCCCTTCTTTTCATCCTTTTCCAGTCTATTGGTACCATTTCAGTAACATTTTGTTTATTATCTTAAAAACATAATCATTAATATCAACAAAAACCTTGACCACATATTCATTTACTCAAAAAATACTTATTTGGTAGTTATTATTTGTCAAAGAATAACCTACATCATGGAGATACAGCAGTAGACACAGTAAATAACAATCTCTGCCTTCTTTGAAAAGAGAAGCAAAATAAAAAATTAATTCTGTAGCAATTTAGAAGGTGATGAATTAGGTTTTTTTTTAAGGAACCTCCATACTGTTCTCCATAGTGGCTGTACCGATTAATTGTACCAATACGTTCCCACCAATAGTGTAGGAGGATTCCCTTTTCTCCACACCCTCTCCAGCATTTGTTGTTTGTAGATTTTTTGATGATGGCCATTTTGACCAGTGTGAGGTGATACCTCATTGTACTTTTGATTTGCATTTCACTAATAATTAGTCATGTTGAGCATCTTTTCATGTGCCTATTGGCCATTTGTATGTCTTCTTTGGCGAAATGTCTATTTGGTCTTCTGCCCATTTTTTGATTGGGTTGTTTGGTTTTTTTTTGATATTGAGCTGCATGAGCTGTTTGTATATTTTGGAGATTAATCCCTTGTCGGTTGCTTCATTTGCAAATATTTTCCCCCATTCTGAGGGTTGTCTTTTCATTTTGTTTATGGTTTCCTTTGCTGTGCAAAAGCTTTTAAGTTTAATTAGGTCCCATTTGTTTATTTTTGTTTTTATTTTCATTACTCTAGATGGTGGATCGTAAAAGATCTTGCTGTGATTTATGTCAAAGAGTGTTCTGCCTATGTTTTCTTCTAAGAGTTTCATAGTATCCGGCCTTACATTTAGGTAAAAATAGAGCTACCATATGACCCAGCAATCCCACTCCTGGACATATATCTGGAGAAAACCATAATGCAAAAGGATGCATGCACGCCGGTGTTCATTGCAACACTGTTTACAATAGCCAGGACATAGAAGCAACCTAAATGTCCATCGACAGAGGAATGGATAAAGAAGATGTGGTACATATATACTATGGAATATTGCTGAGCCATAAAAAGAAACAAAATAATGCCATTTGCAGCAACTTGGGTGGACCTAGAGATTGTCCTACAGAGTTAAGTAAGTCTGAAAGAGAAAGACAAAATCATATAATATTGCTTATCCGTGGAATCTAGAAAAATGGTACAGATGAACTTATTTGCAAAGGAGAAATAGAGTCACAGATGTAGAAAACAAACTTATGGTTACTAAGGGGGGGAAGTAGGGGATGGGATTTATTGGAAGATTGGGATTGACATATATACACTAATATGTGTAAAATAGATAACTAATAAGAACCTGCTGTATAAAAAAATAAAATAAAATAAAATTCAAAAAGAAAAGTTCATAGTCCAAGGAAAAATTTTAAATATATTAAATTTCAATTTACATATTTTTTAATAAAGTGGTGTGATAGAGTGGTCAGAAAATGACAAGCAAAAAATATATATATTATATGAGGATTAAATACTGCAGGTTAGAAGAATATAATTAGGAGTTCATACCATACATAATATCACCTGGCATTTTTTAGTTAACAATCACCTTTTTTCACGCCAATACTTTTTCATTTTCCAATACCTAATCCATATTCACATTTCCCCATTGTCCTAAAAATATTCTTAACAGCTATTTTTGTCCCAAACGGGATGCAATTCAATATCATATTTTATATTTTTCAGTTTCTTTAAGTCTCCAGCAAATATACCTCCCCCGATAAGATTGTCAGGTACAATTAGGATGCCTACTTAAATTTTAATTTCCAGTGAACAATGACTATTATTTTGATAGTATAAGTGTGTCCCAAATATAAAAAATGGATTATGAAAACATTTAGAAGGTTAGGTTTTTGGTTTTGTCTTTGTTATCATTTGTGACTATCATTATTACTGTAATTATTTTGCTGCTTAATAAGTACAGAAAGCATGCTTATATCTGTTTTACATCTCTTAGCTCAAAATTGTGTTACTTATATTGTCAAAATAATTATATTTTATATCCAGGCCCCACAATTGTTTTCTCTCTTTAGTACTTAAATGTCTTAAATGCCAATACTAGTCAATTTAATAAGGTCCCCCATTTCCATATTTTTTGTTACGATTACCCTCTTGCTATGCTGGATTTTGTCATTAACATCCTTTTTTTAATTAAAATCAAGATTGACTCAAGGCTGACATATTTCCTAAATTCTTACATGATTTAAAATTTCCATCAGTTGCTTTTATGACCTTTTATTTGGATGACAGTTTGACTGGGCACCAAAGTCATGTGTCATATTTGTTCTCCCTCAAAATTTTGTAGAATTTGCTCGACAATTTTCTGGACTTGAATGTGCTCTGGGATGTTTTCCCATTTATTTATTTATTTATTTTTTAAAATTAATTAATTAATTTATTTATTTATGGCTGTGTTGGGTCTTCGTTTCTGTGCGAGGGCTTTCTATAGTTGCGGCAAGTGGGGACCACTCTTCATCGCGGTGCGCGGGCCTCTCACTATCGCGGCCTCTCTTGTTGCGGAGCACAGCCTCCAGACGCGCAGGCTCAGTAGCTGTGGCTCACGGGCCCAGTTGCTCCGCGGCATGTGGGATCTTCCCAGACCAAGGCTCGAACCCGTGTCTCCTGCATTAGCAGGCAGATTCTCAACCACTGCGCCACCAGGGAAGCCCCCCATTTATTTAATAACAAGTATCTCCAGGATTCTTCCCTTTACATCAAAATTCAGTAAATACTCTAGGTGTTTCTTTGTTGCTTACAGGTTAAGTCATAAGTATCCATCAAAGAAAGTAATCAATGTGTAGTGGGTGGAGGAGACCAGAGGTAGTCTGAAACTTCACCAGTTTTAATTTTCTGCCCTACCCACTAGGGACCCCATCCATTATATCCTCCATTCCAGAGAGACCATCTTCCCGCATTTTCCCCTCTTTCATTAGGTCAATATAGTTCACAGAAAAAAACCTTTGTTCTGAATTCTCAATATTGTGTTGTGATCAATGCTTCCTCTTCCTTCTATACTGCCTTCAGATAAGAGAAATGTCAATATACTCAGAGTGTTTTCTTCTTAGACAATGAAAGCTAGCTGGTCTTTTCGGTTCCCTCTTGCAATTCAGCTGTGGGCTATTTTGCATCTCTATGAGAACAGTCTCTATTTTTTTTTTTTTTTTCTGTTCCCTAGATCATTCACCTGAAAATTACATTTTGAGAAAGTTTGCATCATCTCTCAGTTTTCACCCAAGATTTGGTCTAAACCTTCTGGGTTTTAGAAAAGAATTTTTGTTAGTAGGGGTCATTTCATTTTTAATTGAAGCAAGTATTTCTAGACCTTTAAAAATTTCTTGTAAGAATATTTGCAATGATTTTTAAAGAAATAAAATGGTGTAAAATATCTTCATACCAAATTTTCACTACAAGTTCTTTTTGTATTATTATTATTGTTGTTCTTCTTCTTCTTAATTATACAAGCAATGCAGGCTAGCTTGACAAGATAAATAAATGTTGTGTAAAAATTAATAATCTTATCTTCAATCCAGTTCTTCTGACCCACCATCACCACTATTTCCTTTTTCATATAAACCAAAATTAAAGTTTGGTTCTTTTCTATACCTATAATTCTTAGTACTCATACACATTCAAAACACATATACATACAAATATTTTTCACATATTTTTAAAAGAAAGGTCAGAATTTAGAGACTACTCTGTAAATTGCACATTATAAATACACACACACATGCACACATACAAATACATATGTTGTCATATCTCTTTGTTACTATATATCATATGTCTAATTATTTCAATAGGTTTAGAATATGTCATTGTAGGATTGTTAGCCTTTGGGACAAAAGCAAATAACCACCGAATCTCTGTGTCTTACAACAACAAAATCTTATTTCTGACTCACTTTATATGAAAGCTACAGTCAACTGAAATTCTGCTCCAGGCTGTAGGTCACTTGGCATTTACTGTCCATGTGTTCTTATTCTGTGACCTAAGCTGAATGTTGAGTCCCTGCACTACACTGTCCTTATATATGAGCAAAGGGCATATCGTAAGACACTGAGCCATATTGCACGTGGTCAAGCCCAACAATGGGGCACATGTGAATAGAGCGTAATTATTCTAACCATTTCTCTATTATCATGCATTCAAGTTGCTTTTGAGTTTTGTCCTTTCTCTCCTTCTCTCTCTCTCTTTATTTTATTTGTCTTTTTTTTTTTTTTTTATCAATACAGACTACAGTAAAAATCCTTAAATATATCTCTTATGGAGACATGTTTAATTCCAAATAGATTCTCAAGAGCGTGATTACCTGGTCAAAGTCTTTAGCAAGCATAAAATTGAATAGAAACTTCCAAATTCCAAAAAAGTTGTAGAAATTCCAGTCTTTAATGTCGTCAATCTAATCAAAGAGAATTTTCTTGTTTCTATGTTTCCTTCTCTCTTAATTGCATTCTTATATGCCCTTTGCTCACTTTTCCAAGATTCTTTTCTTAATGATTTGTAAGGACTCTAAAAGTTGACACATAAGTAATAAGATTAACAAGTATTAAACATTTACCATCTGCCATGCATAATACTGATATACAATTTCAAACAAAGCTCTGTTATATATATGTGAATTATTATCCTCATTCTCAAATGAGAAACCTGACAGGCTAATAAACTTGTATATATCACAAAACAAATAAATTGAATCATTATATAAACTTATGCAGCCAATCCTAGAGTCTATTCTTTTCAATTCAATGTTATCCTATATGTTAGTATATAACTTTAATGGTAAAGCAATCCAACTTCAGACATAAATTTTCTCCCACCTTAGAGGGGATTTTTTTGTTTTAACTTATTGAATGTTTACTGTCCAGAAAATATACTGTTTTCTTAAAAAGTGTACAACCTACACATCTTGATTTTACACAGTTCTTATATTTATTGAATAGATTGTTAGTTTGTTTACACTAAAATTGTTAACAATTTTAAATTTACTTTAGTACTTTTGTGGTTATGTTCTATGTTTTATTCCAGATATATATGCAATTAGTCTGAGGCATTTTTATATATGCTCTCATTTTTCAATTAAATTGAAAGGTAATTTTTGCATTTGTTATAATTTTTTAATATTTATTGAGTTATTTCATGATATAGTTTAATGAATTAGGTCATGCTTTTTATTTTTCACTCTGTTTAAATATTTTTTGTAGAGATAAGCATGTTCCTTCATATGAACTATAAACTGTTTGGCACTTTTCTGTCATATTTTCTCCAAATTTTGTGCAAACACACTTATGTTAATTTGAGGAAACTAGACATTTTTATGAAATGAAGTAATGTGATTCAAGAACATGATGTATTTCTGAATTTATTCATATCTTGTTATCTGTCTCTCAGTATAATGGTTTAGGGTGATTTTAATTTATTTGTCTATTTTTTTACAAATCATGTCTTGATATTTTATAATCTGTAGACAAAACTAGGAATTTAACCACCATTAACATACTCTATAGAAATTTCTGCAACAACAACAAAAAATATGGTTAATTAGTTCAGTTTGCCTTTCTATATTTCATCAGAAGAATGTAGTTTACTATCTATAAATCCTTCTTTATTCACTACTCATTCTTTTTTTATTTTAATTGGAGTATAATTGCTTTACAATGTTGTGTTAGTTTCTGCTATACAATAAAGTGAATCAGCTATATGTATACATATATCCCCTCCCTCTTGGACCTCCCTCCCCCTCCATGCCACCCATCTAGGTCATCACAGAGCACCGAGCTGAGCTCCCTGTGCTATACAGCACATTCCCACTAGCTATCTATTTTACACATGGTAGTGTATTGTCCCACACTTTTCCTCATCCAGTACCACAGCTGCTTAGAGCTTTTTGAATTGTAACTCGAAAAACTGAGTATTTTGGAAATTACTCAAATATTTTGAGAAATACTGTGACTATAATCATTTATTTCATTTTTCTATTTGGTCATTTTTGTTAATTAATACAAATAGATTTGTACATATATGTGATTCATTAGTACTCACATTTTCATTTTTAATTGATAGTAATTGCAAGCAGTAATGTACTTTCTTTGTAAGTAAAGCATATTCAATTTAAAAACAGAATCAACTTTTGTTCCTAAACAGTATTTTTCTATAACTGTTGGAATTCTTATAAACAGATTATATTTTTTTCTATAGAATGAAGGTGAACTGTGGCCCTGGCCTTCCCAGGCAGTTATGAAGAGACAAGCGAGAAGAGGGATTTAGGAGAGAAGTTTTGGGTAGAGTAGACACAACATTTTTCTTCCTTTTTCTTTTTTCTAACCAATTTTTTAAAAAATTACAGTTTGATTCTTTGCATATCTCAGTGAATGCTGTTGACATCAGTGCTGACCAAACTGCTTCTTCACAAAGGAAAACAAATCATAAAAATGCAGGAATACACTAAGTAGTACAAAATAAGGTGGACCAGCAGTGGGGAAACTGGGAAACAGGCTTGGGCTAAAGTAATTAAATTCACTGGGTATGCATTATTTTTTTTTAACCTGAGAGAGAAGGATAACAATTTTGCCAAAGTATTTTTTTCTTTTATCTCCTTAAACAGTTTATGAAATAAAAATACAGGAATAAATTAGACACTCAGAAATCTGATTTTATTTTTAGTTAAATTTTTTCAATTAATCAAAGAAGAAAAAGATTATTTCAATTTTCAGGCACCTTTGTGAATTATTTAATTGTATATTTTATATAGGTACTCCAAAAATATAATATAAAATTATCGAGATAAACAATTTCCTCTACTTTTCCTCAATAAATATTCATATGTAATGTCTGTATTCCTGTTATTTGAATTTTAATAAGAAGTTTTATTATAACCTCATTTCTCATTTGAGTTGTGTTTTCTAAGCTACAAGGCATGTATACAAACACACACATGTGCACAAACACATACGGAAATATGGTGTTGTCAAATGTGGATGACCTCCATTAATAAGCCATTAAATTACTTTATCTATACTAAATTAACCGAAAACTGCAGACTTTCTGATTATTAGTTTTGATCTAGATTACAATACTACATGTATACAGTTCAAATAAAGTAGTGCAGTTTTGAATGGGAAAACGCATATGATAAAGTTTACTATAAGGTACATTTATTTTAAATTATCCAGTGACCTAATAGTGAGTACATGTACTTCAGATGGTTTAGTTTAGCTTTAGCATCATTTACACAATTAAATATGGGTGGCCTTGGATACGATTTGAAGAGAACATATGTTTATATATAACTTTGACGTTATTATAAATGAATAAGAAAGTTGCATCATATGCATCTAGCTATTGAATGAAAGACAGTTAGTTGTTACTATAATAATAGATAAAATTTTACTATTTTTGACTCAGTGAGGCCACCAAAAAACGTGATGATACAAAAGAATGTGAACAGTTTAGTTTTTATATTGATTTTTTCTATTTATGTCTATAGATAGAAATCTATTACTTCCTTCCTATTTAAACAAGGTGATGTGAAAATTAAGTGCCATGATTAATAAGCTCTGATTTTTTTGGCCATAAAAGTAAATGATAGGGTGGTATGAAATTCTATTGATGTAGAATTTCTTTTGAAATTTATTTCTGTTGTTAAGTAACTTTCTATAGTAGGTTGCTTTTCTTTAGAAAATAACTCTATAAAAAATTCTCAGTTCTTCACAGTGTTGTAAAATTGGTTCAGTTACTTTTAAACAGCAAGTGATACCTTTTCTGTTTGAGTCATTAAAATACTTCTCTGAATTTCCTAACATAACTCTGAGTTATCTTGGAAATAGTTAAAATTGCTTTCAACACTTTTAAATTGTTTGATTGATATTTCAAAAATGTGTTCCAATACTCTGTAGCTGTATTGTTTTTAATAAGTGCAAGTTTTTCCACGATTTCTGGTCTGGATATTTTTGATGGTTCTGCTGCTAGATATACATCCTTTAATTAATGCAGCCCGTGTTCCCCATTTCAAAATGTTTAACGTTAGTAATCTGCTTTAATGTGAATTATCTGTATTGCACCTCAAATTTTAACCCTACGGACAATTTTAAAACAGATATAATTTGAATTCAGTAATTTTAAATGATTGATTATTCTGACCTTTGAAAATTGACCATACCAAAATTTAGTCATAAACATTTTTTTTTCATTATTTCAAGACGGCACCAGTTACTAGTGATTTTATGTACTTGTGAACTCCAAGGATGGACATTGATCAATGATGAATTTCATTTATGTTGTTTCTTGCAGCAATTATTAAATTCCAAAACTATCAGTAAGTCTACAGTTTGTTGTACAGCTTAAAAGCATAGTACCATCGATAAATGATGATTTGTTTTTGCTGTTTCACATTCTGTTTATTACATTTCTAAAGCTTCCTCTAAAATAGCACAGTAAAAATCCTATAATAATGTTTTAGATGATTTTTAGATGTTTAATAAGCAGTGATTTTTTTTCAGACAGTGATTGCTTTTGAAAAACATCCTGAATATGTTTTTAGTTTAAAGCCATTTTTAAGAATGCTTTTGTTTGGCAAAAAATAGAGCTTTCAAGATGGTTTTACAAAATTAAAACATATGTATGCCCGTATTGTTTTTGTGGCATGAGCTTTGTCCACGTGGTCAACACAGCAGACTCTGCTAAGGACTCTATTTTCACTAAGTAGACTCTTCGTGAAACTGAGGGCACTCGTGTATGCTTCCTATCTGGGTCTGAGCCTCTGTCCATATCCAAAATGCATTTAAGTTTGTCTCCATCTACATCCTTATTTTTTATTATCCTGCAAGTTGTATTATTTCAACATATCAAGATTAAATATGGAAGGCACTTAACTAAGATACTGGAAATGAATGGCTTTAAAATGGAATCCCATCTTACTATCATTGGCAAAAAATTGCCCATTAGGTAAAATGAAACTAGATTTTTAAAGATTTTTGTCAAGATTAAGATCTAGACAAATATACAAGGTAATTAATAAATTGATCCTTTAGAAATTGAATAAGGTGGGACTTCCCTGGTGGTCCAGTGGTTAAACCTCCGTGCTCCCAATGCAGGGGGCACGGGTTTGACCCCTGGTCAGGGAATTTCCCCAACCCCATGCCATGGAGCATGGCCAAAGGAAAAATATTTTAAAAAATTGAACAAAGCAAGGAAACAAATTCTCCCCTAGAACCTCTAGAAGGAACAAATCTGGATTAGTCAGTTCAGGATGCCATAACAAACCATAGACTGAGTGGCTTAAACAGCAGAATTTCTTCTCTCACAATCTGGAGGCTGGGAAGTCCCAGATCAAGATTTATTTTAGCCCAGTGAGACCTATTTTAGATTTGTGACCTTCAGAATTATAAAATAATAAATTTGTGTTATTGTTACCCACTAAAAATAAATAAATAAATAAAATAAATTGATAAATGTTCTAAGATAAGAGAAATCTAGTAGTGCACAATCTTTACTAGACTCGACCAAAATTATTCATTCATATTTAATAACATAATATTAAATAAGAGATACTATTGTTTAGTAAGTTATATTGAAGAAAATGTGGAACATGTATTTTAAATTATAACACGAATGTAATTTGTAATATAATAGGTGAGGTGCACAAATTCATGAAAGCATAATCTTTTGCATAATTGTTCAATATATAATAAAAATAAAATATCGTTATTTTACACTAAAATCACAATAAGAGCTAACATCTCAAGGCTTACTGTGTTCCCTTCAGTTTGTAAAGATTAAATATTTTATTCTGAAATAACATTATGAGATAGGTATTAATGTCATTCTCTTACAAATGAAGAAATAGAGACACAACAAATGCTAAGAAACTTGCTGGAGCCAACCTATTAAATATTGGAAGTAGGAGCTGAAATGAGGCAGTTTTTCTCTAGTATAGAACCTCTTAACCATATGAAGATGGGTGCTGAAAATTAAAAATTAAGATGACACTGAAAAAAATACATAAACTAATTTCAAATTAAATAAAATTTAAATTAATTGATTAAAGTGAGCAGTCTGGATGACATGGAAAATTTTAAAATACTTGTTGACATTTTATGACTAGACTGGTCAATCAGATATGTCCTTGGGTCCAGAAAGGGTCAACTCAGCCTGTTTGTAAAGTTAACACAAAGTAGGAAACATGAGGACATCTGGGTTGCAGCAGGAATACTCAACAATCTGTAAATTTAGAGAGACAGAATAGAGTTAAATTTCAAAGCCACGATCAAGATTTAGATCTCAGTTCCATACTCTGAAAAAGCTGAGATGAAAAGGTAAATCATATTACAGAGCATTGCCAGGTTTCCAGTACTTATTTTTATTTTAAACAAATAAGGTTTTAATTTTCCTTACTGACTATTTCACCCAGCAGAAAGGAGAAATAACTGTGAGGTTCACTATGTTCGTAAGCAAAGAGAATTCTTGACCAAGAAGAGCTGTTGGGGACTAGACAAAAACCATCTGTCATTTTAGAATTTCTAATGGCCAGAGAGAGATCTGGGCAGACCAGATACAATCCTCCCTCAGTATCCTCAGAAGATTGGTTCCAGGACTCACCACCTCCACACACACCTGGTGCAGATGCCAAAATCCACAGATGCTCAAGTCCCTTATGTAAAATGGCATAGTACTTGCATAGAACCTAAGCACATCCTCCCATATACTTTAAGTCATCTCTAGATTACTTATAATACCTAATACAGTGTAAATGCTATGTGAATAGTTGGTGGTGCACAGCAAATTCAAGTTTGGCTTTTGGAACTTTCTAGAATTTTTTTTTCCTAGTATTTTCAATCCTTGGTTGGTTGAATTTGAGGATGCAGAACCCACAGATGTGAAACCTGTGGATGTGGAGGGCCCACTGTATGTAGACTTTTATAGGGCTTGGTGCAATAAAGTTTATCCTAATGAGAGAGATGTCATTCCATGGTTGATGGAGTGCTCTGACTAAAGTGGTGAGAGACTGTCATCAGAGGCATAAAGGGATTTACTGCAAATTTGAATATATAAGTCTTAGGTAAACGAAATAGTCAAATTTCAACCTATTCTGGTTCCCAGTATTAGCAGTTGAAGGTTGAACTGGTTCAACTTTCCTACTGCAAACAAGGAAGAAGGATCAGTAAAATAGCTTTTAAAGAATCTTAAAAGCATTGAAGATTGGAAAAGTAATTTCCTCATGAACACTTGTAAAGAGATAAGTTTTATATACATGCAAGAACTTGACGAATGCCCTGAGGGGCATGTGCTGATATTAATTAGGAGTAGGGCCTAAATTTTCCTTCAGTTTCATATTCTGGCCTCTTAGGCTTAAGGAAGAGAATTCAATGCCCAGATTGAGGAAATGGGCGCTCTTCTAAGGGATCCCCTGATACCCATTACAGGGCCCTGCTCCCCTCTGCAGGCCCTCACGCAGCTTGCCTGTGCACCAAGCTGATCTCCAGCCTCTGCTCCCTCTGCATCCCTATGAGCTCCCCTGCTGACCCCCAGGCTTTCCAAAGCCTCTGTGGTCCACACCAGTTGCTGACTGGCAGCTACCCTTTTGAATTCCAGAGAATTAATTACATTCGTAGGAATCACTTACTGTTATTATGTTAACTTTTATTCCTCTTCCTGTACGTATATTTAAAAAAATTTTTTTGTACTGGAAATTTCTCTTCAGTTTATGAATAGGTTAAACTGTTTTTCATTCTAAAGAAGCTCTTCCATTATCCATTAATCCACTTAATCTACCTTCTATCACTCTTGCATTTCTCATCTAAATTTCTTGTCACTAGTTCTTTTTTCTCACTTACTTGTCAATACACTTAGATCTGATTTTTACCTGCTAAATTTAGTTCTAATAAGATCACTAATGTTCTCCTGTTTTTCAGAATCCAATGGGGCATTTAAAATTCCTTATTTTAATTAATCTCTTTGCCAATTTTAAGTCTCTTTACCACATCTTTTTGAAATGTTTTATTCTGTTTGGTTTTTTGAAACTGTATTATGCTCCTGGTTGCTTTGGTAATAGTTTTTCATGTTTCAAAAGCTTATTTCTTGTCCAGACTCTGTTAATAAACTGCTCTAAAGTAATTTTTTAAGTCTGTCTTCTTTAAACCTATTTCCAAGTTTGTGGTCATATTTTCCCATCTAAAAGACAAATATAAAAATTTAGGACCATTGCTTTAAAGCCTTTAATACCCTGGCTCAGGTATTAATGTTCTCTTTATCAGTGATCGTTTATTATTTATTCTTCAGAGTAAAATAAGTTGGAACACATTATCGCAACAGAATTTTACTGTCAACTTGAACTTTATTTCCTCTCAAACAAAAAGTAATTGTCTTACCTCCAGGAGATGGTACAAAGAAGAACTTTCAAAGTAATATGGCTAAACATGATTGACTTTTCTCCTGCTCCTGCATGTCTAGGACAGTGGCGCTTCGCTTTCATCCGAACCTTGTTCTGTGGATTAACAAAAAATGAAAATCAAAGAATATGGGAGAATACAGAGCTGGGGAAGAGTTTGCTATGTTTGGTGTATTCATTTTGTTTTTACTTTTTTTTTAAATTTTTATTGGAGTATAGTTGATTTACAATGTTGTGTTAGGTTCAGGGGTACAGCAAAGTGACTCAGTTATACATATACATATATCCACTCTTTTTTAGATCCTTTTCCTATATAGGTCATTACAGAGTGTTGAGTAGAGTTCCCTGTGCTATACCGTAGGTCATTATTATTGGATTGGCGAAAAGGTTCGTTTGGCTTTTTCCGTAAGATGGCTCTAGTAGCGCTTAGTTGTCTTTAATTCATTCGAAACAATTTTGTTAGATTGTATTGTGACAGCTGTCATATCAGTGTGCATTTTTAAAAAAACTTATCAAAATTGGTGAATTTTTGTGTAGCCATTTTAATATTGAAGATGCAAGAAAAAAGGCAACGTTTTCGGCATATTTTGTTTTATTATTTCAAGAAAGGTAAAACACAACTGAAACGCAAAAAAAGATTTGTGCAGTGTATGGAGAAGGTGCTGTGATGGATCGAACATGTCAAAAGTGGTTTGCAAAGTTTTGTGCTGGAGATTTCTTGCTGGACGATGCTCCATGGTCGGGTAGACCAGTTGAAGTTGATAGTGATCAAATCGAGACATTAATTGAGAACAATCAACGTTATACCACGTGGGAGATAGCCGACATACTTAAAATATTCAAATCAAGTTTGAAAATCATTTGCACCAGCTTGGTTATGTTCATCGCTTTGATGTTTGAGTTCCACATAAGTTAAGCAAAAAAGCCTTCTTAACAGTATTTCCGCATGTGATTCTCTACTGAAACGTAATGAAAACGTGCAGTTTTTTAAAACAAATTGTGGCGGACAATTTGAAAAGTGGATACTGTACAATAACGTGGAATGGAAGACATCATGGGGCAAGCGAAATGAACCACTGCCAACCACACCAAAGGCCGGTCTTCATCCAAAGAAGGTGATGTATATATGGTGGGATTGGAAGGGAGTCCTCTATTATGAGCTCCTTCCCGAAAATCAAATGATTAATTCTAAGAAGTACTGCTCCCAATTAGACCAACTGAAAGCAGCACTGGACGAAAATTGTCTGGAATTAGTCAATAGAAAACGCATAATCTTCCATCAGGATAATGCAAGACCTCATGCTTTTTTTTTTTTAATTTTTACTGGAGTATAGTTGCTTTACAATGTTGTATTAGTTTCTACTGTACAGCAAAGTGAATCAGCTATACGTATACTTATATCTCCTCTTTTTTGGATTTCCTTCCCATTTAGGTCACCACAGAGCACTGAGTAGAGCTCCCTGTGCTACACAGTATGTTCTCATTAGTTATCTATTTTACACATAGTATCAGTAGTGTATATATGTCAATCCCAATCTCCCAATTCATCCCACCACCACCGCCCACCATTTCCCCCTTGGTATCCATACACTTGTTCTCTACATCTGTGTCTCTATTTCTGCTTTGTAAGTAAGATTGTCTATACCAATTTTTTCAGATTCCATATATATACGTTAATATACGATATTTGTTTTTCTCTTTCTGACTTACGTCACTCTGTATAACAGTCTCTAGGTTCATCCACGTCTCTACAAATGACCCAATTTTGTTCCTTTTTATGACTGAGTAATATTTATCCATTCCTCTGTTGATGGACATTGATTACCAGGCAAAAACTGTTACAGCTTGGCTGGGAAGTTTTGATTCACCAGACATCGCACCTTCAGATTTCCATTTATTTCGGTCTTTACAAAATTCTCTTAATGGAAATTTTTCAATTCCCTGGAAGACTGTAAAAGGCACCTGGAACAGTTCTTTGCTCAAAAAGATAAAAAGTTTTGGGAAGATGGAACTATGAAGTTGCCTGAAAAATGGCAGAAAGTAGTGGAACAAAACAGTGAATGCATTGTTCAATAAAGTTCTTGGTGAAAATGAAAATGTGTCTTTTATTTTTACTTGAAAACAAAAGGAACTTTTTGGCCAACCCAATAGTTATCTATTATATATATATAGGAGTGTGTACATGTCAATCCCAGTCTCCCAATGTATCCCTCCCCCCTCCCCATTTCCCCCCTGGTAACCGTAAGTTTGTTTTTTACATCTGTGACTCTAGTTCTGTTTTGTAAATAAGTTCATTTGTACCATTCTTTTAGATTCTACATATAAGCGATATCATATGATATTTGTCTTTCGCTGCCTGACTTATTTCACTCAGTATGACAATCTCTAGGTCCCACTGTAACAAGTTGCACAGCCTTAGCAGTGTAAAGCAGCACCCCCTGTCATCTCACAGTTGCATGGGTTAGAAATGTGAGCAAAGCGTAGCTCAGTTAGTTCTCAGAGAGAGTCTCCCAAGGTGGACGTCAGGGTGCCGGCAGGGCTGCATTCCTTTCTGGAAGCTGAGGGGAAGAACCTGCTCTCAAGGTTACTGCAGAGCTTGGCAGAATTTACTACAATGGGGTTGTCAGACTGAGTTTCCTGTATCCCTTTCTTACTATCAACCAGGGGATCATTCCAGCTTCTGGAGATGGACTGCATTCCTTGGTCATGGCTCCCTTTCTCCATCTTCAAAGTCGACAATAGCAGGTCGATTCCTTGTCCTGTTTTAAACTTCTCTGACTTCTGACTCATCTCTTCTGCCTTCCTATTCTGTTTTTAGGGGCTCATGTGATTGTTTTGTACTTACTCAGATAATCCAAGATAATATCTCAATTTTTAAGTCAGCTCATTAGTAACATGAATTACACCAAAGTTCCTTTGTCGTAGTACCTAGATCAAGAGACAGAAATTTGAGGAGATAACATTAAAATTCTGCTTACCATATCTGGCCAAATTCCACTCTTCTAAGAGCAGAAGTGGAAGGAGGGAGTTTCACAAAATGGAAATAATAAAAGCAGAGGATTCCTGGGAACTCATCTCATCCTTTTTTGGATTCATGTTTCCAGAGTACAGATTTAATTTGCCTAAATTTATTTTCCAATAAAAAGAAGGACTCGGTTTGCATAACATATAAATATTCCTCAAAACTTTTTAAAATGCTTTCAAAAATGCTTATAGAACATTTATTTATAGAAAATAGCTATAGAAAAGAACTGGTTTGACTATGTAAGGATATCATAGTAAAGAAAAACATGAATTACATATGAATCGCCTCAGCCTCCAAAAGCTATCTGTGTCCTAATCAACTTTTAAACTGTATTCTAGATAACACCTTCTGCAAAAAGATGCTCATTTTCCTCCCATGCCCCAGATTTCATTAATTACCTCATCAGACTACTTCTATAGTTCCTTGCGCATACCCCTCTTGATATAGAGTGCTTTTCAAGCTGTTATTTGTGCAATTTTGTTGCCCATCAGAATAATACCTACTTGAGACCATAGCTTTATCTCTTAATTACTCATTGTTTAAGTAAGTGCATCAAGTACTACAGACGATATGAATGAATGGTAGAGATATAAAAATCTGGATCTCAGCTTTTGTTCATTGCCTTCATTTCCTAAGAACATATAAATAAATGGTCTTTATATTCAATGGTGAGTGCAAGGAAATGCATGAAAGTATATGAAATCTGGGGGTTTTAACTGATGTTCTTATAGATTTTTGACATCAAAATCTGTTAGCATGAGACTGTGATAATAATGGTGCATTATTATCACATATATCAATCACTGCCATATCCAACACCTGCTAAAAAGTCTAGCTATTTTTAACTATTTCAGAAACTGTAAGACTATTAGAGGAGATAAAATATGATCAGAGATTGAATATTATGTATGTGTGTGACAGATCCCTTTAAATATCAGCTAAGAAATGATTATTTCAAGCAACTTTATAATGCTGCAGACTGCAAGTTGGTGGTGAAATCATAAAAAAACCAAGCCATCAAAAAGAAGAAGACAATATATAAAAAACAGCAACCAGAAAAAGGTGTCTATGAACTTTGTAGAAACTGAGAAATTTGCAAAAACTTTCTCACCCTACCTCCTTACAACCTTTTGGTGTCTTCTTGCCAGCCAGGGCTTAAAACTTCTTCTATCACATGCAGTTGCTATTTTATTTAAAAAAATCCTCTCGTTCTCTTCTCTGTTTCTCCTAGCTATCAGTTTTCCTCTCGTTCATTCCTGTGTGAGGAAGATGAGTGGATTGTGATAGGATGAATCAAGGTAGCAGGCTGTGAACAGGATTAGCACTTCACAAATGTCAGTTACAGATTTGGGACAGCTGGTCAAGGACCAGCTTGTCTGGACCTTGGATGGCAACATGGAGGAAACAGTTACACTTTTCTGCTTCATTCCAGGCACTTAGCTCCTCAAAGCAGAGGTTAAAGTTGGGAACTACCTGACCATGAGCCTTGGATTTTCTATGTAACAGAGAAGAGGCTTTGAGCCCAAGAGAAGCTGAATTACATAGATGCACTTTCTGTGATGCCAGGGTAACCGGTGGATGGCTGTAGGAGCTGCTGATTGTTGGCTTTTATCACAAGCTTTTAGAAGCAAGAGTAAAGGTGTTCATCACTAACTGAGTGAACTGAGTCTGAATGAGGTCAGTAAATGTTTGCAATATTTTATTTTATGCAATTGGAGCTTAATGTGTTATGTCTATTTGCATAATTCTCGTGTCATACATAATGTGTTCCTGAAAGTATGTATGAAATTATGTGTTGATTTCAAACTAGAGAGAAATTTATCATAATATTAGCTCTTTCACCTCTATAATTCTACTTACAAATGAAGTTAGTATCTTGGATAATATTGGCACCAATTTGGGGGATAGAGGAAGAGACATGGAATAATAGAGATCTTAGATGAGTGAATTAGAATCCCCAAAAGATTTTGTCATATTGGGGTGACATAATGGGCCATATAAGATGAAATTTAGCTAGACTGAGAAGTCATTTAGAAACTTTAAGCTCCAGGCTAGTCTATAATCAAAAAAAGAAGAAGGAGGAGGGGAAGGGGAAGAAGAAGGGAAGGAAGGAGGAAGGAAGGAAGGGAGGGAGGGAAGGAAGAAAAATAATAAATTATAGATATTAAATATTTAATTTAGTATTAAAATAAGATGGGATCTAGAATAAAAACACTTAGAACCCTTATCTATAGCAATTTTCAGAGTTACAGCAGTACTGCAATTGCATCTCTGGGCCACAATTGGTAGCAATAATTATTGAATTCTGAGGGAAGGAACTAACATAATGAATATACTTAACACTTCTCTCACAAATTATCTTTGTAAAAGAACTTTGATTAAGATGTGAAGAACTTCTTATCATTCAATTTAAAATTGGTTATATGTCCACTAGCTAGGATATTTTTTAAAATCATATTATGCTTTATTTGTAGGCTAAATGAACTTTGGAACACATTATAATTCTGATAATAAAATTATTATTCATTCATTACTTAACCCAGATATACAGATGTTTTGTGAAAATACAGTTATTTTCACTCATTCATTCATTTATTTGACAGTTATTATTGGGAACTTACTCTGAGTATGTGCTGTTCCAATCCCAGCGAATACCAGAGTAAATAAAAGAGTCAAGGAATCTCGTATTGAGCTAACGTTCTAGCTGAGGAAGACATAAATGCAAAATGTTTATATAAATAAGATAATTCCAAATAGTGATAGTGCCGTAAAGGGAAAGATCTGCATAAAATAACAGGTAATTGTCTGTATGTTGGAGAAGGTAACTAATTCAAATAGCATTTTTGGTGAAGGTTTCCTGAGGTGATGAAATTTGAAGGATGCCAGCCAAGTGAAGTTACTAGCAAAGAGTTACTAATAGAAAGAAGAGCAAGTGATACCAAGCCCTGAGATGAAAGTTAGCTTAGTGTCTTTATGGAAAAATCAGGCATAAGTTTGTGAATGAAACTTAGTTAAGGAGTCAGTTATGAGACAAGGTCAGAAGAATCCAATCATACAGCACCTTGTAAGCTATGATTAGGAATTCAGGTTTTCCTCAAGCAAATTAGAAAGCTGTTAGAGAATTTCAAGCTGGGGCATACTATGAATTGAATTATAAGTTAGAGCACATTGCTTTGTAGAGAATGGATTGTAGAAAGCCAAGAATGTCAAATAACAAATTGGTAGACTGGGAGAGGAAAGTGGTTGAGATAAGGGTGACAGCATTGAAGAAGCAGTAAAATGAATGAATCTGGGGTATATTGTGGAAGCAGAAATGACAAGGCTTTCCGAGGTCTGCATGTGAGTGACAGAGGAAAGAGTTAAGGGAGAGATAGCTGAGAAGACATGACTGGCAATCCACTGAAGGATAAATTTAACCACAAGACTTTTCTGTGACCGTGCTGTAACAGGAAATGAAAAAAAGGGGAAGGAAAATATAAATAATCTGATTGACCTTATTGCAGGCTGTACAACTGGTATTATGAGAATCTAAGATAGAGTCAAGACTTCTTAAATGCCTATATATATAGTGAGAGAAAGAATAGAAAATTATGAAATCCATGCCACTAGGCATGGTATCCAGAAGGCAACAATGAGGCATGACCTGTCAGCTTTCAAGTTTCTTGAGTTATCTGATGCATCCACTGTGAGACTGAGGTTAGCAAGACATCATTCTGATGTCATTATCTGATCTTGTGTAAAAGTCATACATTTGTTGTTTATTTCACTCATCAATGCATGTTAACTTTCTATATTAGTTAATAATTTTAAACAAACATAAAATCACCTATTTCTCTTCTGATTAGTGGCATTTAGAGAATCTAAGTGTGAAATCTTTACTTGTTATCATAAAATCTGAAATGACTTGTAAATTGGTAGAAACCATATTCTTATTTAGATATCTAAATTCTGTATAGAATGCTATTTTTAAGCACATTTTCTTGGGTTTCTTCCTTTTTGTAACTTCTTTAAAATGTACTTGCTTGTTTTTCATTTAAGAATGTGAGTTATGGATTAATATATTTTCATTTAATAAAGCACTCTTCAAAGTTACTAAACTGTGCATTTTTAAAAATAATTCTTCCACTGTAGTGGTGCTGCCATGATTTTCTTAATTTACTACTTTTTTTAAATCCACAAAGTCACTTTACATGCTTCCAAATTAAAATTTGTCATTGAGTTTTTCTTGTAGCAACTCCTTAACCCTGAGGGCTTTCCTGTTAGGAGATGACAATAAACCCGTAACTGCACCATTGTCTTTTCTTTGTTCATGATCCACCGATATGCCTTACCTCCCTTGTCAAGTAATTGTTCCCTTAAGTTCTTTTAAAAGCTAAACTCGTGATTCTATGTATCTGGAAGTTGCCCATATTCTCTTGTGCCTGTTGTCACTTTCTGTTCTTACTTAATGGCCACTTCCCAAAAATAGTTTCATAGCAGTCTCTCAGGACATGGGTAACATCTTGATAGGAACAGATAATGGAATTGTAATCTTCTCTTACACTCTGGAATTACTAACAACAACTCTTGAGGGACCTTCAAGATGGCGAAGAAGTAAGACGGGGAGATCACCTTCCTCCCCACAAATACATCAAAAATACATCTACATGTGGAACAACTCCTACAGAACACCTACTGAGTGCTGGCAGAAGACCTCAGACTTCCCCAAAGGCAAGAAACTCCCCACGTACCTGGGTAGGGCAAAAGAAAAAAGAAAAAACAGAGACAAAAGAATAGGGATGGGACATGCACCTCTGGGAGGGAGCTGTGAAGGAGGAAAAGTTTCCACACACTAGGAAGCCCCTTCACGGGTGGAGACGGGGGATGGGAGGGGGGGAAGCTTCGGAGCCATGGAGGAGAGCACAGCAACAGGGGTGCAGACAGAAAAGCAGAGAGATTCCCACACAGAGGATCAGTGCCGACTAGCACTCACCAGCCCGAGAGGCTTGTCTGCTCACCTGCTGGGGCGGGCAGGGGCTGGGAGCTGAGGCTTGGGCTTCGGAGGTCAGATCCAGGGAGAGGATTGGGGTTGGCTGTGTGAACACAGCCAGAAGGGGTCTACTGCACCACAGCTAGCTGGAAGGGAGTCCGGGAAAAAGTCTGGAACTGCCTAAGAGGCAAGTGACCATTGTTTCAGCGTGCGCGAGGAGAGAGGATTCAGAGCACCACTTAAGCAAGCTCCGGAGATGGGCGCGAGCTGCAGCTATCAGCCTGGACATGAGAGACGGGCATGGAACTCTAAGACTGCTGCTGCAGCCACTAAGAGGCCTGTGTGCAAGCACAGGTCACTATCCACACCTCCCCTCCTGGGAGCCTGTGCAGCCCACCACTGCCAGGGTCCCATGATCCAGGGACAACTTCTCTGGGAGAACACATAGCGTGCCTCAGGCTGGTGCAAAGTCACGCCGGCCTCTGCCACTGCAGGCTTGCCCTGCATTCCATACCCCTCCCTCCCCCACACGGCCTGAGTGAGCCAGGGCCCCCTAATCAGCTGCTACTTTAACTCTGTCCTGTCTGGGCAGGGATTAGATGCCCTCAGGCAACCTACATGCAGAGGTGGGGCCAAATCCAAAGCTGAACCCCAGGGGCTGTGCGAAAAAAAAGAGAAAGGGAAATTTCTCCCAGCAGCCTCAGGAAAGGTGGATTAAAACTCCACAATCAGCATGATGTACCCACCATCTGTGGAATACCTGAATAGACAACGAATCAACACAAAACTGAGGCAGTGGATTTTGGGAGCAACTGTAGACTTTGGGGTTTACTTTCTGCATCTAATTTGTTTCTGGTTTTATGTTTATCTTAGTTTAGTATTTAGAGCTTATTGTCATTGGTAGATTCGTTTATTGATTTGGTTGTTCTCTTCCTTTTTTATTTTTATATATATAGATATATTTTTTTCCTTTTTCTCTTTTGGTGAGTGTGTATGTGTGTGCTTCTTTGTGTGATTCTGTCTGAATAGCTTTGCGTTTAGCATTTGTCTTAGGGTTCTTTCTGTCAGGGTTTTTGTTTTTGTTTTTTTAGTAGTTTTCAGCACTTGTTATCATTGATGAATTTGATTTTTGGTTTGGATGCTCTCTTCTTTCTTTTTTATTACTTTCTATTTGTAATAATTTTTTATTATTTTAATAACTTTATTTTATTTTTATTTATTTATTTATATATTTTTCTTTCTTTCTCTCTTTTTCTTTCTCCCCTTTCTTCTGAGCTATGTGGCTAACAGTGTATTGATGCTGTGGCTCGGTGTCAGGCCTGAGCCTCTAAGGTGAGAGAGCCGAGTTCAGGCCATTGGTCCACCAGAGACCTCCCAGCCCCATGTACTATCAAACAGCCAAAGCTCTCCCAGAGATCTCCATCCCAACGTTAAGACCCAGCTCCACTCAACGACCAGTACGCTACAGTGCTAGACACCGTATGCCAAACAACTAGCAAGACAGTAACACGACCCCCCCAATTAGCAGAGTGGTTGCCTAAAATCATAATAAATTCACAGACAACCCAAAACACACCACCAGACATGGTCCTGCCTACCAGAAAGACAAGATCCAGCCTCACCCACCAGAACACAGGAACCAGTCCCCTCCACCAGGAAGTCTATACAACCCACTGAACCAAGCTTACCCACTGGGGGCAGACACCAAAAACAACAGGAACTACCAACTTGCAGCCTGCGAAAAGGAGACCCCAAACGCAGTAAGTTAAGCAAAATGAGAATACAAAGAAATACACAGCAGATGAAGGAGCAAGGTAAAAACCCAGCAGACCAAACAACTGAAGAGGATATAGGCAGTCTACCTGAAAAAGAATTCAGAGTAATGATAAGGAAGATGATCCAAAATCATGGAAATAGAATGGAGAAAATACAAGAAACGTTTAACAAAGACCTAGAAGAACTAAAGAGCAAAAAAACAATAACGAACAACACAATAAATGAAATAAAAAATTCTCTAGCAGGAATCAATTGCAGAAAAACTGAGGCAGAAGAATGGATAAGTGACCTGGAAGATAAAGTAGTGGAAATAACTACCACAGAGCAGACTAAAGAAAAAAGAAGGAAAAGAATTGAGGACAGTCTCAGAGAACTCTGGGGCAACATTAAATGTACCAACATTAGAATTATAGGGGTCCCAGAAGAAGAAGGGAAAAAGAAAGGGGCTGAGAAAATATTTGAAGAGATTATGTTGAAAACTTCCCTAATATGGGAAAGGAGATAGTCAATCAAGTCCAGGAAGCACAGAGAGTCCCATACAGGATAAACCCAAGGAGAAACACGCCAAGACACATATTAATCAAGCTATCAAAAATTAAATACAAAGAAAAAATATTAAAAGCAGCAAGGGAAAAGCAACAAATAACATACATGGGAATCCCCATAAGCTTAACAGCTGATCTTTCAGCAGGAAGTCTGCAAGCCAGAAGGGAGTGGCAGGACATATTTAAAGTGATGAAAAGGAAAAACTTACAACCAAGATTACTCTACCCAGCAAGGATCTCATCCAGTATTGATGGAGAATTTAAAATCTTTACAGACAAGCAAAAGCTAAGAGAATTCAGCACCACCAAACCAGCTTTACAACAAATGCTAAAGGAACTTCTCTAGGCAGAAAACACAAGAAAAGGAAAAGACCTACAATAACAAACCCAAAACAATTAGGAAAATGGTAATAGGAACATACATATTGATAATTACCTTAAATGTAAATTGATAAAATGCTCCAACCAAAAGACATAGACTGGCTGAATGGATACAAAAACAAGACCCATATGTATGCTGTCTACAAGAGACCCACTTCAGACCTAGGGACACATACAGACTGAAAGTGAGGGATGCAAAAAGATATTCCATGCAAATGGAAATCAAAAGAAAGCTGGAGTAGCAATTCTCATATCAGACAAAATAGACTTTAAAATAAAGACTATTACAAGAGACAAAGAGGGACACTACATAATCATCAAGGGATCAATCCAAGAAGATACAATAATTGTAAATATTTATACACCCAACATAGGAGCACCTCAATACATAAGGCAAATGCTAACAGCTATAAAAGGGGAAATCGACAGTAACACAATCATAGTAAGGGAATTTAACACCCCACTTTCACCAATGGACAGATCATCCAAAATGAAAATAAATAAGGAAACACAAGCTTTAAATGATACATTAAGCAAGATGGACTTAATTGATATTTATAGGACATTCCATCCAAAAACAACAGAATACACTTTCTTCTCAAGTGCTCATGGAACATTCTCCAGGATAGATCATATCTTGGGTCACAAATCAAGCCTTGGTAAATTTAAGAAATTTGAAATCATATCAAGTATCTTTTCTGACCACAACACTATGAGACTAGATATCAATTACAGGAAAAAATCTGTAAAAAATACAAACACATGGAGGCTAAACAATACACTACCTAAAACCAAGAGATCACTGAAGAAATCAAAGAGAAAATCAAAAAATACCTAGAAAAAAATGACAATGAAAACACAACGACCCAAAACCAATGGGATGCAGCAAAAGCAGTTCTAAGAGGGAAGTTTATAGCAATACAATCCTACCTCAAGAAACAAGAAACATCTCAAATAAACAACCTAACCTTACACCTAAAACAATTAGAGAAAGAAGAACAAAAAACCCCCAAAGTTAGCAGAAGGAAAGAAATCATGAAGATCAGATCAGAAATAAATGAAAAAGAAATGAAGGAAACGATAGCAAACATCAATAAAACTAAAAGCTGGTTCTTTGAGAAGATAAACAAAATTGATAAACCATTCACCAGACTCATCAAGAAAAAAGGGAGAAGACTCAAATCAATAGAATTCGAAATGAAAAAGGAGAAGTAACAACTGACACTCCAGAAATACAAAGGATCATGAGAGATGACTACAAGCAACTATATGCCAATAAAATGGACAACCTGGAAGAAATGGACAAATTCTTAAAGAAGCACAACCTTCTGAGACTGAACCAGGAAGAAATAGAAAATATAGACAGACCAATCGCAATCACTGAAATTGAGACTGTGATTATAAATCTTCCGACAAACAAAAGCCCAGGACCAGATGGCTTCACAGGCAAATTCTATCAAACATTTAGAGAAGAGCTAACACCTATCCTTCTCAAACTCTTCCAAAATATAGCACAGGGAGGAACACTCCCAAACTCATTGTACGAGGCCACCATCACCCTGATACCAAAACCAGACAAAGATGTGGCAAAAAAAAAAGAAAGCTGCAGGCCAATATCACTGATGAACATAGATGCAAAAATCCTCAACAAAATACTAGCAAATAGAATCCAACAGCACATTAAAAGGATCATACACCATGATCAAGTGGGGTTTATCCCAGGAATGAAAGGATTCTTCAATATATGCAAATCAATCTATGTGATACACCTTATTAACAAATTGAAGGAGAAAAACCATATGATCATCTCAATAGATTCAGAAAAAGCTTTCGACAAAATTCAACACCCATTTATTATAAAAACTCTCCAGAAAGTAGGCATAGAGGTAACTTACCTCAGCATAATAAAGGCCTTATGTGACAAACCCACAGCCAACATCGTTCTCAATGGTGAAAAACTGAAAACATTTCCACTAAGATCAGGACCAAGACAAGGTTGCCCACTCTCACCACTATTATTCAACATAGTTTTGGAAGTTTTAGTCATGGCAATCAGGGAAGAAAAAGAAATAAAGGAATCGAAACTGGAAAAGAAGTAAAACTGTCACTGTTTGCAGATGACATGATACTGTACATGGAGAATCCTAAAGGTGCTACCAGAAAACTACTAGAGCTAATCAATGAACGTGGTAAAGTTGCAAGATACAAAATTAATGCACAGAAATCCCTTGCATTCCTATACACTAATGATGAAAAATCTGAAAGAGAAATTAAGGGAACACTCCCATTTACTGCTGCAACAAAAAGAATGAAATACCTAGGAATAAACCTACCTAAGGAGACAAAAGACCTGTATGCAGAAAACTATAAGACACTGATGAAAGAAATTAAAGATGATACAAACAGATGGAGAGATACACCATGTTCCTGGATTGGAAGAATCAACATTGTGAAAATGACTATACTACCCAAAGCAATCTACAGATTCAATGCAATCCTTATCAAACTACCAATGGCATTTTTCACAGAACTAGAACAAAAAATTTCACAATCTGTATGGAAACACAAAAGACCCTGAATAGCTAAAGCAATCTTGGGAAAGAAAAACGGAGCTGGAGGAATCAGGCTCCAGGACTTCAGACTATACTACAAAGCTACAGTAATCAAGACAGTATGATACTGGTACAAAAACCAAAATATAGATCAATGGAACAGGATAGAAAGCCCAGAGATAAACCCACGCACATATGGTCACCTTATTTTTGATAAAGGAGGCAAGAATATACAATGGAGAAAAGATATCCTCTTCAATAAGTGGTGCTGGGAAAACTGGACAGCTACATATAAAAGAATGAAATTAGAACACTTCCTAACACCATACACAAAAATAAACTCAAAGTGGTTTAAAGACCTAAATGTAAGACTGGACACTATAAAACTCTTAGAGGAAGGGCACTCTTTGACATAAATCACAGCACGATCCTTTTTGACCCACCTACTAGAGAAATGGAAATAAAACCAAAAATAAACAAATGGGACCTAATGAAACTTAAAAGCTTTTGCACAGCAAAGGAAACCATAAAGAAAACAAAAATACAACCCTCAGAATGGGAGAAAATATTTGCAAACGAAGCAATTTACAAAGGATTAATCTCCAAAATTTACAAGCAGTTCATGCAGCTCAATATCAAAAAAACAAACAACCCAATCCAAAAATGGGCAGAAGACCTAAATAGACATTTCTCCATTGAAGATATACAGATTGCCAACAAACACAAGAAAGGATGCTCAACATCACTAATCATTAGAGAAATGCAAATCAAAACCACCAAGAGGTATCACCTCATGCCAGTCAGAATGGCCATCATCAAAAAATCTAGAAACAATAAATGCTGGAGAGGGTGTGGAGAAAAGGGAACCCTCTTGCACTGTTGGTGGGAATGTCAATTGATACAGCCACTATGGAGAACAGTATGGAGGTTCCTTAAAAAACTAAAAATAGAACTACCATGCGACCCAGCAGTCCCACTACTGGACATATACCCTGGGAAAACCATAGTTCAAAAAGAGTCATGTACCACAATGTTCATTGCAGCTCTATTTACAATAGCCAGGACATGGAAGCAACCTAAGTGTCCATTGACAGATGAATGGATAAAGAAGATGTGGCACATATATACAATGGAATATTACTCAGACAAAAAAGAAACAAATTTGAGTTTTTTGTAGTGAGGTGGATGGACCTAGAGACTGTCATACAGAGTGAAGTAAGTCAGAAAGAGAAAAGCAAATACCATATGCTAAAACATATATATGGAATCTAAAAAAAAAAAAAAAAATGGTTCTGATGAACCTAGAGGCAGGACAGGAATAAAGACACAGACATAGAGAATGGACTTGAGGACACGGGGAGGAGGAAGGGTAAGCTGGGATGAAGTGAGAGAGTGGCATGGACATGTATACACTATCTAATATAAAATAGATAGCTAGTGGGAAGCAGCCGCATAGCACAGGGAGATCAGTTAGGTGCTTTGTGTCCACCTAGAGGGGTGGGATAAGGAGGGTGGGAGGGAGATGCAAGAGAGAGGAGATATGGGGATATATGTATATCAATAGCTGATTAACTTTGTTATACAGCAGAAACTAACACACCATTGTAAAGCTATTATACTCCCATAAAGATGTTAAAAAAAAAGTCTTTCAGGCAGAGGAGGCACACTTAGTAAGTTTCAACTTCCTTGCTAGAGGCAAAACTCCCTCTTTGCTTATCCAGTAGAGTCTCTGAAAGTGGTCACAAATCCATCAGCACAATCAGCTTGCACAATTGTAGAACAAGTGAACTTATTTTACAGTAGTCTTTGGTTATTTTTGAAGCCATCTGGCAACCAAACACCAGAAATTTTACACATCCGAAATTGTAGATTGCCTATTTCATCACAAAGTTCATAGTAAATGTCTAAAGAGATAAAGGAAAGGTATATAAAAATGGAAATTTTATTCCTAAAACAAATTGAAATATACATCTTTCTATATAATTTAATTACTTTTCATTTAAATTCATTTTTGAGGGTATATTTGTAATCAATAACAATCTTAGTAGCAATGTTGCATAGTTAGGCTTTATTAAAGCTGTTTTCCCTTGGTGACACAATTCAAGCTAATGTGCCACACAAAATGTAGACTAATTAGTACAAATGAAGGAAAGGAGTCAATTAGCCAAGAGGGAATAATGAGCAAAGGGAACTGTTATGTAAATTTAGATTATCCTGAAAACTTCCAGTCGGGAAGCAGACAGCTAGATGTAATCACCTGTTATTCAAAACACACCTTGGAAAATGAGGGTTCTAATTCATCCTTAGCTTGATTTTAACTTGCTTATATTTACTCAGGATTATGAGCTTGAGTTGTTTTTATTAGTAACTGGTATGATTAATAGGCCACACAGATTTTTAGTAGAAATATGTTATGCATATTATCACAGTTTTCATTAAATATGTGATAAAAAACACTACAGTATTCTAAAGGGTATTAGCAAAAAATTAAGACTGCAAATGCCTAACACAACAGAAACCTATTATTTGTCATACTGTGATCTATATTTAAAGAAAACAGAACAAATATATTGAGTTTAACTCATCTCACATTTCTTGAAAAATCTCTGATATTAGCTCTTCAAAACAATATATTTGAATGATACACGATACATGCAATATATTCAATATATTTGAATAAAGGCTCTCCTGTTAGTCCTTTTAGTCACAGTTGATGATTTTGGAATTGTGGAATTTTTCAACTCCTCTGCAATCTAGAGGAATATTTGGAGGCAAGCGTAGAGAATGAGAAAGGTAGAAATATTTGTTTGTGTTTTTCCTCTACCCGATAGGAAATTATGACGTTAGGTGAATGAGATATCAAGGGATATCAAAGAGATGAGGCACCAGGACAAAATAGACACTGGAAACCTCCAGTGCAACTTCTTATTCTAGTATTAGGAGAAGGTGGAATTGGAGAGAGTATTTACAGTACACTTGAGGTCTATAAAATCTGAGAAGTGTTCATTAAGTCTGGCTCAGATTAGGGCGTTGGTTGACTCACCCTTGGTGAATGTCACCCTTGGTGAATGTCACACAGCCAATGCATTTCTAGGACTTTCTCACAGGTGACCCCTGCCTCCTGGATGTGATCACCAGATCTCAGAAGGCCAGTACCACTTGGGGTTTGAGTCAATTCCAAAACCTTTTATGTTGGCAGATAATCGTGGAAGTTGAGAATTTATCATTTTTGGCTCAAAGATATGGGAGTTTTCATAAGAAACTCACACATTTTTATAATATTAGAAAATACATGAAAAACTATGGTTTTCATCATTTTCCTTTTTGCACTAGTGTTATATACTGGTCATGAGAAGGATAATAATGATGATAATAATAATAATGACAACTACCTGGGGAAGTGAGACTACGCATTTAATTGATGAATTTGGAAAAATAAACTGGGAGTATTTAGCCAAAGCGCTTTCTTTCTCCTTTCCTAGAATCCAGTGTATGCACATAGAAAAGGAGTTCTTGCCAAATCCACGTCACTGGTCTTCTGTGGACAAGTCCTCTACCCAAGGTGAGCTCTACCCAAGTTTACCGTCATCTCTAGATGGATAAATCTGCCTTTCTGGGAAGCAGCTGTTCCACTGGTTTAGCCTTTATTAGTAACAAAAGTGACAGTTTGGCTTCTATATGCCAGTCTTAATTCTCATTTTCTTTTTCAGAATTTAGGCAGCAAAGTGGTATGCTGTTTTTGAGGGCCCTCAGAGACCCCAATATTTAGTACATATTCCTGACATATTTAGATATAAGAGTGGACCTTAGGAAAGCACGTTAAATGCATGGAGAAGCTTTGAGTGGGTCCAGGGCATGTGGCTTTTAGGTTTGAAATTCCATGTGTGGCAAGATGTTTTTGCCTGGGTATTTGGTAGAAACTAACATTTGAAGGACTGCAATTCTACAGATGTGCGGTAGACTTTCAATGTCTGTGGACTCAGCATGGTTGAGAGCGTGATTACACACCTAGTGGCCTAGCTCTCACTTGAAAAGCTCCTCCTAGAGAGGGAAGACTACAGTGCCTACAAGTGAATGATACATGAGCTATGATGACCGAAAACAAGGGTGGATAGGCCATAGCAATGTTAGGGCTCAGGAAAGATTCTCAGGCTTAGAAACATCTTGAAGCTCAGGAGAGACTGAACCTTTGAAAATTTTGCCGGCTATAAGGGTGACCTTGGCAGACACTGTCTACAATTTTCAGCCACTTCTGTCTCAGCAAAAGCATAAGACTTTAGCAGGAGGAGATGATCCAAAGGGTTCTGGCTGCTTAAGCATGACTTGAACTATATTTGATACATGTATTTGGACAGCAAGGGCCTCACCAAGTACGTGGGAGCCTTGGAATACAGTTTCAGCTTTTCCCAGCAGGTATAGCTGAGAAATATTGTGATTGTAGGAAATATAAATGTTCTATACATAGGACTTTTCAGCTCTTGGGGACATAGCAATATGCTTGCAATCTAACTACAAGGCAGCTGACTTCCTTGTGTGCTACAGAGCATGGGATCTAGCTTTAAGTTGTTATTGCCAAGGCTGGGCGGGAAGCCCCGGTTCAGTAGTTTAAAATCCCGTTATGTAATCAGGGCCAAGGAAGGAACTGCGAAGGGACTAACTTTGAATTCCTGTGGTTTCTTCCGGGTTCCAGATTGGAAAATATCACAGTAAACGCCCTCACTGGGACCTCTCCAGTTTCTAGATTCTTCCAACAATAGGAGCCAACCTTGCCATGTCCTCTAAAATTTATAAGAGCTATTCTCCATTTGCCTGGATAAAATATTTTTCATCAACTAAACGTGGGTAAGATTCCCAGAATCTTTTCTACCAACATTCTACAGTGGAAGAAGTTTATCATATACAGTAAGTAAGTCCCCTACACACAAACCTTCAAGTTGCAAACTTTCAAAGATGTGAACGTGCGTTTGCATGTCCAATCACGTAAGTTAGTTCATGAGTCTGGTGTACATTGTCACGTGCGTGCATCCTCTACAAGTGGTTGTGCTTTTGTGTGCTTTACTGTACTGTACTGTATAGAGGACAGTAGTACAGTATCTTTATTTCAAGCCCAGGATGTCCGGAAGCAAGCGTGAAAGCAGTGGTATATAGCCGATTGTGTTAGTTGGGTACCTAGGCTAACTTTGTTGGACTTAACGAACAAATTGGACTTAACGAAAGCGATCTCAGAACGGAACTCGTTCGTATCTAGGGGACTTACTGTAACTGCTACTTATCCGGTCCACATGACATTTTATTGCATGTATGCCTTAGAATAAAAACTTTTAGGTACAAATATTAAGGCACACAAAATTCTTATGAACTGAAATACAAGAGCAATCTAATTTTACATTGTTAGATCAAAAAAGTTAAAGTAGATCCCTAATTGCTTAAGACATCACTGAAGAATGACATATATTTGGGTTATTATCAGAACATGAAATTATAGGAGATGAACATTAGCTTGAAAAAACTGAAACCAAGTTAAATCCAAATATTTTCTTTTGATTGCACTGCCACTGGATAAATGTGAGCCGATTTGAGTCTTTCCTGATAGTATATATACATTTCTAAATTGGAATAGGCCAGAATATGAATAAGTTTTCTAAATTCCTTTTCAACTAATGTTCTATTTAAGTCCTGGTGCATTATATAAATATATTTAAATTATACTGAAATGCCTTGGTTGAGAGGTAGTAAAACCAAATCCTAATATATTACTGATCTATTTGCCAATTTAATACAGAAACACAGAAATGCTTCTGTGTGCAGAAAGATTTACTCAAATGTAGATGTTTATAGCATATTATATGTATATTATAGTAATATATTAGTCAGAGAAATAATATTTTCAAAATTTTAATGTTGTATATTGGGAAGTAGAGTAAAGCATATTTGCTATTGTAACGTACTTTTTGTACCTGCTTTCACAGAAGTTAACATTTAACCAAAAGCCACTTTACTTATATTTGCAGAGAAGTAAATATTTTAGTGATAGCATGTCTGAACATAAAAACTGTTTACAGCTACTATTATAGTCTTTGTTCTCAGATTAGTAGTTGCTGGTAAATTTATCTTACTTTTATTCTTTTTACAAGTACTTGTAAATGCTGGTTATTTGTCTAAGTGAACTCCTGCTGTTTTGTAAAAACAAACAATTAATTATTCCCAACCCCAAACACTTTATTGTCACTATGAAAATACACAGTACTTTCCCCTTTCTTTGCTTATATTTAAGCCAGATTTTAATAACACTTTGTACTCAGTAGAGAGTCAGTGCATCAACTGAAAGTTATATTATAGCAACTTTCTATGTTCTGCTTCATCTTGACATGGTGTCACATTCATACATGATGGAAAACACCTCTATCAAATGGGTCCCTTTCCTGATCAAATTGAGAAGGAAAGACCATAATAATTGTTTAAAGTGTCTCATTCCATACTATCAAGACAAGGACAAAAATGAGGTTTGTATGTTATAAATTTTCTTTCAGTTAGATGATGCAGTGAAATGGTGAATAAATCTTTACTCCTGGAAAAGCATGAGGTGTAATTTTATTTAGTCATATTTATGTCCTTTTATATTTATGCTTTTATTAAGCTTGCCTTTTGACACCACGTCTTTAAACAGCAGTTTCTACATGGTTAAACAGGAGAACTGAACAGAAAGGCATATAGAAAAATAAAATCTTGTCAAATGACCATAGAAAATACATTTACTGCAAATTTAGATTTTAAATAGTCCACATGCAAAAGACAAAAATAGCTGGAACCAATCATAGATATGCTTATACAATTATCACAAAACACAGAAACTGCAAAGTGTTATTGGATATTAACTAATTTACAGAAACTACCATGGATAAGTGCTCCAAACAAAAACCCAGGGTGTTCCTCTATGCTTTGGTTTGTGCCTTAAAAAATTTTCAAGTTGGATGCTACAAATCAGGAAATGTTGAATCCAGATCTATGAAATTTACCAAACAGAAATTTAGCATAGGGGAAAAATACCAACAGTTGTATATAAAAAAAATACAAATTCCTGTCCATGAGAACAAATGTATGTGAAAGTTATCTGCATATTAACTGTACATCTCTAGATATCTGACATTTACTGATGCAGGGGAAAAAAACCCCTCTATATATCTATATTCTGTACACTTTTTTTCATATGGCATATATCTACATATAGACCCTAAATATATTCTAGAAAAGTCACTGAAATTATACATGTGACCAAGGACATGTGCACTGTAGTGTAGGCAGATGAGAGTGGTTATAACTGTCCCCCAAAACTGTCCTACATATCCAGGTGCTGACTGCCTGTGTGTGAAGTTACCTTAGAGATATCAGCAAATATGAGAGCACATTAGAGATATTCAAACAAAAAAATAATCTTTGGACATAGTATGCCAGACCCCAGAATATTATTTTGGTGCCTGAGTTGCTAATACTGTCCTATATTTTTCTCTCTTCTTTGAAATAACATAATGAAAGGAAAGAAAGCAGTGTTTAAATGGAAGAAAAAATACATCTGCTGATCTCTACCCTTTGGAACAAAAAATCTTAATAATACCTGAGTTCCCATTTGCTAGGGCAACAGCAGAAAAATCAGTTTCAGTTCCTACTCAATAAAAGGGCTTTATATGTAGTACACAGAAATAGAAGACTGGTGTCAGAAAAAGTGCCATGTGTGTCAAAGCACGTGGGAGGGAGGACTATGAATGGATCCAATGAAAAAACTGACTTGAATGCATGGCATCTTTCATTAATGACAATAGAAGTGGAAATACCTGTGTGCGTGTGTGTTTCTAACACTAAAGCTATTTTAAAGGGCAAAAATCATTTGGAAGACAAAATTCAGACCTCAGATTATCAAAGATTACTGGCCTGGATGCTTCAAGAAAAGGTCATGAAAAAAACGTATCTCTCTTCTTTCTGTGTCTTTGTCTCTCTCTCTATATGTATATATATGTATTGAATATATATATATATATATATACTGAAAATTTAAAAAGGCAAAAGTATAATCGCAACCAAATACAATGTGTAAAGTTGGATAGGATCTTAGACTGAGAGGAGGGATAATTATTGGGGAAATTAAAACACAGGCTCATTATTCTGTGAGATTATTGAATTATAATTTAGGTGTTATATTTTAGGGGTTATGACTGTACTGTATTTATGTAAGAGGATGCTGAATTTCTTAGGAGATGTGAACTGAAACATTTGAGTGAAGAGTCATGATGTCCATAGTTTGCTTTCTATTGGTACATATAAATAGAAACACACACACACACACACACACACACACAGAGGCAGTCCTTGTTTTGTACAGTACCACATTCATTGAGACATGCAGATCAGAATGCAGTCCATGATTTCCAAGTTTTAGTGGTAATTGAGATAAAATTCCTGTTACCATCTGACTCTGCAAAGTGAGGACTGAGTATATATATCAAAAGTAGCAAAATATTAGTAATAAGTTAGTGTACTTGGTGGGTATATCGATGCATTGTTTATTATTTTTTATTTTTCTGTATTTATAAAAAATTCGAATCAAATATAAAAAAATAATTTCTTTGACTTACCTATATTCAGATAAAATCTGAAAAATTATCCCTGTGATAGGCACGCTCTCTCTGTCTCTCTCAGGGGAGGAAACAAAGTTAAATAGATATTAGAGAAAGTATAATTATCATTACAAAAACTTATTAGAGGTATATATATATAAAGCTTCATGAAATTGCTATTACAATAATTTGCATTAGTGAATACAAATAATTTGAGTTAATTAGAAATATATATGACTCAAACTTGTGAGAAAAGTACTTGCATAGGAGTCATTTCCATGTAAATACTTATTTATGAGTCAGTTTCAAATGTGTCACTGTCAATTAGAGCTGTTTTATCATGATCATTTAAACCAATGGATCAAATATAAAAATTTAGAAATCATGTAGATAATGTTATCTATGAAATTTTTGTCCTAAATACATCCTTCTACTTATAATACCTTTCCTCAATCTTATTTGCATTTCCACCTAAACACATACACATACTTCTATGTGAGAGAATTATGTTACAGAAAAATTTTTTTTAATTTAACTAAAACTATAGATCTTGCATAATTGCTAAAGGTAATGAAACATATGGAATATATAAAGTGGTCATAAATAATTTTATGTAACTAAATATATCAAATGCTGAGGAAAGAGTTCATTATAAACTAGAGAACATCAACAGGCAAAGTTATTATATCTCAGCTTAGTCTAATTAAATATGAAAATCCCAGCAAAATTAGGAGAGGAGGAAAACTGCAATTGAGTCAAAGAATGTTCATTGCAGGTTACGTTCTCTGAGATGCCGATTCTGAGCTGGAGTTTAGTGTGTAGGATAAATATTCAGGATCACCCTTGAGATCAATACCTGTGGATGGGAGAGAGAGGGAGGGAGCAGGTTTGGACAAAGGAAGAGTTGAGTTCTCATGCAAGCCCAGCAGCCTTGGACAACCCATTATGGGCTGTGAAGCTAGAATGCGCCCTTCAGAGTTGACCTTAAGGTTAGAATGAGATGGCTTGGTCTTTAGACTAGTACACAGATCACTTATTAGACTTGATCCACCCCAGGAAAGGGATGTGATCTGGGGCAAGGCAGCTCTGCAATTGATGCAATTCCTGGACGGGATGACAGCTGATGGTTAAAGGGTGGTGCATCATAACATCCCCCATTTGCAGCTTTTGAATCCACAACTTCAACTATGCTCCGAAACTTCAGTTGGATTCCAGTGGACTCTCCTCCTGGAGGAATCCTTTGAGAGGAAGATTAGCACTTTGAAAAACATTCACTGCTTCTGCAGTTGGCCAAAACTGACATTCATTGTTTCTCTCCTTCATTATCCCCTAAAGTTTCCCCTCCTGCTCAGCTATCACCTTTGCTGGTCTCAGTGGCTTACCTCTGGTGTGACTTAAATGATCATTTCTAGGTTCTGAGCCCATGCATGCCCTACTCAGGCCGGAATTGCTACACTTTCCCATTTATGATCAAACTACAGCAGGGATATAAGAACAAATACCCAAATGAATCACCTGTGTGCAAAACAAATTCCTCCTTGAACCCAGGTATAACAGCAGTCCTAACTCCTCTTGGTAAACAAGGTCAATTATCTCTTCAAGGATATCACATATCTCATATCTTCTTGCTGATTGTCATTTGGCACAAGTATCCCATAATGAAAAGTGACACTCTTACCTTCTAATTAGATGGGATTCTCCCTAGGTTTCCTGGATCCAGTGGATATGTTCCCCTTTTGAGAACTGAGACCTCTAAACCTACAGAACTTAAAGTTCAAGATACAGGAAGCACAAATGTCCTAAGTGGGTTATTGGGAGTGAGGGTAAGTGGGGCCACTCCTGTTTCAACTCTTTGGTTCCCAAACCTATGATAGAAGATCCATGTAGTAAAGTTATCCCTAAGTGGCCAATTAGTATGATCAAGGAATGGTGCCACAATGGGGACTGAATGTTGGTTTTTCTTGCTGCCAGGTTGGACATTTGACAGCAGTAGGAGCTACATGAGCCTTGGTAAGCAAAAGCCCATCCTTCTGGGTCTGTGCATAGCCTCCATTTCTGCCAGCACTGTGATGGCCAATGAGAGAGGCCAGCTGATGTTAACAGGTTGAGTCACTTTGTCTACTTGTTTATTGCCTGTTTCATGGTAGAAGCTCTCTGGTTGGCATTAACATGTGATATGAAAATCTTCATAGTTTATGCCCACTCTCATATATAATACTTTTTTCTCTAATCTACACCTTCTTGTCCGTGATCTTTCATTTTTTTTCCCCTACCATTTGCTAGTGTCCACATGTAAGTGTAAATTCTAACCTTGGGCCACATCTCTTTCCACACAAAGTAGACACCAGGTGCTCTGCTCATTAAGGGAATTTTCTCTTGTCACTGTCTTTCAAGGTCACCACTGGGTGAATCTGTAGAGAATTCCATCTATTTTTGGCTTACATCCACATACATAGTTTGCTTTTGTTCCTCCTCCATCAGGTCATGATAAAAGTCCCTGCATACTGCCATAAGTGTTAGCTGGGGGAGGGGAGCTGGTACAATAATGGTGGATCATAAGGGACCCAGCTTATGCAGCTACTTTCTTAGCCCACATCTGGTACAACTATCACTGGGGTTATTCCCCAGAGAGCAGACTAAATTGAGATGAAGTGTAGTATACTAGATATTTACTAAGGCATGCCCTTCCTTGAAATCAATAACTGTGGAAGAGAGAGGAAAGAAACAGATTGGGCAAAGGGAGGTGTCACACTGCAGTGCAGGTCCAATGGCTGCATCACCAAATGCACTGGAGTTATGGAACTAGAATGGTCCTTCGAATTGTTCATTTGAATTGAAATGGTCAGGAATTGATATGTGGTTGAGTGGGGGGCGCCCCAGGAAGGAGCATGATCTTGAAAGCAGCGACTCTCTTCAGCTGAGACAATCTCTACAGGGAAGTTGAAAGCTTTTGTCCACCAGAGCTCCAAGCATCTAGATCAACAAACATTTCATTGAAGGTAGATCTCAGTGGCACATCACAGAATCCAATACAGATTAATGACAGGCTAAATGTTTAGGCTCTATAAAATTAAAGTAAAAATGGGAAAAAAAGGGGATCTTACATTATTAAAATGTTGCATAATTTTAAATGTGATTTAAAGAATTCTTTGTAGGCATAACCCTGATGGTACATTAAATGAATATTAACATTATCTTCATTTTCCGGTATACTGGGAAGAGACAGCAATCATATCAGAAGCTCTGAATTGAAAAATTACCTCTGCCACTTTTTAGATACTTAGTCTTAAGCACATCCCTTAAATTTGTTTGAGAATCATTTTCCTTTTCTGTAAAAATATATACATCTACTAAGATTATACAAACTATGCAGTGTATAGCACTCACCCCCCAAAAAACATACATATACAAACACACAAAGATAAAGGTGATAATATTACCATGTGCAAACACTAGAGGAAATTTTGGCCTAATTCTCTCATTATATGGAAAGTATGTATTTGAAAATAAATACTTCTTACATACTTCAAGTGTTTCTTCTCTTGTACTCTGTATTTGTTCTAGATAAATTTATTTTAATCACTTATTTTAATAGTTATCTTTCTGATAGATTTTGTGTTAGATTTCATGCTAGAGATCTCTCGTGTTCATGTTGTATCATCAGTGTTTTGAGCCTGATGCAAAGTTATTTAATAGGTTCATGTTGAATGAACAGATGAAAAGAATAAATAAATGAATAAGTAAGATAATTTATTAAAAAGTAATCATTCTAATATCATGAGATCCAAAGAAGCAAGCCTGGCAATTAAGGAAACACAGATAACTCCAACAAGGCAATGTCAATGATAAGCAAGTCATTATTTGATTAATGATTTTTTTTTAAAATAAATTTATTTATTTTTTGGTTGCTTTGGATCTTTGTTGCTGTGCACGGGCTTTCTCTAGTTGCAGCGAGCAGGAGCTACTCTTTCATTGTGGTGTGCAGGCTTCTCATTGCGGTGGCTTCTCTTGTTGTGGAGCACGGGCTCTAGGCACACGGGCTTCAGTAGTTGTGGCACACGGGCTCAGTAGTTGTGGCTCACGGGCTCTAGAGCACAGGCTCAGTAGTTGTGGCGCGTGGGATTAGTTGCTCTGCGGCATGTGGGATCTTCCCGGACCAGGGCTTGAACCCGTGTGCCCTGTATTGGCAGGCGGATTCTTAACCACTGCACCACCAGGGAAGCCCTGATTAATGATTATCTTCCCCATACCATAAGATCAATAGGGCTAAGAAAAAAATATGATTTTATACAACTTTTTGTCCTCATAACCTGTCTGTGTCTGGCAATTGATTGGTAATCTATAACTATTTCTTGAAGAAATGGACAAATGAATAAATTAATAAACTGAGTCAGGAACTACAACTGATATGTAAGAATTTGAGAGGTTAACTGCAATGGCTAGTTATTGCCAGAGGAGGGAAGCAACGGGTAACAGAGCAGCTGGTACCCCTCACAAAGTCTTCAAAAAAGGGGTTACCGCAGTGGCAAGTTGTGGTCAACAATTAGAAGAGTGGTTTATGTGACCAGGATTATGTAAGAGTCAAGAGGAAAGTTACTCCCGAAAGCCAAGTCAAGCCATTAGTCAAGACCAAAGAGCACTGTGTAAAACTGGAAAAGGAAGGCTAAAATATGACACGCTGAGAAAGAGCCATGCATCAGACTAGAAAACAAGGAATAACAAGGCTTCAGAAATGTAGTCAGGTGGAACATCTCTTCTGACAGTTCTTGCATTGCTCTGTGAGTCTTTAAACCTCTTGGTCTGGGCTTGGGACTAAAATCTCTACTTCTTAATGTTAAAGGATTCCAGACCTATTCTTGGGGATGATTATCTAACATAGAGTATATAGTTTGAATTTTTAAAGATGTTAAATATTGAAGGAAACAAGAGTTAAGGAGTTAATCTATAACCCTTTGATTATAGATTTAAGAACTTCTGCATAGAGAGAGGATGCTAGCCATCAGAAACCAGTGATGAAGTTTTAGATCAGAAATCTGGAAAGATGGGCAATTTTACCGAATAGTGCTTATCTCTTCTGGTTGTTCTCAAATGGAATAAATGGAGCCCAGTGACTCTTGCAGATACAGTGACAACTGCAAACAAGGAAATGGGTTTATAGAAGATTTGTTTGAGTACAGACTTTCCCCATAACCTTGGCTGTGCTTCCTAATTTATAAATTCATTTATTTATTTATTTGGCTGCGTTGGGTCTTTGTTGTTATGTGCGGACTTTCTCTAGTTGTGGCGAGTGGGGGCTTGGGCAGTGCGCAGCTTCTCATTGCAGTGGCTTCTCTTGCAGTGCACGAGCTTCACATTGTGGTGGCTTCTCTTGTTGTGGAGCACGGGCTCCAGGCACACGGGCTTCAGTAGTTGTGGCATGCGGGCTCAGTAGTTGTGGCACACGGACTTAGTTGCTCCGCGGCATGTGGGATCTTCCCAAACCAGGGCTTGAACCCGTGTCCCCTGCATTGGCAGGTGGATTCTTAACCACTGCGCCACCAGGGAAGTCCTGTGCTTCCTAATTTAAATAGCTGTCACTCTGACTTAATCTGGTTTTTACTCTTGGTTTCTCTATTTCTAGAATTCTGATGTAAACTTCAAAATGCAGTTTAACTTTACTGTAATTACATTCAACACATGACTGGGTCCATGCATGAATTAGAAAAATCATACAGATTTATGATGCTGGCTCCTTTCAAATCAAAGGAAATATTTTTGATGGAGGTCCATAGCCAAAGTTATTCCTGATATCTCATCCTATGTCCCTGATTCTTGGACACCGAAACAAATACAGATGAAACTTTGAGTTCATCACTTCATTTTGGATAATGATTTAAACTTGAAAATTCAAAATTCATAAATTAGAATCCCAGCTCTGTTAATGATTAATATGACTCTGGATAAGTCACATGGCCTTTTTTGGCCTACATTTCATTATCTTTTAACTGAATATTTAGATTAGGTCAGAAGTTCTTAAATTGGAGCTTTGGTAGGAAAGACTAAAATGAGGGCTGTGTTTGGGCAGAAGTCATTTTAAGTCTTCCCTTTCATCTGTCCCATTCTGAGGGGGTTGGGCAAGTCTCAAAGAGGGAAAGAAAGGGCTTCTAAGTACTACTTGTAGCATTTTGTGTAAAAACAATGTTATAGGTCCAATCGTGTACCTAAGAAAATACTTTGAATTCCTAACTCCCAGTACCTCTGAATATGAATTTATTTGGGAACAGAATCATTGCAAATGTAATTAGTTAGGATAAAGTTACACTGGAGTAGGATGGGATCTAATCCAATATGACTGGTGTCCTTGTAGGAAGAAGAAAATTCCATGTGAATACAGAGACACAGGGAGAAAACCCTGTGGCCATAGAGGCAGAGATTAGAACAGTGCAGATGCAAGTCAAGGAATAACAAGGTTTAGCGGTGATCGGAAGCTAGGAAGATGCAAGAATCTCAGAGGAAGAATGGCCCCGTTGATACTTTGATTTTGGACTTGATGTTTCCAGAGCTGTGAGAGAATATAATTCTGTTGCTTTAAGCCACCTGGTTTATGGTACTCTGCAAAGAACAGCCTCAGGAAACTAATACAGGTAAAGACAATGTTAACTTATTTGTGCAAAAACAATAACAGTATTAACTTATTTATGCAGAGATGAAGATGCTGAGGAAAACAATAAAAAACACGTTTTGATTAAAGATTTAAGAAACCATACAAAAGAGAAGTTAGTTTCAACCCACATGTCCTTAAAGACTTTTTCCATATACTGTTGGCTGTATTGCTCAATTTAAATCATGATATTCTGACTTAATTTTGTTTTTTAATTTGTTTTGAAAGGTCTAAAGCAGGAGAAAGTGGTTAATGTGATAGTTCTAGTTAAGTTGCAAATAAAGCATTCAACAAGTCACACACAGACTCATCAATATAAGGCAGAAGAAGCCTCACCTGTATGGGGGCTTAAACACAATCTCAGAGCATATACTAAGTAATAAGCTACTCTGACCCAGTGGCAACTCCTATAAAGCCAATTCCTATAAACTCTTATAAATAAAATCATACTCACCCTTGGCAATCTGGAAGACTCAGGGAATGTCCAAGGCTGTGTCCTCTCTAGAGTGATTGGAGAGGAAATATACAAACTACTAGGCCTTGTCTGAAAATGGGACAAACACAGCTCCTTGAACTGTAATAGTAGCCTCCAAGGCATATACATATCCAGTGGTAAATGGTAAAGATCTAACTGGTTAAGGAAGTTTAAGTATAACCTTTGACCAATAAAGAGCTCCTAATTACCCATGAGTGAGCCCTAAGTAACCAAGCTAAACATTAAAAAAAAAAAAACAAACCAGAGAACAAACAGGTGGTTTTCAAGGGGAAAGGAGTGGGGGGAGGAAAGAAGTAAGTGAGGGAGATTGAGGTACAAACTTCCAGTTGCAAAATAAATGAATCATGGTTATGCAATGTACTGTATGGGGAATATTGTCAATAACTATGTAATATATTTGTATGGTGACATATTATAGCTGGACTTATCCTGGTGATCATTTTTAAATGTATAGAAATATCAAATCATTATGTTATGTAACAGGAACTAACATAGTGTTGAAGGTCACTTATACTTCAAAAATAAACAAACAAGCAAATTCATAGAAAAAGAGATCAGTCAGGGGGTGGGGAGAGGGGGAGTTCAATGAAGGTAGTCAAAAGATAAAAACTTCCAGTTATAAGACACATAAGTATCAATACTAGGGATGTAATGCACAACATGATAAATATTGAATAATACTGTTATGTTATATATGAAAATTAAGAGAGTAAATCCTAAGAATTCTCATCACAAGGAAAAATGGTTTTTTTTAAACAATTTTGTATCTATATTAGATGATGGATGTTCACTAAACTTATTGTGATAATCATTTCATGATATATGTAAATCAAATCATAAATTTATACAGTGCTGTATGTCAATTAAACTTCAGTAAAACTGGAAGAAAAAAATGAATAGGGAAATCAGAATTATACAAAAAAACACAAGCTGAATGACCACATTATAAGTGAAGGTATAATTTATAATGCACATTTTAATAATTTGATGTATTACATAGATTAAGAAAGTGCAGATTGTACAAAAGCTTTCAGAGTTTGATTCATGTTTGTAATTAAGCACAGAGTTGGTTGTGATGATTCTTTCAGAGGACAAAGGTTTCAAATAAAGAAATTTACTAAGCCAAGAGAGCCAGAAGGGGTTTATTTCTTCACTGAATTAGAGAAAAGTTCCAAAGACTCCAGGCCTAACTTGACCTACAAATAATTGAAGTGTTCCTTCAATAGAGGCATTATACAAATATACTCTGCTCTGATTATTGCTCATAGTATTAATATAATTAACATTGATTATAAAATAATAATAATAAAGCAATCCTGCAAATAATGGGACATGTAATAATGAAACTGCTGACTCATGATGACTTGCAATACATGGGGCAAGACTGGTTGGTCTGGGGAAAAGGGGATATAAAAGGAATAGTGATGGAGCAGAGCTTATATGTTTGTTCACTTAGGAAGAAATGTAAGCTTGATGAGGATAGCTTTTTGTGCACATTAACTTCATTTGTGAGACATGTTGAGCAAAAGAGCATCATGGAGTTTAATGCCTTACTATGTTGTCTCCAACGCACAGTTCATGTCTGAAGCATGAAAAGTTGTGACAACTTAAACAACTGCCTTCATGGGGCCATTCTCAAGATTGACTTAGTAGATACAGTAGTAAATAAAAGATATGAAAATCCTGGATTATTTTCATGGGCATTGTTCAAATGACTAATAGGAATCCACTTTTGGCATGTCAAGAATTAATGATGTAAAGTTAATTGTCTTTGAAAATGTTACATTGGTGAGGATCTGAATTTTACAATAAGGAGGCAGAGACAAATCACTAAGTATAAAGATGTGGGAGAGTTGGAAAGATCATACACTCTAAAATTAAAATCTTCTTTATTCTAGCAGTTCTAGGAGATGATGATATCTGTGATATAGCTATCAACAAAGATAAAAGAATATGATTTTGGGACTTCCCTGGTGGTCCAGTGGTTATGATTCTGGGCTTCCACTGCAGGGCGCATGGGTTCAATTCTAGTTAGAGAACTAATACCCTGCATGCCGCATAGCATGGCCAAAAAATGTAATAATAATAATAATAATAAAATAAAAATAACAATTGGACAAAAAAGAATATGATTCGGATGAAGTTCTCCTGTATTTAGGAAATTGCAGAGCTCTGAGATCAATGAATCAGGAAGGTCAATTTCCATGTTAGAAGTGACAGTGTTAGTTGTTACATGGAAAAGTACTTTCCTATTTCTACATTCAGAGCAAACATGTTTGCACACACAAATACACACAAATCCATCTCAAAGACTGCAAGCTCACTTGAATTTTGAAGAAAATTGGACTTAGAAGTTAGTACAGGTTTGTATTCAGTTAAATTATTAAAGTGTAAAATGAAAATGTGTTAAGAACTATGGTGAGAATGATGTCGTAAAAAGAGTAAAAAATATTGGATTTTGTTTTCAAATCAGAAACTCATAAAAAGAGATTAATTTAACCAAATTTACTATAGGTAGTAAGCTCAATAAGTGTGTGTCAATGAGAAATTCCTAAATCTGTAGCAACAAATTAATATGTCATCAAGAATGGATCTAGTGGGTGTGTGTTGGTGGGCAACCCGCAAGAGTATAGCACACAGCTGCAACAGCATACAATTCTGATTGTCTAGACTCGGATAGCCCATAATTTTCCTCTTTTTCTGTACAGCTTTGAATAGGTTAATGGCATCACTGTGACATAAATACTGCCTGGGAAACTTAAAGTGACGTTTTCTAGTCTACTGAGGTTTTTGTTCAAAGATTCATTCTCTGCTTAAAGATACTACTTCTAATAGCCAGTGCTCTAACTTTTCTGTGTTTTTTTTGTGTGTCTTTTTTTTTTTTTTAACTACAATTGCCTTTTTCTCTGCAGTTGCAGGGCATAGAGATATCTACTCACATCCAAAGAAAACATTCCAGTTTTACTTCTGATTTCTTGTCTATTTATAAATTTTTTGTTGCAGCTATCTTAACCTTACTGTTTGATAAGTCCATCAACTGATGATTTGGAAGCCTAAACCCCTTATCTCTTATGTTGACTTTTACATTAAAATAAATCCCAGTCTCGCCTAACCAAATTATTAATGGGACAACATCACTGTCATTTATCTTATCTTTTCATCTTAACCTGTTATTTTTTATTGTTCATTATCATGTATTATTATTGTTATTCCTTCCCAAAGTTGATTGTTAATGTCTTTAAAACTTTTCTCCTTTATAGATTAATCCCAAGTTCTTAGGAGAATTCTCTTCACCCAAGTGCTCAGCAATCCAAATCAAGACATTTAATTGAAAAAGAGATTAGACTTCCCATGTATTCCAGAATATAGATCTGTATCTTCTTTTCTTATGTCCATTTGCAGTAAAATGTTATCTTCTCTTTTTTGGTACTCTAGGTTATACATGTCAATTCTCTCGATTTAGGAATACTATGGATCTTTAAGTAAATATAACATTACTTCGGACTAGTGAATTTTTCTAGAACCAAGACACCCACACCAGACATCAAAATCAAGGTATTTTACAAGCTGTGAAATTTTATTTTGGGTTTAAAAATATATAGAACATTTCTCTTTATTTTACATATGAATTTATGTAGTTAACCTTACAAAAGGGTGTGAATTATTGTGGTAGGCATTAAACCATTGTTACTTCAGCTATTTCCTCCATATAAGTAATAATATTGAAGGTAATAGATGGTGCTTTTTTCTATCTATACAGCACTAGGCAGTGAACAAGTATATTTTTAGTTTAAGAAACGCATTATATGACTTTTTTTCCCCATTTTTGAACTAAATAAGAGGAACAGAATATAAATGATCAGAAGTGTGTAAATGATATTCAGTATTATGAAAAGTTGAGAAATAACACAGCTAAATCAGTAGTCTGGATGTTCTTTTATCAGTGCAAATAAAACTTAAAAGATGAAGGCTAAGACAAATATCATGAGATGTGGAATACTATTATATGTACAATGGTATATTAGGAAATGCTTCTCTCTTTTTCTGTGTTTGATAACTAAGTGATAGCTGAAATGTACTCCAATTGTGATCGTTTGGTAGTTACCCTTGTTTTATACTTAAGACTATTACAGTCTGTTAATGATAATAATGATAATAGAAACTTAGCAGATTTATTTTTGGCCTCTATTATCAAAAAGTATTTTTCTCATAAAATGCACTGCACTACATTATTATATTTTCATAGCACTTGACTATTGACTGTACTTTTTTGTTTAAGAAATTGTACTATATTATTCACATTACTCACTTAGAAGATAGTATAATTTGTCCAAAATAATGTTTAAGTGTTTGTGACATAAACAAACAAACAAGCACCCTCTCCTTCCATCTCCCACTTTCGCCTTTTGGGGAGATAAAGAAACATCCAGAAGGAAAAAAAAAAAAAAAAAAAATCATTTGTTCTTGTAGTTCCTGGTGACTTCCACCAGGTGGCGGATTTTTACAGGCATCTTCATAATACTTTTTCATTTATAGTCTGTCTAAAATAACTCAATAAAGTGTATGTAAAAGAGGCTTATAAATGATTCATGTTATTTGACAATTCCTGTAAAGTGTAGGTGAAAATAATAAATTAACTTTCCTTTCTTCCTTTTTCTAATGTGCAGTGTGGTGGCCAACTCTTTCAAATAAAAAAGTAAACATGCCATTTAGCAGCTTTTTTTCTTCCAAATTCCAATGCAGTAGAATTTTGCTACATTTTTATTATCACGTTTAAAACAGTGATATAATATTTTAGCCCAATAACACAATGGAGTTTATTTTCTTATATATCCACAAGGCAGGCACAAAAATTTCTGAAAGTCTATTCTAAATCATATTGAATGAAACAAAATTCTATTGAAAACATCAACATATTTCATTATTCATGAACATAATACAAATCAGTTGCATTTTTCAAACTATATTTATTTATTTTGGCTGCACCGGGTCTTAGTTGCAGCACGCAGGATCTTGGTTGTGGCATGCAGGATCTTCTAGTTGCAGCATGCGTGCAGGATCTAGCTCCCTGACCAGGGATTGAACCCAGGCCCTCTGCACTGGGAGCGTGCAGTGTTACTCACTGGGCCACCAGGGAAGTCCCTCAGTTACATTTTAATAAATTACATTCTTCTTTAAAAAATTGAGGTGTCTGACCACATTACCCTATCTTCCTGTACTCCAGAGACAACAATTTCCATGATTTTATGCTTTTATTCCTATGAATTTCCTTATATTTTTCCACAAATTTCTATCCCTAAACAACATATTGCTTAGTTTTTCATATCGTTCATTTATTTTAGTGTAAAGAATCTTCTATGCCTTCTTTTTTTCTCAATATTGAGTTCTTGAGTTTCTGGTATACGCTGCCACAGTTCTTTCCTTTATGTTAATGTAGAAAACTGTGTGAATATTTATCCATTTTACTTTTGATGGTCACTTGCATTGTTTCTAGTTTCTTGGTTAATACAAACAAGGTTTCTATGAACATCCTTATATGCGTCCCTTGGTGCACATATGCAAATTTTCAAGTCATAAGATAGGTATATCATCAATTTTGTGAGATAACAACAAATTATTTCTGAAGGTAGTTGTAAAGGTTTATATACATGTTAGCAGTTTATCACAGTTTGTTTCCTAACACATGTTATCAGACTTTTAATTGTTGTTGACCTAATGGTTTTAATTTTGCACCAAGATTGCTAATATAACTTCATTTTTTCCAAATCTTTTTTATCTATTTCTACAAGATTATTTGTCTTTATTAAATTTTTATGTATTGCAGATATTAATATTATACTTAGGCTAATTATATGCATTTTCAATTTCTTCTTCCAGTTTCTGCCCTTTCCCCCTCTTTCTTTCTGAATATGATCATCATAAGCATTATCCAGAAAACAGCTCTAGGGTAACATATCTTGGATTACCTGGTAAAGAGCTGGTTGGAAATGGAGGACCCTACCTTCAGCCCAGCAGGAGCGGCTGCACTCAACCCAGTATCAGACTGAAGGCTCCTCTGCCAGTAGAGGGCGTTGCAACACTCCACAGACACACTTGTTTTCCAGCGATTGACGTCACCTAGCTATTGGTAAAATGGGATCACTAAGCTCAGGTTGCCTAGCATGGAAGCAGTCTGTTTGGTACCGGGTCACTCTCATAGTCACCCATAGAAAGAAAAAGCTTTTGGTGGGAGGCTTATGAGGAGAAGCTAGTGGAGATTCTCTCCTATAGCAGAGTGCTTCCAGCTCAATTCCAGCTCCATTCACGCTCGATATCATGTCTATGCACAATGTGTAGAAATCAGGAAATCTACAAGCAACATCAGTAGTATTTATTACATATACATCATCCTTTTCCCCAGTGGTGTTCACTATCTCCCCAAAGTTGATCACTACCTTCTCTCTTATAAATGGGATTTTCACATATTCTTGAGGCTATTTTAGCCTCTCTTTCTTTTTTTTCCCCCCTGTTGCAATTTGCTTAATTAGCACAAATACTTCACTGTCTTCAATTTTAGAGTTATATGTGATTTCATACCTGATATATGACAAATAATTTTTCTTCTCGTTCCCTATATTTACTTTTTCTTTTGCTCTGTCTCTCTCCCTCGTAGGGAAATTGCTCTTCTTCAGTTTTGTTGGTTTTAATGAGACGAAACAGATAACAGGGGTTGAAATTTTTAATACAGATCAATGGTAGTTGAAGAGAACCTACGAACCTGGATCTCTTCCTAGGTTAGAAGAGCCTGTTGCAGACCTGAGAAGGAGGCCTAAACAGCCAGTGTGGGAATAAGTTAGAGACTTCGCTTCCAGAAAAAAAGTGCTGATAACTGCTGAAAAATTGTGTCCTTGCACTGTGGCACATCACAAGAAGATTTGACTCTAATAATTAGAATACGGCAGACCTAAAACAATTCTCATGAGGACACATAGTTTATCTAATCTAAATTTATAGAAGTCTGCTATTTTCTGCCCACAATTTCTCTTTCCAACTTCTCCATTTTGTCAATTTAAAAGGACAGAAGCAACATTCACAAAATGCATAGATTGTATCTGAAGAAGTTGCAATGTGTATCCAAGAAAAATAGCTCATTTCTCTTTATGTAGCTCTCCAAAATCTTGATCATATTTAAAGTAATATTTTCACCAATATTTGTTAAAACCTACCATTTATTTGCACTTAGAAGTAATTATTAACACTAATATTAGAGTTAATCATGGTAGTAAGTGAATTTGAGCATTAATTTACTTGAGGGAAATTCATATGCAAATATTTATTAGTTTTTGTATAAACTATATTTTGTAGGAACATCATTTTACTAACTTAATATTATAATACACTTTACATGAACTCACATCTTTAATTGCCTTCACCATTAATTATCTCCACAACATTGTTAGTTTAAGTTTCCTAGAATATAAGCAACTAAAATGGAAAGCTTTCATTAAAGTGTAATTTCATATTTGAGCACTATATTTTAACAATGCATGTGTATTTTAAATTAGAATTGTTTGATACTGACATGCCAGAATTTTATTAATTAGTAAAAGCATTAAAATGTACCTGAAATCACCTATTTAATTAACAAAGAAACAAATAGCGTTAGAAAGTAACAGCCTAGATGTGTAGAAAAACACAGATTGAATATGTGATGGAAAATGAAGGTAAAATTTAATTATCAGTGTAATATAATTAAAATTGTAAAATACATTCTATATTTTATGAATTAAGTATTATAATTAATAAATGCCTCTTAAAATCCTCATAAATAAAATACACTAGCTATCCTTGAAAATTAGAAAATCATGTCTTAGTTTCAATACACTTGAAGAGCAAGCTTTGATTTCATTTGAAATTCATCTACTATGATAAGCTTAACCTAATGCGAGGATACATGAATGAATTCTCTGAATCCCATAGAAAGAGGCTTCAGTAAACTATGTTTGGGTGGAGTATAGGTTTTGATGTTAAGAATGAAATAGAATCCTTGACCAGTTTTGTATTTTTGAGCTAGTTTGAACACTCAATTTGGAAGTGTGTCTTTGGGGAATGTCCCAATATGAATTTTCATTTTATTACTTTTACTATTGGGAATAATAATATGTTCACCAGAAAAAGATATTTTGATATTTAGAATTAATGAAGTGAATTTATCCACAGACAGTGAGAATTGTATTTTTCCAGTTTCCTACAGAACCCGAAATGGACTTTCCATTGACAACATAGTGTTCCTTACCGTCATCTCTCTACTAGCCTCTGCTTCTCCTGTGTCCCTTTAGATCTTAGGGGGAAAGACATTAATAGACTTATCCCACTGCGTATTTAATACCTGTAACACACTATTTCTTTGTTCTCAAATGGCAGTCTACCCAGTAAGTCTGCAACCATCTAATCAGAAATCACTTTGGCAAGAGTGGCAGTGGCTCTGAGGAGCCATTCAGTATCAGAAACTAGCCACACCTGAGCTCGCTACCCCCAATCTGTAAACAGCTGTTTCTCAAACCTTCATGTGCATATGCATTACCCATTCTCATCGCTTCTAAAAACTTAAACTTGAGGATTTCCGTCTCTGACCACAGCCTACAATTCTTTCATTTTATTTCTTAAGTGCTATTCAATAAGGTCATCATCCCACTCCGAACATGAGGAAGACCTGCTCCTCGTCTCACAAGTGGACCTGCTTAGCTTTGTCACTCTATCAGAATTTGGTGTCTGTATGTCTTCGTGTGACGGCATGGAGAGGATCTACCATTAAAGATTCAATTTTCGGGGCTTCCCTGGTGGCGCAGTGGTTGTGAGTCTGCCTGCCAATGCAGGGGACACGGGTTCGAGCCCTGGTCTGGGAAGATCCCACATGCCGCGGAGCAACTAGGCCCGTGAGCCACAACTACTGAGCCTGCGTGTCTGGAGCCGGTGCTCCACAACAAGAGAGCCGTGATAGTGAGAGGCCCGCGCACCACGATGAAGAGTGGCCCCCGCCTGCCGCAACTAGAGAAAGTCCTCGCACAGAAACGAAGACCCAACACAGCCAAAAATAAATTAATTAATTAAAAAAAAAAAGATTCAATTTTCCACTGTTATTCTACTGTAACTATTTTGATATTTTTTTCCCTTATGTAGACTTTATTCAGATTTAATTGACTACTTATTATACTCTGAAATGTCTGACGCTAAAATGCATTCAGAGCTTAGGTGAGCAAAATAAATGTTAGACGTTGCAAAGGTGACTAGAGTATATGTTCCACCTGAATGCATAAAATGTCTTTTTTAAAAGTTGTTATACTGGTTTTAATAATACAGGTCAGTAGCTGCCAGTGAGAAACACCTGTCCATCCTTTCGTCCTACACTTTGAATTCTGTATACTATTCCTGGACTGTGCCTTTTTTCTTGCTGGAATGACTTTACTTCCATCTGTATATGTCCAAATAGCAATTGAATCAATTAGGCTTGACTTGGCTGTATAAAAGTGAGAAATAATAAAAAGAATATTTAAACCAAGAAGAAGTTTGCTCTTCTCTCACACACACAAATCAGAGAGAAGAATACAACAAGGTCAGTGTGGTAGCTCTATGCACGTGAGCAACCAAGTCTTTTAATTGTACACTACTGAGAATGACATGAGACTCAAACTCAAGGTTGCTTCATAAGATAATTGTCCACAGACTTGGCAGAAAAGAAGTAAAAAGAGATCATGAAAATAGTGCCCTTTCAGCTGAGTCAGAGCATACTTAAGTAATGTTACAAGACTCATCCTGGCTGCAATGGAGGCTGCAAAACAAAGCCCTTAATCTTGCCACTTGGTTGCCTGGAATAAAATTGGAGCTCCATTTTTAACGAAGGGGAGAATGGATATTTCCTAGGCAACTAGTAGTCACTGCCACAACATCCATGCACACACACTTCTGCTTTCTGTAGTTCCCTATACCCAATTCTCCAGGTACAGATATTGAGAGTCCCTCGAGGATTTCACAGCTACAGGAGTCTATAATGGGTTTGCTCTTCATTCGTGTTCTAAGTAATACAGCTGTCTAAGCTAAAAACGATCTTAACTGTATCATCTTGAAATGATCTAAAAATTTGTGTCTGCCACTAAAGGTATCTGAGTATGCGATATATATCATCCACTTTCTTGGGAAGTTTCAACATTCTGTTTCAACGTGCCATGGATATGAAGGTGTGAGTAAATATTTGCCAGATACAACTAACCACTTTTGGAGACTTCAGAGTGACTTAAAGTCGCACTTGTTGATATAGTCAACATTTTCACGGTGTAGTACTTCTACACAGAACCAGAACATAAAGGGAGGAAGGAGTTCTTTTTTGTTTTGTTTTGTATTTGTTTCTTTTCTTTTCTTCCTTTTTTATTTTTTTACTTTCAGGGGCTTAATGACTCAGTATTTCCCAGTTTTGACTTTGGAAATTAGACCCTGTTGGCATTGCTACTCCTACTATCCCCAATTAAATGGTTAGACATTGCTCATTACAATAAGAGTAAAGTGGTACAAATTCCTGACAAATCAGATGATCAAAAGCAGGCAATACTGCTAAGGAAAAAAAGAAAACACAAGGAAGGGTTAAGAAGAAAGTGAGGGCACCTGAATGCAGTCATATGATAGGATTTTTCTATGCTTACTTTATTTTTTAAAAAATTTTTATTGGAGTATAGTTGCTTTACAATATTGTGTTAGTTTCTGCTGTACAGTGAAGTGAATCAGCTATATGTATACATATATCCCCTCTTTTTTGGATTTCCTTCCCATTTAGGTCACCACAGAGCATTGAGTAGAGTCCCCTGTGCTATACAGTAGGTTCTCATTCGTTACCTCTTTTATACATAGTATCAACAGTGTATATGTGTCAATCCCAATCTCCCAATTCCTCCCACCCCACCTCTTTCCCCCTTGGTATCCATACGTTTGTTCTCTACGTGTGTCTCTATTCCTTCCCTGCAATAAGATCATCTATACCATTTTTCTAAATTCCACATATATGCATTAATATGTGGTATTTGCTTTTCTCTTTCTGACTTACTTCACTCTGTATGACAGTCTCTAGGTCCATCCATGTCTCTACAAATGACCCAATTTCGTTCTTTTTTATGGCTGAGTAATATTCCATTGTATATATGTACCACATCTTCTTTATTCATTCCTCTGCTGATGGAAATTTAGGTTCTGTGGCTGTCAGAGGAGGGTGAAATGGCCCGTCTATGCTTACTTTATATATGAGATATATATATATATATATAATATATATATATATATATATTTTAAAATCCATTTTACTGTATTTGAATAGAGGCAGGAAACTCTGAGGTGTTGAAGCAAATCTATTGCCACTAGCTATAAGCAGCTGTCCATTGTCTTAATCCAAATTTTTATTCTGCCAGAATCTAAAGATTCATAGGCCTGAGGCACTGGCATTTATTGGACACCCGCAGAGCTTAGGAACTAAATTGACTCCTTGTGTTCTGATCCTGTGGTCCTCTGTGCCCTTGTCCTTTCCAACACTGCCACTCAATCCTAAGATTTAGCTGACAATTGAATAAAGCCTTATTTTCTTAATTGTTCTTTGTTTTTTCTCTAAGAAACATTTTTTTCCTGGTAAGTATAAAAGTAGATCATTCCTACTAATTTTATTAGAAGAAATCTATTTATCTTCTAGCATTTAAAATTTTTATAAATGTCTTAAATTTTCCTCTCTTTCTGTGAAAGTCCTGTTCTCCTTCTATGATTTTGGTCTTTTAAAAAAATACACCTGTGTAATTATTTTTTTAAGGACAACTCTGGTAATAAAAACACTGTGCACTTAGGAAAGGGAAACATAAGTATATAAATGCCTGGGCCACAATGTTATACTGGTTAATGGTTTGATACAGATAGTCTTCCTTGGGCATTTGCTAGTATCAGAGTGAAGTTGAATAATAATCAACTCATATGTAAATGCAGCTTTCATTTCAGCTTACAATGTATCATAATCTCATAAACATTAAATTCAATGGCTAATTCATTTTAAAGAGTTTAAATGCATAAGTAATATATTTATTCTTCTAGAGCTCCGATACAAGTACTTTCTTTTATTTGAAATAAGACATTTGTTAATTTCATATTTAATCAATATTTTGTTACATTATATGTACACATGTATGATCTCACCCAATATAACATATACTGTATATAAGATAAATATCTCATATATAGTCTGATATCAAGTTATTGACATTATATATAATATAGTTATAAAATTATCTATACGTTATTGTGGATATAGTTCATAGAACTCTATAAATTTTCTAATAAATATACAGTGGTATATCTGGTTTTAAATATAGCACATTTTAATATCAAGTTATAATGACATCAAATGAAAATAATTTCACCGACCTGAGGCAACTGCAAAATTTCCTAATATGATAAAGATTAAACTGAACTTTATAAGATAATTTTAATAGACTAATGCTTTGGGTAGTTCATGAAAAAAAAATTTCTTAATGATGCTATTACCCTCCATCCTCTCCAATCTCTTCCTCTTCGTATTTAACCTCTTTCTTGTGAATCTGCCCATGGCAATCTGGATTTAACCTCAATAATTCTCATAAAACAGCTCTCTACAGTTTGCGATTATGTTCAAACTGAAAAATCCTGTAAGATTTTCTGTTTGATTCTTGTTATATCTCTCAACATTATTCAACACTCGTAGCCACTCCTTTATTTCTTGAACCATTCTCTTTCCTTGTTTTTATGACTTTGCATTCAACTGATTTTCCTCCTACCTTCTTGCCGATCCATGCTCCTTCTCAATTTCCTTAGTAGGCTTATTTCATCTGTCAGATAAGTGTTTGTACCCCTAAAGGTTTAATAGCAGTCTTCCTCTTGTCATTCTGTCTTCTTATAGATGATGTTACTTGTGTCCATGACTCTGATGAATTATCTTCGATACAAACTTCTCCTCCAAGCTCTAAATCCCTATATCCAACTTCTTATGTGAAAAATCTTCCTAAATATTTCACAAGACCTTAAAATCTCTGATGGACTTCCCCAAACCTGGCTGCCCTCTACTCCATTCTGATTGAGTTGAGTCATTTAAGTCAGAATCCTAGCATTCGTTCTCTGGACCATCGCCTCTCTTCTTTCACATATTCAAGTCTTCATCATGACATCCTGCCATCTTAATCCTCTAATGTTTTTTCAGTTCCTCTATTCTCCGTTTCAGTCATCACAATCCTAAACCAAATTACCGTCTTGCTGTGATGGTATCATAGCTGTCATAGCTGTGACCCCATAACAGCTTAATTGCTGCACAGAGATTCATTCTTGCCTTACTCAAATTCATTCTCCACACTGAAATCAGAGTGATGTTTGTTTATAAGAATGAAGCCTGCTTATGTCACACTTGAATGTTCTTATTACATAAATATACCAATCTCCAAGTTTTAACTGCTGCAATTGCTTCACAATAGCCTTAGGGGGAAAAAAAAGAATTCTTTACCACCACTCCCCTTCTTCCCTCTTTAACATCATGTCACACTAATTTTCCTCTTTGCTCTAATTTTCTCCAATTTCTTTTACCTGCCATGCATCACTCAACAAGAGGTATTTACACATCCTCTAGCCCCTGATTGGAATTTTCTTTACACTTATCCTTGCTCGGTATACAAATCAAGGAGATTTTGCCTAGTGTATCAATAATTATTCTCTGCCACTTTTCTCAGTTTTATCATAACCAAGTAAAATAGAATCTTAATATTGTCAACCTTTATATCAGGTTACCTTTGCATTATGCCAAATTTGGAGGAAAGTGAATACATAATACTACAGCCTAAAATTTCCAAATTAAAATGCAGAAAAGGATTAGTTCACCACAGTTGTTACATGTAAAATGACTATTATAGTAACACACAACCACTTTGAAAAGTATGACTAGCTAAAATGTCACCTTTGCATACCACATCTGCAGAACAAGCTATTTAAACATGAAAATTATTGCATATCCTACATTGTTTTATTCATGAATTTTTCTCTCAAATAGTTGAGTGAAAATATTTTGTAAAGGCTAAATGTGTTAGATTTGAAAATATAGGAGAACATGAGTGTTATGGATGGAATGTTTATGCCTCCCCCCCTCCAATTCATTATGTTGAAATTCTACCCCAGGTTGTGACAGGGTGGAGTCCTCCTGAGAAGGATTAGTTCCCTTATAAAAGGGACCCCAGAGAGATCTTTCACTCTCTTTCTGCTAGGCGAAGACACAACAAAAAGACAGCAGTCTGCTACCGAGAACAAGGCTCTCACCAGAACCCGACCATACTGACATCCTGATCTTGGCCTTCCAGTCTCCAGAACTGTGAGAAATAAATTTCTGTTGTTTATAAGCTATCCAGTCTATGGTACTTTGTTATAGCAGCCTGAACTAAGACAATGGGAAAACCTAAAAATAAAAGTGATTCATTTGCTTATTGATCTGGTGGTTAGAAATTGGAGAAGAAAAAAGAAAAAAAAAATGTCACTTTAATGGAAAGAATAAAATACCATACAAAATGAGAAGATTTTCAGTAATAACTTCAATTGTTTTTCAAAAAATTGTAATTTAGATAAAATATTTTAAATGTCTGTAGTGTAAAGCGCCTGACAATTAGCTTTTTTGATTGTAAGGCAAGTGCCTAACCTTAAGCTTGTGTTTGCCCAGGCGCCCATTCAGAGACACCCATCTTGAATAAACACATTGCCAGCTACTCAACTAGATAAAGAGCCAGGCTGCCTCACCCATGAAGTTCCCCTTTTAGAAATCCATGCATGACCTAGATAACTGATCATTTGTTTTTCCCTTCCTGCACGTTAATTCCTTCTCCTATGTATTAAATTAACCAGTAAACAGTGAACCCCTGAAACTCCAAGTACCCCAACCTCGACCCTAACAAAGGCAGAGCCCTGGTCCAGGCTTTCTCTTTCTCTTTACCCAAGACCTCCCTGTGTGACCCTTGGGCATGCAAGTCCATGACCTGTTAGCAATAAACCTCTATTTTTCAGAGTTCCCTAACAGCAGTTGCTATGGTGCATCTTGCAATCACAAGAAGAACCAGTCTGACCACAACTTGGGCTCTGGTGGGAGGGATGCGAGGGAAGGTCTCTGGGGGTTTACCACGAATAGTATGAGTCCAGGGGAGTTCCCTCCGCCAAGCGTCTCTAGCTGATAGTACTGAAACTGAGCAGGACCCTATGGGGCTCCTGGGCACGAAAGCCTTTCTGTGTCCCCTTCTCCGAGTTCCAAAGAGCAGGTTCAAACAGTTGCTAATCAGGGAAGAGAGAGGATGTGGAGACCAGGGAGAAGCAGTCAAGAAACAAGAGTACAGCCTTGCGGGCAGGGTCCTGGTTCCCCCTCAAGGGACAGTCATAACAATATCCTTGAGGTCTCCTGCAGAACTAAAACCCCCAAGAAATGGAAGATGCTGACTAGTAGATGAAGCACTCTTCATTCCAGAGAAGGTCACGGATCGCCCGTCACCACCTGATGCCAGATGATCTGTGGATTGAAGGAATGCGGGCCCTGCACGCACCCTGATCCTCCTCAGCAACCCAACCCTGGACTATAAGACTCCTCACAAAGCCCCCCAAGTTGGGACACAGTTTTGAGGGCATTAGCCCACTGTGGCCCCCTTTGCCTGGCTAAGCAATAAAGCTATTCTTTTCTACTTCACCCAAAACTGTCTCTGAGATTTAATTTGGTGTCAGGGTACAGAGACCGGATTCAGCTTCAACATCACTATCTAGCCTAAGACCTATATAAAACAATTTCTCCTGGTGAAATAATACATTCTTTAGAATACATGTGTACTGTTGAAATAATTGATAATATTTTAAGAGTAGCAGTTATATTTTATGTGGGCATTTCTAGGTATTAGCATTGTTTTTTTTTTTTTCAATTCACTTATGCCTCTTGAATAATTCTCATTTAAACACTATCTGCTGAAGACAAGATCTGTGGATTTTGCATTCTTTGATGTGGGAGAAAACCAATTTAAAGAAAAACTTCCTTCAAATGAAGAAAGTACAATTAGAAATTGTTTCTCTGGATATTAATTTACTGATGACAGACTACATCATATTAAAAACATAAAAATATATATTTTTAGATTATGAAAACCTATTATTCAAACATTGAAAGTAGTATGTCATGTGAAAAATAAATCTATTTTTTCCCAAACAGCTAACAAATCATTAACCAAAAAATGAAAACACCAGACCAAGATGGGCTCACAGTCAGTGGGGATCAGTGGTATCATAAAAGTCAACAAACATTTTGGTACAGTGCATGCACATCAATTAAATACTTAAATTTCCCTTAAATATCAACTTTATTTTTATACATTTATTTGCATTAAAATAATTTATTGTAAATTTTTAAAAATCAAACTTTAAAATAAATAAATATGTGTAAATTTCCACTGTATAATAAATTTAAAAACAACCACAGCAAGATATATGTTCTGAAATGGTATTCCTTAGTCTCTACTTTCTACATAAATTTCCTGTACAGTCAACCTTGACGTTCCTACCTTGCCAACTGATCCCCACTGACTACCCACCTTGAGGCTCCATGCATGAGCCAAAGCATGACTAGCTGGTGCATCCAGTGACTGGCAGGGGCGGAAAGCATGATCCCACCTCTATGTCATATCTGGGCGGAGTTCTAGCTCCTCCTCTCCACACCGCTCAGCATACTGGCTCTAGAAGGAAGCTTCAGTTTCATTGTCTCAGGAAAGGGCAGAGTAAACAAGAAATGGGTACATCTTTCATATTAACAAGGTCTTAAAGTGAAAACTCTGTTCACCATCCAGAACAGATCCTATACACAATAAGGCAAAAAATGGAAGAAACTGGAAGTACAAATCGTAAGTCAATGAAATCCTCACGTGTTTATTTTTTACATGGATTAATAATGATACTCCATTACAAAGTTGAAAATATAGTACAAATGGTAATGAGACCAGATGCTGGGATATCAAGTGTAAATCAGACCTATGCCAGGCAAACTAACCTATATGGTCCCCTTAAGGGTGTGTGTGTGTGTGTATGTGTGTATGTCTATGTGTGCATTTCCCTAGTGTTAATATTGTTTAAATTGATTTTACTGCAGAGTTTGGACAGGCCATTCACCCTATTTAATTCTTCTAGGGCAGTGGTTCTTGACTGAATGTAATTTTGTCCTGCAGGGGACAATTGGTAACATCAAAGCTGGAGACATTTTGAACATCAGCCATGGGGGGTTGTTACTGGCATCTAGTGAGTAAAGGTCAGTGATGCTGCTAAACATCCTATAATGCACAGGAAAGTCATCCCAAAACAAATTAGTCTAGATTCAGTATGCCAGTAGTGCTGCAGTGGAAGAACCCTTCTCTAGATAGATCACAGCAGCTTTTGGTATCTAACTATTGGATCAAAAAAGTAACAAGAAAATTTTGAAAGTTTGAACTTTTAGAAAACAAGATCACTTACCCAAAAGAATGTTCAATTTAAAATACACGTATTATCTCTTGCATTCCTATACACTAACAACAAAAGATCAGAAAGAGAAAGCAAGGAAACAGTCCCATTTACCATCCCAACAAAAAGAATAAAATACCTAGGAATAAGCCTACCTAAGGAGGCAAAAAACCTGTACTCAGAAAACTATAAAACACTGATGAAAGAAATCAAAGATGACACAAACAGATGGAGAGATATACCATGCTCCTGGATTGGAAGAATCAATATTGTGAAAATGACTATACTACCCAAAGCAATCTACATGTTCAATGCAATCCCTATCAAATTACCAATGGAATTTTTCACAGAATTAAAATAAAAAAATTTACAATTTGTATGGAAACACAAAAGACCCTGAATAGGCAAGGCAATCTTGAGAAAGAAAAACGGAGCTGGAGGAATCAGGTTCCCTGACTTCAGACTATACTACAAAGCTACCATAATCAAGACAGTATGGTACTGGCACAAAAACAGAAATATGGATCCATGGTACAGGATAGGAAGCCCAGAGATAAACCCATACACCTATGGTCACCTAGTCTATGACAAAGGAGGCAAGAATATACAATGGAGAAAAGACAGTCTCTTCAATAAATGGTGCTGGGAAAACTACATGTAAAAGAATGAAATTAGAACACTACCTAACACCATACACAAAAATAAACTCAAAATGGATTAAAGACCTAAATGTAAGGCCAGACGCTATAAAACTCTTAGAGGAAAACTTAGGAAAAACACCCTTTGACATAAATCACAACAAGATCTTTTATGACACACCTCCTAGAATAATAAAAATAAAAACAAAAATAAGGAAATGGGACTTAATGAAACTTAAAAGCTTTTGCACAGCAAAGGAAACCATAAACCAGGCAAAAAGACAACCCTCAGAATGGGAGAAAATATTTGCAAATGAAGCAGTGGACAAAGGATTTATCTCCAAAATATACAAACAGCTCATGCAGCTCAATATCAGAAAAAAAAAAAACCCAATCAAAAAATGGGTGATTATGATTAGACTAACGTGTGCTAATATTGTTTCTTCCATGCTTGGAGTCACATGTCAGCTCTTTTATCCTCCACAACTGTGTAGGTTGGAGGAGAGTTAAAGCATTGAAGTAGAAAGCAGGAAATTTACTCTTTGCCCGAATTTTAGAAATTATATCCCTTAAAATTAGCTGAAAACAGGAATGCTGGGTGGGAATGATAAATGAGAGAAATATATTTATTTCAGTCGAATTTTGCACACGTGAAAATTTTGTTAACTAGGACCTTAAAGATCCTAGGGTTGGTTTTTATTGTGGGGAACAAAAATCTTTTGCTAATAACACTGGCATTTTAAGGTGATAGAAGTCAAAGAAAGATTGTTTCCTTGGGGTTGAACTAGCAGCCAAAACATTCTTTACTTAGGGGCTTGGGATGTGGCTGTTGGCAACGCATTTCATGGTGGGGTCTTTAATTCAATGGTAAAATTTAAGCTAAAACAAGCCAAAAATTATAGGTTTCTTTATTTTCACTAAACAGGCAATTGAAATACACGGTACAAAAATAAGTGGTAAGATTATTGTAAAATGAAATGGACAGAATAAATATTCAATTTAATTTTCCATCTATGAGAATTTCACAATAAAATCACAGTTTACTTTGTAAAAAAAAAAAAAAAAAAAAAAAAAAAAAAAAAAAAAAAATGGGTGGAAGACCTAAATAGACATTTCTCCAAAGAAGATATACAGATTGACAACAAACACACGAAAGGATACTCAACATCACTAATCATTAGAGAAATGCAAATCAAAACTACAAAGAGGTATCACCTCACACCGGTCAGAATGGCCATCATCAAAAAATCTGCAAACAATAAATGCTGGAGAGGGTGCGGAGAAAAGGGAACCCTCTTGCACTGTTGGTGGGAATGTCAATTGATATAGCCACTGTGGAGAACAGTATGGAGGTTCCTTAAAAAACTAAAAATAGAACTACCAAACAACCGAGCAATTCCACTACTGGACATATACCCTGAGAATGCCATAATTCAAAAAGAAACATGTATCCCAATGTTCATTGCAGCCTTATTTACAATAGCCAAGACATGGAAACAACCTAAATGTCCATTGACAGTTGAATGGATAAAGAAGATGTGGTACATATATACAATGGAATATTATTCAGCCATAAAAAGAAATGCAATTGGGTCATTTGTAGAGATGTGAATGGACCTAGAGTCTGTCATACAGAGTGAAGTAAGTCAGAAAGACAAAAACAAATATCGTATATTAACGTATATATGTGGAATCTAGAAAAATGGTACAGATGAACCTATTTTCAGGGCAGGAATAGAAATGCAGACGTAGAGAATGGACATGTGGGCACAGGGTGGGGGGGGAAGGGGAGGGTGGGATGAATTTGGAGATTAGGTTTAACATAAATATGCTACCATGTGTAAAATAGCTAGTTGGAACCTGCTGTATAGCACAGGGAGCTCAGCTCGGTGCTCTGTGATGACCTAGATGGGGGGGATGGGGGGGGAGGGAGGTCAAAAAAGGAGGGGGTATATGTATACATATAGCTGATTCGCATCACTGTATGGCAGAAACTAACACAATATTGTAAAGCAATTATACTCCAATAAAATAAAATAAAATAAAAGACATATATAACACTACAGAGGGAGTTCCCTGGAGGTCCAGTGGTTAGGGCTCCACACATCCACTGCAGGGGGCACAGGTCAGATCCCTGGTCAAGGAACTAAGATACTGCATGCCACACAGCGCAGCCAAAAAAGAAAAAAAAAAGCTACAAGGATATATTTTACAATACAAATATATAGCCAATAAAAAAAACCACTACAGAAATATTAGTTAAGATTTCAATTATTATTGCTACATTTCAACTCTTGTTGAACCATCAGGTCTCTGTTAGTGGTAATCAGTCAACTTAAAATTAAAAGAGTTAAAACTTAAAATTATTTTGTAAAACATTTAGACTTTGATTGTACATGATGAAAATAAAACAAATAGCCTGGGACAGAAAGATTTTATAAATATAAATACCTTTCAAGCAACTAGCTTTTAGAAATTACCTCATTAATCCTCACACTATGCCCACAGGGTAGGCAATAATAATTATTGTATCTGCTTTACAGATGAGAGAACTTGGTCACCCAGAGGTTAATTACTTACACAAGTGTAATTTAAGAGTTAGTTATAGGACTGAGGATAATACACCAATCTTATAACTTCAAACTATAAAGCTATACATTTTACTCTAAAAAGGTATAGTTAAAATACTGTAGTTTTCATTATGATATTAGCAATTAAATTTTATCATGTATCCTAGAACTAATTTTATTTATCAATTCAATATATTTTGATTGAATGGCTATTAGATACAGGGTATTGTGCTAAGTATTGTAAGAATCTATCAGTAATGATTGTAGGAAGGATCTTGCAACTCAAGATGGGATTGTTCTCCAAATTTACCTTGTCCTCCTCGAAGGAAGAGTTCCTTGTATTCAGTAAGTTACCCCTGCATGTGGTCTCCACAGATCCAAACCTTTGGAAAGGTCAATGCATGTATTTGGTTTTTCTATTGTAGCATAAATCTAGGTATTCACTAGCTAGTACTGATTTTTAGAATACTCATTATTCATAGATTTATCCCTTTGTAAGTGGAAGTTTGAATAGAAAAATGTCTTTCCATAATTATGTTCTAAGAGAGCCTTTCCGATATTGAAGACATGGTAGCAATCAGCAAATAGGATAACATGAAAAACTTAAGAAGTGTGGCTTGCATGTTCATTATTATTGTTATTATCAAAACTTCCTAGGCCAGGAATTGAATGAGTGCTTATTGAATTAAATTTTGGCTACTAAAGTTACCTCTACCCCCCTGCTCCCATACTACTTTCCAGGTGGAATAACAACCCATATCTGTTCCAGTTGCTTTAACAGTGGACCAGGTTTCCATTAGCATATAGATCATATATTGAACTAATCTTCCTCCTTGACTTCTAAAGATACTTCACAGCAAGTAAAATTCAAGTTCTCCAATTAAACTACCAAACCAAAATTAATCTAAACTTTCTTAAATTTATGATTTTATAATGAAGCAAAATGGAGGAACAGCATTTTTTACCACCTCTTTTAAATGATTATATTAGACACACAGTTTACATTCTATTAATATTTCTAGATAATTGTATCAACTGAGGTTTAGTGTATTGGTTACATTTTAGGTTCTAGAGAAGTCAAATAACCAACTTGGAACCGTATGTGTTTTGGACTTCGGGCAACGTCTTCAATCTCTCTGTGTTATTTCCTTATCTGTAAAACAGAGGTGATGATAATAATATTACTCACATCACACAGTTTTAGTGGGAATTAATTGAGTCAATCTATCATACTGAACTTAGAATTGTACCTGGCATGAAATGAGCAATAAATATTATAAACTAATATAATCTTAGTGTTATAATATTTTCTAATATAAAATGCCAGTTTAATTAGTTAAAATGCTTCTGTGTTTCCACTCTTGCTTTGGCATCTTTATGTCATGTATAATGGACATTGATTTTTTAAAAGAAAATTAATATGATGAAAGTAGTATTTTTGGTTGTTCAATATGGTTGTTGAAGGATATCCAATAAAGGACACACTAGAACAAGAGAGACTAGGTTAGGGGTTAATAACATAGTGTAGGTGTGGAGAATAAGAGATTAAAATGGGATGATGAAAGATTAAGTGGCCTAAAAATAGCCTGTGGAGGCAAAGCTGTAGAATGTAACCACTTCCTCTTTTGTTTGATCCCCAAATATGAAAGCAAATGCCTCCTTGGGGCTCAACCTGGAGAGAGAATTTCTCTCTTCCCAGGTGTCTTTTTTTTTTTGTGGTTGGAAAAGACCAATGTGATGAAACTGTTTGATAGTGAAGACAGCTTACTGGTATTTTGATAGGAGCATGATTTTTCCCATCATTGCTTTGCTAATATGTTTGCAAAAACCAATCCCCTAAGAAGCCAGTGTTCAAAACAGCATTTCAATTTAGGCACTCACATTGAAAAATATTATGAATATGTGTAGTTCACTTATAGTTGACTTTGTCTAGTGAATTTCAAAAAGATTTTACAGATGCAAACGTAACAACAACAAAAATTAAATTTAAAATAACTGAGAACATGTTCTGCTTCCAGTCTGGATACAGAAATTTGCAAGACTGCAGGTTCACACTAACAAACATTACAATCTAAGTAAGATATACAGTAATAGTTTTCCTTAAAATGAGGAAAATTTGAAGACTCAAAAAAACCTAAATAAAATAAATTCCAGAAAGTGAAAAGCTTTTCATATGAGAGCGTCATTTATAATTGTGGAACTGTTGAGTAGATAACCCAAGGCCACTATGATGAAGGTCTGTGAAAGCAGCAGAACTCAGGAGACTTTGGTTATCTGCTCCTGGACTGGCAAGAGAGATTAAAATCCCAAAGAGTCCAGGCACAAAGTGAGTCTGCACCCACCGGCTACCTCTTACATAGTTACTCACTAAATGTTCAGCGGAAGTACGCCAAAAGCTGCAGCAGAAAAAGGGGGTTGAGTGTCCCCACGTGTTATGGACACTCTATCCATCACGTGCAAGGTAGCTAGTCTCAGAATGCAACTGGGCAGAACAGGAGAGCTGAGAAAAATAGATCAGAGAAACTCCAGACTTTCATTAAAAAAAAAAAAAAAAAATCAGAGATTGAGGCAGGAGTGCCGAGAGAAGGCATTCTAGGAGTTCACTAACTTCTGCCCTCTGAACTCCAAAGGACCTGAAGGCTGAAAAATATACGGAATAGGTGGAGGCGCTAGACCATAAAGAGCCTACCCCAGTGACACAAACCCTAGCAAGTATTCTGAAAAACATGGAGAAATCGCCTACTATTCTGCAGACTGCTGGTTTGGCTACATTTAAATAGATATCTGGAATCCCCTCAGTGCTCAGTTCCCTGGCCTGGTAAAGGGAAAGTTCTAATTTAACCATTAAAATATCCAAAGTAACAAAGAGGACCTCTTTCTACTTAGGACATAGAAATCTACAAAGACTTTTGCTCTCAATCTAACAATGAAAAAAAAGCCAGATGAAATACAAAATTATATATTTTCTTGAATCCATCAGAGAGTTGAAGTCATAAGGCAACGAAGTAAAACATTATCATGGAGAAAGTTCAAATTATCATATGAAATATCCTAAAATTTCTACCATATAATCTCAATTGGCATGAAACTCATATCTATGTTTTATCATTTTCTCTCTTATGTTTGAAGCATTAGCCCTTATCTGCCATCCTCCCTGCAACACCATTCAGTTACCATTCTTCTTCTCTGTTCATTTTATGTGAAAGGTCTTTCAAAACACATATTTGAGTTCCAGTGACAAAAGTGGTAAAGAAAATCAGTCTGCCTGTACTAGGTGAATTACAGAGATAAAAAAGAAAGTAGGCAGAGAATTAAGGGTTATTTCAGGACATGATCCAGGCTCTAGGAAAAGAATATGAAGATTTTTGAAAAAAAATTTCCAATAAACTAGCACAGATATCCAGGGTTATTTAGATTTTATACATTATCGATATTATATCACTTGATAGAATCATTTCAAATATCTTTTTTTACAGTCTGAAAATGAACAGGATTTTTCTACTTTCATGTGGCTAAATACTTTTAATGCTAATTTCTAACAGCATAGAAATCTTGACACTTGAAAATGACAACTTTTAAGTTCTGACACATATAAAATTTGTATTATTTAATAACAAACATTCCGAAATTAATTACATATTATGAAAACACAATTCTTTGTTTGAAGTTACATAAATTGATCATTTTTATTGTTTATTTAGCATAAAGAAGATGACAGTCATAATTGCTAAAACCTGGGAGCAATCAAGATATTTTTCAATAAGTGAATGGATAGATAAGTGTGGTACACCCAAACAATGGAATATTATTCAGTACTAAAAAGAAATGAACCATCAAGATGTGAAAAGACATCAAGAAACAAATACATACTACTAAGTGAAAGAAACTAATCATGTATACTGTTGGATTTCAACTCCATGACATTCTGGCAAAGGTAAAACTATGGGGATGATAAAAAGATCAGTGGTTGTCAGGGGTTAAGAAGGAGAGAGGGATGATTAGATACAGCACAGAGGATTTTTAGGGCAGTGGAACTTCTCTGTACAATAATACTATGATGATGGATACATGTAGTTATACATGAGTCCAAACTCACAGAACGTACAACACCAAGAGTGAACCATAATGTAAACTATGACTTTGGGTGGTTATGATGTGTTAATGTAGGTTCATCAGTTGTAACAAACGTGGGGGATATTGATAATGGGGGGACGTTATGCACGTGTGTGGGCAGAGGGCCTATGAGAACGCTCTGTAATTTACACTCAGTTTTGCTGTGAACTTTAAACTGACCTAAAAATAATTCTATTAAAAACTATAGATCAATTTTAAAAGAGAGAAGATGACTAAGGAACTCCATAGAGTAATTTGTATTCAGATTATGTCACACATATTGTCGTTTGATAAAAATAAAAGGCATCTTTATCACTCAGGGTGTTGACAAGAAGACCTTATTCCTTGCCATACTGTCCTCTCCACGAGGTTGCCTGAATGTTTTTATGACGTGGCAGTTGGCTTCCCCCACGGCAAGTGATCCGAGAGAGAGAGAGAGCAAGGAGGAAACAGAAATGCCTTTTACGACCTAATCTTGGAAATGACATAGCATCATTTCTAACAGAATCTATTGGTCACACAGACCCATCTTGATACAGAACAGGAGAAAACTACGCAAGTCTATGAGTATCAAGAGGCAAAAATCATAGGGCACCATCTTGGAGTCTGGCTACCACAACATCAGGTACAAAATGTCATATAAGAGTGTATTTTTTTAGCTTGTTTGCTATTCACATGGTTCCATTCTCTCAAATGTCAAGACATATCCCTGTTTCTTTAGTACAAAATCTTCAGCGTTTTTTCCTATTTTTATTGAGATGTGATTGACACACAGCACTGTGTAAATTTAAGGTGTACAACATAATGACTCGATTTGCATATACTGTGAAATGAATGATTACCGCAGTAAGTTTAGTTAACATCCATCATGTCATAAAGAAACTTAAAAATAAAAAGAGAGAGAGAGAGAAGAGATGTTTTTTTTCCTTGTGGTGAGAACTCTTAGGATTTATTCTCTTAACGACTTTCAAGTATGCCATACAGCAATGTTTCCTATAGTCAACATGTACATTACAACCCCAGTCCTTATTTATCTTATAACTGTAAGTTTGTACCTTTTGTCCACTTCTGTCAAATGCCCCCCATCCCTCACCTCTGGTAATCACAAATCTGATCTCTTTTTTTATGAGTTTGGGGGTGTTTGGGGTTTTGTTTTTTGTGTGGTTTTTTTGTTTATTTGGCTGGTTGGTTTTTGCCTTTTTTTTAGCTTCCACATATAAGTGACATTATATGGTAGTTGTCTTTTTCTGACTTATTTCATTCATCATAATGCCCTCAAGGTCTACCCAGATTGTTGCAAATTTCCTTCTTTTTTATTACTGAATAATATTCATTATTCATATATATATATATATATATATATATATATATATTTCACAATGAGATTTCACCTCACACCTGTTAAAATGGCTATCATCAAAAGACAAAAGAACAAATACTGGTGAGGATGTGGAGAAAATGTCACTATGGAAAACAATATGGAGGTTTCTCAAAGAATTATAAAAATAGAACTACCATATGATCCAGCAATTCCATTTCTGGGAATATATCTTGAGGAAACAAAACACTATGTCATAAAGAGATGTCAACATCTGCATATCATAGCAGCATTATTTACAATAGCCAAGACATGGAAGCAACCTAAGTGAGCACTGAGGGATGAATGGAGTTAGATATTTTTAATTGATATATTTGGAAGATGAGTCAACTTGAAGAAATTTTGGATTTTATTGTTTTACACCATATAATTATATAAAACCTCACAGCTGCCTTTAAATTCTGTATTTTGTTTCTTAAAAAGTGACAATATACTGCCGATAGTACATTCCCATCAGAAATTGTTGATAAAACTTCTGGTATTGTAAAAGACTTTTTATGTTATCTAACATTTTCTATATTTAGAAGAAATTGCAGATACTTACTAATACATCTTATGAATGTATTTCAATGTTTTCTTTTTAAATCCACAGGAGAAACTGATTTTTCACCTTAAGAAAGAGCGCTTACAGTGTTAATCTACTATGTTAATCCATTAATAATGCATAATTTACTAATAAGCACCATTAATGAATGTTAATGTCATTAAGTTTATAGTGAGATTTTGACTTAATTATATAACATGACAAAAGGATCTAAAAGGACATTAAACAAAATTCTAGTTAAGACAGATTAAATTTCCGCATTTAACAACAAATGTTTTATAATACATAATAAATGATTGCACATATACTATTAGAAATCCCCCAAAAATTGCTATGCAAGAGTATAGTTACATTTTAACAAAATCTCACCAGGAAAGAAAACTTTGATAAAGCTTTTATGTTGAATTTTAAAAGTCACTTTTAAATGAAATAAAGCCTCCTCATTCTCAGGTTTGTGTTTCTGATACAATAAATATTGCTCAATTGTGAACTTGTATTAACAAAATGATTCACAATTTATTTGAACAGTATGCGAGATAATAAGCTTGAAGAGATCATTTGTGACTTCATCAGTTGAGGCACCGTTCAGGCAGATTGAAATTCATAGGGTCTTTTTGATATTCACAGTCACTGAATTGGCACCACAAACTCCAGAGATTCTTGATAACCTCCAATACAGTGAGTCACCAATGAAGATTTGCTCCCCATCCTGCACAAGGTTTGTATATCCTATAAGTCATTCATGTATATGAAAATCAGCTATTAATTATCTTCACCTAGGACATTATTCTGATTTATATGTAAACACAGTATCGTGCATAAACTATTGTGTGCATAATTTTAATATAAACAGAATTATCCAGGAATTCAATCCTATATAAATTTAAGAAAGATTATACTTAATTTTATTGGCAGTGTTACCAAAATTGTTCATCATTTAGCAGATGATCCCAGATCACACTATTTATGGTGTTTGAATTACCAGGACAATAAATCTTTATTGGTCTGCATTTGTAGCTTTTACATTTAGAGTTAATTCACATATGGGTGCAAGCACCTGACTACTTTATTATATTATTTATGTAGTTCACTGTAGGCATTCATACACTGAAATATAACTTATCTCCATTTTATTTCTCTTTTTTGTTAAAATTAGTGCATTATTCTGATTTAAAATGCTTGAATGTTCTTAGGTGATCCTTTCTATGCATCTCATTTCAGTGTAGTAAAAGGAACTCTAAATATATTTGCTGTAAGGAAGAGACATTGGGTCTGATAGGATTGAGAAGTGATTTAAAAGTTGTTTTCATGCAATATGGAACTAGCACAAGCTCTTTTCTGGGAAATATTATACAGAGCAAATAAATGCTACTATGTTGAACTTTCTGTCCTTTGGTTTTAAAAAATCAGCTTTTGAAACAAAACCAGGTAAGAGGTACCAAAGAAAAGCTGAACTAGTACTTATGTTCTTTGTAAAGCTTATCTGAGTCATAGTATTTCAGGGACAAGGAAGTAATTGCTTGGGGCTTAAAATCTTTTTCTAACACTTTCTTCTATGAAGGTATAAACAAAATTGTTATTCTAATGAATAAATACCAAACAAGATAGAGTAGGCAACATTTTTAGTACTGCATAAATAAATAAAAGGTTTAATTTAAAATATACAAAAATCAGATTGTCATCATTTAACTGTGTGGATGTATATCTAGTTTATAATAAGATATGAATTCCACTAATAAATTTACTTTAAAAATGGGCCACTACTTGTTATTTTTTGCATTCACTTATAGTACCATACCTTTTACTGCTAATCACTCTTTCCACATCTTTGCTGAAGGCATGGCCACTGAATGATTCATAATACATACGTATTACTTATAAAGTACATGAACAAAATTAAAGTTTAATAGTTAGGTATCGTACGACAGAAGTAAATACTGACTATCATTGAAAAGTATACTTCACAATTCAAATTCATTGACATCATTATAATCAATATTCTGAGGTACATTATACCAAGTACAAGAATAATTACTGGAAGCAAAGACTCCAGAGGCAGCTTTGCCTAATAACACTGTATTGTAGGGAATGATCAGATTTTCTCAATTTATATAATAGAACAAACACATTATGGATTTTAACCTCATAGACTAAAGAGCCCTTTATCATGTAAAGCTCTTGTCATGGTGCTTAGAAAACAGAACTCACTCTGATGTTAGCTATGTTTTGTTATATTTCCAATTTATTAAAATCATTATCAATTTAGTAATAACTGATTTTTAAAACAGCCTTTGTAATCCTAATCTTATATGCATTAGAATTATATAGTTTAGTAAATAAGGCAAGACAAAATTTTGCATTGGGTTGAGAGATCTCAAAACCATTCACAGTTACCACGATTTGCAAGAAGTTTCTAAAAAAAAAAGTGATTATATTCATGGTTATGGCTAACTACAATCCAAAGATACAGCTTAAAGTCTGCAAAGTGAAAGGTGCATGATGAAAATTCCAAGAAGAACAAGAAACAAGCATCCAGGTGTCTTATCCCAGTAGAGTCACATGGAAGCATTTACTTCTCGCAACAACTATGTATGATATGTATGGAGTATTGCCAAACAGAAAAGCTCACCTAAGCTCCAGGGTATTTACTGGGGTCAATCATGTAGGCATGCAGCACTACGTGACTGAGGTTGGCTTCTCACATGTCAACACTCCAGAGCAAAAATTGGTGTCCACTCTAAATCACAATTTAGCATCAGGCATACAACAATGATCACATCAGGCACAAGATTCAAGGGCTTAGACCTCGTCTCCCAGGAGCCAGCCAATAGGCAGTTCTGAAGACAGCCTGTGCAGGCAATGTGCAGGTTTTGAGCTACTCAGGTGTGCTGAGTTAATCCTTTCCTGCACAACACATTTTTTAAAAAACATGCTACTACTACCACTAATAATAATGATAACAACAACAACACAGGGAGAATACTTATGCAATAGATTGTTGCTTACCTGTGGATTTATTTATAAAAAAAAAGAATCAATCAAAAACTGCACATTATTTATGGAAGAAAGTATAATCCCCACATTTTATCATTCTAATCTATGGATTTTTTTTAAACCTGCATGTTGCAAATTTAAACTCTCATTTTTGTTTTTCTTTTTTCTTTTCCCCTCAAAGATGGGGACAAGTAACGCAATGCATGACTACCTATGATTGCAACATATATTGATTAAAATATAAGAATAATAACTCAAATGGACATTAACATGTGCATTAGTTTCTTATTGCAGCTGTAACAAACTTCACAAAGTTGGCAGTTTATAATAACAAAAAGTTATTATCTCACAGTTCTACAGTTCATGAGTTCAAAATGAGTCTCACTGAGATAAAATCAAGGTGAGAGCAGGACTGCATTCCTTGTGGAGACTCCAGGGAAGGAATCAACTTGCTTGCCTTTTCCATTTTCTAGATGTGACCTGCATTCCTCAGCTTGGAGCCCCACGTTCCCTCAGCTATCAAATCACTGTGACCTTTGTTTCTATCATTATGTTCCTTTCTCTGTCTCTTCTGCCTCTTTTTCATCTTTCAATGACCCTCATGATTACACTGGAAATGCAGAGAAGATCAAGCATGATCTCCTTATTTTAAAATTCTTAATTTAATCACATTTGCAAAGTCTTTTTTGCCATATAAGGTAACATATTCACACATTCCGGGTATTGGGATGCGGACATCTCTGGAGAGCCATTATTCTGCCTACCATAATATGTAAATCTCCTTTCTAAAAAATCCTGTATTTCCTTGATTTAAATCTTAATTCCTCTCATCTGGCATTTTGAACCAATATTTAATTTAAAACTGATAGTTTTGCAAACAATTTAATTTTTTGTGAAAGTTGATTCTAAATTTCTCTGTTATTCCTCATTCTTAAGTTAACCAGTTCTCATCTATATGTTATTTTCTTATGCATTTATTCTAAAACCTTCATTGCATATATTTTATATATTTTTATTACATATATAGTGTATGTATATACATGCAGATAACATTCTTGATGATGTGATTGTTTTGAAAAAAGTTTTTATACTGTCCTGGAGCTTTTATAACTCAAAAGAAAATTGGACAATACACAGTGGTGATAAATGCTATACTATTTATGAGTTCATGTGATAGGGAGGAACAGGAGGGAAGGGTCCACTTTAGGTTGGGGTGTCACAAAAGACTTCTGTGAGACCTGAGGGACTTGAAGGGACTCTAAATTCATAAAATTCCATAGAGAAAACTCTTTTTACGGGGGGGTTGGGGGGGTGACAACTCTTTTTTTAAAGAGAGCCTTTAGAGCTTTTATATCTAGAATATATATATATATATATATATATATATATATATATATATATATATATATAAATATAAAGAACCTTCCCTAGCTGAGGTTAGGGAGAAACTTTCAACAAATTTTGGCTATGTGTGGGTGATATGATAAATTTAATAACCCAGGGTCCCTAGTTATAGAGTGAGTCTGCACCCATCTGCCACTTCTTTCTTACGTGGTCTTCTCCAAGAGTATAACAGGAGTGTGCTGAAAGTTTGGGACAGGGCTGGAGGGCTAAGGAGAGAAACCATAGAGGGAATACAGCCATTCACTGAGTGTGGAATAGCTCCTCAACAAAGGGTAAGTGAGGAATCAGTTGTGAGGGTGAGAAACAACCCTAGCGGTGAGAGATATCACTAGGCATAGAAAACTGAGGGTGAGACTTAACAGAAATAACTCACTAGCATCTAGTTACTGGGCAGCACTGTGCTCACTTTGATGAAGAAACTTTGTTGATCTTGACTTAAAAACATTTAAAATCGGTGGTAAACTGAATCTAACTAAAACTGAAACAGAGCTCAAAACCAGCTCAACTCTAGAGTAGACTGACTCAGTACCCTTTCACCCTAATGGCATAACAAATATAGGGCCACACATGTGTTTGGGTTAAATATTGTTAATTTCAATTTCTATGTTCTTTTGTACAAAAGCTCTGCCATATAATAAAAAATATGATTGGAAAGAAGTAGAAATGTATGAACCATAATTAAAATAAAAACAGTTAATAGAAGAATATATTTTTGACTTCCCTGGTGGTCCAGTGGTTGAGAGTCCACCTTCCAGTACAGGGGACGTAGGTTCAATCCCTGGTCAGGGGAACTAATATCCCACATGGCACGGGGCAACTAAGCCCACATGCCACAACGACAGAGCCCATGCACTCTGGAACCCACACGCCACAACAAGGGAGCCTACGTGCCACAACTAGAGAGCCCATGCACTGCAACTACTGAGCCTGCGCACCACAATGAATAGCCCATGCACCGCAGCAAAAGATCCCACATGCCACAACTAAGACCCAATACAGCCAAAAATAAATAAATATTTAAAAAAAAAAAAAAGAAGAAGAAGAATATATTTTGGGAATCAAAAAGGGACCAGCAACCTTGGCAGGAAGCTGAAGGTGAGGAGAGGCCCCGTGCTTAGAAAAGCACCCTTATGGAGGGGAAATCAGCAGGGACAGAAAGGGACCTTCTGAGGAATAAAAGGAGAACACAGTGGATGGTCTTGGAAGGCAGGACAGAGTAAGAACTGTGCACATGGTCTGTGCCGCAGCCCTGTGCACCCCAGCCCGAGTCTTGTGTCTCCTGTTGCAGAGGGGCGCTGGGTGCTGGAAAGTGGGGGTTGGAGCGTGGGCCCGGCGGGGACCACCTGAAAAGACAGCCTGAAGGGACAGGAGTAAGGAACTCCACAACCAGGAAAATTTTCAGAAAAAGCCCAGGACACCATAGAAGCAAGGTGTCATTGTTGAGTGGTACACAAGGGGTAGGTTCCCCATGGCAACCCCTTTCCACACCTATCAGCTCTTTGGTCTCCAGGAGCACTGGGAGGGACTCTTATCTGAGAAGGCTCACCTGCCCCTCAAGCCAAGGCCTCCTGCATAGGCTCCAGGGTCCTGAGTGCCGTGCATCCCAAACACTCCTTGGGAATCAGCCTGGGCAGCCCTACCTGAGATGGGAATCACCAATGCTGATGGGGGCTGAGTGCTAACGTGTAGGGTTAAGAGAGCAGATCTGGGGAGAGGAACACTGTTGGCTGCGCAGATACAACAGAGGGGTCAGGAGCGAGTGGCTCTGTGACTGGGAATGCCCCTAGAGGAAGCACGGTCTACCTAGGAAATGAGGCTCCATTGTTGAGTGGCACACAAGGGGCGGGGCTGCTATTCCTTCTACATGCTGGCCCCTGCCTGTACAGGCACTGGGAGGGGCTCCCACCACAGTGAGCTTGCCCCAGTCTGTTGCAACTGCCTGCCCGTCTGTACCGCCGCAGGCAATTCACACACAGCCCAGTTGTGGCCGCCATACCCCTCCCAGGCCTGAGTAAGTGTGCCCCAATCAGCCACTGTTTTCGCTCCCTCAGTGAACCCCAGCCAACCCCTACCTCCCTCTTGCCTGGGTGGGGAAGAGATGCCTGAGGGTGGTGCACACACAGAGGTGGGGGCAAACCCAAAGCTGAGCAGGGAAATCTCTCCTTGCAGCGGAACAAGCCATGGATTAGATCCCTGCAATCTAGTTAGTAAATCCTGCATCTGTGGCATATCTGAATAGACAACGAGCGTTCCCACAACTGAGACCAGTCTGGCTTTTGCAGCAGTGTACTTTGGGGACAAGTACACACGGGAGTTGGGCCAGGTCAGAGTTTGAGCTGGCCTCACATTGCCAACAGCAGACCCAGAGACCTACCTAGATATATTGCAGGGCTTGCTGGGGAGATGGGGGTTGGCTGTGGCTCACTGTGGGAGCCAGAACATGGACAGAGGAGGCCTCAGTAAAGTATTATTACTATTATCCTTTTTTTGTTTGTTTCGTTTTGTTCAGTTGGTGGTGTTGTTTTTATTATTTTTTATTTTTCTATATTTTTAATATATCTTTTTAATTTTTCTATTTTTACTTCATATTTGTTGTTTTGTCTTTTTGTTTTTGTCCTTTGTTTTTATATATTTTTAAAAAATTTTAATTTATCTACTTTTTTATCATTTTTCTGTGTCTGTTTTATGTTTTCTTCACTTTTTTTTTTAGTTTGCTTTCTGTTTTTGTTTTACTTTTCATTTTTTGTTTTTGTTAGCTTAGTCCTTATTGCTTGCTCTGATTTTTGAGATCATTTCACTGTTTGTTTGTGCTTGTTTTTTTGTTTGGTTTGGTTTTCTTTTCTTTTCTGTCTGCTTCTTTGTTTCTGTTAGCTTGGTTTTATTCTTATCATGTGTCTTGGACTTGGTATATCTGTTTGTGTTCTTTCTTTTGTGTGTGTGTGTGTGTGTGTGTGTGTGTGTGTTGTGCTGTTGTTGTCGCTGTCAGTTTTTGTTTTTGCTATTTGTCTTGGGTTTTGTTTGTTTCTTTTCTTTTACTTTTTTTCCTTTTCTTTCTTTTTTCTCTGGTCATGCTGCACAGCTTGCAGGTTCTTAGTTCCCCAGCCAGGGTTTAAACCTGGGACTCTGGATGAGAGCCCCAAGTCCAAGATGCTGGACCACCAGAGAATTCCCAGGCCCAAGGAATATTAATTGGGGTTGCTCTCCCAGAGGTATCTATCTCGACACCACGATTGGGCTTTACCCAACTGCTTGCAGGCTCCAGTGCTGGACACCTCACCCCAAACAACAAGCAAGACAGGAACACAGTGCCACCCAACAGCAGACAGGCTGTCTAAAGTCATACTAAGCTCACAGGCACCCCAAAACACACCACTTGACATGGTCTCCCCCATCACAGGGAAAAGACTCAGCTCCACCCACCAGAGGGAAGGCACAAGTCCCTCCCACCAGGAAGCCTACACAAGCCTCAGGACCAACCTCAAACACCAGGGGGCAGACAGCAGAAGCAAGAGGAACTATGACCCTGGAGCCTGCAGAGAGGAGAACATAAGCACAGTAAGTTAGACAAAATGAGAAGACAGGGAAATATGTTGCAGATGAAGGAGCAAGGTAAAAACCCACAAGACCAAATAAATGAAGAGGAAATAGGCAATCTACCTGAAAAACAATTCAGAATAATGATAGTAAAGATGATACAAGATCTCAGAAATAGAATGGAGGCATGAATCAAGAAGACACAAGAAATGTTTAACAAGGACCTAGAAGAACTAAAGAACAAACAAACAGTGATGAATAGCACAATAACTGAAATGGAAAATACACAAGAAGGAATCAATAGAAGAATAACTGAGGCAGAAAAATGCATAAATGAGCTGGAAGATAGAATGGTGGAAATAACTGCTGCAGAGCAGAATAAAGAAAAAGGAATTAAAAGAAATGAGGACAGTCTCAGAGACCTCTGGGACAACATTAAATGCCCTAACATTCGAATTATAGGGGTCCCAGAAGAAGAAGAGAAAGAGAAAGTGTCTGAGAAAATATTTGAAGAGATTATAGTTGAAAATTTCCCAAACATGTGAAACAAAATAGTCACCCAAGTCGAGGAAGCACAGAGAGTCTCATACAGGATAAACCCAAGGAGAAACACACCAAGACACATATTAATCAAACTATCAAAAATTAAATACAAAGAAAAAATATTAAAAGAAGCAGGGAAAAGCAACAAATAACATACAAGGGAATCCCCATAAGGGTATCAGCTGAGTTTTCAGCAGAAACTCTGCAAGCCAGAAGGGAGTGGCAGGATATACTTAAAGTGATGAAAGGGAAAAAACTACAACCAAGATTACTCTACCCAGCAAAGATCTCATTCAGATTCAATGGAGAAATCAAAAGCTTTACAGACAAGCAAAAGTTAAGAGAATTCAGCACCACCAAATCAGCTTTACAACAAATGCTAAAAGAACTTCTTTAGGCAGGAAATACAACAGAAGAAAAAGACCTACTAAAACAAATACCAAACAATTAAGAAAATGGTAATAGGAGCATACACGTTGATAATTACCTTAAATGTAAATGGACTAAATGATCCAACCAAAAGGCACAGACTGGCTGAATGGATACAAAAACAAGACCCATATATATGCTGTCTACAAGAGACCCACTTCAGACCTAGGGAAATATACAGACTGAATGTGAGGGGATGGAAAGAGATATTCCATGCAAATGGAAATCATAAGAAAACTGGAGTAGGAATACTCACATCAGACAAAATATATTTTAAAATAAAGACTATTATAAGAGACAAGGAAGGACACTACATAATGATCAAGGGATCAATCCAAGAAGAAAATATGACAATTGTAAATATTTATGCACCCAACATAGGAGCACCTCAATACCTAAGGCAAAGGTTAACAGCCATAAAAGGGGAAATTGACAGTAACACAATAATAGTGGGGGACTCTAACACTCCACTTACATCAATGGATAGATCATCCAGACAGAAAATTAATAAGGAAACAGAAGCCTTCAATGACACATTAGACCAGATAGACTTAATTGATATTTATAGGATTTTCCATGCAAAAGCAGCAGAATACACCTTCTTCTCAAATGCACATGGAACATACTCCAGGAGAGGCCACATCTTGGGTCACGTATCAAGCCTCAGTAAATTTAAGAAAATTGAAATCATATCAAGCATCTTTTCCAACCACAATGGTATGAGATTAGAAATCAGTTACAGGAAGAAAACTGTCAAAAACACAAACACATGGAGACTGAACAATACGCTACTAAATAACGAGTGGACCACTAAGAAATCAAATCAAATACCTAGGAATCAACCTACCTAAGGAGGGAAAAGACATGTACACAAAAAACTATAAGATACTGATGAAAAAAATCAACGATTACACAAACAGATGGAGAGATATACCATGTTCTTGAATTGGAAGAATCAATATTGTGAAAATGACTACACTACCCAAAGCAATCTACAGGTTCAATGCAATCCCTATTAAATTACCAATGGCATTTTTCACAGAATTACAACAAAAATTTTTACAATTTGTATGGAAACACAAAAGACCCTTAATAGCCAAAGCAATCTTGAGAAAGAAAAACAGAGCTGGAGGAATCAGCCTCCCTGACTTCAGACTACACTGCAAAATGACAGTAATCAAGACAGTATGGTACTGGCACAAAAACAGAAATATAGATCAATGGAACAGGATAAAAAGCTCAGAGGTAAACCCGTGCACCTATGGTCACCTAGTCTATGACAAAGGAGGCAAGGATATACAATGGAGAAAAGACAGTCTCTTTAATAAGTGGTTCTGGAAAAACTGGACAGCTACATGTAAAAGAATGAAATTAGAACACTACCTAACACCATACACAAAAATAAACTCAAAGTGGATTAAAGACCTAAAAGTAAGGTCAGACAGTATAAAACTCTTAGAGGAAAACATAGGCAGAACACTCTTTGACATAAATTGCAGCAAGTTCTTTCTGACCCACCTGAAAATAAAAATAAAAAGAAAAAAAACCAAATGGGACCTAATTAAACTTAAAATCTTTTGCACAGCAAAGGAAACCATAAACAAAACGAAAAGACAACCCTGAGAATGGAAGAAAATATTTGCAAACGAAGTAACTGACAAAGGATTAATGTCCAAAATGTACAAAGAGCTTATGCAGCTCAATATCAAAAAAAAAAAAGAATAACCCAATCAAAAAATGGGTGGAAGACCTAAATAGACATTTCTCCAAAAAAGACATACAGATGGCCAACAAACACATGAAAAGATGCTCAACATCACTAATTATTAGAGAAATGCAAATCAAAACTACAATGAGGTATTACCTCACACAGGTCAGAATAGCCATCATCAAAAAATCTATGAACAATAAATGCTAGAGAGGGTGTGGAGAAAAGGGAACCCTCTCACACTATTGGTGGGAATGTAAATTGGTACAGCCACTTAGAGAACACCATGGAGGTTCCTTAAATAACCAAAAATATAACTACCATATGACCCAGCAATCCCACTACTGGGCATATACCCTGAGAAAACCATAATTCAAAAAGACACATGCACCCCAATGTTCATTGCAGCACTATTTACAATTGCCAGGACATGAAAGCAACCTAAATGTCCATCAATAGAGCAATGTATAAAGAAGTTGTGGTACATATATACAATGGAATATTACTCAGCCATAAAAAGGAACAAAATATGGTTATTTGCAGAGAGGTGGATGGACCTAGAGTCTGTCATACAGAGTGAAGTAAGTCAGGAAGAGAAAAACAAATATTGTGTATTAACACAGATATGTGGAATCTAGAAAAATGGTATAGAGGATCTTATTTGCAAAGAAGAAATAGAGACACAGACATAGAGAAAAAAATGCCTGGATACCAAGGGGTAAGTGGTGGTGGTGGGATGAATTGGGAGACTGGGATTGACATATATACACTATTGATACTATGTATAAAATAGATAACTAATGAGAACATACTGTATAGTACAGGGAACTCTACTCAATGCCCTGTGGTGACCTAAATGGGAAGGAAATCCAAAAGAAAGGGAATAAATGTATATGTATAGCTGATTCACTTTGCTGTAAAGCAGAAACTAACACAACATTGTAAAGCAACTCTACTCCAATAAAAATGAATTAAAAAATTTTTTTAAAGAATATATTTTGATGACCATAGTTTCAAATTAACAGATAAGGATCTTAAAATAAGTAATATAAGCTAACAAAATGATTAAATAATTTAGTGGAAGAGAGAAAACTAATTCATCAGTAGATAGATAATTTTAGCAGAAATCTAGAAGCTCCAAGAATCACACAGAAATTGCATATAAATTATAAAATACATTTTGGAAATGAAGAAATCATTTGGTGATCTGGATATAGCTGGAGAAAGAGTAAGTGATCTTGAAAACAGTATAATAAGTATCATCCAAAAAGAAAGACAATGAAAAAAAATAATTTCAAAATTAAAATTGACCAAGACTTGTGGGATGATATCAAATATCTTAACATACTTAGTGCATTTCAAGAAGGACAGGAAAGTAACACAGAAGAAATATTTGATGAAATAATGACAGAGACCATTCTAAATTGATGGACATTTATTCACAGTTCCAAGGAGTTCAACACACCTCAAGTAAGATAAAAACAAAGAAAATCAGACCTAGACATATCAAAGAAAACCTTTTGAAAACCAAAGACAAAAAGAGAATCTTAAAAACAGATGAAAGGAGGGCATATTTAATTCAGAGAACAACAATAAAAAAAATTGCTGATATCTGATCTGAAACAATGGAAGCTAGTGGCAATGGAATCACACCTTCAAAAGGATAAAAGAAAAAAATATCTAGAATTGTGTAACACGGAAGAATATCCCTCAAAAATAAAGATGAATTAAATATATTTTCCAGATAAGCAAGAATTGAGAGGATTTATATTCAGCAGATCCATATTACAAGAAATGTAATGTGCACTTCCATTAATACAAAGTTTTTTAATTGGTCAAAAAAGTCATAATTAGAGATAGATGGGGAGATGATATATCTATAAATATATGCAGAAAGTGACTATAATAAAACCCAGGAAAATGTGAGGCAATCATGATATGGAAAGGAAACAAGAGAACTTGGGGATCCTGGAGTCATATCAATGCTATTTCTAGACTGCAAATTATGAAATGGGTGTCTAATTTATAATAATTCATTAATATGTACCTTAAATTCATGTATATTCTGTACTATGGAGACAAACAAAGCCTTCACTTAGTTTGCAGAGCTCCTCAACCAAGCCTGAGCAAGGAAGCATAGTTGTGAGAAACACCCCTGGGCATAGAAAGCTGACAGTAGATTGGAGAGAAAAGTTTCACTAGTGAACACATCATGATTCATAATTAAATAAACATTTTACTTTTTAAGTGCCTTAAAAGTCCTTTATTTACAAAAACAGTACATCAAAGACAATTTATCAATTTATCTATTTAAGTTGTATACATTATTTCAAAGAAATTGAAGTAGCATAATAAAAGACAGAGAAAAAAATATTTGCGTGTTTGTGTGGGCTTATTGTTTTACCTCATTTTTTTATTTTAGTTTTTTACTGATAAAGATGTAAGGGGGAAATACCATTGACATGGTAGTGTAAACAGAGATATCATCGCCTTCTCAAAAAATTTTAAAACTAGCTAATGTAATACTAAAAACAGTGTACTGCTTCAATCTGTTGTTTAGTTTGCTTAAGAATTTCATATACATACCACAATTCTTTAGGAATTTGTGAAAAATGTACTGCTGAAAGGAACAGACAGAATGAATAAGACAAGCTGGAATGATTACTAATATCCCTTAAGCAAGAAGATAGAATCTGGAGGCAAAAGGTGAACCATGAAGCAGATATGTCACACATCATTTGGAATCAATTTTGTGTGTGTTGATCCCTGGTATTTGGAAACAGCAGCACTGTGAGATTACACAATTCATGTCCAATGCCAGGAGCTACAGCAAAGAGAAACCTGACACGATATTAGAGTTATGCCCTTAATGTAACACATAGCGTCAGCCAAAATGAGATTGTACACTGCCAAAAAGAGGGATAACTTGAGGATTTTCCCAGCAAAGGCAGTTTTAACAAAGAGGAAGAAAACTGTTTCAGAGAAAAGATTAATTACTTACACTGCTCACAGCCTACCCAATTTCCTCAAAATTCATACTGTTTGACCAAGGACTGTGATATAACATTACCAATAAAATCACTTTTTGATCATTCCTGTACCAAACCCAGAGTGCTGTAAAAAGTGGTTTTGTAACATTTGATATCTCTTGTGATAAAAATTCCATTTTTCTTTCTAGAATTGGCCATTTTTACATATTTTTCTTCTGAGATTAAATTTAGAATAAAAATTTTAAGTTCCATTAAAAAACCCTCTAGGATTTTAATTAGGGCTGAATTATATTTATAATTCAACTGGGGGTAGAGCTATCATTTTTAAAATATTGAATTTTCCCATAGAGAAACATAGTATGTCTCATCATATTTTTGAAGACAAGCATCTAAGTCAGATTTAAAAATATGAAAAAAATCATTTACTAATATATCTACTTTAACATCTCCACATAAATGTCAAAAAGACATCTCTAAAGTAAATATTTGAATTGGAACTCTCTCCTCAAGTTTCTTCCTATACCAAATTTTCTCATCAGTATATGGCACTTCCGTTGTTTTCAATAGTTTACACTAATACCCTTCACGTCACCCTTGATTTTTTCCTTTTCATAACACTGCTAACATCTAATGATCAGTGCCTTTAAACAGTCTTGACATGTATCAAGTACTCAGTAAATATTTGTTAAAGGGATAAATCCAAAATTCCTATAGCTTTTCCCACAAGATTTATCCCAAATTCATCGACTTTATTTCAGATTCATTGTCTCCATAGAGTCCATTTGTATTCATAATACAGATTATGTCATGCCACTGCTTAAACCACCACGTGTTTTATTTATTAGCTTTGTATTTTGTTAGCTTAAGACACATAAGTCAATCATGTAAGTCAAAATTAAATGTTAAAAATGCTAAATAATCAATATTGGTTCTTACCACATTTCTACCCAGTTGCCTGTTCCCATGCCCTCCTGAATTATATCAATCTGTCCACAGTTGTTTTATGTATATACAAGTAGACAAGTGTAGAGATTCTGACTCCTTCCCTATTTTTTAACAAAGATAATAATTACATATACAATTCATCACCTTACTTTTCCTTTCCATTCCAAAATATGTAAAAAGCATTTCTATTTCAGGGCATAGAGACATTAATTATCCCTTTTTAGAGCTATAACATTTTCCATTGTTTGGATATATAAAAATTTAATTAATTCATTTAATTGTTTAGATTTCACTACTCTGGTATTACAAACAAGGTTGCAATGAATAGCATTCCTGAAAGTATATCTGTATGAAAAATTCTCTGAAGCAAAAATTTTTGGTTAAAGGTTATAGTCTTTTGTAACTTAGATATTACATATACAGGGACCCTTGAACTTAGTGGGGCTAGGGGCACCCAACTTCCACACATCTGAAAATCTGCATATAACTTAGAGTCAACCCCCAACATACAGCATGGATTCCTCTATCCCTGGGGTTCCAATCCATGGATTCAACCAACCACAGACAGAGCGGCACTGTAGTCTTTCTATTGAAAATAATCCACGTATAAGTGGACCCGCATGGTTCAAACTCAAATTGTTCAAGGGTCAAGTGTATATGATATTGCTCTCCATAGGTGTTGTATCAATTTGTATTCCTACCAAGCACAATATAGAACGTGCTTTCCCCCAAGCCTCTTAAAAATGGATTTCCATTTAAATTTTTTTTTCAAGTTAATTTTGACTGCGTTTGAGTCAGTTTTCTCATTTCTGTTTTCCAAGTCACTTCTGTATTTTCTTTGATGGGTTCTCCCTGGTATCACTTCTAATTCCGTCTTCATTTGTCTGATGGTTTTATTTTTTTTTCCTTCAGCTTTTACCTATGTCCTACAAATTCATGTTTCATGCCTTCGTATTTTCTCATTATATCTTCTCTAACTTTTTACACTCTGCTTTGTGATCGCTCTTCATAAGACTGATTGCAAACTTCAGTGTGTGTGTGTGTGTGTGTGTGTTCATTAATTCATGGCAGAATATTTGCTTCCCACTTGCTCTGAAAAGGCTTTTCTATTTATATAGTTATTTGGCAATATGAAAGTTTTGTTTCCGTTCTCCAGATTATTCTAATAACAACATTATAACAATGGACTAACATTTCCTATGTTGTTACTGAACATATTGGTTTTTATTAACTATTTGTTTGTGGAGATTTCCCATTTGGCACGAAGAGGTCAAAGCTCTTAATTATTCTTCAGACCTAGAGACAGATAGCTTCTTACAAATCACCCCTTTTGGTGTGCTCTTTGAAAATCCATCTCCCGTGTTTCTTTGTACAAAGTTGAACCTAGAGGACTTTTGCTGCCAACCCTGAACTTCTCAGTTTTATCAAAAGCCACTGCAAAATAAAATTCTTCAACTCCTGGTAAGCACATTAAGTTTAGGACATGCACTTTTCTGATGCTAAAAACCCTTTTCTGCTGAGTCTCTTGACCCTTTCCACTCTCCTGCCTCCTCTCTCCATCCTTCTGGGAACATAGTCAACCTGGTCCTAATGTATTAAAGTTACTTACCTGGTTATTAAAAATAAGAGATACACTGTTCACCCCTCAGGATGATTCCTTTATCTGTGGGAAGTATATTTTTTGCAGTGTATCCTGGGATCTGCCACCCCTGGGTCAGTTAAATAAACTTCACACTTATTTTTGCATGGCATATGCACAGATTCAATTGATTTTAGTAACCTTTACACTCTAGAATCTGTATATCACACCAGACTCCCAAGTTTCTGTAACCAGAGAATAGAGAATGTAATTCTTCTTTATTTTTAAAAAGTATTTTACATGATTTCTAGAAGAAGAGGAGAAAGGTAATAATCTGCACAACTGCCGTGTCATACCACAAGTCTCTAGGATACATTATATCACTTAACTATCGCTGTAAACATCTTCTGTCAATCACTTCTGAGGCACCCATAAACGTTAATAGTCACAATAGGCATTCAATGCAAGTTTGTATTTCTAATTGGATTCCTTTCAGTGCTTTGCTGTTTAGAATAATATTTGCTGTTGTCTTTCAGGAAATAGATTGTATATTCATGTAACCTCTTTCCAGTCTGTGCCTTTATTAAAAATGGCTTCAAAATTTTATCAACTGTATCTCAGCATCTATTGATGTGAACATATGGTAACTCTTTTACTTTCTTATATTCTTGGAATAAACCCTAATTTGTCATAATATATTTTGATTTTGATACATTGTAATATTATAGTAGTGGCAAAGATGCTGAGAAAATGGTATTATATATAAATCTTGCATCCGCATTGTGTCAGTTGGAGACATCTGAGAAGCAGTTGCCAAGACAGGCTTATATAGGCACAAGGCTTATTGAGAGAAATGCCTTGTGAAGAATAAAGTGGACGGTGCAGGAGGAGGCAGGAAAACCCTCAGACCACAAGGCAGGTCTGAAACTTGTGAATACATAGGAAGAGTCTCTGTGTATACACATATTTTGCTCATTACAGAGGACCTGTCCCTGAAGGAGCGAGCCTGCACCAGTTCCCCCAGTCATACCAATTCATTTTGTAGGAGCAGACTGGAGGGTGGGGTCAGAAGGGGAAGTGTGGCCTGCAGGAAGTTAGTCTTGGATTCAGAGGGCAATATTTGGAGCTGTCATCAGCTATGTTTCCTGAGGCAGGAGATATCAGCATTTCCATGAGTGATACACCCGTCATTCACCAAATCTTCTATCTACCTTTGTGGCTTTGTGCTTAGAGGGCAGTTGGGTTGAAATAAAACTCTTGGTGAGCTTCAGTGGGGAGAGTTGTGAGTGCTTTTCTTCCCTGTGGGATATGCAAGAGCTTGGAGACCAGCACATGAAAGTGTCAGGGTCATGGAATATGCCAATCCCAGGAAGAGTTTGATAAGCAGAAATCTGTAAACTCCCGTTTGTAAAGTTGACATCAGACCTATGGGAGAGTTCTTGACTTTCTTTTGCTTCAAATGTCTGAGAAGGAGCTAAAGGATTCATATGTCTACAAAAGTCTGAAGAAAGGAGAGTGTAAGAAACCAGGGAACAGGAAGTTTTCATTGTGGTCCATTGGCGAGGTAAAGTTTAGCTTCATTGCTGCTACGTCAACAATCCACCATAGTCAAAATATTTGCCCTCAGTTAATTACCAGATTTGTAGCACATAATGTAGACCAACTGCCAATACTAACCCTCAATGAATTATTTAAAAAATAATAATAATAATGAAGACACATATAAAGAGACTCCTTAGGTAGAAAGACGTAGGACAAATAAATACATCAATGAGTAAGTTAGAATTGTTGGAAGAAATAGATGACACATTTTACAAAATCTTTAAAATCACTTAAGATGATTTGATCATGGTGCACATACATAAAATTCTTTCTGGAAACAAAATTGTTTTCTTACTTTAATTTTATTATTACTTTTACTGTATATGCACATATTTGAATAATTCTTAATCTGTTTCATGACACACTATAGTCATTGATCCATGCCTGGACTTCTTTTATGTATTAGTTTTTTAGTTAGTTTTTTTTAAAGAAAAAACTCATATTTATCTATATGTAAAAAGCACCCATGAACCCACCACACAAACAAATCTGAGACCAATAATTGTTTATATAAACATATCGCTGCTGTCATCCCATCTACCCGGCTTCCTTTTAATGAAGTTAACATTTTTCTGAATCCTGTATTCATCATTCTCTTATTTTCTTTTTTAAATAAAGCTTTATTGTTTTTATATGGATTCATGGATTTTCTTTTCTTTTTATTTTAATTGAACTAAAAATGTTTACATGCACATAAACTTTAGGAAATATGGCCTTAAGTAAACACAGTAAATGTTAGACATAATATTTACTTATCGGAAATTCACATTGTGCTTCATTGCATTAATATGATGAAAACTACAGTTTGCAACAAGTCTTTTCTAATTGTTTAAACAAAATGCCTCACAACCTTATTACTCTAAGTGAAGCCGAATCCTGCGTCTGTACCCCAACACCGAATTAAATGATGGAGACAGCGTTTTGGGTGAAGTAGAAAAGAAGAGCTTTATTGCTTTTCCAGGCAAAGGGGGCCACAGTGGGCTAATGCTCTCACAACTGTGGACAGCATACCTGTTAACTGTTAACTTCTCCTACCTGATGGGGGTTTTAGTATCTGCAAAGCAGCTCAAAGATATTGTTATGTAGATCCCTGGAGGGGGAACCAGGACCCTGCCCCAAGGCATCACTACGGACTGTTCTTCCCTTATCTCTGCATCCCCTCTCTTCCTTAATTAGCATCTGTTTGAACCTGCCCAGTGGAACTCAGGGAAGGTCATGGAGGCTGAATGAAGCCTATTTCCTGTAATCAAGAAACGGGGGACACCGAGAGGATTTTTGCCCAAGAGCCCCACAGGCTCCTGCTCTGTATCATAAGCACTACACTTCCTATAACAATTCCTCATGCAAAGGCCTAGGCAACATTAGTAAATGGTGCCATTTACTCAGCTCTGTTTCTGTTCTTTGCGGCTTTTATTTCAGGTTTTCTCTAGCAACTTCCCACTTCTAACTTTAACACCTCTTTCCTCACTCAATAAGAAAATCTCACTTCTTTTTTCAGAATGGAAATAAATTTGTTAAATATGAGTCCTGGCATACCTATATCTTCTCCTGAACTATTCCCCTTTCCTTTTCTCTTGTTAGAGTTGTCTTCAGTGAGTAAAATTCTGCTTTTTTTGTACTATTGAAAACATTTCTTCCATTATTCCATTATCATAACATTTCTTCCATGTATTCCAGAATACGGAACTGTATTCTGCAGTTTAACTATATCTCATCATAACCTTGCCTTTCCTTACTGGTTACTCCACAGTGACTTAATTTATTCAGTTTTCCTTATACCTTTAAGATTCTGTTTCAACCTAAGTGCTAATAAAGAGAAATTATGATGTTATGGCAATACTTTCAGAAGAAAATTATTGGTCTTAGTGTACAGATAGTCTTCTATGAGAAAGTGCATTTATTGTTAATTAAACTTGGATCAACTTAGGTAATCAGATGCTAAATAGACTCTGGGACACCACCAGATTTTACACCTGGAATAGAATTATTACAATCAAAGTGTAGACTTCAACAATGGAACAAAGATATGTGTTGAAAGGGAACCTGAGAATTTAGGAATAATCTTCTTTGTGTTTCCACCACTGCCATTGTCTCCAAGTGTTTAGACACTGCCAGCATTAGGACAAATGCCTCTCCATGAGAAAGCGCAGAGTCAGCTTGAGGTAGAGTTCTCACAAGGAGCTGATGCACAGATTCATTCTAGCTACAGGGACCTCCTTAATCTTAAAATTCTCTGCCCAACCCCTGGGCTCATCCAAATTCAGGTGCAGACATAAATCCACTTACAAAACAATTACAAAACAATGCTGACAGGCTGATACATCTTGCTCTAAAACTACTCACAGACCCATAGTTACAGGATACCATTTTAGTTTGACTTCAAAGGTAATGAAGAGGAAGGTAATCATGCTGCTGCAAAATGCAAACAAATCTCTAGACCAGGAGCCTGTGTACTGTGCCAGCAACACAGATGGAAAATGCTGCAGAAAATGAGGAGGCTGATTTGCTTTGGAGGAGGTTGAGAAATAGAGAAAGAAGCAACTGTTAAAACGGAGACAATTCTTTCAGTTTTTTGAAACTCCTTTAGAAAGATGTGCCAACACACTGGAGCATCTTCAGGCTATGTTGGACACTTGCTGAAAGTTGTTACGTGATAAATTATTGCCCTAATAAACTTCAAGTAGAAATTGTACAAACAGAAGTCAAACACTCTAAAAAAATTCATAATCTTAAAAGGGAACACTGGGCTCTTTCCAGCTCTTTTTGCAAAGAAGATATTATATGATCAATTAAATTTATGGGTCTAGAAAATATGAATGTAAAAAAAAAAAAACCAAAATGGTTGGAAGGTGATTTCTGAGGAAATGCAAGTTTGAGGAAAGTAAAACACATGAAGGAAAAGACTGCCCAGAATGTGTTCCTTATTTTTTGTTGACTATTTTAAGAATGTTAATATGCACAAATATATGACTTGGGATATCTGAATATTCCTCTTCAAATTTGATTACCCTATTCCCAAACTCTTGAAAGATGTCCAGCTTCTCAGATGTTGTCAAGCGTATGTGTTTTACGATAGAATTTCTTTTTGAACTTACTGAGTTATTTCCCAAATGAGATGCTAATGAAAACATAGAAAAGACGCCAATTCAGATAATTCTAATACCTACTTTTCCCATGGGCTAGAAATAATAGACATCATGGCGGGACAGACAGGTAAACTGACAGCAAAGAAACAGTGGCACTGGGCTTCCCTGGTGGTGCAGTGGTTGAGAATCTGCCTGCCAATGCAGGGGACACGGGTTCGAGCCCTGGTCTGGGAAGATCCCACATGCCGCGGAGCAGCTGGGCCCGTGAGCCACAATTACTGAGCCTGCGCATCTGGAGCCTGTGCTCCGCAACAAGAGAGGCCGCGATAGTGAGAGGCCCACGCACCGCGATGAAGAGTGGACCCTGCTTGCCACAACTAGAGAAAGCCCTCGCACAGAAACGAAGACACAATACAGCCATAAATAAATAAATTAAAAAAAAATAAAAATAAAAAAAAAAGAAACAGTGGCACTATGAAAATCATTAAGCAGTAAGAAAAGCAGGAAGAGCACTCTTTCAAACTGCTTTTGTGTTCCTGTAACTCTTTTTTTTTTTTAATTTTTATTTATTTATTTATTTATTTATGGCTGTGTTGGGTCTTCGTTTCTGTGCGAGGGCTTTCTCCAGTTGTGGCAAGTGGGGGGCCACTCTTCATCGCGGTGTGCGGGCCTCTCACTACCGCAGCCTCTCTTGTTGAGGAGCACAGGCTCCAGACGCGCAGGCTCAGTAGTTGTGGCTCACGGGCCTAGTTGCTCCGTGGCATGTGGGATCTTCCCAGACCAGGGCTCGAACCCGTGTCCCCTGCATTGGCAGGCAGATTCTCAACCACTGTGCCACCAGGGAAGCCCTGTTCCTGTAACTCTTGAAGATGGAATGCTAATATAAGTTTCTTTCAAGTGTTAAAATAGTTGATAATTAGCTATTGGAATAATTTTTAAATGAAAATTTAGTTCCATGAGTTATATTCTCTTTCATGAAAAGAAGGCATCACATAAGATAACAATGAAGACAAAGTGGAAGAAACAGGTGTGGAAGAGGAGGACGTAGCAGAAGAACATGATTCACAATGCCAGTATCTGGCAGAATGTAAGCAGCAGTGACTCTTGGCTGTATATAGTGTAAAGGATAATCGGCAGTGCAAAGGCCTAGACACAAATATTAATTACTTAGCGTCTTAAATTGTTTAATTTGCTAGAGTTTGAAATTGGATGTTGCATAAATATTTTATAAACCAATTCATTATATTTAGAATTTTCCAGTAAGATTTTGTATGAGATATACCAGATGCAATAAATTATTGTGTATTCATTCGCTACTATAGACTTTGGGTTTTGTGAACTGCTTCTTCATGTAGCAGCTGTGAAATGTATCAGAACTGTGCCTGAGAGATATAGGTGTTTAGAACATTTTCTTAAAAGAGCAACCAAGGTAATTTTCAAGTCAGCTTGCATGAGTGATTCTTCTGTCACTTTGTAGTAGAAATGTCATCTCTTGTATTAACTGAAAATGCCTTTTAAATGTTGAACTTCACATATTAATAAAGAGTTAAAAATATCCCCCAAATTTATAATTGATGTTAAAATTATGATTTCATTTGGCAATTTTTACATTATGTGAAAATTGTTAATATCAAGATAGTTTATTGCTAGACCATTAATAAAATCTTAACTTCACCTGAAAAGAAAAATTCTGAATTTAAAGCATATAATTATAGAATTATAATTATACACAGGATCTCTGCTTATATTCATGTATTCACTTGGTTTTCTGCCTTCGTTTAGAGCAGTTGCATCAACACTCAATTGCATTGAAATCCCCTGGGACACTCTTTAAATGTACCAATATCTGAGCTCCACCCCAAATAACCAGAAACAGAATCTCTGGATATGGAAACTAAGAACTCTTCTCTTGGTGTCTACTATCTCTTTGGATGATTTTGATGTGTGGTGGAGATAGAAAATGCAGACAAAGAGAAGTGACATGCAGTAATTCTTAAAAGAAAAGAGTACTTTCAAATTCATACTTGAAATCAAGGCTTCCATTTTTCCTTATGTGTCCTTTCCTCATTTATAAAGAGACTTATTAAATCACTTTGGAAAATATGTGTGGCTTGACGATGCTGCCATTACAAGATTATAGAGTAAACTTTTATTTTAAATAAATGAAGCATTTCATTTTATTTTTATTTTAAGAATTGGGTTCTTAATACAGTATTTATTTATCGAAATAGTAGCTTTGCTAGAGTGATATAGATTTAACAGAAGTACTATTTTTTTTCTTAATTGAAGAAACGTGTCATCCTAAAACTAGGTTGGTGCAAATGCTTACTGAATGTCAAATGTAAATAAACCCTACTTAGTCTAAAAACATACCTATCTTTTTCTTTATTTCAAGTTTAATGTTAGAAGCCAAAAAGGGTTTCAAAAGATTTCATAGCAACGATTCCCTACACAAAACTGTGTTAATGGGAAAACATTTGGGGTTTCCCCTAATTTAATGGGACATTTTACTATGTTTAAATAAAAGGGTTATTTACAAATGAGATGTCCTGCTGAATAGAATCATATTGAAAAAGCAGTAGAAACCTGTCAATAATGCCCATGAGTCCTATAAAATATTTTTATTTCTTTCATGGTAGGTTATGCTTCATCAGATTCCTTAATCCGGGCTGCAGTTCACGTTGCCATTCTGAAACAGCTCACTGATCAGTAATTTCACTTCTAGCTGTGGCATAACAACCACAAATGCAGGTTATTTTGGGCACTGGGATTTGTTTTGCATAAATCAAATTTTAAAAATCATTCCAAATGAGATTAATTTACGATGGGAAAATTATTCTTCGAAGAGATACAAAACTGGGCTTTGTTTTTTTCTTGGTGTAAGATCAAAATTGTCATTTGGTGGTTATGGGTTTCACTGAGGGGGGAAAAATGACACCACAAGAGAAATCAGATGTTTCCCACATTGGCTTCAATAACTCTTTAAAATGACATTAGAAAAGAGAATGGCAGATTATGTTTTCACTGAATTTTTCAGTGAAAATTTTTCAGTGCTTTAGATGACTTGTATTTCTTTTCCATTAGGCTGAATGCTTTAGAACAATAAGATGTAACTGAGTCTGCCCTCTGAAAGGCATTAGTACCAAAGTGAAGAAGGGAGGGGGGTGTCATCTTCTAGAAGATTATTGCAATTCTTTTTCCTAGGACAAGGGCTTTTCTTTGTACCTTGTTTTCGTATGTTTTTGATGAGAGAAGGTTGTGTGTGTGTTGAAACGTTTCGGTTATTACTGCCACAGCAAGAAGATTTAAATGTCTGTATACAGAATAATTCTAGAGGCTCTGAAGTGTTGTTTGGCTTTAAAATTATATTCTTAAAAAAGTTTTTTTAGTCTTTTACTAAATGGCATATATTGTTTATACAGGGGATTCAAGTATTTTCTCATGTAGCTATAAAGTACTAAAGTGATGAACAAACAACAAGTAATTCTGATTACTGTTTTTTTCTTTAATGCATCACTATTTCTAATACGAATCAACTGTATTCTTCTATAATTTTCTCAATAGATTTCACTTAGATAATTTCTAAATTTATAATTCAAGTGTCTAAATTTCTTCCATGGATAAAAATAGTCACTTTTAAAAGATTATAACTTTTAAAAAATACATAAAGCTATGCAAATATTGTTGCTGAGACTTAAATAGCCACAGTACAGCTAAGATTGAATCTTTTATTTTTAAGAATATTTAGCAGACACTTTCAAGTTAAAAGGCAAAATAGCAAAAGACTCATGGGTCATAAAATTAGACAGTTTTTTTTCTAAGGTGTGAAAATTGTAGTCTGTGTATATTCTGGGGCATTGAAGATTCTGTTTTTCTCTTGGTTAAGAATCTGACAGCCCTTCCCGGTTCTTCTCCTTGTTCTACACACCCCTCACCACCCCCAATTCAATCTTCCCTTTGAGGAGGAGAGTCACTCCTAAAAGTTTTAGTCCTAGAATCTGAAGAGTTAATTATTATATATTATGGGATTGCTGTATGTTATATTTCATTTATTGGAAGGCTGGAATTTCCCAGGTAGTAGAAGTTAAATTCAAAAAGGAGAAGAGTTCAAAAGTAGAATACATTTCTGATTGTATTAATACCAATTTCCTTACAAGAACTTGAGCATGGTCATTGTATATAGCACAAATAGTAGTAGGATTTCCTGATTTATGAAAAAAGGAAAAAAAAGAAAAAACAAAAAACAACCATGAGTGTATGTGAATTACTTCAAAAGATGGTTAAAATTTGTCAGGATTTATAATTCTTGAGCTCATAAAAATTATTTTACTATTCATATTTTAAATGTAAATTTAGTTTTCTTGGTACAGCAAACCAGAAACATTTTGCCAGAAAGTAACTAGCTTTAACGGGCTCAAAGATATTCTAATGCTCTCCAGGACATCTTAAGAGAATGTATGAGAATAGAATGCACTGTACTTATGTTTAAAGACTTTTTTTTTACTACTTTGGCAACAAAATATATTAGGTAATAAAAAGTGAGCTTTGCTCTTTTTGCTAATTTTAATAATTTAAATGTCTTTATACTTCTTCCCATGCTTCTATTCTTCTCAAATAAAGGTCAAAGTACCTTTTCATAACTCTGCTTAAATAATCAATACATCTAATGATTGGATTAAATTCAATAACAAAAAAAATAGAATAAGATAATATTCATAACAATTTTAAGTAGAAAGAGTGTGTATCATTGACAATTCTGTCACACTAATAGCCAGTTTGCTTCCATACAATGTCTGTTTTAAGAAACATTTTGTTTACTTTATCTTGCTGTTTTATGATGCCAGATATATTTATATTTGTAGGCCAAAAGCTTATATAATTCAGTTTATTTGTGTTTTTTAAAAAAATTTATTTATTTTATTTATTTATTTTTGGCGGTGTTGGGTCTTCATTGCAGTGTGCGGCCTTCTCATTGTGGTGGCTTCTCTTGTTGTGGAGCACAGGCTCTAGGTGCGTGGGCTTCAGTAGTTGTGGCACACGGGCTCAGTAGTTGTGGCTCGTGGGCTCTAGAGCACAGGCTCAGTAGTTGTGGCGCTCGGGCTTAGTTGCTCTGCGGCATGTGGGATCTTACCGGGCCAGGGCTCGAACCCGTGTCCCCTGCATTGGCAGGCAGATTCTTAACCACTGCATCACCAGGGAAGCCCTCATTCATGTTTTTATCCAAGTCTCAGAACCAAATTTTGAGGATATCATCTTGATTCCTAAAATACTCCAACATTGCTTTAGGTTAAAAACAAAAACAAAAAACTTCACTTTACAAATTTTCCCATTTGCCAGGTCAGGCACACGGAAGGCTGAGGAAGGTAGAGGAAATGTCTGAGTGTATTATTTTTGTCTCTGCCACACTTGGTGTATATGAAATTCACATTGGTGATGCACTCAAAGAGGCAGGTGTTAAAAGATTAACTGAGGCAAATAAAAATTTTTAAGAATTTATTGCAGCAAAAAGCAATTGGAATAAGGCAACCCCAGTGGTTAGGAGCACTCCATCTATAGGAGCTGGGGGAAAGAAGTTTTATAGAGAAAAGGCAGAAGCAAAGTAAGGAAATTATTGGTTGGCTATGGTGTAAAGTCTAGTTGGCTGTTTGTGACTGGTTGTCCTGAGGTTTCAATTTTGTAACCTTGAGGCATTTACAGTCTCAGAGTTTAGTTTGCTTAAGTAGGCTGCCACGGCACTAGAGCCATCTCAGTCTAATGGTTCCCTTGTTTAATTAATTTAACACAGGTAATACTTATATACTTTCACTATTGCTGATAAGTTGTAATTGATCTTCTGAAAACTATTTATGGTTGTAATATGATATAAGTTAAGTAGTCACATCTAAATTTTATTTTAGTGATTTTTCTCTGAATTAAAAGAATACAATTAATTTGTGTTATATTTGTAAAGTACAGAAAAACATCAAGATTCTTTTTTGACTACTTCATTATCCTGAGTTCACTACTAATTGTTCGGTGCCTCCATATTTTAGTCTTAAATGTATAGACACATGGCAACATTAGAGGAAGAAATAGAGACAGAAGGGAACAAAACATGCATATGCGAGAGAAATTTAAAAATCCATGTAGCAATGCTTAGGTGAATTCCTGTTGCTACTGAATATAAGTTCAGTAACTAATGACTAAATAATGTTGTTCATGTAAGAAGCAACTAGATTAAAAATAAAAGGCTACAATTAAAAACAATTGTTCATATACTTTTAAGTATAGTGGTCATATTATTAACAGTTATTTGTTTATTTTTATGTTATCTTAAAATATATAGCTTGCCTCATGAGGTCAGCAGTCACAAAAGAATCTCATGCCTTGGATTGTTACTGTGTTCAAAATATCTTCTGTCCCTTTGAATGCATCACTGATGTAAATTTCAAAGAGTCTATGTGTCACAGAGACAACACTATCTATTCACCACATTTTCCTCTTCCTGGGCATAGAGCAAGGTGACATTTTCTAGTGTTCCACATGACTAATCTGGCAAATGGTATAAAATCAAACTTGAACAACAGGTGTGATTACTACAGATCTCTATTCTCTGCAACAGTGGCCACAGATCATCTTTTAAGATGTCAGAGAATTTATACAGCACCCCGAACCTCTGAGAGACCATGCAGAGTAGAGTGCCACCTCCTGCAATTCCATCCATCAACCAGGAGGAACTACGTGGAATGAGTGAGAAATAAACTTTTCCTGTATTAAGCAAGGGAGGTTTAATTTTAAGATTTAATGAGTTGTCAGAGCACAAACAAGGCTACCTAATTTATAAAACGTGTAGCCCAAGCGTATTCCCCAAATTAAATAAAAATCCAACTAATAGCATTTCTGTTATATATATCTCTTTCCATAAAAAGGAAAAAGCATTGAGACTGGGTGGGTTAATGTCAGTTCCTCGATTGTAACAAATGTGCCACTCTGATGGGAGATGTTGATAATGGAGGAGGTTATGCATGACTGGAGACAAGGAGTATATGGGAAATCTCTGTGCCTTCCACTCAAGTTTTCTCTGAACCTACAACTGATCCAAAAAATAAAGCCTAGTTAAAAAGAAGATCATTGTAGGGACATGGATGGACCTAGAGACTGTCATACAGACTGAAGTAAGTCAGAAAGAGAAAAACAAATATTGTATATTAACACATTTATGTGGAATCTAGAATAATGGTATAGAGGATCTTATTTGCAAAGCAGAACTAGAGAACAAACGTATGGATACCAAGGGGGACAGGGGAGGGGGAGGAACTGGGAGACTGGGATTGACATATATACACTACTGATACTGTGTATAAAATAGATAACTAATGAGAACCTACTGTAGAGCACAGGGAACTCTACTCCATGCTCTGTGGTGACCTAAATGGGAAGGAAATCCAAAAAAGAGGGGACATATGTATGCATATAGCTGATTCACTTTGCTGTACAGTAGAAACTAACACAACACTGTAAAGCAACTATACTCCAATAAAAATTAATTATAAAAATATAAATTAAAAAAATCAAATAGCCATTTTATTTATTTATTTATTTAAAACTTTTTTGTATTTTCTTATAAGCAATGTGCTTATATAACAGATTTATTAAGGTTTATCAATTTTAAATTTAGGGACTATCATATATAATATTTTTAATTGTTTTAAAAAAATTTTTAATGACAATTATTGTTTTCTTCCTAATTTTATAAGCAATACATATTCCCTGTTGACAACTAGAAATACATAAAAGCATAAATTAAAAATGAGTTACCCATAATCCCTACCCCCCAGAAATAATCACCATTGGCATTTTTGATTTCAATTGATTTTTACATTTACTATATAATTTTTAAATTTCCATGTTATTAAATATTCTAATAAAATACAAACTTTATCATTACATAGTTTTTACAATTATATTGATGTATTAAAATTTCCTGATGGACTTTTAACTTGATTAAAATGCCTTACTGTTTTACACAATACGAAAATGAACTAGTGTATGTCTTCTGTGAATACATATGTCGTTATATTTATAGTAAGAGTGATTACCATAAAATTGAAGAAGCAGTTTAAATACTTAAGTACATTGTTCTCTTAGGCAAATATGCTCATTATACTGGTCATTTTTATGATCAATTATAATAGAGTCATGCTTCAGTAATATGCACCTAGTCTATTTTTAATTTTGAGAAATATCATAGGTCTCACATTTCTTTACTATTAATTCCATATTACCATTAATAGCATTTGAATTAATCAAATGTGACTTCTAAGTAATGTCTATTAGTCATTAACAACACCCAATAATATATCACTATGTACTCTGTGAATGGTGTTGTTTTTCAATATTATTTTCATAGCAGATCCATTTCAGAAAAACATTTTTAATTAATCAAATTTATAAAGAACTCCTTGTTACAAAGACCCAAGTAAAGATGCACATATTTAATCTACTCACTCAAAAGTAAATCTCCAAAAAACTAAAGAGAGAAAATAAGCTCCATTTTCACTGACATAACCAATCCTGGCAAACTCTGAGGCACAATTGCCAAATATTGTAAAATGTAGAATGAAGTAAAAGTAGCTGATGAAAATTGGCATCTGGTTCTTCAAAATCCAAGAACAGAGATTTTTCTAAATCTACCTTTTTATAATACTGAAAAGCCTTTCCAAATGATCTTTTGATTAGAGTGAAGATATCCAGAAGCAATAAAACCATGGATGAAACTAAGAATACTCTTGTAGAGATAATATTCAACAGGGTGAAGTGGCAGGGGGGTTAGCTGCTATTTTATTATCTACCACCCAACCTCCTACCTAAGGTAAACTATTAGATGAGAAGTGGGGTGAAGCAGGAAGAAGTGTCAGCATAAATCACTAACCACTGAATGGGCTTGCTTTTAGCCATCACATCATTTTGAATGCTGTTGAAAGTGAAGGGGAGACAAGTCCTTCCAAGGCACATAAGACATGTAGTTTTGTCTAATGTGTGCTCAAGATTAAAGTTGAAAGCTAAAGCTAAAACTAAAATATAAACAAAAAAAATCCCAAATTTTGTAAATCCTGTTTACCCCTACCACAAGGAGTTCTTTATGAATGTACTTTTTGCATTGTGGTCAGCTATTTTATTCATCAAATAGCTGACCTCAATGCAAAAAGTACAATAACCACAAAGGAACAGCATGGTGCCTATTATGGGTTCAGTTGTGTTCCCTGAATAGATAGATGTTCAAGTCCTAAACTCTAGGATCTCCAAATGTGACCTTATTTGGAAATAGGATCATTCAGATATAATTAGTAAGGAGGAGGTCATCCTGAGATAACATGGGCCTTAATCCAATATGGCTGTGCCTTATAACAGAAAAATGGCATGTGAAGACCCAGAAACACCAGGGAGAGTGCCATGTGATGATAGAGGCAAAGATTAAAGTGCTATAACTGCAAACCAAGGAATGCCAAGGCTTGACGATTACCATCAGAAGTTAGGTGGAAAAAAGGAAGGCTGTCCCCTATAGTTTTCAGAGGAAACATAGCTCTATGGACAACTTTTTGCACTTCTAACCTCCAGAACTGTGAGAAAATAAATTTCTGTTGTTTTCTTAACGACCCGGTTTGTGGTACTTTATTACAGCAACACTAGGAAACTAATACAGGGCCTATACATACAATTTTTGTAAAATGTGTTAAGAATTATAATATAAAAATATAAAGAAATTAGCAACAGCTAATTAACATTAATTATACATCTTTATTTTCTCAAATAAATGCGCTTAAAAGAGATACTTCAATGGATTTCAATAAATTACAAACAATAGAAATGTAAAAAGTATTTAAAATCAGATAAATCATACTTTCCCTCTTGGAGAGAAAGAAAGGAGAAAAGAAAAAAAAATCAATCATACTTGGTGAAGTCTATTTCTTCTTGAGGAGTTGAGTGGAATTCAACTCATAGAAGTGAAGAGACAAGAGACAGAGCTTTCATCTAAGATCCTGTACAGTATTTCTGGAATGATCTAAAGTCTTTAAAGTCAGTTGTTTATTGCAGAAAACATCACTTATGTTTTTAATCACAGCTGAAAAGACTACGAGCATTTTGGTAACATCATGGAAAAGGAAAAAAAAAAAGATATTTTCTTCTTGAAACTCTGTTGGAGGGTTTTCTAAAAATGGTACCCTGGGCAAAGAAGCAGGAGACCAGGCTGCACTAAATTGTCATAAATAATATTACTAGAAGGCTGATTCTGAAACAACAACAGCAACAAACCATTAAAGGGTAGTAGTATCGTCTCACCTATCTTTTCTTTAAAATTAATCTAACTTCGAAAAAAATATTTTAAGAATCTATTTCTCATCATGGTTCTGAGTAACATTTACATTTATTCATTTATAAAATCACTATGTTGTTATTCTCAAAGGTGTTATTTCCTAAACTAATCAGCCCAAATGTGTGCAATGACCTGTTAGTCTGAAAATACTTATTAAAATAGCAATTAACTCTGCATAATTTTAGAAACATTTAAACTAATAATTAAGGATCTGTTGACTAGCTCTGGAAGTTCAGTGGTAGGTCAAGATTACAGTATTTGCTAAGCCTAATCAGGCTATTTTATAATCCATCATATTTATACTTTGGGGACTATTTACCTTATTCACATGTTGAATTAAATGCTACTAAAATCATTAGCTACGTCAGATAGTTTTTCAACTTGCTAGTTGTCTGTAGTATCCTAATTAACATGTCTATAAAAATGTGCTGCTCTATTGTTTCTACTTCTTTAACAGAAAGTTTTCCAATTAATAAAATTAAAGTGTTTTCTAAAAATTGAATATAATTAAGCTATTTATAGATTTGATTTTAAATTTTCTTTAGCCTTTTTAAAAACAACTCTATTTGTATTATTTTTTGAGAGTAGTCTTTCTTGTCATTGCTTCAGTATTTGCTGATTTTAATATTCAGAAGAAGATTACATTGTCCATTAATTAGTTCATTCATTAATTTACTCATTTCACAATTATTTATTGTACCTCTCCAATAGTGCCGGTGTTGATTTTAGTACAGAGAATCAGAAGTAAACACCATATGATTTCTTCTCTCAAAGAGCTCAGAATCAGCTAAGTGCTAAATAAAGGTAAACAAGAGTTATGTTGTGATTTTAAAAGAGTATTAACTGCCTGTGATTAAGGAAGATTGCCTTAAAGAGGTAATTCTTGATCTGAACCTGCAGGGATGATTTAGAATTAGTTGGACTTAGAGTAAACTATAGCATATTTTGATCATTTTGTATAGTTTGGCATTGCTGGATATGGGATACAAACGAGATTATTTTGAGAGCTGATACCAAAAAGACACACAGGACACTATAGGACATTTTGGAGGTTATAGGCAGCCATCCCAGAACATTCAGTAAGTAAATTTGGTTTAGATTTACAGTTTACCAATATAAATCTGGTCAATCAGTGCTAGCATAATTGAAGAAGTTGAAACTAGGATGGTAATAATAACTAAGGGGTTATATTGTAGTTGCAGGTCCAAAATCAACATGCTGGAAATAGAGTAAGAAGGAGGTAATTAATGTGATAAACTTTTAGTGAGGAAATGGAGGAGTTGACGAAGATAACGCCCAGACCAATTTGGTATAATTGTAGGAATTGTAAATAAATAGATTTGGGGATGAATATATTATCAATAATAATAGTAATAACACCAGTACTGCTAATAATATTAGCAACATTGATTTCTGACTATATGCTAGACAATGTAATATTCATTGTATAATATTTTGAAAATATGTTATTAAAATTCACTAAATACATGTTCAGCATTTCTCTATGAATTTTAAATACGTTCATTTAGTAATTGTTTTGCAATAAAGAAGTCATTAATCCTAAAATATTAATTCTTTCTATTGATCTTTTAGTTGGGCCTTTGAATAAGCGCATTTTTCAGGTGGGCTTTATTTTTATTTAAGTGTGGTGAGCCAAATTATAGTCCCTCTCTATGACTAAAAACGGTGTAACAGTGTTTTTTTCAGCGAGCAACCAATGGGATATAGAACATGTTTAAAGGTTAAGAAATGAGTGTTGTTAAACAAAATATTAAATATACGTTGTATAAGAGAAAGTCCAGATGCAGCAAAGAAAGTACAATATCTTCTTGGTTAGTGGAGAAATAGAAAACATGCAATACAAAAGTATCCAAACTTCATTTATAAAGGTGAAGATGACTGAGAAAAGCACATTTTACAATTATTGATCACTAACTTTAAGTAGCCGTCAGGAGTCATTCTCTATTTCCCTATCCCAATTACCCTCCCACTCTCCTAGATAATAATTCTATACCTCTATTCTTTCTGCAGTTCTCTTGTCCAGCCTCACTCTCAGGTGAATGGCCTTGTTTCATATTGAACTGAGAAAAAAATGCATTCAATCCATCAAAAGAGAATTCCCACAACCTCCCAGAATCACAGCTCCCACACCCACCTGGCTCTGGGTTCTCTCCTGTTACTATGGAAGAATTTTCTGTGCTCCTGTATACAACAGCTTTCATCCTCACTTGCTAGGTCATGGACCTTATTTTAGCTTTTCTCCTCTTTTACTCCATTCTCTATGATTCTTTATCTCACAGATTGTTTCTATGATCCCAAAAATATTTCTATTTTCCGCTAAAACCTAAAATCAAAAAGACTAGCTCTTAATCTCCGTTAACCTTTCACAGATTCTTTTCCTTTCTTTTAGGTAGAGCAAAATATCTCCAAAGAGATGTCTGTGGTCAATGTCTCCATTTGTTCTCTTCTGATTTGCTGTTGGATCATATCCAAACATTTTTTAAATTCTAATCGTCCCTTAAAATGTCCTTTTCTGTGTCACAAAATCCAGCTTTCGATTATTAGTCTAAATTAGTCTCGACCTATTATAGTAAATGACACAGTTAATTATGTCCTCCTGGCTTTTGTTCTAAAATACAGCATTTGTACTTTCTTTGGATCGGTTTCACTTTCTGCGTCCCTTACAAAACTTACTGCTTTTCTCTAGACCTTGAAATCTTAGTGTCTGAAGGATCTATTCCTATTTTATTTTTACTGTACATTTCCTTTCTTATTGACCTCGACTTCTGTCATGACTTCAAATATCATCTATATAACAACTTCTCTTTTGGTCATTCATCTAACTTACTGCCTGAATTTCATCTCCACTTAAGAAATCTAATAGACATTCAAACTTAACATGTTCAAAACCAAAGTCCTTAGTCTACATCCACACCTTACTCTGAAATGAAACTGCCTCTGTCTGCCTCTCTTTCATCTCTTCATTAAAGTTGACTTTCCTTCTATTGCTTAGGCCAAAAATTGGAATCATCCTTGATTTTCTTTTTGTCACATCCAACATCCAATTCCTATACAAATTGTATAAGAACTTCCTCTAAAATACGTCTAGAATCTGCTACTTCTTTCTTTTAAGCTATTGCTTTGTCCAAGCAACCTTTAACTCTTGCCTTTATTATTTAATATCTCTTAATTGATCTCTCTTTTTTATGTTTATAATCTTGTTTTACTTTATTTTTTGGTAAGCATTAAAAAAATTGAATCTGATCTCTTTAATGTTGCTTTTGTCCTTCTCTTAAATTTATATTCACAAAGCAGCCAGGGTAATCTTGTTATAATTAGGACAGATCCTATCATTATTCTGATCAAAACTTTCAAAAAGTTTTCCATTTTCTCAATGTAAAAGCAAAATGCTTGCAAGGCTCTTCAAGGCTTTGCAGGATTTGTATCTTGTATATATGTTGCCTTCTTGCTCTCTTAAACCCAGAAATCATGCTTATAGCTCAGGGCATGTGGACTTTTGCCTGCCTGAATGTCTCTTGTCCCAAGTTTACACAAGGTACACTTCCTCATGCTTCAGTCCTTATTTAAACATCATCTTCTCAGTAAGGCCTTTTTGACAATCCTGTAAGAAATTGAAAGCTTCCTCCCATCCCCCAACATTCCAAATCTATCTTCTCTGCCTTATTTTTCTTCCGCACATTTTTCACTTCCTTATTCACTATGTATTTTAGTTATTTAGTTATTTTTAAATACTCCTTGTCTATTGTCTATTTCCTTCTTCTGAGGGCTGCTCTATACCTATATAGTATCTAGGTTAGTCTTCACATAAAGAACACCTTCAATATATATTGTTAAATAAATGGATGATTACATGCATTAGGGAAGATTTTAAGTTTGAGAAATGCAATTATAATTCTTGTTCATAAGTCACATTATCAAATTTAATTCTAAAATCTGCTGTGTTTAGAAATATAAAGAAAAGAGAAACACAGGAAAGGAGGAGAGAAGGATAAATGAGAGAAAACACAAAGGAAAAAATAGAAAAGAGAATAGGCCTTCTTTACTGGGCTAACTTCAGTGTGATCTTTTCAAATGTTAATATAATATTACTTACCTTCAAACCTTCACTTGCTTCCTAGGGCACTTTGGATAAAATCCAAACCCTACATCCTGGCTTGCAAATTTATACAGAATGTGCTTCATCCTGATGTCACCACTTTACCATGTGTCACTAGGTTTAAGCCCCTAACCTTTAAGATACACTTATTTCATCTCTATTTAGTCAAGTCCTTGTCCTCCTGGATCAAGGTTGAATGTCATTCCCTGAGAAGGTCTTTCCTCACCACACAATTTGAAAAACTCGCCTAATAGCTCTGTGCCCTGTCACCCTGATATATTTCTATCATGATCTGCTAACGTATTATATTTTTATTTAATGTCTATCTCAGTTAAGTAGAATTTGATCTCTGTGAGAAGTAATTGTACCTGTCAATATTAATGGCTGGACCCATTGTCCGATTCAACGTAATCAGTTGAAAGAATCTATGTCCTGAATCTACTTGAAGGAGACAGACTTCCCATCAGCCTCCCAACTGTGTTCAACCACCTTGACGATTAGAAGAAGCAGAAGCACATTGCTGAGTAGTAGGGAAAAAAAGGGGCAGACAGAGAAAACCAGGATACATTTTTTTACTGAGACAGTATACATTTCTGCTCATAAATCCTGGTGTGCTAGAAATTTTACTTTATTCCCCTCAAATTAGCTATGATGCTTAACTGTTATTTTTGTAGGAAAATGCATTCTTATTTCCTCCCACCTGACTTCAAAAGGGCTGTTTGGAACATGACCTGTTTGTAAGTTAGAGGATTCCAATATTTAGTTTTGTACTTACAATAAAAGAAAACATCGGAAAGAGTTTTGCATTATTGCACATTTAATTTTAACTTAAAGCATATAAATCATTTTGGCCTAGGACAGTCTAGGCATAGAGAATGAAGAGCATTAAGATTAAGTTGTTATACTGCAGTCCTAGTATTGACTATTTGCAGCATAAATGGAAGATGAATACGATTCATGTGTATTCATGATAATTGCCCCAAAGAAACTGGCTCTGAGTTTATAAAGCTGATTCTATTCACAGTAAAAATAATGATGAAGCATTATAAATACTATTTGTACCTATTCCTTATAATACCAGTTATCTTAAAACTCAAGTGTTTTAGTATGTCTGGTATCTGCCTAAAAGCATAAGGGAAATTTTAGAAATATCAAATAATACAATACTTGCTGAATAAAAGAATTCTCTCACACAAAGCATTTACCATTCAGTACAGGAATACAAAAAGAACTTTGAAATTCCAAATGGAAGTCTATTTGAACTGGAAGAAAAATCATACAAGTGTATTTTTTTCTCAACATTAGGTATACAGTATAAATGCATTCTGGTCAATTTTTGGATTCATTTAGATTATAATTTATATGTTTTCCTTTTAAGTCCAGTTTTTCTTTCATAACTACTCTGAGTTTTCTATGTTTGAAATGTTTAATTGTTTATTTTGAACTGTTTTAAATGCATGCTTCAATAAAAGAACACCAAATCACCTAACAGAAATTGTGATCATATTATGAAAGAATATATTTTCTTATGAAGGAATACTTTGAGAAAAAAATAGTATAAGAGTACTTGTGAATTTGAGTTAAGAAAGTGGTTGATGTATGTTGCATTTCTCCTCCCGGTCACATATATAGAAGTATCCAGTTGTAGACTAATGCACAGTTATACACAAAATGTTCCTAAGCCAACTCGGAAAGAGGCTGCTAGATTGTTTTCTATCCACTGCAGTTTGTAGGTAAGTCTCTATCAGAAGTCACTGGTTCAGACATTCTTCCTGGGTTTATGGATTATAAGGTCTCTTCTATCTATAATGAAAATGTCCAAGAATGGGTCTCAATACAACTATAACCCATTAGTCACAGTATCATATACTGCCTTTCTCATCTGCTCCAGTATGGCCCAGCACAGAAAAGTTGATCTCATCCTAAGTTTTTCTTCTCTTGTTCTGACTGATTACCTTATTTTGTACTGGACTTTTCACCTGAAACGTTCATGAATCTCCTTCATTCCAATGGTAGTCCATCACCAACAAAGAGTATATTTGAATTTATCCCTGAAACTCCAGCATTCAGTTCGACGCTATCCACTTCCATAGCTTATGGTGACATTTATGTTACATATGAATGACTGCCCTAGATCTTCTACAAACTTGGTATTCACTTGAATACTGCTTTCTGAATAAGAAATGAGACCCCCTGCAACCCCTAATTCCTCACCTCACACACAAACACAATGAATTTCTCTTTCAAGGCATGGCAGCTGTTGAATAGTCAGTTATTTTCCAAACATTGCTTTTACCCAAAGGGAAACATTACCCACTTCTAGGGTCCACCCACTCTTATTCATCCATTCTGCCAAGGACTGGGAATTACTCAAACCTTAATTGCAACACAATTCCAAATCCCCATGCAAAAACTCAACGATTAGGTCTGAAATAGGTATTTTTTATATCCTTTCTTTTATCATCCATAGACTAAAAGTTGCAACTACTAGTAAAAATGACAGGGAAATCTCAGGTAGAGATTTTTTTCTGGGTGGTATCGAAAGGTGTCATGTGCAATTGACCTTCCATCTTGTAAGTCAGAAAAAGAGACATTTAGTATATAGTTCAGTTAATTTCACTTTCCTTTGTAGGTAAAAATAACTTTTAATGATTACATAATAGAAACCTGGAGTTAGTGGCCCCAGGGTTGGTTCAGTGGCTTAGTGATGTCATCAGAGACTCAGACATTTTTTTTTGAACTCTCTCTTCCTCCGTATATTGATTTTGAATCTATGACGTATATAGAAGAAAAGAAGGTGCTATGGAACAGAAATGATTATAATTTTTAGAAAGAAAATAATATATTTTTAATTAGATAGCTAACAGTTGTGCTGGGAGAAGGAAGAGAAGTAAAGGAAAAAGAAGAAAGGATTGGGAGTAGAGACTTGAACAGAGACAGGCACTGATGGAGTCCTCAATGTGATAAGGACCAGATAGCAGAATGGAAGCGCTTCAGAGGATGAACTGCCTTTGAATGTGTGAACACCTTCACCTCCTTCTAAACTATCATCTCTGAAAACACTGCCATTCAATAGCTCTCTTGATACATTTTAACACCTTTCTTGCCAGGAGCAGGGAGTCTGGATGAGTTTTATGCTTTAAGGAGAACAAAGAGAAATACCTACTCTTAACTGAAGTGGGACTGAACACAGCTAGATGGGACTTTTTCTAAGAGCTAGCAGTGAACTCATGACTAGTATTATATTTTGGACACTCTATGGTTTATTGCTGTTTAGCAAATGGTGAAATTTTGATGTTGCCATTGTCATAGGCATAAAAATATCTTTATACCCCCCTGAGATTAATTTAAGATGGATATTAGATTATTAGAAATATTGATAGTAGAGATACTTACCTATCATGATTAGTAGGGAGTATATGGGAGACATAGAATTAGAATCCTTAAAGGCATTTACAGTGTGACATTAGGTGTAAGAGTGAGATAATTGCTCTTCTACTATGTTTAATAATATCCCAGGAGATTGATTATAGAGGGAACCCAAAGACTTTGATGACAAATGTTATAACTGGAAAGAACCTCACAAACCCATCTTTACCTGAAGGTGGCAGTCTTATAAGATGGCTTCACTTATTGGGCAAGATGGCCTGAACCTGGTTGATCTGCCCATTTTTACGAAGGATTCCTGCTCAGAATCAACCTGAAAAATGGATCCAACGCCAGATCACACTCAGCGAAATGATTTTCTCTTATTACGTTTACTTGAGACTATTGCCAGGAAATGCTATCCAGTACTTGGTAATGCACTTGGTAATGTACTTTTTGCATTATGGTATCTACCGCTTATTAAATCTAGGAACCTAAAACCACAGAATATAAGAATTACTTTGTGTTGATAGATTCTCAGGGATGCTCACTGTGATAATTAGTATCTATTTGCAACCCAATTTCCCACTGAGGTTGCTGACCATCAGAGTAAAGAATGACCACCACATATTTATGCTTCAATTTATTTTTCATTTAACAAATACCTCCTGGGCATCTATGAGTCATGGTACTGTTTTGCACTGATGTGGCAGTAAACAAGACAGCAAATAATATGTTTCCCTTCAAAGTTTGTGGCACATGTCATATGGTTAATGTTGCCAGATAAATGATCTATGAAAAAACAGTTACCCTATCCGTTTTCTTAATTTTTAACTAATTTGAAATTTTAGATAATTTAGGTAGAGTATAGGATTGTTTTCTTTCCTTCTGTAGTATTATGAAAGCTTTCTAAGTAAATATATAATATTATTACAATGACATAAATGTTTTCTTAATTTTGTTGTTATCTAGAATATCTTTTCAGAGTTTATGATGCACTTAGCTACCTAGTATTTATATACTAATTATTTGCAATGCTTGTGTATACATATATGTATCAAGTAAGAACTGCATATTTCTTCCTGGTAATATTTTCTTATGTTATAATTATTTCTTTTTCATGTAAAAACCTGAATTTTATTTCTTTTTCTTGGAAAAAGCTGGATATGTATAATAGCTGGATTTTCTTGATATTAAAGAATATTCATTTTCCCTCAAATAGACCTCTGAAAACTATGTTAAGAAATGACAAAACAATGCAATCTGGGCACAATGCAAAATATTTATTAAACATATTAAATATATACCTCTCTCTATGTTCTGCCTTTATAAACATAAAGGGTAACTTTCAACATTCTGAAATCTCTGTGAAAGAACTACTCAGCAAATGTTTCTCTAGGCTGTAAATTGCTTTATATTATTACTCTTTAGAGCCTGAAAATAAAATATTAAAGGCTGATATTTGTGTGCATGTGTGTATAAATATATATTTTTAATAATATGAAAACAATAGTATGCTATAGAGGAAACATGCCACCAATAAATAATGAAAAGCTATTCTTGAGATATTACAAAAGTGAATGAAAGAAATCAATGAATTGTTTAGACAAGGAATAAAGAAAATTTCCTCAACTAAGGTAATCGATCACCACAGAGTCTTGATGAAATGATTTCATTACTTACAAACCACAAAAGTTTTCTCTCTATAAAAAATAAATCCTTTGGGAAGATTCTAATGATTAATTATACAAATAACTTTTTTCGTTAGTAAAAGGAGTTGCAAATAACATTGCAAATGTGAAATAAAGTTAATTTTATCAGATTTGTATGCAGTTCTTTGCACTCAAATATCATTACAAGGTCTTGAAATAAATTTAACAAGAATATTCTTGACAATATTCTCTTATTTGTGTGGTGGTATTTGTATACTAACATAATGTAACTTTTCTATGGTAACAATACACAGGAAATCTCTAAAAAGAAAGATAAACATAAAATAAGCACTAAAGCAATAATGGTCTATTGTGAAATTAATTAGAAGATACATTTTTAATATAACATTATACAGTTAATAATAGAAAAATGGTGTTTTATAAGAGCTTGATTGATTAGAATACATTGATAATGAATCTATGATGATAATTTTTCTCTATACTCCAACTTCAGAGATCAATTACTGTCTGTCATTTAACAAATATGTACTCTTTAATCCACTGAAAGATACATCATTCATTCTGTACTCAATCATTTATCTGTCCAAATATTTATTGACTATTTATAAGTTGTCAGGCATTGGGGCTGCATTGGGAAACACAAACAAATATTGATTGACATTATGGAATATATACAGTGTAGTGAGACAAACCTTTAAATGATCACATAATAAATGTAAAATTACAACTCAATAGAGTAACTAGTACTTGATTGTTATAGAAAAAAGTTATTTGATGAAGAAGCTAGTAAGATTTGATCTTAGAAAGGAAGAGTTACTAGAAATTAATGAATAAACACCATATATATGTATCTATATACACACACAGACACACATACATATGTATATACACACTCTCTGTGTAATGAAAACCATTTAAGTTTCTACTTATATTCAATTTATATTTAAATTTAAGTTCCATACTTGTATGTGTATGATCAAAATCAAGCTATTTGCACATGTCTTAGATCAGGCTGCTATAACAAAGTACCATAGGCTGCATGACTTAAACAATAAACATTTATTTCTTACAGTTCTGGAGGCTGGAAGTCCAAGATAGGGGTAATTATATGGTTGAGTTCTTGGTGAGGACTCTTTTTCCGATTCACAGATGGTCAGTTTCTTGCTGTGTGAAGTAAGAGAACCAGCTAAGTCTTTGAGCTCTTCTTTTAAGGTCACCATCCTACTCATGAGAGCTCCAACCTTATGACCTAATTCCCTCCCAAAGGCTCCACTTCCACATACCATCACACTGGGATTAGGGTTTCAACATATGAGTTTTCTGGGGACACAAACATTCAGTCTATAAAAGCATACAGTATGCAATATGTACATAGACCGCTCTCTTTCTCTATGTTCTGCCATTGTAATCATATAAAGCAACCTCTCAAATCCTCCGATATCATATAAAAGAAAATTATTTAGCAAAAAACACTTTAAATGTAAATATATGTATGTATATAACTTACAAATGTAAACTTTATACATAAATTTTATATAATTTTAATTTTTGTTATCTATACACATCAATATAAAGTAAATTTATTTTAAGGACTAAATAGACAAATCTCTCTATGGCATAAGAGAAAATTCCACATTCAAGAAGTCAAGGAAGAGAATGCAGTGATATTGCATGATTTGGGTACATGTCTAAGACATTTTCAAAATTTTGTCCCCACCATAAGAACAATGAGAAACTGCTGAAGTGTTTTATATGGAATTACTCTAGTGGATTTGATGCTTACAAAAGATTACTTAAGTGGAAATCTAGAGGATACATTGGATTAGATCAAAACAAGATGAGTAGAAAAGAGGTACCTATAAACTTCATTGACAAAATCAGGCTCTCTGACTTCAGACTATACTACAAAGCTACAGTAATCAAGACAGTATGGTACTGGCACAAAAACAGAAATATAGATCAAAGGAACAGGATAGAAAACCCAGAGATAAACCCACACACATATGGTCACCTTATCTTTGATAAAGGATGCAAGAATATACAATGGAGAAAAAGCAGCCTCTTCAATAAGTGGTGCTGGGAAAACTGGACAGCTACATGTAATAGAATGAAATTAGAACACTTCCTAACACCATACACAAAAATAAACTCAAAATGGATTAAAGACCTAAATGTAAGGCCAGACACTATAAAACTCTTAGAGGAAAACATAGGCAGAACACTCTATGACATAAATCACAGCAAGATCCTTTTTGACCCACCTCCTAGAGAAATGGAAATAAAAACAAAAATAAACAAATGGGACCTAATGAAACTTAAAAGCTTTTGCACAGCAAAGGAAACCATAAACAATGAAAAGACAACCCTCAGAATGGGAGAAAAGATTTGCAAAAGAAGCAACTGACAAAGGATTAATCTCCAAAATTTACAAGCAGCTCATGCAGCTCAATATCAAAAAAAAAACAACGCAATCCAAAAATGGGCAGAAGACCTAAATAGACATTTCTCCAATGAAGATATACAGATTGCCAACAAACACATGAAAGGATGCTCAACATCACTAATCATTAGAGAAATGCAAATCAAAAGTACAAAGAGGTATCACCTCACACCGGTCAGAATGGCCATCAACAAAAAATCTAGAAACAGTAAATGCTGGAGAGGGTGTGGAGAAAAGGGAACCCTCTTGCACTGTTGGTGGGAATGTCAATTGATACAGCCACATCTATGGAGAACAGTATGGAGGTTCCTTAAAAAACTAAAAATAGAACTACCGTATGACTCAGCAATCCCACTACTGGGCATATACCCTGAGAAAACCATAATTCAGAAAGACTCATGTACCACAATGTTCATTGCAGCTCTATTTACAATAGCGAGGACATGGAAGCAACCTAAGTGTCCATCGACAGATGAATGGATAAAGAAGATGTGACACATATATACAATGGAATATTACTCGCCATAAAAAGAAATGAAATTGAGTTATTTGTAGTGAGGTGGATGGACCTAGAGTCTGTCATACAGAGAAAAACAAATATCATATGTTAACACATATATATGGAATCTAAAAAAGAAAAAAAGGTTCTGATGAACTTTGGGGCAGGACAGAAATAAGGACTCAGACATAGAGAATGGATTTGAGGACACAGGAAAGTGGAAGGGTAAGCTGGGACGAAGTGAGAGAGTAGCATTGACATATACACACTACGAAATGTAAAATAGCTAGTGGGAAACAGCTGCATAGCACAGGGAGATCGGCTTGGTTCTTTGTGACCACCTAGAGGGGTGGGATAGGGAGGGTGGCAGGGAGATGTAAGAGGGAGGGAGTATGGGGATATATGTATTCATATAGCTGATTCACTTTGTTTTACAGCAGAAACTAACACACCATTGTAAAACAATTAAACTTAAATAAAGATGTTAAAAAAAAAAGTGAAGCAATATGATTTCAATATGAATTTCAATAAATTAATCCAGAAAAAGCTGACATCTTAAAGGTATTGACTTCTGATCCATACACACAATGTATCTCTCCATTTGTATAGGTTTATTGGACTTATTTCAGCAATATTTTATAGTTTTCAGCAAACAAATCTTGCACATTTTTTGCGAGATTTATCCTTAAGTATTTTGTAGGTTTAATGACTTTGTAAGTGCTATTTTTCATTCACTTTCAATTTCTAATTATGTGGTCATAATATATAGAAATAAAATTAATTTTAGTATTTTAATTTGTATGTTTCAGACTTACCTAAGTCATTCATTGGTTTTAGCAGCTTATTTTGTAGATTCTCTAAGATTTTTTTTTTTTTTTGGTACATTCTCTAGATACACAATCACATCATCTTCAAATAAAGACATTTAATTCTCCCTTTCAAAACTATATGTCCTTTATTTCTTCTTATTGCCTTGTTGCAATGGCTAGGACATCCAAATTGTGTTGAGTATAACTGGCCAGAACAGACCACTGTTAAATATAATATTGTGGGTAGGTTTTTATAGATGTTTTTTATCACTTCAGGGATGTTTCTTCTACTCCTAGTTTGCTGAGAGTTTTTTTGTTTTGTTTATCATGAATGGATAAAGTTCATCATATTTTTTCTGCATCGAATGAGAGTGTTTGGAGTTTTCTGCCTTTTGGGATCAGTTATTTGTTTTTTCTCATTATTTTTTGAAAATTTCATCCAATATCTCTCCAAATATGTGTTCAGAGTCATTCTCTTCTTTTTCTGTGAATTCAAATACATACATTAAGCTATCTGATTTTTAAAATAGCTATTTGATACTATTTTCTTTTAAATTTCTTTTTTCTTAATTCTTTATTTCAGCATAGAACATTTATATTGAACTACATTCAAGGTCAGTGATTCTTTTTCTGCTGTGCTATCTGTTGATGAACACTGTGAACAAATTCTTCCTCTCTGATATCATGTTTTGTTTTTTTTTTTGATATCGTGTATTTTTATTTTAAACATTCTGTTTGCCTTTTTATATATTTTCCATATCTCTACTGGACATGCCCATCTATACACATTCCACTTTTCTACTACATATTGTATCATATTAATCATAGCTACATTGAAATCCCTGTCTGATAGATTCAACATCTTGCTATTTTGTGGTTCTTGTTCTATTGAATACTTGATGTCTTGACAATGTTTTTTGTATTTGTTTTTCTTATTGTGGGTTTCGTAGTTAAATACCAGATAGATATTCAAATCTTGGTGAGGGAGAGGGATAGAATGAAAAAGTACTGAGAAAGTATCCTCAAGTTTTCCCCCTTTTCCCTCCCTTCTCAAACACATGCACAAAAGGAGGCTCTCGCAGAGGCACCTAGGAAGGCCTTGGCTGAAGAGTGCCCGGGAATGCAAAGGTGTTTAAGAGCAGGGCCAGGCAGAGGGGCCCGAGTCCTTGACTGCGACTCCCTTCAGAGACTGCAAAGCACCGACTGTGCTCCAAGTCTGGTATGGGGAGAGCAGAGTTTCCCTATGAGGCCCGCCAGTTAAAGTCTTTGTAATTTCTATGATTGGGCCTGGAAAGTCACACCTAGGTTTTTTTTTCAGGAGCTGGACGCGTTATATGTGTCATGCTTATTTTTAACTATATGAATGTCTCATTCACTTTAGTTATTATGTGTTGTTCAGTTTGCTGGAAAGGTTTGTTTCATTCAGATGGCTTGAACTATTTCATGGAATCTGAATAATACAAACCTTTCCTTAGTTTTATATATCTAGATAAATTTTGAGAAAGGAACAGATAATTTTGAAGTCAAACAGTCCCATACTCTCCATTTTGTTGTCCCCAAATCAAAAATCAACTCTGATTTATTTTGTTGGTTTGTTTTTGGCCACGCAGCTTGCAAGATCTTAGTTCCTCGACCAGGAATTGAACCCGCATCCTTGACAGCGAACGCACGGATTCCTACCCACTGGACCGCTAGGGAATTCCCAGTGTTTTTCCTTTAAATTTCTAAGAAGAATTGCATCGGAAGGAGGTAGTCATCTTAGTTGCAAAGTCCCTTGGTTTTCGAGAGAGAGCATGTGAAGATGTGAATGCCAGAGGATAGCTAATCATCTTTCATCAGTTTGCATCAAATCAACACACTCTAAGACCTTGGTGATAAGTATCATCACATGCAAAATAACAGACATAGGTTATTGCAGCACACTCGGTAAGTGAAAGGTACTGAAGTGGGGAAGTAAGAAATTAAAATCTACCCTCTAATCTAAGCTCTTTTCCCCTCAAGCCTTGATTCTGCACTCCAAGTTTTAATCACTATACATATTCAGTAGTTCAGAAGAGCCTTCATATTCCCCAGGAATTTCTATGTCTATTTCTTATTTCTTAATTTATAAAATCTACCTCTTGCCCACTTAAATGGTTGAGAATTATTTGAACATAGAGAGCAGCCTAGAATTTTTCACTTTAAATCTACACCATAGGGCCTTTGTACAGGTATCAGACTCAAAACTCCCTTGATATCAAAGTATTTATCATTTCTTTCTGCATATCTTAGGGTTGTCTCTTTCTAGAATGCTTGAAATTCACCCTTGAAAGAAATGGCACCTGAGTAATTCTGGGGAGATTCTCCAGTTTAGTTAAACATCATCCTACACTATAAAAATAGGAAGAAAAAGTTAGAAGGAGAAGGAGGAAGTTGAGGAGGAGGTGGTAAGATTATTTGCATGAAGCTTGTGGAGAGGCGCATGGGGAATGGTTTCCTCTGTTTAACTCCTGCCATTTTGGTTCCAAGTTGGTGAGCCTGAGACCCGTGTCGGCTGCTGCAGTTTCAGTTTCCTGGAAGATCTGAACACGTGCAGGAGAAGAGAAGAAGCCTGAACAAACTAGGCACTGTTCTTTCTATCTGTCACCTTATTTGTCTGACAAATGACCTCCAAATCTTGCATATGTTTCTATTTTGACCAACACTGCTTAGGAAAAGACAGGGCAGGGTATTCTGTGAAGTGTAGTTCCCACTTTCACTAAAGAGGTAGAGCACAGTCTATTCCTTGTTGACTTAGCATTTATACGCATCTTTTTAAAATCATATTTCTCATTCACAATATTTTAACTGTATCTGGCATTCTCAGACATCTCTTTTAAATATATTTAACTTTGAAATAAGAAATTAGTAATATAATGCTTTCCCCTAATGTGATATAACTATCCCTCATACATCCAAAAACATGCTAACCTTCCCCCCCAAAAAAGATATGTCACTTTATCCATCTTTGGGTCTTGTTCATGTCTTTTCCAGTTGAGGCACACTGCCCCTTCATCCCCCCTAAATGAAATACTGAGAGACAAGATTAGGCGCTAATAATGCTTTGTGTTCGAGGACAATAATTCAGTGTCTACTAGGAACCTAGAGCAATCCATAAGCTTTTACTCAAAAGGAAAATACTTATCTGCAGAAGACGAAGAGTTTTGCTCCAAATTCTAAAGGGATGAACTGTCATTCACCTAAAGGTGATTGTAAGACCTTCTCCTGATACTGCTGTTTTTTCTGTTTTGTGTCTTTACAAAGTTAGAAAACGCAGGTTAGTTTTTTTTTTAATTGAAAACCCAGGTTCAACTAATATTTATAAAATCAAGGGTTTCATGGCATAATAATTATGCTCTGAAGTCTATGCATTGAAAAATATAAGTATGCTATTCAAATTTTTTACTCTTAAAATTAAATAATGTTAGTAGATTTTATTTTTACTTTGAAATATCTTATTATTTAATATTTTTATTAGTAGTAGCAGGTTAAAATAATAATGGTGATCATGTGTTGAGTGCTTACTAAGGAGGTAAAGACTAATTTTTTTTCCATTTTATACATAAAGTATTTTTTTTTCCAAATTTGAATAAATTTTCGAGGCAACTAACAGCTGGTGGAGTGTTCTGGAACAATACTTTCAACGTCTGCATGGAGAAGAGCATGTGTCACGCACCAACATCTACATCACCTCCTACGACCAGCTCAACTTTCAATGTCAACACGCTATCCATCTGTGATTGAGCGGGGCTAGAAAAGCCCTCTCCAGGGGCTTTCTCCTGACTCAAGCAATATCATGCTGGAGAACTATCATCCTTAATCCTTGATAATTTGCCTACTTGTAGCAATACAAACTTCAATGCTTTTTTTGAAAATACTTTTTCTCTTTGGATTAGAAAAACATGCAAATGGAGCTGTACTGTTCTACTGTCTCTATTTTAATCTAAGCTGTAAAAGATGCTAATAGATTGACTTTCCATTAAAAACATTGCCATGTCTTGAAAGAATAAAAGGCAATGAGCAGACCATTTGTTTGAGGTGAGAGAGGTTGTAAATGAAAATGACATTATACTTTAGAATCTGGCACGTGAAACATTCAGAAAAATTTGAAGTTTTTCTGTTTGTCACTTTTCACTTGAGTTGGTGGTAAATACATTGACATGGTGGAAAGGGGGAAATTTAAAACAAAAGAAATGTGATTGAAATGAGCCAGGACAATTACTAAGTTACTCAGCTTAATATTTCTGTTGTTGTCAGGCCACATTTTCCTGAGATGTTCTTTACTTCATTGTCAATGCCTGTGTGTATGGCCTTTACTGAAACTCCCTTCTGTTGTGATGATTCTTCAGAATGTGTGCCATGTGACTATTTTACTCACCAAGCTTCAATTTTCAGTTTCTTTTTTTCCACATCCCATAATCAGTCTGGATAGGCTGAGTTAAAGTTTATTGCCAGAAAAATAAATATGATGAAAAAACCCCAATTACTGACAATTCATTTTTCCATTTGATAGAAATTGAGCCTGCCTTATCATTTTCTAATTTATTAAGGCAAAATTTATGCAAATACCTTGGAAAGATTGTGTAAGTACCTTCTCTTTTGGTAAATTGTATCCTGGGGTCTGAGTGATTCCACATTGAATAGATTGAAGCCATTTAATCTTTTACCCGATTCCACATGATTTACAGGAATGTCTATAAGCAAATAAAATAAATGAAGTTAACTTGGATTGATATTACATAACTGTGAATTAGAAGCTGAGATGAATTCCTGTTTCTAGTTATAGATCTCTATGAACATTTTATTTGGATGAGAAAGGCAGAACCACTATGTGGTGCCCTTTGAATTTCCACATAATCTAATTTTCTTTGACAAAATGTTTATACCATATAGGCATCTCTATATGGTATCTCTTTATATCTATGCTGATATAAAGCATCAGATGGTTGTTGTTATTCCTTAACGTCATCGAAAGTAGCAAGGACACTGTTAATATTCTATAAAATATAATAATATATAAGCATCACTGGAAAATACTTATACTTTACTACTTGGTTTTTATCTTGCATTATTTATCCATTAAAGAAAATACACATGACAAAAGAAAAAAATGGACATTTGTACTGTTTGTTTTTCAAATATAACTTTTGTGGTATTGAACTAAGAAAGGTAGAGAAATTGCTTTTCAGAGAAGACCAAAAATGACAAAAATTCCTATTGCTTAATTATTGATATTTCCATCCAAAGCTATTCAATCAAGTTTCTCACAATTACAGATGTCCCTTTTCTTGATAGCCAATTTATTTTTAGTATACATTGTCTGAATGTACCACAGTTTATTTAGGTACAGTTTACAGATAATAACTGTCAAAAAATAAAAGCTATTATACCTTTTTAAAAGACGTTATATACATTTGTTTGAGCAGTTTTGGGTTCAGAGCAAAATTAAGTGGAAGGTACAGATATAACCCATACACACCATGCCTCCACAAATACAGAAACTCCTCCATTATCAAAACCCCTATCAGTCAAATTTTTGATAATTGATAAATCTACATCGACACATAATAACCATCCAAAGTCCATAGTTCACATTATGAGTAATTCTTGGTGTTGTACATTCTGTGGATTTGGACAAATATGTATGCTATATGTTCAACATCATGGTATCGTACACAGTATTTTCATTGCCCTAAGAGTTCTCTGTGCTCCTCCTATTCATTCCTCTCCTTTGAGCCCACCCCCTGGCAGAAACCACTGATACTCTTGCTGTCTCCATAGTTTTGCCTTTTCATGTATGTCATATAGTTGGAATCATACCATATGCAGCCTTTTCAGATTAGCTTCTTTTGCTTAGTAATATTCATTTAAGTTTCCCTCTATGTCTTTTCATGGCTTTGTAGCCGATTTATTTTTAGTGTGCATTGTCTGAATGCACCACAGTTTATTTACCCATTCACCTATTGAGGGACATCTTGGTTGCTTCCAAGTTTTGGCAATTATGTATAAAGCTGCTATAAACATCCATGTGCAAGTTTTGGTGTGGACAAAAGTTTCAACTCCTTTGGGTAAATATCAAGGAGAACAATTGCTGAATCATGTAAAATTATGTTCAGTTTTCCAAGAAACCACCAAACTATCTTCCAAATAGGCAGAGTACTCTTTGACATGAATTGTAGCAATATTTTTTTGATCTGTCTCCTAAGGCAAAAGACATAAAAGCAGAAAATAAACAAATGGGACCTAATTAAGCTTAAAGACTTTTGCACAGCACAGGAAACCATTGACAAAAAGAAAAGACAACCTACTGAATTAGAGAAAAGATTTGCAAATGATATGACTGATAAGGGGTTAATTATCCAAAATATATAAGCAGCTCATACCACTCAATAACAAAAAGACAAAGAACCCAATTAAAAAATGGGCAGAAGACCTGAATAGATCTTTATCCAAAGAAAACATACAGATGGCCAACAGGTACATGAAAAGGTGCTGAACATCACTACTCATCAGGGCACATCAAAACAATAATGAGATATCACCTCACACTTGTCAGAATGTTTATCATCAAAAAGACCACAAATAATAAATGTAGGTGATGTGGAGAAAAAAGGAACCTTAGTACACTGTTGGTGGGATTGTAAATTGGTGCAGCCACTATGGAAAACAGTATGGAGGTTCCTTAAAAAAATTAAAAATAGAACTAACATATGATCCAGAAATTCCACTGCTGGGTATATATCTGAAGAAAATAAAAACATTAAATTGAAAAGATACAGGCACCCCAATGTTCATAGCAACATTATTTACAGTAGCCAAAGTATAGAAGCAACCAAAGTACCCCTCAACAGACGAATGAATAAAGAAGATGAGTAATATGTATTCAGGACCTAATGATGAATCTAGGATTCTGAAATTGGCTAGTAATTAGTGGAAAGGAAAAATAGAATCAGATAATGAAAATTGCATAAATGCCAATTTGAGTGATGTCCTATGCATTAAGATAGTATAAAGAGAAGTTGCAAAACAAAACATAAATTTCAGAATAGGTACTATAATTGGTTTCACAATATTTGGGGCTTAAACCTAGGTACCCTTGATAAGAATAAAAATTATGAAAAGTTGAGAAAGTAAATGAAAGAGAGCCTATAAAGAGAGTTCTCAGGTGAGAGCTCTTGCCCTTTTCTGAAGAGCCATGACTTGACCCTAAGTCTAGGAATGGAGGCCTCCATGGTACTTTTCTCCATATATATTGTCTGTCTGCACTGGGCAGTTAGTGAACTTGTGTCTAACTAAACTCCCAAATTGAGAGGGCAGGAGAGGTGGGCTGGTTCTTCCACTTTGTTTAGTAATTAAAATTAGATTTTATTTATTTCCCTTTCTTTTTTTTTTTTTTTTCTTCTCAGTCTCTGTACTCTAACAAAGGTGGTTTAGGAGGTGTATTTGGCAAATGTTAAAAGTGAGCGAGAAAGACCATGAAACTTCCTCTCAGTAAAACGAGTCAGGCCACTAAGTCTATGTTTGGGACAGGAAGAAGAAACTATGGTACTGTTTATTAAATAAGTGTAATTAGAAAAGTCATATATTTGCCCCATTTTTCATCTTGGGTAGAGGAAAGCATTCTACTGATTAAATGTAAAGGGAAGAGGAGAGAGAAACTTAAGGGGTACTTTGATTATATCCTCTGAATAATGCTTTCTCAATATATCAGTTAACCCAAAAGGGGAATCAAGTCCAGATCTATTGCATCCATTTGGTTTGGCTTCCTCAACTGGGTGTCAACTCTATGGCTTAGTCAGTTCCTTCCTCTACCTTTAAATCCACCTAACATTTGTCTTGTCAACTTGGATCAAAGTCTCTAGCTGAGTAGATACTATTATTCTTTGTGAACCAGTATGAATGTTCATAATGCAAAATGAATCTAACAATCAATTCAGAAACATAATTTATATTATATAAAGTGATATTATTTATAGTACAATCACTTTTTGAGATAATCTGAAATTATTGGGAAGATAACAAAGAGATAATATATTTGAATGGCTTTAAGTCTTCATTAATGGAATTAAGAATGATAAGGAGGTATAAAATGCTATGCATTAAAGTTATTGCAAGTGAGTATAAAAAAAAGCCATAGCTTATGAGTACATGTTAGATGGACCCAACCCATATATGTTGAGGTTTAAGTTCAGAAATATATATGTTTACATGAAACAAAATCTTCTTAGCAATGATAATACTCTTGCTATTGCAATTTAGGGAAAGATGACTTTCTTTTGAGGGGTGTAAACCTTTTTAGATAATTGCCTAATTTTCCTCTTGAGATGTACGTTTTTATAATATGGCTTTAATAATTTAAGGAAATACAATAGACTGTTGAAAAATTACAGGCTAAACCCTTTAGATGGTGATAACACAATGGAAATAAAATTCTATACTTTCTCTTATTAAAAGCAGAATCTTTTCTAATGGGAAAATGAAGTGTAGTAATATAACAGAAAGAAGGGACATTGGCTTCAGAGTTCTGCACATCTCAAAACTGCTACAAAAATGTGGGAGGAGTTGATTTATAAACTCAATGTAATTCTATGGTTAAAAGACATTCTTTCTGTAGTTCTTCTGTATTGTGATAAAAGAAATTCACAGTATGACACCAAACATTATCAGGATGAGCTGCAAAATTGGCATATTGCCATATGATAAACGTTTTCCTAGAAAGGTCAGATATATTGTTAATTAAGCCAACTAAATCCAAGTATATAAATCCATGTTTAGCGACATGTGAATTTATATTGGCTTTTCAATTTAAGGATTAGAATGATATGCCTAATAATTATCATATGGCCATGTTTGGGAATTTTCTACCTTTATAAAAAATAGATTCAAATGTATTAATCCATATGTGCAATCTGTTAATTTACAGTGTCAAGGCAATTATTTTTTTTCTTTTTCTATTTCATAGGACTGTGTGGAATGCCATCTGTTACTGGAAATCCTTATCCTTCAAATTAGACGGGTATTCTAAGTATAGAATTTTGGTTTTATTTCTGTTTTGTGTAAACTCAACAACTGTTGCATCAAAAAGATAGGCTCCAACAGTGTGGTTTTAAGTAAGTTATCTATTAAATATCAATGAAGATATGGATTATTTCATTCATTGATTATATCTTTATAATCACAAATGAGGATTCTTTCTCTTAGTAATTATGCTCAGGAAACTTTTGATGTCGTCCGAACGGAGGTGTGGAATTTCATTAGCTGTGGGGTATATCGAATGCACTAGTTTATCAAAGTCTGCAGAGTCAGAGACTACAAGTTACCCTAATCGGAGCTGTCCTTACTTATAAGGGAACACATTGGTGAAACAGTCAAGCAGAGCTAGCTAAAGAGAGTTTGGGGAATTAATTTTACATTAAGATGATTTTAAGGAAATAATGTTATGCAAAATCAGGTCAAATTAGGATGGTCTTTTAAAACAGCTAATGAATTAATGATGTCCTTTAATGTGTTGTATGATGGTAAATCCCTCATTAACACTCACCCGACAAAGCACTTAGTTTGAAAATGCTGTTCGGAGAAGAGCAGGTGTTCAGTACAGAATATTTCACAGAAAATATATTTAGTATCACACAAAAAATGACATTTTAAAAAGCATTTTTAGCACAAGATCATGGTTGCCTGCATATGCTTCTCTCTGTGCATCCATTTCACTGTCAATTCCAATGCAAAGTGTTCTTTTCCAATGTCACATCCAATATTTTATTGCGTGTTTACAGCCTTCCGGAATCACTAAACCATACACTATACCCACCCTAGACCCTGGCCTTGGGGAAAAGAAAAACAACAAATATTAGTGGGATGCTGTGTAAATTGAATAAACATTAATTGATTGAAGGCTATATGTAAAGTGTGCTGATTAGTGAATTGGAGCAAACAAGAATATATGCTTCTAGTGTAATCTAATAAGGAGTTTTTCTTAGCCTACTCTTGTTGAACATTTTTACAAATGACTGATACTCAAAACAGAAAATGGGTTCCCAGACTTGTGAGTGGGAGGAATAGCAAAGATTTTGGATGCCAAACTCTGAATCCAGCATACGAGATTACTAACTGCCTAACCAATCTCTACTTTCCCTTTCTTCCTTTATAAATAAACTATTTTGTTGGAGTAAGAATGAGAGTATTTTCTATTTCATCTCAAAGACAGGGCCAGCAATGGTATGAACATCTGAACAATTAAATTTGGAAGATACTTCACAGACAGCACAGTAAAAGGGGTGCTGACTCAGCTGAATTCAGCCCGTATATATTTGCTAATTTCTTAATCCTACTTAGGACAGGGGTATGATCACAGTAGCTCCTGCCGTTATCTTTTTACCATGGGGCAAACTTGAGGATGGAGCCTCCAAAAGATGTTAAAAAAGTTGCAGGAGCTAAAAGCAACCCAAAACTTGGATACCACTGTGGAGCTGTCGCCACCAGATCTCCATTACCAAACTCTGGATTAATCAATCCGTGAAAGAGAAAATATGCCCATAATTTATTTAAGGCACTGTTCATCCCGTGTATTCATCCAGTAGCTGAGCACAATACCTAATATTAACATGCAAAACAATGTCATTTATCATGATTTAAAGACTATACTTTACATATATAGCATTTTGTAGATGCAGCTGAGAAACAGAATGCTTCACACACACAAAACCAAATTGTTTTCATTGTTACTGAGTAAATATAGAGAGTATTTAAAAGTATGAACAAAAAGTCCTAATACATTGTATCATTGATAGCCTGTAATATAGAATTGATTAAGTCATTTATTTTTCTTTCTGGTCACCTTAAACATATGCTTAATTGCATAGGTTTCAAAATTTGAATTTGGCTTCACATCTGGCTTCAAAATTTGACAACATCATTTAACAAAAATGTATGGAAAAAGGATAAAATATGTTCAGAGCAGAGCTACCAAACTGTGAGGAAATTAAATATTTCATGTGCAATGGTTACTGAAAGACACTACAAATTTTCATTTTAAGAGGGGTCTCAGAGGCCCATGTAAGCTATTTTCAAATATGACAGTGGTTATGAAACGGAAGAGGATTAACTACCTCCTGGAAGGCTATAAGAAGAAAATGATGACTGGCGATCTGGGAGGAGCTGGCTGTACCTTTTGTAAAAGAAAACTTCCTTTTTCTCTTGGGGAGGGGAGCATGTAAGGGGTAGTTCCTGAATAAAATGTTAAACTATACAATTTATATATGAGAATGCATTTATTTACTAAACCGGAACCTATCAAATAGGTCCAAAGATCAAGTTACAGCGCAATTCGTTAGCATGTACTGAACACACTCCTGTAACCATTACCCACGTTAAAAAATAAACAGCAGTGAACACACCAGAAGCTCCCTGTGCCCCTTGTGATCTTCATCGAATTAATTAAATGAGCTCTGTTAGAAGTCTGAAAATAATAATAATTATTAAATTGGGCATTTACTCATGCCTCTATCAGTACAGCAGACTGGTGGTGCTAAAGCCTGAGGAGAAAGGTTGAATGGAAAGAAAATGTGTGTACACATACACATATATATTTAAATTGTAAATATATTATATACACATATGTATGTGTTTATATATTATATACATATATACATAGGTATTTATATTTAGAGAGAGAGAATACAGCAAGATGCTATCTGAAAATGTAGTTGATAATGTTAAACAAAGAACTGCATATAAAATTACAGAATAAATACTGGAAAAAAAGAGATTTATTTTAATTCTCTTTGATAGTAAATGCTAATGAGTTGGCATTCATTTGAGCACTTCACTTAAAAAGATTTGTGGACTTGTTAAATAGATTCTATTCCTTAGCCATTAGAATTCAGATATTTGTTTCAGGAGGGCTGCATTCTGTTTCGTTGTTTCTTTTTTTTTTAATTTATAACATCAGTAAAAGCTAGATCAAATGTTTGTGTTATTCAGTATATTTTTCTTTAATGACTATGAATCAAAATTCAAGAGCTAACTTTGACAGAATCGATATGTTAATTAAGGCACTGGTATTATGATCCTTAACACTCTCTGGAGTCATGCCAATCTCTCAGATGAAAGTAAAAAACAATAATTGTAAGCTGATTAGGCATTTGTTTTCCTGTAACTTGATGGTAATACTATTGATACTAAATTTGGTCAAGTATCCTTTTAATACAGACATGGATTACATATATTAAGAACAAGACAATATAATCCGAAAGCATATTAAAGTGTAACTGAAAGATGAAAAAGCTTGAAAATTTTCAAAACAGCTGTTTAATATTTTTCAAATTAATTTTGCTTATTACCCAAAGAGTTTGATCAAAGCAGAGAAGGGTAAAAAATGTTGGCAGAAAAAGAAGTCAGCAAGATCATGATAATTAGGATTAATTTCTGTATTTTAAGTATTTTCCTTAGATCTTTTTTATTGTAAAATAGATTGATTTGTGGAGAAGTAAAATATTTATCACTCACTGTTGGTAATATATAACTAAAATTCTGTTGGAATATTCATTCTCATCTATACAACATTTTCATAAAAGGAGCATCTGTTATATACAATAGGAATAATTACTCCAGGAATTTTTAAATCATTGACTTAACTTGAGAATAATTTCTAATATGAAACTCCTATTACTTCTATTCATAAAAGAAAAATTTAGTGACAAAAATATTAAGCAAATTTTAATAATAGGAAAGAAATTTTATTTTATAAATTGGCACATTTTAAGACCATGCAATGTTAATAGTTTATAATTCTTCAACATAGTGAGTAGATAAACTAGTCCATTTGAAAACTGTTCTACAAGCCAAATTTAGCAGATAGATGAATTTTCATCCTCATAGAAGTGGTAGCTACAGGCTTTAAAAAAATGGGCAAAACCTCTGGGGGAGAAAAATTTCAGTTACTAATTTTCAGGAGTTAGAAGGTAGACACACTAGTCATATGAAAGTAATATGGTTTTGTTTAATTTGCCTTCACTAGAACCTCTTATTGCTTTAGTCTTGGGCATTGTGCTATATCTACAAGATTGAATAATATTTTGAAATACTCTATTATTAGATCTGGAAGAGGAAAACAAAACTTTTTCAATGGATGAAAATGGTTTTTATAGGAAGTACCTAGAATGCAAGAAAGTATTAACCTGTAAATCAAGATTTACTCTGATGAGAGAGATTACTATATTTTAGAAGTGTTAGAGAACACAGAAGAACACTCTGAAATTAATGTGTGTAGAGGATAGGTAGAATAATAAGAGAAAGAAAGTTATATCAAAAAAGAGAAGCAACCAAAAACAGTGCAAACCCAAGAATGAGTATGATAATGACATGTAACCATGAACCTATTGATTGAGTAAACAAAGGAAGCAATGAGGTAGTGAGACAATGTAGTCCATGGATCTAGTTAAGGAAGTAAAATACAAATAATGAAGCAAAGAGGTAAAGAGTTTTACCCCAAATCATATTGAAGTTAAGATGTTTACCCCAATAAGCCTCACTATATTTTACTGACATTTTGTATCACATGAAAATACAATATAAACAAAACTTGGTATTATTTTCTATTGTGCTCCTTGGTTAAAAATTCAAAATGTAGAAAATAAGCATTGAATTTGAATACAAACAGTTGAGGTTCTCAACTGATCAAAAAAAGCAATTATGCAGAACACACACTAACACACTTATTTAAACATTTTGATTTTTCTGAAGTTTTTATAAATGTGCCATCAATCTTTTTTTCATAGATATTGTGATAGCCTGTTAAATGTGTAAACATAGCTAGGCTACGGTCTCCAGTTATTTAATCAAACTCTAATCAAGGTGTTGCTGTGAGAGTATTTTCCAGATGTGATTAAAGTCCATAATCAGTTGATTGTAAGAAAGTCAACTTGAAGTAAGGAAGATTATTTTAGCTAATCTGGACATGTGTTTCCATAACACACAGCTTATTTCCAGTGGTAAAAAGGAAATTTATAATCCATGGTATGTTGTGGCAATAGAACTGCACAAAATATTGCCATTGGATAATCCTAATCAGATACCTATAGACAGAAAGATTTTGGGTCACCATGTATTTGCAGAATGTTTTAGTCAAAGTAAGGAGTTTAATTAGAATGGCTGCTTCTTACTGCACTGAGAAAGTGGGGAAAGAGAAAAATGTGCTCAGGGCTCCAAATTTCAATCTCAAACTCCACATACATTACCTGAAGCTTTCTTTATATGCCCTGAAAAAAACCCTTTATCTCCTGTAGCTTTGGGCCAATATTTCTGAAAATCAAACTCAGAGTCTCATTCTTTGAGTAGCTGAATTACAACACAAATTTCTGAGGGCGTGATTGGGAAGAAATAGGATCCTGAGAATTGGACTAGTGATACATGGGGCGATCCTGATGATGTTGGAGACATCAGTCCCCTATATTCTGATGAGTATTCTTTGCCCTCTCACCCGTGCCTGAAGAGTTTAGTCTTCCTTTGCCTGAGGAACTTGTAAAGGACTCTCCTGAAATAGTTGCCTTGCAAGGTACTGCTGAGGCTCCTCAGGACTTAACCCCACCACTGTCTTTGTTTTTAGACCTGTAAGTAGATTCACGTTCCATCATGGTCAAAAGGCTGAGATACAAAGTGTGACTTTGCTATTCTTAATTTTAGCTAATAGTCAAATTCTCAAATTCTAGCAATCATTCAACTTTAGACATTTTTCTACTTTATCTGCTCATTTCTTGTTCTTTATTCAAGATAAACTCAAAAGTTAAACTCACTCCAATATGCACTAAAACATTTTTCCCAGATGGGTACAGGATACAGAGGACTTTTAAGAGTTTCATGGGCTGCTATTATAAATGAATGTATCTACGTATGATTGGGATGTTATACAATCTGGCTTTCTGTCCTGTGTGGGATAGGGGGCAGCCAATGGGACCTTAATTCAAATAGAATACCATATTGAACCCTTAGTCCAAGATTTGTTTAATTTGAGGTGCCTGAGTGCTTTGGTGTTGTTTATAATTTGGAAATTGACTCCATGGTTATGATTACAGATGGGCCGGTATTATTAATAGTTTTGTACTACAAAATGTTTTCCTGTTTATATATTTTTCATTGGAACTTGAGTGGTAAGATATAAAAGACTGAATCATGCACACATTGTTAAATTCTTTTAGAGGTTACAATTACATATTTCAAGAGTGAGCAAAGTTATCACTTCTTTATTTGCTTCTCCCTTCAAAATGATATGTTCTAAAATCAAATCTTTTAAAGGAGCCCAGGAAACAGATCTGAAATATTTCTAGTTTTGTTTTTAATTTTCCCTCCACTGTCTTGCCTAGTCCCCAGTTTTCGCTTTTATTTTTTTCCTCTCTAAATATCAAAACATCTGTTGTATCATAATATGTGAAGCTTTGAGAGTATGGAATTTAAAAATATATTATCAAAATAGTCACATTTTACTATTTGGATATTTTCAAGAATGAGGGGTGAGAATGAACTCTGGGCACACTTATCTGAAGAAGTGTTGTATTAAAGCAAACTTGGATGTTCTCTTGCCCTTCCATACATGGTGAATTAGTCACAGACCTCTGATAAATCAAAGCTTCTTTTGATCTGCAAGATATTAGCAAAGGCATAAGGGTAAGAGTGCATTTGAACAAACATGTAGTTGTCAAGAGTTCCTTTTGGTGATTACAACAGATTGACATGAAATTCTTTGAGATTCTGCTCTGCTTGCCTTTTGTGAATGTAGAGCGCTTCGGGTTGTGACAAATGTCTATTGCATAAATAAACTGATGGATGAGGGCAGGAAGTTGTTGACAGGTGAGGGTAGTTATTCTGGGATGTAATCTTAGAAGTAACTATTATATTTTTAGAGCTGGTGCTTGGAGTGGTCTAGCCGTGTTTATTTCAAGTGTGATCTACTCATGGCCAAAACTACTTCAGTTAGCTGAGATCATGAAACAAAAATAATAATACAACTACTTAAGCATGATAATGAAATATAATAGCGTGATTGGGGTTATTTTATCTGTACAACTGGAATCCTTCTAAAACAATTAGGTGATCCAGGTACTAAAATGTGAAATTGTGCTATAAATGGAGAAATGTGATAAGATATATTTACCTTGCCCCATTCATTTATTGGAAATTGTCTTTCATTTTTTTCTCCCTTCTCCTTTATCTTTTTCTGAAACCATTGCAAAAAACAATCGAAAACAAAACAAATCAAAACCCACCCTGCAGCAGTGCATTATCTATATATTCTTTTTTAATCATTGGCTTCCAAAGTCCCAATTTAACTCAAATTCCTGAGATACAGAAGCTTTACGCCCAAGACACATTCACTTTTTTTTTACAGCGCCATATTTTATTCTTATGAATTCAGGTAGTTTAACCAACTCAGTACCACACACATGCATTTTTAAATATACCAACTTACAAATCATCAAACAATGGCTATTCTCCCTACCCAAGAAAACAAGTACCTCTCCATTACAGTTCACCTCAAGACTCATTTAAATAAACTCATTCCATATTTCTTCCAAGTGACTATCTGTAGTAGCAAAGTCAGATATTGCTTTCTTAGTCACAGCCTCTTTTGAGAGAAAGTAACTATACTGTCAAAGGAGTTAACCAAGTAGGACATTATTTTTCTACGTTATCCTATCCTTTCTAACCACAAATGATTGTTCCAGAAGTGAACAAAAACAGGGTCAGATACCAAATGCATCATTTCTCTTATAAATTTGCTTTGGATATGGGAAACTGAGTCCAGTAAAAAACACTGGGGACTTAAGCTTTGATATTAGAGAAACTGAGTATGGGGTCTTACTGGTTCATGTGCATTCCCAAACAACAGCCTTCAACAGATGGAGGAGGGATATTGGGAAATGAATCACATAAGTCCTAAGAAAAATGGCAACAGAGACAGTGGTTGTATGATTGTATTCCAGTGCACATGAAATCTAATTTTACTCCTTGTTTTTTGATATAAGCTGATTTTAACACATTTCTATTCTAAGCAGCTGAGAATGCACTGGATAAAACCCTTCTATGGCTATGTTTACTCACACTCTATCTTTCATTCTTCAGCTCTGAATTATTTACTACTTAAGTAAATAGCCGATTACAATTTTCTCTTTTCTTGTACAATTGTTTCAGTTTTGTTGCTTTAAATGCAATGTGTATTTACTTTTGCCCTCCTTTAGATATGAGTTTCATAAGAATGAGAACCATTTTCTCTCACTATTTACTTTGTAATTCCACCAGTATAGGTAACATTCTGTTATATGCTGATTATATATACTGTAGATATAAATAATATATAATATATATAAATTGCACATTATATATTAATAATATGACATATAATATATATTATTTTGATTAAACAATATAATAGGATTGGCAAAGAATGCATAACTGCATGTGTTTTTATTTTTATTTTATTGTAGCATAATTGATTTACAACGTTGTATTAGTTTCAGGTGTACAGCAAAGTGATTCAGTTATACATATACATATATTCATTCTTTTTCAGATTCTTTACCCATATAGGTTATTACAGAATATTGAATAGAGTTCCCTATGCTATACAGTAGATCCTTGTTGGTTACCTATCTTATATACAGTAGTGTGTGTATGTTAATCTCAATCTCCTAATTTATCCCTCTCCCCATGTTTCCCCTTTGGTAACCATAAGTTTGTTTTTAAAGAACAAGAGAGAAAGGTTTTCTTTAGGGCTGTCACTTTCAAATATATTATCATACTTAAGCCTTTACATGAAACCACCATTTCAAATTTAATCTCTTCCCTTGCTAAGGTAAGAAGGAAGTATTTTTACTCTCGACCGTATGCCTAAAATACATAAAAAATGAAGTCTCATAGAGAAGAAACACCTATTTTCACCTGAATGTACTAGAAAATATATTTAACCTTATGTGAGGAATACAGTTTGTGGTTAACTATGTATTTTTCTTGCCGATGCCAGTTATCTGTCCTCATAGAGCCTGATTCAATTTGAGAGAGACACTTAAAATGAGATTACAGAATCACAAATTTTCTTAAAGAGAAAAACTGAGTGATACTCTTCATACTTCCCTTGAAGGAGGCATCCCCACAACAGGACAGGACAAGCAGGTAATAGAACAGCGGCCGCTAGCACAAATGGTATTTTGTATTCTGAAATCTCATTTTGACTTGACTGTCCTTACAATTTGTTAGGTGGACTATAATAAAGCCCCCAGAAGGCATACGTCACCTTTGATGCATGCTGCATTTTACATAATATAAAAATAACTTATGATTCTACAGGGTAATAAATAGCTCAGCAAGAGAATTATGATATGCATGAAACTCCTGAAATGAAGTTGTCTATCCTCCTGTTGAGAAATGTTGAGTCAGACATCCACTTCTCAGATATTACTGAGGGAAATATTGAACCACACAATGTTAAATTAACAGTTTTATATTGACTAAAACTGAATGGGAAGCCAAAGTGAAACTAATAAATTTGGGTTTCAAGTAATTTTGTGAAAAGTTGAAAAAATTCACCTTTACCTAGTGCACTTTTGTGTTTTTTATCATCCAAAACAGAAAGATAAGTGAGATCAAATATTTCATCACTGAAAGAAAATCAGACATTAACGTAAACAGCTAAATGTAAACCAGAATTTTAAAGGATGTATGTAAATACTTTAAAAATTAATGCTATGTTCAGGAGATGATTTGCTATGATGTACAATTTGTAAAAACATATATTTCGTTCTTTTTTCCTGTAAGTTTTTGGAAAACATCACCATTTTAGAAGTAGGACACATTTTTCAGTGTGAAATGGTAATACATAGTTTAGCCAAACATTGTAATTATGAAATAAAAACCCTAATAATTATCTGTAAATTAGAATCATAGAGAAATTCCCCTTAATAAAGATCAACAGTTGTTATATTATTTGGGACAATGGCCCTCAAAATTTAATCTCTGATAATGTTACTAATACTGAATATTTGGAAAAAGTGCAAATATCTGCACTCCTAGCCCAGAGGTCAACTTATTTGTTTCTAGGGGTTCATGTGAAATCCACTTACCTTTTTTTTTAATCTCTAGGTCTTCAATTACTGTAAAGCTATAACAGCCCAGGAGGATCTCTTCTGTGGATGTCAGAGGTGAGATTCACCCAGAATATTGCAGGACATCTGTTGGCAATAACCTTTGAACCTTAAAGATCTCTCAGAATCATTTAGGGATCATTAGGTTCTGGAAGGTGCTTTAGGAAGAACGCTGCTATATTACTTTCCATATAATAAGTGGGCAGTGAAAATTGTCATGTTTTAATTGTCAAAAGAGAGATTAATTGAGGTGCATATACTCCCCAGTTTAATATAAAACAGACTCCATTTCTAGAATTCTTCTTGACATAGAAGGAAGAATTGAGGTAACTATAACATATTCTGGTATTAAAGAAGAGAGGTTAAGGAGAGGTCAGATTCAAAGCACAAGGTTCGAAGTATCGATATTTGCGATGCCATCTCTGGCTCTGAAGTTAAAGCAAGCCATATGCCAAGAAACATGGGCAGCCTTTAGGAATTGAACGTGAACTGCGGGCTGAAAATTAACAAGGACATGGGGATCTCAGTCCACAGCCTTAAGGGACTGAATTTCACCAACAACCTGAATGAGCTTGAAGGGTCTTCTTTCTCAGAGCTTCCAGATAACAGCCCAGACTGGCTGATGGTTTGATGTAGGCCATGTGTGATCGTAAGTGGAGAACCCAGTTAAACTCACTCAGACTTCTGACTTAAGAACTGTAAGCTAATAAATGGATATTGTTTTAAGGTGCAAAGTCTGTGGTCAATTTTATGCTGCGATAGCAAATTAATACACTTTTATAAATGCGTGCAGGACCTATTGAAGATCATGGAATCTCTCTCACTGGACATCTAGGAACTGGACAATTTCTATTGTGAGGTAGTCATCAAAAGCATTTGTTTTTTTCTTTGGTCTTTGTGAACAATGATTATGTTAAAATGCAATCAGGATCTTGGCTGAATATTGGCAATAGGAAAATTAATACAGAATGAGTACAGAGGTCCGGGATTTGAGGGCTAGACATTGAATGAAGCAGGACATCTCCTTTTTAAGCTCATCTGATAGTGTCAGCAGCAACATCACTAAAGAAGTTACCAACAGTACCTTCAACAGACCTACCTACTAGTTCCACTCAGTCCAAAGAACACGGTTGGATATCCTGGGGTGAAAGGAGGGAAAGTCTGAATTTGAAGAGCCCTACGTGAGCAAAAGGGTCTCAACTTCCAACCACCCACATAAGGAACCCTATCTATAAATACCAATGAATATCTCATATTTTCCTTGACCGTAGCATAATCCAGATTAAAAGACTGGCAATCTCTCTCTTCTCTTCCCCCAAAAAGGGGGAATAGAGAAGCATGTGAATCCTATTTACATTTAACACATCAAATGAGGGTCTATTATGTTATAAAGTCTAGTAGTTTTTATTCTGACTTTCATTTGCGGGACCTATATGAACCAAGTGCGTGTGGTTGCTTCTCTGCCAATACACAATGTGGAGTGATCAACCATAAATGGTTAAAAGGAACTATAAAAGCAACTAGCTTGACATTCTCTATTAATCAGACAACAACAGCTAAAGCAAAAAGATGTGCTCTTTCCAATTTAGGCATGATGTTCTCTAGACAGTGAGAGTGACTTTGAAGCATAAAAAGTAGTTAGCCTTCCTGGCATGATGCTGTAGAAGGTGTCTTCTTATATCTGTCTGCTTCCAGAATCATTTGGATCAAAGAAAGGTGCCACTAGTCTGGTTTTCTCTTGCGATTCAGACTTCCATTTCAGGGGAAGTGGCAACGTCTTGCTTATTTTCAATCAATTAGTCGTTTTGCCTGTTGCCATAGAGCTGTGCTCTGGTTGTACTGTGAGAAATAAACTTGGACACGTAGTTTCAGAACAATGCATGTTTTTAGCTTAAAGCAGTTATGGTCACATCCATACACTTAGTAACACTTCCAGATTTTTATTAGCTTCTTTCCTCATTAAAATGACATCTAGAAAATATTAGAAAATAGATGTTGTAGGATTATATTAAATGTGAAACTAAGGAGGCAGAGAAGGGGACGTTGGTCGATTATCTGACCAAGGGCAAAATGAAAATTTAAGCAAGCACTCTTGATAGATAAACAGATAAAAGACAAAAATTCATTTTTACAGATACTTCAGTCTGATTATTTGGCTGTGTGACGGAATTTCTGCACCAGACTGTCAAGAAACAGATACTTAAAAATTGGCATGCCTGAAGGAAGGAAACATTAGTTGCAAAAATTCTAAAAAATAGCTCAAAAATCATCTCTAATTGCCCACTTATTGATTGTCAACAGAGGTCCCTTCACCATGTCTGTCTCAGAGTGGATGAATTTGTTATATTCTTGTCGATGAGTAGTAGTGGCTGGAGAAAGGACTCCTGATGACGAACATTCGAGAGCAGAATAGGAGTATAGCACCATGTGCACTTGCAGCTGGAGCTGATAAGATTATTTTGTTTGATATGACGTTTGATTTAAATCCAGCCTGCGGTTTGAGAGATTTTATAATTGCTAAGTGATACACTGAGTTTCAAGAGTTGAAAAAAAAATAACGGTTTCAATGAACAAAATAAGAAGCGATGCTGATATAACTTTCTCACTGCCAGAGTTAGCAGCAATCTGCTGTAGAGATTCAGAATGACACGCAGCAGTGAGACGAGTCATCAAGGCAAACCCAGGCACTAGGCTGTGGAGGTCGAACATTTGGCAACAGAACAGACACTGAGATAAAAGAGGGTCATTAAGGGGAAGCTTAGATAGTTAAAGAGAAATTATAAAGAGCCCTATATCTAGGTACTCAGGAATTGTTCAAGAAAAAACAGGAATCTATTTCTGGGGCAAATAACAAAGCCATACACAGTACACTGTTTGTCATTTATCAGATTGATAAAAATCAAAATGTGCTGTAAATAGAATCTCCTAGTGTTGGTAAGCTGAGACTTTAATATACCATTGGTGGAAATGTCAACTTTTAAACACCATGAATGACAATTTAAATGTTTACCGACAACTTAAAATGTACACATTAGTTTTCAAAGCAATACAGATTCTAGGAAAATTTCCCTCATATATCTCTATATATATGCAGAAAAACAGAAGTGCAGTGTAATCATTAAATAATTATTTGTATTAGCTAAAGATTAGAAACTATGAACATTGAATAATAGAAAACGTTAAATAATGCACATTCGGGGGCTTCCCTGGTGGCGCAGTGGTTGAGAGTCTGCCTGCCAATGCAGGGGACACGGGTTCGAGCCCTGGTCTGGGAAGATCCCACATGCCGCGGAGCAACTAGGTCCGTGAGCCACAATTACTGAGCCTGCGTGTCTGGAGCCTGTGCTCCGCAACAAGAGAGGCCGCGATAGTGAGAGGCCCGCACACCGCGATGAAGAGTGGCCCCCGCTTGCCACAACTAGAGAAAGCCCTCGCACAGAAACGAAGACCCAACACAGCTAAAAATAAATAAATAAATTTTAAAAAAAAATTTGTTAAATAATGCACATTCATATCAGAGGAGGCTTTGCAGCCATTTAAAGACTGAGACTGATCTCTGAATACTTATTGAAAACTCCAAGATATATAGTTAAACGAGAAAAATCAAGCTGCAAATGAAGACGTACACATGCTATAAGTTGCAGGGTTTGGGTTCCACTTCCAGATTCTTCCATCTGATCAGGACAATGAGGGCAATAGGCATATTCCAAAATAGACAGTAAAAAGTGCCTGGCTTCCTGGTGATGTCGTTAAACCTCTGTACTTATTTCGAAGTTCTCATGGGGTGGGAGATATAATTTCATTTGTACTTACATTTCTATCAACAGGATCTTTTTTTTTTAACTTCCAACTGATGCATGTATTTATCATACTTTGACTGTTAGTATTAGTGAGTTGTTACATGTTAATCTCTTTGGAAGGTGTAAAGTAATAGAGCTAGTGTTTTATTATGTTCCTTTAAGGGATAATAAGAATAATAATAATGAATATATTTATATTTCCTTAAGGAGTATAACAATATAAATATACTTATATATTTTTTATATATAGCATCAATAATTAGCATATACATATGTTTCATTATATTCATTAAGGAAATATATATATATTCCTTAAAAGGAATGGAATAAATTAATATTAGGGAAAAAAAGAGGAAAGGCTACTTCTATGAATTACCTTAAAATATTTTAAATTCTAAAAAGTTTACCTAAATCTTACAATTATCGATTATAGAGTGTGAAATTTGATGTTAGTGTTTTCAAAGTTTTTATTAGGGTTTTTATGTTGTTGAGTAGAAAAAAATTCTCTACTGAAATTTGCTTTCTTGATATCAGAAAGAACATATTTCTTACAATTTTTCTGAAAGAAGATAACCGTTATGTGGTTGAGATGGTATGTTGGCTATAATTTTGTTAAAAATTCTTCATTTTAATAAGGATTTTAACTATACTCTTTCTGTTTCAATACTTAAGATATGCATAGATTTAGGTTCTGGTAGAAATGTATGCCTATATTGAATATCTGCTTATAGGATTTAATGTAGAGCTGACATAAGGATATGGTATAGGGATTAAGATATTATATAAACAGGTATTCCAATCCTTCCACATATATCTTACTAATATAATGGTTAAGATTATAAAGGACACATTTTACCATAGTAAGGCCCTAAGAAAATAAATCTTGACAATTGGTGCAGCTGCGGTATAATTTCCTTCCAGGCAGGTGGTTTGGTTGTGAGACAGGTTATCCCCTGGGTAATCAGAATTTCAAAAGGCATTGATGATCATTTAGATAAAATAGTATAATACTAGAAATAAATCTGGGTGAGAAGTCCAGCCATGTAACACAAACAGCACAGAAGTGAATTAAAAACAGATTTATTTAAAATCCTCCAGGAAAGAAGAAATATCCCATCAGTAGCATGAGTGAAGAAAATATGTCATCTGCCCTTTGAAGTAATTCTGGTCTTTAAACAGAAAAAGACTTCAAAAGTAAAATTAGTAATACTAAATGTTATGTCAAATGGTACAAAATAAGACTTCACCGTCTTGCAGGAAAACCATCAATAATGCTGCTTCACATCAATTGTTCCAAAAATGGGCTTGCAAATTTTTATCATGAATTTGAGGGAACCAGAACTTTTGAGGATTTTGCTTTGAAGACACCATCTAACCAGCTCTCAGCAACGGAAAGAAATATAAACTGGGGTGAATGTTGCATTGATTATGCAGGATTAGAGAAGACTGTCATTTGTTGTCCTAAATTTTGTCAGATATAGTGCAGGGTAACAGATATGTGATACGATAATGACTCAGAAACCACTTTTTGACAAAGTGATTTTGGGGGTACAAGAAAATGACATATCTATATTCTCTATTTTGGGATGGTATGGGGAGAGTTAATAGTAGACTCAGAAAACCCTTCAGACCAAGTTCCACAGTACACCTGTAGTAGAAGAGGGTTGACCAGTAACCTTAATGATATATCATTACTGTGTATCTGTATACTGTAGAACTATATATTGTTAACTAATGACATAAAAAATTGTGTAAACTTGATTATATATTAAAAAGTAGTATTAAGACTACATATACAATATGATACCTTTTTACGTATACACTATAAGTAGACATGCTTTACTGGCTGAAGGGCGTGAAAATAATGTAGAAGTAGACTCAAATAAGATGATGAAATAATTTTACATTAAATAAGGTTTTGGCTTAGTAAAGGATAAAACTGCATGCCAAAGAGCCTTGCTTTTTCACACAAACATTGTGAAGACAAGCTTTGTTCACTCTGAGCAAAGAGAAATGGAAGGCGGTTGCGGTTGAGACCATGTACCCCGTCACACCTTTTAAATTCCCAGCGTCTCTCCCTTGATCATAACATCTACTAGTACCAAGATCTTTTAGCCCATGTAATGACCGAAGGGAAGAAAGTCAGGCAAAGCTTTAAGAAGATTTTACCATTATGAATACTCAAGACCTGGGTAACTTGAATATATACATAGTATATACATAAAACACACAGAGTAACATTGACATATATATAATGTTACTGTGTGTTTTTATGTTTATAACATTGAGGGTGTGTGTGTGTGTATATATATATATATATACACATACACACACATACGCACACATATATATGTGTGTATATTTACATACACCAACATGAATAAAAATTATCTTTTGATGAGATGCTGGAAATAGGTGTTAGTCTCATCTCATCTTTTTACACTTTTCTAAATTTTCTACTTGTTTATGCATTTAGTGATTTTATCGTTTAGGGAAGTAAAACATTTAAACACATAGAAAGTTAAAAAACAAGCATAAAATAAATTTGGGCCATTGAAGAAAAATATACACTATAGGCAAAACACAATAATTCATAAATACAAAGTACAATACAATAAGCAATGCAGCAATAAATAAATTTTCCAGGTATGTGAAGCAAGGATAACATTAGGATAGACGAGAATGGGTATAGATGAGATAATAGGATGACTAGCAAATAGAATTTCCACAACGTAGAAGTGGAGTTAGAAAAGGTGAAGAAGAAATGAGGATGACAAAGGAACATATGCGAAGGTAATCTGATAAGAAATGGAGATGGTAGAGTGTGCTAATGTTAGAAATAAAGAGGGATAGTGCAGATAAGATGAAATCTGTAAGAAGATATTAGTGAACAATTTCACTTAAAATATTAAGAGGGATGTGCAAAAGGCAGAAATAGAGTTGCATTTGAGAATACATTGAGATTATTATCTATTTGTGTTAAGAATACCCGTCTATGTGCAAAGAGAGGAAAATAAATTGAAACATTTAATCTAAATTAACTTTAAGGGTTTTCTAAAACAAATGGTTATGTTATAATGTTAAATGAGTTTATTAGAGAGTAATACTAATATTAGCTTTACTTTATTTACAGTATTGATTTGTTCTTGTTTTGTTTGCACATGTTCAAATTTAGTTAATGTGCATAATGAGAAAAATCACATTTGCTTTTAGGCATATGCGGACCATTTTAAAGAAGAAATAATTTTTAAGATGTCTAATAGAAACTAGATAAGTACTGTTTATTTTTCTCTAGAAAATAGGAGATATCACATGGTGATTTTTTTTCTATTTTCTGCTGTTTCTCTATGTACCTTTTTTGTTATGAATCAACAGTTTGATGTAAATGCCATGACTTATTTTCTACATGCATATGTGCAATTCAGTAAATAAATAGAATGGTATAAATAGGATAATATAACTAATTATAATAAAAATCATTAATAGCTAGTATGTGCCAGGTACTGTTCTTACTGCTTTACATATCTTAACTAATCTAATATTTCACGACAGCCCCATTATGTAGGCATTATTATTATTATCCACATTTGCAGAAACTTAGTCTTGTGTAAACAATGTACGTTTCCAAAGATCATCCAACCAGTATGTGGCAGAGCTGAAATCGAGGCGATGTGGCGTGGTCCCAGAGTTGGTACTCTCAGCCATCATGTTATATTACCAATCAATGGGTAAAATGTATTCCATTAATATTAATGTATGAATGCCATTTTATATTCACAGATAGCTTCTATTGCTTTAAACAGCTTTAATACAAATATGAATTATATCTGTTTAGTAGACTTTAGCCAAAAATATTCTCTTCCTGTGTAATCTATTTTCAACAAAGAACATTCTTATATTTAAAAAAATCAAAATATCTCTCTCCATTTACATTATTACAAAGTTCAGTGGATCATGGCTTTGTGTAACCATGAACAAAATCATCTCATCTCCATTTCCTGAGCTCCTAATTACATGCGGCATGTTAAATCAAGTCCACGTGGGGAAAGGCCACTTAATTAATTAATTTAATTAACAGTAAGACAGAAAAGAGGATATGGTTATCATATTATAATCACTCCTTTGGGATATTTTTCTGGCACAATGTGTTCCATATTTGAGTGGTAAAAGAATAGCCACTCTTTATTAGTTTTGTTAATTTGCACCTAAATGAACTCAACACAAAGCCTAGGATAATATATTTCTACTTAGAATTCAGAAAGGGGAATTTTTATATAATCTCAAAATATTTAGGAGCCTTTAAGTTTTCATAATATGATATTTTTGTATTGGGAAAGAGGGATTAATGATAAATACAGTTCCTTTTCTGGCCTGTGTGATTTGCTTCCAGGTAACAGTTGTACAAAGATGAACACTCATAACTAGTCAAGTTCCAACTTAGAGGTAATACTACCTGGAATGGAATCTTGAACAAAATATTGAGGTTTTATTTTCATCAGTTTGCTACAAATTCAATTAAATCCAAGAGCTCTTTATTACTTAGAAATTGGGCACTATAAAATGTGACCTTTTTAAATTGAATGTAGTCATGGAGATTGCCTGGTAAACTAGATGTATTTATCTGTTGGAACATATAGAGAAGTACATAGAATAATGGTTAATTTTTTTATATTGTAGTAATAATATTTATAAAATATTACATAAATGTTGCCATATTAATACTTTTTAATTGTACAGTACTCTGGAAATAAGTATATTCACATTGTCTGGCAAACATCACCACCATCCATCTCCAGAACTTTTTCTTCTTCCTAAACTGAAACTCTGTACTCATTAAACACTAATTCCCCATACCTTCCTTCCCCCAGTCGCTAACGACCACCATTCTAGTTTTTGACCCTACAAGTTTGACTAATCTAGGTACCTCACATAAGTGGAATCATACAGTATTTGTCCTTTTGTGACTGGCTTATTTCACTTAGCATAGTATCTTCGAGTTTCATCCATGTTGTAGCATGTGTCAGAATTTCTGTCTTTTTTTTTTAAGGCCGAATGATATTCCATTGTATTTACACACCACATTTTGCCTATCTGTCCATCCATCCGTGGACACTTGGTTTGCTTTCCCCCTTTTGGCTATTGTGAGTAATGTTGCTATGAACATGGATGTACAAATATCTATTTGAGTCTCTGCTTTCAATCCTTTTGGGTATATTCCCAGAAGTGGAAATGCTGGGTAACATGGCAATTCTATATTTAATTTTTGAAGAAATACCATTATGCTTTCCATAGCAGCTGCATCATTTTACATTCCTACCAGCAATGCAGAAGAGTTCTAATTTCTCTACATTCTCTTCAACAATTATCTTCTGAATTTTTTTTCTTGCTTTATATTCTCACCAACAATTATCTTTTTTGTTGTTTTGTTTTATTTTATCCTATAACAGTAATCCTAATGGGTGTGAAATGGTTTGTCATTGTGGTTTAGATTTGCATCCCTAGTGATTAGTGATGTTGAACATCTTTCATGTGCTTATTGGCCATTTGTATATCTCCTTTTGAAAAATGTTTATTAAAGTTCTTTGCCCATTTTAAAATCAGGTTGTTTGTTTTGTTCTTGTTGTTGTTAAATTGTATAAGTTCTTCGTATAGTCTGGATATTAACCTCTTATCAGCTATATGATTTACAAGTATTTTCTCAAACTCCATGGTTTGCCTTTTAACTCTGTTCATAGTGTCCTTTGATGCACAAACGTTTTTAATTTTTTACATAGTCTAACTTATCTATTTTTTCTTCTGTTGCCCGTGTTTTTGGTGTCATAGCCAAGAAATCATTGCCAAGCACAATGTCATAAATCTTTCCCCTTAAGTTTTTTTCTAAGAGTTTTATAGTTTTAGTTCTTATGCTTTGGTCTTTGATCCATCTTGAGTTACTTTTTGTATAGTTTATATTGTAAAGATCCTACTTCATTCCTTTGCATCTGGATATCCAGTTTTCACAACATCATTTGTTGAAAATATTATTCTTTTTCTGTTGGCACCCAAGCCAAAAATCATTTGACCATATATGGGAAAGTTTATTTCTTGGCTCTCTGTTCTATTCCATATATATATGTATTCCTAAGTATTTTATCTTACATTTGATGCTATTATAAGTGGAATTTTTAAATTTTCTTTTTGGATTATTCAATGTTAGCGTATAGAAACACAAATATTTTTTGAGTGCTAATTTTGTATCCTGCAACTTTGCTGAATTTATTAATCCTAACAGGTATGTGTGTGTGTGCAAGTATGTGTGCATTCATGCACTTGTGTGGATTCTTTTAGATTTTCTACATATAAGACCGTGTTGTCTGTGAACAGATTGCTTCCTTTCCAATTTTGATGGCTTTTATTTCTTTTGCTTACCTAATTGCTCTGGTTAGGACTTCTAGTACTATGTTAAATAGAGGTGGTGAAAGTGAAAATACTTGTCTTATTCCTGACCTTAGAGAAAAATATTTAGCTTTCACCATTATATATGTGTGGTTTTTCATATATGACCTTTATTATATTGAAGTAATTTCCTTCTATTCCTAGTTTATTGAGTATTTTTACCATGAAAGGGAGTTGAATTTTGTCAAACACTTTTTGTACATTAATTGAGACTATAACATGTGTTTTTTCTTTATTCTGTTAATAAATGGATAATAAAACAGACCATGTTTTATTATTCTAACGAGTTATTAAAGTGACATTGCATGTTGACTTTGCCAAGTAAAGCAAAGCAAATTGCATACAACAGATTGCTATGTCAATGACTGAAATTTACAATCCTTTTTTGCTTGCTATTAAAAAACAAAAAACTTGTCTGAACTTTTTATTATCCAATTTAAATGATTCATTTGATAATTACTGAAAATTATCCATAATTTTCTACAGAATAAAGCCAAATTTTCTTTTAATAGTATCCAAATAGCTTATGCAGACCTTTGCTAATGTTAACACTGTTCCTTTTGCTTTGAATACACATCTCAATTTGTCTACTGTTGGTGAATCTTCCAAGTCACCCTTTAAAATAGAGTTCAAATGTTACATCTTCTAAGTTGCATGAGCACCTTTTATATCACTGCATCATCAAACATTACTCTTTAATATAGTTTAAATCTTTTTTCTCTTTCACAAAAATTCACGATTTTAAGGGCACCTTCGACTCCTGGGTAATGTGACTGGCATGAAATGGGCTCTTGGTATCTATTTGTTGAATTAAATGAATAAATAACTAATGACCAGACAGAATTATTTTTTTCAAAACTTTTTAAAATTTAAATTTCCAATTGGGCACTTATATATCTATGTTTGTATTACTGACTTCTATATTGAAAGCATCATATGGAAGCAGACAGTATCTTAATTTAATGTCTATAGTATCTAGCATATGTATTAGTTGACTCTATTGTAGACGTTTATAATTTTTCAGTTTATTCTTTAATCATGAACCATTTACTCTTCTAACCATAGGTAAATAAGATATTTAAAGTATGAAATGTTTTTCTAAAATAAAATGCTAAATATGAATTAATCTTAAAAAATATTCTCTTGAATCTTTCAAAACAAAGGCAGGTATGTAAGACCTGTCCCTTTAGTTAAAAGTAGTTTTAGTATTCAGCAACAAAATACAGTGGGAGAGTAGAAAGAACATATAATATGTCTAAAGCTGTATATTCAAACTCAGATAACAACAAACTACAGAGTTTTATATGGGGATTCAATTTGCAAAATATCATTAGAATACTTTGAATTGAGGGTCAGTTTCAGTGTAATTGAAATCTTCTCAATATGCATTTATGCATAATAATGGATTTCTAAATCCCCAAGTATTTCTTACTGTGAAAAGACTTTAAGTATGTAAATTATAGTTTGATATAATTTAGCAGTTCAATCAAATGAATAAATAATTGATAAATTAACATGTTCAGTTTTCAGGGTTCCAGTGAAATGTCTGTAACTCTTAGTATTCAAACTGCTTGATTCTTTCTCCCCAACAATTCCAAATCATTCTGTTGTTGTTCTTGATTTTGAAGATCTATTTGACCAATTTAAGTAGTATAATTTCAGTTTAAGTGTATACATCTAAAATTATAATCCAGAAACCAAAGATAATTTCCTATAATAGTTGTTGAAATGTATTTGTAGCCTGTGCTATAACCACAGCAGAAACTCAATCAAAATCTGTTTGCTAAATAAATGAATGAGTAAATCTGAAATAAAACAGAACTATTTTTAGGATTATGAATTATATTTAATTAGTAACTAAAAATAAAAGAATTTACAGTTATATCTGTGACATTAGAAATTAATCATATCCAATTTTTTCTTTTTCCCAATCAAAAATTGAAGCCTGGAGAGATCAAATGATATGTCCTGATCACAGTGAGACCAGAGACTTAGGTCATCAAAGTTTGAAATCTTGGGTTTCTCGATCCCCGTGTAAGTGTGCAGCCAAAGATTAAATGCTCCCTTCCCCCACACATACAGTTCCATGTTTTGGAAACCACTCCTGTGTTCTACTCCAGGTGGGTCTGATCAAGAAGACCAAGACTTCCTTTCCCCTCCTCCCCAAACCTCAGTCTAAGGCTACAGTTTTACTTCAGTAAGAGCAGGTGGAAGTTTTCTCATCACACACAAGGCCCATGTTGGAGAAGCTCTATTCCACACACGTACAGCTGAAAAGACCTGGCTCCATCTCCCAACCCAAACCTGCACACCTAGAGAAGAAGCTCTGCATCGAGGGTAGCAGGCCGAGGTCCTGGGCAGTGATTTCTCCTGCCCCTGTTCCAACCCCAGCCAGTCATGGAGCAGAGGTTCAACACAAAGAGGGGCAAGCTGAGGAGACCTGGAGCAGTCACCTGGCCCAGAGCTTGCTGGTAGACCATGGATGTGTGTCATTCTGGGAGAAGCCCTAGTCTGTCCATAGTGCAGAGAATCTACCCAACGGGGAAGGGTAGGCCATTAAGGACGAGAAGTTCTACTGCTCTACTTGAGGACATTGACTTGACATGGAACACAGCTTGAAGAATGTCACGCCTGAGAGCATCATTGAAAAGAATGAAGACAGGATAACAGAGCAACTGGAAGTCTGAGACAGCCAGGGAAGACACAGCCGCGGAGCACCTTCCAGGGATTGCATTCAACCTTGAGATGGGGAGTTCTATGTATGCACTGGACTGAACCTGCTCAAGAACAGCCAGAGAAGGACAGGGGCCGGTTGAAAGCATTCCCCAGGCTGCACACATATCTAGCAACAAACAGCAACAAACAGACCTCACTGGCTCTAGGGTCTTAAGCAAAACATCTGACCAAACACCAGCTGAAAAATAAGCTATACTGATCCAGAGGCAACTTCTAAGAAACCATGTTTAAAAATAAAATTACATGCTTCCCTGGATGTCTGGAAGACTGTATGCATGGCATACAGAAGCAATCAGAGAGGAAATTTCCAAGCTACAAGACCTGGTTGAATGTGGGCAAAAACATAAACATTCTGAATTGTGATAACAGCATAACAGTCACACACATACATCCAAACAAAAAAGGAAGGATACAATGGATGCTGTAGAAACAATGATCCTACCTGAAATCCTTTGGGTAATAAGCCATTGATTTACATTCTCCCTTTCAAATAAGAAGTTTCAATATATCTATGTCTATATGAAGCTCACTTATGTACTTCCCAACATAGGAAAAGTCTAAAGTCCCATCCAGGCAGTACTATAAGCAGCTCCAGGTGTAATACTTCTGAGTATTATGCTATTCTCTTAGTAGTAGTAGTAATATGCTAATATGCATAATAGCAATATGCATAATAGTAGTAATATGCTAATACGCATAATAGCAATATGCATAATAGTAGTAATATGCTAATATGCATAATAGTAATATGCTATTCTCTTTCCCAAGTCTAAACAGTGTTCTTCAGAGTAAGACATTTTTCACACATTTTGGGATCCCCACATGTATGTTCTGTTCCAAAAAGCCAAATTTTTAAAAATTGCAAATAAGAAAGAAAATTCAAAATCGCATAAAAATATATTATTTAATGTTAATTACCAAATTTAAATTCATTCCTAATAAATTATTTAATGTTAATTAGCAGAGTTTTTATTTATTCTTAATTAATAGTAAATGAATAGCTTTACATTATCTATCTATATGCTATTAAATTGTCACATCTTCTTTTAAATATCTGAATTACCACATGATTTAATAAGCAGTGATGGAAGAAATTTTCACATTTTGAGGTATGGGGAAGTCATTCTGGCTTATACATGACTTGGCTTGAACTTTATGCTAACTAGAACAGACTTTCTTATGGCCTGCCAAACATGCATTGTACATCTGCTTTAACCATTAAAGAAAAAATTGCATTTAAAAATAAAAATGGAGTAACTGTGGTTCAGGCATCCAGAACGGAGCTGTGTGGCCAATGTGGGTATCGTTTCAGGTAAGTTCCTGCATCACTGAGAACTTGAATTTTCTGAATTGTATCAAACTCAAGGATACTACCAGCTTTTCTCAAAACAGTATCTGCTAGCAGCTGCCAGGTGCAACCTTACAGTCTCAAGTTCTCCCTTTATAACTGTGTAATCATTTTGGACCTCAACCAATCCTTGCTTAACAAGCACCCTTATTTCTTGCCAGCTCCAATTATAATTCTTGGAAAATAACGCGTATAACTAACTGTAACCTTGCGGTTTTTGACTATACAAACCTCCCCCATTTTGTAGTTTGACTGAACACAATTCAGGTGCTTCTTGAATCTGTCTCCCCAGCTATAGTCCTCCGTTTGGCTCAAATAAAACTCTTTTCTATTTCATTTATTGGTATGTATTGATTATTTCCGTTGAGAGCAGTATAGTGTAGTGTTAAAACAAAGTGCATTATAATCCTATTACTTTGGTTCAAACCTTAGTTCTCTCGGCTACTAGAAATGTAAAGGGGCATGTTATGTTAACTCTCTGTCATTAAAACTGAGAAACTATTTTGCTTTATTTGGTTTTTGTATTAAGTGACATGATATATGAAAAACACTTAAAAGACTACTTAGCATGTACTAAAAACTCTGTTAGCTTTTATTGAAAGTAAAAATTTATTGATACTTTACTAAGTTGAGTGGAGACAATGAAATAATAATTATATTAAATTCTAACTCTGCCACCTAAATCTTAGCCTAAAAGTATGAATAGAAGGCTGACATATCGCAAGATTTACTGAATTCAAGATTTAAATATAAGGAATTAATTTATTGTATTGCTGAAAGTTGAATAGCTTCAAATTTGAATGGTGCTTACTGAAATAAAAGAAAGTGAGGTTTAAATATACAGGTTCATATTCCATGACTCATACTCACAAACATACACCTATTTTTATCAGTTGCTCTTTAAGTTGTAGTTGGCTACTTTTGCTCTTGAATATTTGAACTTTTAAACAAATCTATAAAAGAATCAAACATTCTGCAGACCAATAACTCAGGTTGTCCAGTGTTATTTCAGGCATTCATTTAAGTTGCCTTGATACCGTTTCACTTTCTTAACAAGCATATCTATTTAAATAGGAATTCATTCTGTAAAATTAACAACATTGGGTCTACATCAATCATATTGAAAAGTTAGTGAAAATGAAATATAACACTCATTTCATATCAGTTTATAAAGTACAGTATGCTCTTACAACCAAAAACTTTTGGATTTATATAAATAAACGGAATCCAGTTAGTCCATTTTCACAAATCTACGCAATGGTAATTTCTAACATTAGGGTTTCTTTCACGTGTCAAGGAAGAGGTGTTTCTAAAGAGAGATATTGTAAAGCAAGATGAGGAGGGATTTCCCTGTTGGTGCAGTGGTTAAGAATCCTCTGCCAATGCAGGGGACACGGGTTTGAGCCCTGGTCCGGGAAGATCCCACATGCACCACAACTACCGAGCCTGCACTCCAAAGCCCGAGAGCCACAAATACTGAGCCTGCGAGCCACAACTACTGAAGCCCGTTCACCTAGAGCCCGTGCTCCACAACAAGAGAAGCCACTGCAATGAGAAGTCTGCAACGAAGAGTAACACCTGCTTGCCACAACTAGAGAAAGCCCGCACACAGCAAGAAAGACCCAACACAGCCATAAATAAATAAATAAATAAATAAATAAATAAATAAATAAATTTATAAAAGAAATAGAGCAAGATGAAGAAATATAATACTTTCAACCATTTTATGCCGCTGCTTCTCAACCTCTTTGTTTTTTTTTTTTTTTTTAGATCATACCAGAGTGCATTGGCAAATGTTAACTGGCTCTCTGGGAAAAACAGCACTGGTTTGTAGGATTTGCCAATTTCATAATGTACTTTCTCCCAGGGTGACCGATTTCTTTCTACCAATGTGATGCCACTGAATGGAGGACCAAGAAGAAATGTGCGCAGTGCTTCTTGTAAGCAGTGGACAGGAGCCAGCTCAGGGCACATTCATTAGAGTGATTTTCAGAGAATGCCTTTCTGGAAAGGATCAGAATTCAGGGCCAGGAGTAGTGAAGCAATTGTGTAGTTGGCTCTGTCTATGCTGTACACATAATATATTTAGCTTAATGCATATCAACTCTTTGTTTACTTAATATCATATCTCCTTTTATCCTTTAAAGTAATCATTTTTATTTATGTTCACATAAAACTTTTCAGTTTCTAAGAGGATGTTTTTGAGTCTTTTAGGAAGATGAGCTCTTTTTTTTTTTTGATTTTATTATTATTTATTTTTGGCTGCGTTGGGTTTTCGTTGCTGGGCGCAGGCTATCCCTAGTTGCAGTGAGCAGGGCTCCTCTTTGTCGTGGTGCACAGGCTTCTCATTGCGGTGGCTTCTCTTGTTGCGGAGCACGGGCTCCAGGCGCGGGCTCAGTAGTTGTGGCTCACGGGCTCAGGAGTTGTGGCGCACGGGCTTAGTTGCTCCGCGGCATGTGGGATCTTCCTGGACCAGGGCTCGAACCTGTACAGTCCCCTGCATTGGCAGGCGGATTCTTAACCACTGTGCAACCAGGGAAGCCCTAGGAAGATGAGCTCTTATAAAAAGAAGTATAGCTAAGAGAGTAGTTATTAAGCAGTCTCCATGGAACAGAGGTGCTATTGAGGTGCTCCAAAAGGAGCAAATGAGGTTTATCTCTTTTACTTGTTTGTTTCCTTTCAAGATTTTGTTCAAACAAAATATATAAGTGATTTGTTGCTTAAAAATTGAAAAGAACAAACATAGTTAACAGAGTACAGAATTTGAAATCACATGGGTAAGATTTCAAATCCCATCGTTACTGCTCATGATGACATCCAAATGATTACAGTAAGCCTCTTGCATACAAACGAGTTCCGTTCTGAGAGCGTGTTCGTAAGTCTAACAAAGTTAGCCTAGGTACCCAATTCACACAATCGTCTATATAGTACTGTACGGTAATAGGTTTATGATACTTTTCATACAAATAATACATAAAAACACAACAAAAAATAAAGAAAACATTTTTAATCTTATGGTACAGGACCTTGAAAAGTACAGTGGTACAGTACAACAGCTGGCATCCAAGGGCTGGCATCAAGTGAACAGGCAAGAAGAGTTACTGACTGGAGGAGGGAGAGGAGGGGGGAGATGGTAGAGCTGAAGGATCGTCAGCAATAGGAGACGGAGGGCAAGCTGCAACTTCACTCATGCATGACGTTGATGGCACAGGTTCTGGTCCCTTGTTGGATTCAAATCTATCTACCCTCTTGAAAAAAACGATCCAGTGATGTCTGGGGAGTAGCTCCTTTTTTCTCGTCATAGATGACACGGTAGCGCTGGATTGCATTCTGAACAGCTGCTGCAGCCTTCGTGTACTGTTCTACGTTAGGGTCCTGTGCCTCAAAAACTAACGGTGCCTCCTAAAATAAAGAAAATCCCCTTGCCTTTTCCTGCATCATGAATCTCTTCGGTCCTTCAGTTATTTCTTCTTCGTCTTGTCTCTCTTTGTCCTTTCTCTGGGCACGTTCGCCTCTTTGAAAGTTTGCAACTTGAAAGTTCATACATAGGGAACTTACTGTACTAAATTACCAGGAGTTTTACTGTTGTGATAATGTATAACAATGTTAAATAGCTCAAATTTGATTTATTTAACTCTAGAGCAATAATTAAGACTTTCTATATGTGTATTTAATTGTCTGGAACCATTATAACTGTCCTAAAGTTCTCTTAGTTCTCTTCCATGAGGAAACTGCTTTTTCCTTGGCACTTCTATATCCTCATACAAATTAAACAAACAAAATTTTCTTATCCTATATTCATATATTTTTCTTTAGGTTAGATTCCTTGTTTTAACAGTTTATTTCATAAATTAAAAAGTTTATCAAACCCCTTGTCAAACCTTTTTTTTCATTAATTCAGCAATAAACCTGCAGGATTTTATGAGTATTAAATGAATTCATATATATGAAACAGAACAGTACCTGAATTACAGAAAAGGCTTAATAAATGTTCGCTGTTACTAATACATACTTATTGATTTTCTGCTATGTTTTGTGCTCTGTGAAAGGTACTAGTGATAAAACAACTAACACAATTGATGTCTACTGCTCCTAAAAAGTACTGATATTCTAAAATGAAATAAGAAGTAAACAGAAAATGGTTTAGAGGATACGTAATATTATCACAGAAAACAAAGCTGTGAAAATTAAGGAATAATCATTGGAAGAAGGGGAATCTAAGCTAATATTATTCAATATTAAGATTTTCATCCATGTCACTCATAAAATATGCTCTACAAAGGAATGTACCAGATTTTAAAATACGATATTGTTTAGCAATATTTAAGATGGATGTAAATTGAAAGAACGTCTAGTTCTATCTTTTATTGTATGAATAAGAAGACTCAGACTCAAAGAGGCTAAACAATACATCTGTGGTTTCAGATAACATTTCAAATATTTTTATTATTGAAATACAAGTGTAGTGTAATCATTGAAAACCAGAGGAACTCAATAAACTATTTTTTGTCCTAAAACAACTTGTTAGTAATCTTGTATTCCTATTTCCTGTGAGGGAAAACTGCTAATGAATGGAATGGAAATCTTGGTTAATCCATTTGACTTTTTTTTTTTTTCTTGAGCACAAACAATATGTTATAGTTCAAGTAGCAAAAATAAGTAAATCTACAATCTACTTTTCTTCTAGTTGCTTACATTCCCATAGAAGAGGACAAATAATAAACATATAACATTAAGAATAAATAGTAAGCCAGATGGTAATAAAGGCTCTGGAGAAAAATAAGGTAGATAGGGGAGACAGAGAATGCTTGAATGGGGTTATTATTTTTAAATAATATCATCACGGAAGGCCTCACTTTTAAAGGTGACATGTGATCAGACATCTGAAGGAGATGGTTGAACAAACCAGGAAACAGGTTTCCAGGCAGTAGGAAGATCAAGGACAAGCACATTGTTTGTGAAGGTCTTTGGCTTATTTGAGTTACAGCAATGAGACTATTATTGCTGCAGTGAAGTGAAATAAGAAAAGAAGAGAGAGGTCAAGAACTATAGGTAACACTTCTGGTAGGGCTTTAGGTGAAAGTGAAGAGTTTGAGGATGTGTGTCAGGAATTAATATACCTGATGGACCCTGGTATATAAACTGGAAAAAAAAAGAAAAGTAAGGGCATGTTAAGTTTTCAAATAGACTAATTATATATCAGAATATGACAATTCAGTATGAACTATAATGATATGTAGACATACATATAATGATTCTCAATCCATGAAATGACTACATTGTAATACGAAGAGATTCCAGAGGGAAAGTATCAAAAAATCTCTTCTACAAAGCAAATAGTAGAAATGTAGTATCATTAAATATATGATCAGTATTGAACCATGAATTTTAAAAAATGTTTTAAACAATTTTGAAAGGTTACTTTCTATTTACAGTTATTACAAAATATTGGCTATATTCCCCATGTTGTACAATACATCCTTGAGCCTATCTTACAACCAATAATTTGTACCTCCCATTCTCCAAGCCCTTTATTGCCCTTCCCCCCTCCCCACTGGGGACCATTAGTTTGTTCTCTATATCTGTGAGTCTGCTTCTTTTCTGTTATATTCACTAGTTTGTTTTATTTTTTAGATTCCACATCTAGTGATATCATACAGCATTTGTCTTTCTCTGTCTGACTTATTTCACTTAGCATAATGCCCTCCATGTCCATTTTTGTTGCTGCAAATGGCAAAATTTTGTTATTTTTTATGGCTGACTAGTATTTCATTGTATATATATACCACATCTCCTTTATCCATTAATCTGTTGATGGACACTTAGGTTGTTTCCATATCTTGGCAATCGTAAATAGTGCTGCTATGAATATTGGGGTGCAAATAAGAAATGTTTTGTACCAGATGTGCCCATAACAGTTTGGGTTTATAATGTTAAAATAATGTCTCACTATATCAGAAATATTTTCACCTAAAGAGAAACTACCATATAATAAAATATTAGAATAATGGAACCTATACTCTCAACTATAAAAACCCCTAATTTTTGAGATACACTAAAGAAACACTTGAGTGGTTGATAGATTAAAGCCTTCAGTTGTGACTGAATAAACAGAAAGGGAAAGAAAAACATTACTCAAGGAACAATGAAAATAAATAGGAAATTGTATTGAGTTAGTATATTGAATTAATTGGAACAAAAATATTTTCTAGTCTAGAAGATTGATTTTCATGCAAATTCTTAGAATAAATTTAGTGTTGGTGTCGCATGTTGCTGTTGAATTATTCCAAAGTATTTTGGCTTTTATATTGAGGAGTAACAAGAGTCAACTTTTCAGGAAATTTTAAATGTTTTATATTAATTTGTGTGTATTTAGGTAGATCTGATATATGAGTGTTAGATGATGAGTTTTATGTACTTGATGTCTGGAAGTAAATTAAAAAGATTATTTCACTCCCTTGGCATATTTGATTTGAAAGTAAATTTTCTTCAATGATTGAATAAATTTGAGTTTTAAAAACTATAAGAGAATTTCATTTTTCCTATATGTGGTATGATTTTGTTTATGCTAATAAAAGAAACTGTCATTAATTAACATTTTAATCACTGTAGGTATTTCTGGTAATTGCATGTTTTCGATGCTGTCATATTCTCTTCCAAAAAGATTCCAATTCATAAATATTCAATCACTTGGGTTCATTTTCATCATAAAACCATCAATCCCTATGTTATTTATAGGAAAAGTAATATAATTACAGTTATGGCTTCAAAACCTAAACGCCTTCAATTGCTATTATTAGTCCATGGAAGTATGACTAGATAGTTAATATGGGGGGGAAAAGGACACAAAAAGAGAAATGAAGTATTAAAATAAAGGATAGATCATTCTATCAGACTTACACGAAATTTCCACTTAAATTTTGTACTTATACAGAAAATTTCTAATAAAAAGATGAATAATTGGTCTCTGAATTTAATCAGTATATTCAGTCAAACATGCTATTATTCTTTACAAAAATATCTATTTCAAGGCCACCTCTGTGTTATAATAGCAGTTACTGAATTAGTGGAGTATTTTTTTTTAACTTAGCAATTTGGTGGCCCTTGAAAAGTAGTTCTTAACCCAGGTACAAAAGAAATGCCCTCAGCAATTCTGAATCAGTTGACTAGCATGTAGTTCAGAAATGTTTCTTTTAAATGACTGAAACAGGTGACTCAAATTCAGATGTCTATGTCCATTCACTGAGAAACTCTTCTAGAAGAATTACTTGCTTTTTTTTTGGCTTCAATGACCTCTTACAAGGTGTGTCTTCAAGTTTGGTATAAAACTGCTTTTACCTAGATTTCATTTTCAAGACTCATATTTTGCTTCAGTGAAGTGAGTTCCTCAGTCTGTATATATGTTTGAAAATGCAGCAACAACAAAAAGACAAACCATATGATGTTTCTTTGCTTTCTCAGATTGTCTGTAGCTTTGGGTTATCTATTCCAGGTATAATTAGAGGATTTGTGCTATTATTTTTTTTGGTCACAAATACATCAATTTTCTCTTTGTCGGTAGTATCAAAGAAAAATACATATCCAGACAGTAATTAAAACAGTAAAAATGGTACTATTTATTCAAGACTATTGCTATAGGAAAAAGAGACATCCACCTAGAACTGCACCCACTTTCAAATACAGCAAGGCCAAATGGGATTTATAACCAAGGAGCAGGGTGGGGGTCAGTGGATGGAAAATTACTAAGAGGGAGCATAAGGGGTAAGAGGGGATTCTGTTTCCACTGACTAGACAGGATTTATGCTGAAGGCAGAACAAGGTGAGCTGATACCAAGGCTAGAGAACGATAAATCTGATCAGATATGGAGAGTGGGGATTCTTTGCTAAGTTGACTTAGCAGGATTTTTATTAAAATTGGGTGATGCAAGGATGAACACAGAAGTTCAAACGTAGAGGCTTAGTTGAGAAGGCCCCTCAGGGGGAACATGACCAAAGTTTGCTTGAGGAAGGCATCATGTCAGCGACACATGGTTTCCAATCAGAATTTGAATTATTAAGACTTTCAACTTTTATTTAAGATGCAAAAAATCTAATTCTTGCAGGGTCTTTTCCTATTTCTCAATTCTTCTTCCAAGTCATTAGTGCCTTCTTATGATTGTGGAGAGGCTTTGTGAATTTTGAATTATTTTAGCTTCTGGCATGTTCTGAAATAAGACATGAGTTTTTATGACTTACTTCAAATAATTATCATTTGATTTTTTAATACAAACAAACTTAAGTCAATAAATATTATGCCACAGTGTATAAAACAAAAACTGTCAAAAAAAATTCTGCCACTGAGAATTTCAAATTCATGATTGCACGTCCTATCCTATATCTCCAGTAAAGTAATGTATTTCTTGCTTTGAACTTAGTTTGTATGATAATACATCCAAATGGAATGATATTGGCCCTCCTGGTTAGCATATATTATTTTTCCCTTTTCTGGACTGTATTCCTTGGAAGTTAAGTCACTGTGTTCAGGGCACACTATAGAAATGAGATATTATTCTCTCCTGCATTTAGGATGGGGTCTACATAGTTTGAAATTCTTCTGTATAAGATAGTTGTCACCTCTTCCTTATTTATTGGTTCATTCAATCATTTATTTATGTCAGCATGTACTAAGGATATTTATTGGGTTGGCCAAAAAGTTCGTTCGGGTTTTCTGTAACATCTTACAGAAAACCTGAACAAACTTTTTGGCCAATACAATTGGGTTATCATCCAATAGTTATTTATTTATTTTCTTACTTAAATTGTTTCACCTTTGGCCTTTGGGGATGCTTTCATTTGGTTCCTCTGCCACACTGGCATACTCTCATGTAAGTTTTTTCATTGGCTGGTTGGTTTCAAGTACTTCTTTGCTTTCTGGCACTACAAGATACTCCAGCCTCAACTTGTATATGTCTTGCTCCAGTTCCAGAAGCAATCATTTCTCCAAGAGGTCTTCATTCTTTTTACTGGGGAATGGTATTAGAAGCCAAAGTCTGAGAACTAGATATGCTCATTGGATAACAGAAAGAGACCCCAAAGTGATCCCGTTAACGGAGTTTTCAGACATGGACTTTAAAACAATGTCTTGAACAGGTTTAGGGAAATATAAACAAAGATTAAGACAATATGGCCAAGAACTGAAAACCATAGGGTATGTACTTAAATTCTGAACAGTTGGTAGTTACCAAAAGTTAACAACCATAATACGAACAATCAAGTGAAACATGCTATTACTTAAAATAAATGTTGAATACATTCAAACTTGACATTAGTGAATGCACTTAATATTTTGAAGAGTCTGACATGATGCTTCTAGTACTACAATCAAAGCAAATTTTGTTTTATATTGTCTGATATCCATGTGAAATAGTTTATTCATTGAACAAATATATTGGAAACCTACTGTGTTGTTAGAATTTAACTAAGTTCTAAATGAACAGTTCATTCTTACACTTACTAATTTAGGTAAATTACTTTTGAAACTTCACATCACTTTTAACATGATGCAGCATGAAAAAGTCAATTTTCTTCTTAGAGTAAGTGTGGACTTTAAAATTTGAATGGAAGTGGGAGGATAGACAGGGTAAGAAGTTATTTCCTTATTGTAATTTTTAATTTCCTGATGTCATCAGGAACTTAGCTATTCAGACACCTGCTTAATCCATTTAGAACTTTTTTCTGATTATCTGGGTGCCCCAGAATTTAGCCTGGAAACTTTAGTTTGAATGATTATGTAAATCACTTTATGAGAGAATATAACCTTACGTCCTCCTGATGGAAACAGAAATTGAAAGAGGCAATCCTGAATTAATGATTCCATCCCTGGAGAGTCTCAAGAGTGAACGGCTCACAAGGGATGCTTATGAATTTTATTCTTTCCATGTCCACCCTTGACTCTCAACCAGTGTTGAGTAAGGGTTATATGAGTAATTTTATTCTCTGTTCCTGACAATTTAAAACCAGAACAATTGTTCTTCTTTATGAAAAGATGCAAAAAAGTTATAAAGATTAATCTATTAAATTAAGAATTACCAATGACAGGAAAAAGGAATATGGATTTTATCATATATCCAAACATTTTAATTAAAATTGTGTATTTTTACCATGGCATACAAAAGAGAAAATATATTATTTCTGATAAGCAAATCTGCAACCTGCAATGCCCAGTTGTATGATAATGAGACATAGTGAGGTACACACTCTTTACAGAGAAATTTTATGAAAATTATTGAAGACTATGTTTATAGTCTGTTAGTTATTAGTAGCAGAAGTTATATCTGCTAGATAAAGATTATACTTCTTATTAGGAGGAAAGCTAGTTCACACTTTTAGGTTTGATAATGTTTTCCCTTTTTCCTATGTTTCTAACTATGCGGGCATTTCTATTAGGGACTATTTAAGTGGCTCAATACAGGCCCTAATCATAAGAATACCACTGAAAGTTATAGAAAGTGTTAACTAAATCACCATTCCATTTTCTGCATCGTTTACTATTCCACAAATCTTTTAATACCTATCTCTGGGATACAGAGAAAATAGTCTCTTTCCCCATACAAAAGAAAGGAAGCCGCATAGCCTGGTTTTCTGGTTTTAACCATAGGAAGTATCTGTCTATATATCTATCTGTCTACACACATATATATACATGCATATGTATGTAGATATATGTACATGTATAGTTGTATATGTTTTTTCTATTCATAGTTTAAAAATTATAGTTGATAACCAAATCTACAATTGAGTCATTGTCTAAGCATACCTATTGACAAAAGATTCTTGCATTGATCAAAGAAGATTCAGTGAAATCTTGTCATTGCTTTTGCTTTTATTTGCACAGTCTATGATTCAAAACACTACTGGATCCTTTATGTTGCTTTTGGAGCCATTGCAATTCTGGAACTTCCTCAACTGATAATGTGTTTATCAACTTCATTACATACTACTGCCATCTCTCAGAACAGATCATGACAAATCAGTTAGTCTTTTCACCGCTCTTGATGAGCTCCAACACCACAGCAACTCTAAACAACTCTTACTCTTTTCCATCCCTCACATTGTGAACAAGCATTTATTCAGAAGCAATGAGTCCCTCTCTTACTTCTTCCAAGTTTTGATTCATTTAATCTGATCTTCAGTACAAAAGAGAAGGCAGCAGCGTTCTGGCTGGAATTACAGATAAAGCAAGTGAAAGCTCAAGGGAGGTAAAAACCTCCAAAATATTTATGCTATGAGGAGATATAAACCTAACACATAAAATAAGGCAAAATTGATAATTTCATGGTTATTGTAATACTAAGAAATGAACACTTTTAATTTTACGCTGTTTGTCTAGAGTATAATCCCAAAGTAAGGCGTTTTCTTATATTAATTCATGCATTTTACCTCATGGCCTGATATATGAACATGTAAATATTAGATTCATATACTAGGTGATTGGATTAAATATTAGATTAGATTTATTAGATTGATAACATTTGTAATTTAAAGATGTTATTTATACTTTTTTAGCATAAAAATAAAAAACTAAAACAAAGTAGAAAGCACGTTTTATGTTGTTTTACATTTTATTATTTTAAAAAATATATGTTGAAATTTTTACTCCACTAACAATTTGTAATTATCAGTTCTGTAGTCAGCTGAATCATACTATTTTTATTTAAAGATTAAGATGATAGCCCATGAGTCCCAAATTGGTTGAGTTCAAATCCAAATTGTACCTAAATGAGATGGAAATATCTATTTATTATTGAAAATGTAAACTTCCTTGCTGAAGATCAAGGTATATTGTAGTATTTCAAATTTAAAATCCATGTTGGTTTTGCATGCAATTCATATAACTGGTTTTACATTATTGAATGATACTTTTTCTTCTGTTTAAGGAAAGGAAGGCGGCTCTTGAATCAAAGATTCTTAGTGACTATAGTGCAAAAAATATTTTTAAGACATATTTTATTGACATCTATTGAGGCATGAAGCTTTCTGGACATGGTATATCTCTGAATAATTGAAATTTAACTCTTAAAAGATAAAAATATCTAAATTTCTATTACATATACAGATATTTCCTACTATATTATTCACTTTATTGAAAGGGAAGTATATTATGCTGATTCTTATGTGATACACAGCATCACTCTTTGAGATATTACTACAGTAATAAAAATTGTAATTTTTGTCATGTGCATGGAGATCACTTTAGGAGCACTCACATTTAATATTTTATATAATTTAGACAACCGTTTGAGGTAGGTACCAATATAATCCTCGCTTTACAGATAAGGAATCAGAGGTAGTAGTACCTTTTTGGAAGTAAAAAGAAAATGTGCCTTAGAAGCAAATTTGAGTTTGTACTCTGGACTCATCACAACTACACTCTATCAAGCAATAATCACCATTATAATACTGGTGTAGTGATAATGTCAGAAACTATTGAAATATTTGGTATTCTTCTCTCTCTACTAACTATATATAAGCAGATTTCACTTTTGGAATTTCTTCTTTCCTACTTTAGTGTCATCCAGCTATCAATTAATGTTTGTTAATGCCAGCTATCAATTTTTTAAAAAAAATTTATTGGAGTATAGTTGATTTACAATGTTGTTGTAGCCTCAGGTGTACAGCAAAGTGAATCAGTTATACATATACATATATCCACTTTTTTTTTTTTTTTTTAGATTCTTTTCCCATATAGGCCATTACAGAGGATTGAGTAAAGTTCTCTGTGCTATACAGCAGGTTCCTATTAGTTATCTATTTTATATGTAGTAGTGTGTGTATGTCAATCCCAATCTCCCAATTTATCCCTACCCCCGCCTTAACCCCTGGTAACCATAAGCCTGTCTTCCAACATCCATGACGCTACTTCTGTTTTGTAAATAAGTTCATTTGTACCCATTTTTTAGATTTCACATATAAGCGATATCATATGATATTAGTCTTTCTCTGTCCGACTTACTTCACTCAATATGACAATCTCTAGGTCCATCCATGTTGCTGCAAATGGCATTATTTTGTTCTTTTTTATGGCTGAGTAATATTCCTTTGTATATATGTACCACATCTTCTTTATCCATTCCTCTGTTGATGGACATTTACATTGCTTCCATGTCCTGGCTACTGTAAATAGTGTTGCAATGAACATTGGGGTGCATGTATCCTTTCAAATTATGGTTTTCTCCAGGTATATGCCCAGAAGTGGGATTGCTGGGTCATATGGTAGTTTTATTTTTAGTTTTTTCAGGAACCTCCATAATGTTCTCCATAGTGGCTGTACCAATTTACATTCCCACCAACAGTGTAGGATGGTTCCCTTTTCTCCACACCCTCTTCAGCATTTATTGTTTGTAGATTTTTTGATGATGGCCATTCTGACCGGTGTGAGGTGATACCTCATTGTAGTTTTGATTTGCATTCCTCTAATAATTAGTGATGTTGAGCATTTTTCATGTGCTTTTTAAACTTTTTTTTTTTTAAACACTTTATTTATTTATTTATGGCTGTGTTGGGTCCTCGTTTCTGTGCGAGGGCTTCCCCCAGTTGCAGCAAGCGGGGGCCACTCTTCATCGCGATGCATGGGCCTCCCACTATCGCGGCCTCTCTTGTTGCGGAGCACAGGCTCCAGACGCACAGGCTCAGCAATTGTGGCTCACGGGCCCAGCCGCTCCGCGGCATGTGGGATCTTCCCAGCCCAGGGCTCGAACCCATGTCCCCCGCACTGGCAGGCAGACTCTCAACCACTGCGCCACCAGGGAAGCCCCTCATGCGCTTTTTGGCCATCTGCATGTCTTCTTTGGAGAAATGTCTATTTAGATCTTCTGCACATTTTTTGATTGGGCTATTTTTTTTTTGATATTGAGCTGCATGAGCTGTTTGTACATTTTGGAAATTAATTTCTTTTCAGTTGCTTCATTTGCAAATATTTTCTCCCATACTGAGGGTTGTCTTTTTGTTTTGTTTATGATTTCCTTTGCTGTGCAAAAGCTTTTAAGTTTAATTAGGTCCCATTTGTTTATTTTTGTTTTTATTTCCATTACTCTAGGAGGTGGACCAAAAAGATTTGTCAAAGAGTGTCCTGCCTGTGTTTTCCTCTAAGAGCTTTATAGTGTTTAGCCTTACATTTAGGTCTTTAATCCATTTTGAGTTTATTTTTGTGTATGGTGTTAGGGAGCGTTCTAATTTCATTCTTTTACATGTAGCTGTCCTGTTTTCCCAGCACCACTTATTGAAGAGACTCTTTTTTCCATTGTATATTCTTGCCTCTTTTGTCATAGATCAGGTGACCATAGGTTTGTGGGTTTATCTCTGGGCTGGTTATTCTTGAAGCTGTGTTGTTTCTCTTATTTTCTACCTAGTTTTCTGTATATTATCTAAGTTTCATGGGAAGTTCTGAGTCAAAGGAAATGTCTTGAAGTTGACCTGATGAAACTTTGAATGCATAGATGTTATGCACATAGTATCATAGTTTATTTCTTCCTATATTATTCACATAAATTCCATCTGAGTTGTTAACCTGGCTGAGATCTCTGTATAATAGAATGTTCACAATTTGTCAGTAAATACCTCAAGTACAGTTAATTCATTAGGGATGTCCTATTTTAACATATACTGAAATAATATTTTATAAGATTGCACATTCACTTTTGATGTGACCACAGAGGCAGAGTGATGGGGCCACAAACGAACAAATGCTGGCAGTTACCAGAAGCTGGAGAAAGCAAGACACAGATGATCTCCTAGGGCCTCTGGAGGGAGGCTCTAATACCTCCCTGCCCTGCTAACACCTTTATTTCAGCCAGTGATACTGATTTAGGATGTCTGTCCTCAGAATTGTGAGCTGTCATATGTCATGTGTATAATGCTCTTCTATGTGATTTCTATGTGTTTCCATCTCTATACATACTTGTAGAATATTTTTACACCTCTTTTCAGTTTTGTTGATCTATTGTTAAACAAATATATTGAGCTCATAATTTCAGGTCTATTTGTCAGGTAAGAAAATTTTATTTGATTTTTTAAAAATTCTTCAATTATCTCCTGAAAATCTTTATCTCATCATCTCATTTTAATATATTACTTATAACAATTATTTTAAAATCTCTACTCTGAAAACTCTAATGTGTGGTTCTAGTATAATCTATCTTCAGCTGTTTCTATTACTTACTTTTTTTTCTTGGTTTCCAGTCATGTCAATTTATCAATCAGTATGTCTGATTATTTTGTTCGGTTTTATAATAAAATACAAGCTACTGTGTATAGAAAAAAATAAAGAGAATTTGAGGCTATTAGTAATGTTATTTTTTTCTCAGAGAGGATTTTGATTTGCTTCTGGGAAGAGAGCTAGAGGGAGGAGAGATCACATTAGACTGTTAACATATTCAAAACCAGGCATTGAATTTATGACAGCTATATTTTCCCGGTTCGCCCTTATTTCCATACTAGCAACTTCTCTGGTGTCCTAAGTAGATATCTAGTGTGTATCAGTGTCCCCACCCCTTGGTGAGTCTAGAACCCCAATATTTACACACTCAAGCCTAAAATACTGACATAAATTCTGTTCAACCCTCAATCTCTCAGAAGCAGTTTCCATGAAGCTTCCATCCTTCCTTCCTGTCTTTTTTTTTGAATCAGTACATGATTTAAAGATAAAGTAGTACTGAATGTCATACAAACTTTCCTGCCTCCTCTTCTTTTTAGGATTTTGTTTCCTCAAGATATTGGTACCTTGGTAACTTTTCAATTTCATTAAACAAATTTCTTGACGTCTGTATCATTAGAGAGGGGGAGGAAGAGAGAGATTAACTTTTTATGTTCTTCTTTGAGGGTTAATTAGCTAAAATAGCTTTCCATCCCTGGAAAACGAAATGTAAATGCATTCTTCTAAACATAAAAGCTTCAATTCTAGAATTGTAAAAAATTTAAAATTTATACTTTCCAGCATAAATGTCATAAAATAGATTAGATATTAGGCAGCTATATATTTTAATATCATTTCTTTTCTCTGTAAATAATGCCTATTGAAGAAATAGGCCTTGAGAAATGGGCTATTTAAATCATGAAGTCTTTTAGCAAATATTTATTGGGCAAGTGCATTGAGCTAAACTTTGTGCAATGTTCATTAGCCCTGTGCTTCTTTAATTCAGAATTAAGCAGACTACTACATACTACTAGTGGAGACGGGGACAGATAGTTAGTCTGCCCACTTGAACCATAGTTAGTCTGCCAACTATTGCATTAATTGGATGTGAGCTAAGCCTGCTTTCAACATTTTTAAATGTTTGAGAACATAACAAGAAAAGAAGAATCTTGACATGTGAATATTGCATAAAATTCAAATTTCAGTGACCATAAAAAAGTCTTATTGGAATGGAGCCACACATTTGTTCACACACTTTTCTGTGGCTTCCTTTACACTACAATGTCAGAATTGAGTATGACCCTGAAAGCCTAAAAGATTTACTATCTGGTCCATACAGAAAATGTTGACTAATGCTTTACTGGACTCTTGATTTTGTTTTTTGACCCAAAACAAGATAGATTACATTTTGAAACTTGATTTTCCTTTTTAGCATAAAAAAATAAAAACTTTATTTTATGAAGTTTTCTGAAGAAGCACTCTATATTGATTTTTTCCTACCTGCAAAAACTAAGAAAGTATATCTGCATTTTGATTTTCTTTGGTTATACATAGGCAATGAGGTTTTGGATATTCCCATTGTGTATATAGCATCCCTTAAGGCTCACCTTTAAAAAATCGAGAGTTTCTAATTTGTAGGAAAAGTTATCTTCGAAAACTGTGTTAACATGCTAACTTCAGCTCATTGAATCTCTTAGAGTCTTAGCCTGTATTTATCTCATTCTCTATGGTTATATAACAACTCTTTTAAAATACTTTAGGAGTTCTATATGTCACTTTTCAGCATAAAATTCCACATCTATTTGAACATGTACATTTGCTCTTCAGTTATTTAGAAAATGATCTGAATTTTTTTATATTCTAAAAAAAAATAAGGCATATATAGAAAAACGCCTTGATAATAATTTCCAGAAATATTTGCAAGTGAGTACGGCTTAAGACAGTTTGGTTGGTGGGAAGCCAGATAGAAAACTCTTTTTTATTTTTTTTATAGCTTACCTAGTACACTACAAAAGCTTTAAAAATTTTGCTTTTCTCTAGCGTGGCTTTAAGTTTAAAAAAAAAATTACTGGGCAACTTAAATATTTTCAAGCAAATGATTTGTGAATCAGGTCCAAGTGTTAATCCAAGCTTTAATATTTCTAATTAATTAACTGGCTACAGCAGCTATAAGCTGCAAAGCAAGGGATTACTGGTGACTTATCTGAGAATAAAACAAATCCATTATTTGAACAAAATATGTTTAAAATTGTTGCCTAAAACGTACAAAAGCTTTGAAGCATGTTGATATAAAAATCACTTTCAAAAGCCATTTAATTCCTTTACAATACTAAAACCCATTCAGCTTAAAAAAATTAAAAAGTAAAAAAACTCTCAAACTTTAAATACTTGGAGATTAATCCCCTTGTCTTAAAACTCAAATTCAACCATTCTAGTGTTTGAATAGCAATTGAAGTAGAACACGTATGCAAACCAGAGGAGACATTACTTTCTAGAGGAAAAGTGTGTTGATTGGGTTGGGACACTTCTATTTTTTACCTACTTTTCTAGAAAATCTTGAATTAGGTAGTAAAATAATTTTATATTTAAATAAAAGCAAATTAATGAAAAATTCAGAGAAATGTGACTTTTGGAGCTATAAAGAAACTTACTAATTCTATGATTTTATATTGTCTTGAAATATAATTTTGTATGTTGACTTTACATAAAATAATGACAGCAGAAATTTAAAATCAAAATGTATAAAGTCATGTCGATTCTCATAACATATATTTTTAAATTATTGATCACATTCTTTAGACCATGAGGAATATAAATGAAGTGGAAATGAATCTGAATTCCCTCTTAGTGTCACTTCAATATAACTGTAATCAATATTAATGTATTTGTGGTATTATATTCCTATTATAACCGTAAGTTTACAAAAATTAGAGAAGTATTGGAAAGGTGCACGTTCACCTTTTTTTAAATGATAGTTTATAGGCAATTACAAACCCTATAATACATGCATCCTCAAATGTATATATTTTTAATTTTTTGGCTTAGACAATATCAAAAATAAAATGGGAAAATCTGGGTAAAAATGACATATTAAACATATATTTTTGCTTCCTTCTGAAACACTTAATAAAGAGCATTGACTAGATTTTTAGATCACAAGCCCATAAAGGTGAGGCAAACGAAGAGAGAAAAAAAAAAAAAAAAACCCAGCAACTAAATTTTGGAGGGCTTAGAGTAAGTTGATAAATGGTAACTGAGTAGCAGACCAGAGAATGATGAATTATAATCAGACAATTAAGAGTCTCATGCGACTTACATCTTAGAATCCTTCAACTCTTAACAATTTTGAGTTGAATTACCTCTAGAAGTAAGGGATCAATGGAGTGTCACTAAAATAAGATTTACTTTTTAAAGCAAAGAGATTCTCTAGGTGTGCTTTCTAATATTCTATAGGCAAAAAAAAAAAAAAAAAAAAAATCATCTCCCATTGCAGCACAAAATTGCAAAGATAAAGCTTATTTTTGGAGCTTAAAACATAGTTAATGACCTACATGCTGACCATGGCAGCCCTCTTCTACTATTCAGATCCCAGCATTCTGGATTATAGGACGTTGACATCCAGGTAAAATGGAGGGAGTATTTTCTTGGAAAATCCAACCATTCTCATAAGATTGGAAAAGAGATGCTATCAACACATATTCTCCAAAGAAACTACCCATCTAGATAATCTGGAACATATCCTACATTTGGTAAGCCATACCTTCTAATGGAGGTTCCAAGCAGCTTTTTATTCAGTAACTCTTAATTATGATCAGGCAACCAAAGATATCTATGAAAACCTTCTAATCTGAAAGAGAAAAAAAGTAATAAAGAGAAAATTTTAACTTGGAGGATACAGTGACTATTTGTGGCAAAGGAAATATCAAATACCTTTGTATACAATTTGGATCAATTTAATTTTATGTTTGGGCAGTTCTATTTGGAGAAATTAATTCTTTGAGTATTTCTTTTTTTTTAATATATAAATTTATTTATTTTTGGCTGTGTTGGGTCTTCGTTTCTGTGCGAGGGCTTTCTCTAGTTGCGGCAAGCGGGGGCCTCTCTTCATCGCGGTGAGCGGGCATCTCACTGTCGCGGTCTCTCTTGTTGCGGAGCACAGGCTCCAGACGCGCAGGCTCAGTAGTTGTGGCTCACGGGCTTAGTTGCTCCGCGGCATGTGGGATCCTCCCAGACCAGGGCTCGAACCCGTGTCCCCTGCATTGGCAGGCAGATTCTCAACCACTGTGCCACCAGGGAAGCCCAGTATTTCTTATTATATGGAACAATTAATAATTAGAACTTTTAATTCTCTCTTAGAGGTCTTCTAAGAAAGGGAGACAAATTATTTTTTAAAACTCATTCTATCTTTCAATTACCATATAAGTCCATTTGACACTTTATAAATCTAAGATACATTACAGAACCTTAGTAATCATTTTCTTATAACAAAATATTTCACTATTTCATTAACCTGTGAATTATTCATTAGTCATCTATTACTCCCAAATAAGTGTTCAAATTATTTTTTTAAAAAAGAAAATAATGTTGGAATCACACAGAACAATGATGCAACAGTGAAATAAATTATTCTCCTTTAGTGTTTTTTGTTTGTTTGTTTGTTTTGTTTTGTTTTGGCATTGTACAAGGTATTGCATCATTTCTCACAAAGTATAAGAGAAAAGTAGGGAATCCATCTCTGCAGTGTGCTTTTAGATTTCTTTAAATAAAACAGAGAAGTAAGGTTTTTCATGTTTGGCCTATGATAGAAAAGAGAAGAAAATTGACAGAGGATTATATTTCACAATTATTACATAGATCAGAAGATGAATTCAATGAGACTAAATAGACTTTGATTATGATGATAAAATTGATCATAAAAGTGAAATCTCAGACTCTTAGTCAATTGATATCTTACTTCATTTTCCCAACCTCACAAATTAATAAGAGAACAATATATTTCTAAAGACAAAAAAGAAAAATGTATTCTCATACAGTTAGTTATTCAAAAGGAAGAACTTGATGATACAATGTTTTGGGCCAAAAGCTTAGTCTAAGCTAGTTTTCTGAAAGAATGTTAACAGTAGTTTTTTTATCTTTCATAATGTTTGCATACCAAAATTTATTGACATGAAAAGATTTAAATATTTAAGTTATTATTAAAATTTCTTAAAAAATTTACTATCCCTTCCTGATTATCCTTTTATTCTATCCTTTTAAAAAAAACTCATCATTGTTTACTATCCCTTTATTCTTATATTTGAAATTAATCTTTTTAAACATATAAAACATTGAAAGTGTCTACTGGAATCTTGTAGAAAATGATGATGATATTTTCTGAGGGATAATATTTCCAGAGAGAAGGCAATGCATCCATGAGGAAATAACAGAATACTACAAAAAGGAGGATCAAATTGACAAATGAGTATTCTCAGAAAACAAATATGTAACAGAAATGGCAAAAAAATCAAAAGAAGAAGTGGAAAATAAAGATAAATATCTCACCAAACATTCAATTAAAAGACAATAACTGGAGAACAGTGGGAAAAAACAATAGTCAGAAATATTTTCTAGAAGATACAGCGTGCAGCTAGCTATGAGTTCTAGGGAAAAAAAGGATTGATTAAAAGATATCATCGTTGAAATAATTGAAGAAAACTTTTTAAAACTGAAGGATGTTGAGTTTACAAGCTGAAAGAGTTCAGTTAATACCCAGCACAACCTACAAAAAAATATGCCCAAGTTTCATTGCTGTGAAATGTTTTAACTGTGGAAACAAAGCCACTGCAAGATTTCAGAGAAAATACAAGTGGTACACAGAGGATTAATAATACCAGCATTGAAATTCACAAAAGAAACATCAGAAACTCAAAACATATCTTCACAGTTCTGAAGAGAAATAGTTTCTAAACTAGACTTCTATACCTATCATATCAACCAAATATGAGGGCAGAATCTGTACATAAGTTATAGAAATGGTTAACAACGACAAAAAATTATCTTATGTGAAACATTTAAAATAAACTAATAGGGGATATAGCCACCAAAAGGAGAGAGGAGGCCAGGAACAACAAAAAATATGTGAGCCAGAAAACAGGAGATCCTACAAAAACAAAGATGTGAAGGATTTACCAGTATGATGATGAAGTGAGATCCCAGGTATACACAAATGTAGGACAACAATCACAAGTTAAAACAGTGGAACTTAGAAGATAGTTATGTTAAAGATTCTCATCACTAAAGCATCTTCTCTAATTTCCCACTAATTTAAACCCAACTTAAGGAAAGCCATATTTACTAAGGAAAGAAATTATATATTTCACTGTAAAAACTGGCTCCCCAAAGTATTTAAGGCATCACATCTGATTAATGAAATTGATGCCTTCCTTTCTCAAGTGACTAAAAATCAGCTGCATTTTAATCTTGTTTATGTTTTCTTGCTTTAGTTACAAATCAAGCTCAGTCCATGAATATATAAACTTACTACAAATAAGGAATTATCCTGCAACAATTTCTCACAATATTAATAATCAGTGAACACTTCAGCACTAATTTGTCATAAGTTAAATTTACTTCCGTATAGCAATTTTAAGTATATGAAAGAAGAAATTGTCTCGTTTTTAGTATTTTCTATATTTCAATATTTTAGATGATTTTGAAAAACTCCTTGATATTATCATTATTTTACTAAGTCTAGAAATCTGACCAAACGTATTAGCTTAAAGGGACTTATATGAGTGAAGCTGAAAAATTACCAATTTCCTGGGATGTATTCATACCAAATTAATCTCTCTTTCTGAGAATATACCAGAAAATCTGCATATTAACTACCCCAGGGATTTTGAGTCAAACATAAATTTCAGGTTAATTCCCTTAAAAATGATTGTTAGCATGATTTTTTTGCATTGTTTGTTCTTCAAAAAAGAATAATTGTATAAAATGCCATTAAAGGGTAGAACATGGGGCCAATTATAACTGCTTATTAAACATAGAGTGACTATATAAGTTAAATAGCCTGAGTATAATAAAACTGGGCATTTGTGGAGATTGGGGAAAACTGGTGAGAGAAAATGCTCCGTCAACAGAGAATAATGCGTTGCCAGCTGATGGTTGCCAATAAGACATTGATCTTAGCGTTGCCAGATCTTATTTTTCAAAGGATGATGAAAATAGACATTTCTAAATTTAAAGTCTCTTACCTTTCAAATCTAGGCAATCACCTTTTTTACACACTGATGGGCATCAACGTGGACAAGAAACACACCAATTTGTGAGCTGCCTTTATATAGCAGGCTGACAATTTGTGACACTTTACCCCTTACCATTTCCATGTGATGGGTAAGATGTGAATTGTATGCTGAAATTTATTTACTTTGTTTATTTTCCAACCTTTATAGATTAAAAAAAAAGAATACACCAACTGTATTTTTCCTCTGAGGAGTAACATTTTAATGAATGTGTACCCATATTTTCACTCCTCAAATCATTTACAGGCAGGCACTTTTGTAGTCAGAGGAGAAAATTGAAATTCTAATAGAATCTCTGATCTTCTCAGTGATTGTGTAATGAACAGTAGGACTGACTTGGGATCACAAAACTCTTGGCATGTGATTTATGTAAGTGAAGGACCAAGCTCTTTGTCTATAGGTAATATCAGATCAGGAAAAGCTAAGATTAGAGATTCAAAGTACTAGAAGTTCACTCCAAGAAAATCCTAGAACATCCTAGAAACATAAGCCAGGGAACTACGATAATTTTATCTGTCTCTTCTCTCACTGTATACCTTCCCAATCCCTTCCTCCACTCTGCCTTTCAATGGAAAGTCTCTATAACTAGGTTGGAGTGTGAATATAGAATCAGTATTGTCAAATTTAATATCATGTAAACATATGTACTAACATAAAGATGCTGTAGAGCCCAGATCCAAAATGTTTCTTCAACTCCCCCTCCCCATTCCACCCCACTGAAATATAAATTCTATGAGGGAAGAACACAGACAGATTCAACTCTGTCTCCCAAGTGTAGAGAAAATAGCCTGTAGCATAGCAGATGATAAATAAACATTTGCTTAAAGATGAAATTACAGTACATATAGCAATATATATTGGATTCTTTGGGGGTTTTCAAAATATTTGGATTTACTTTGTGTAGACATTTTTAGACTTTTCTTAAAAGATTGTATTGGAAATGAAAGCATGAATTACAAGATTACTGTTTACTGACTGCCTATTATGTGTCTACAATGTGTGATGGGTTGTAACAGTGAATGTTTTTTGTTTTTCGCCACCTCATAAAATTATCATCACTGTGGAGATACTGATGAACTTAACAGTCATTAAGCACAAATGTGATACCTGCTGCAATAAGAACTAGAGATCACAAGGTGGATGGTGTACCCAAGCCAGAGTTAAGGGATTTCCTGGAGGAAATCACTTCTAAACTAAGACTTGGAAAATGAATAGTAATTAGCTAAGGGAAATGTTCTGGTCGCTGAAGTTAACGTGGAGGGAAAGAGTAAAGGACTTGAGGCTGAAACAATCAGGGACTAGGTTGTTTTAATAATCTTGTAGGTCATGACAGTGAGTTTGATCTTTGCCCTTGAAGGGACTACCTGAGTGCAATACAGATCATAACCGAGAGAGAATGTATTATACCAATCTATATTGTAATACCAGAGAAGTTGTATTGAGACCATCAGGATGGATGTTATTTCAATAATACAAGGGAGAATGGATTTTGATACAAATCACCAGTACAGCAGTAATGGGATGAAGATTGGACAGATTTGAACCCTTGAAGTTGCTGTGTGCTAGGTAAAGTAGAGTTGAATATCAATGATTTCATAGGGTTTAATATGTTAAATTGATAGAATTTCTTGGTTTATTGGCAGAACTGGAGAGAGAAAAGGAACCAACTATGATGCTGAAGTTTCTGGCTGATGAGTTACTGGTAGTGATGTGATTCAAGAGGACATTTTCTCATTAATGAAGCCTTTAAAGAGTAACTCTTTGTTTGCTGTCTAAACTTTCCAATGTCAAAACTAATAAACTGACAAGGCATTCACACTTTTTCTTTCTCTGTAAAATATTTGGCTTCTCCAGATTGGTTTCTTCTGGTTTCATGTTTGTGGAGATGTGTATGTTTGCTAAGAAATGTGATGTGGTTTGGAGAACTCTCTCACTTTGTTTAGATAAGACCGACTTATTGAAGAATAAGTTCAAGAATTATAGTTACATGCACACACACAGAAGCCAGTAGTCGATAACTTGTGGAAAATCAGTAAAGATATCATATTTATTTATAAAACATATTTTTCAATAAAATATTTATTATGATGATTTTTTTCTGTCACTTGTCATTTTCAAAGCTATGAGCAAAATTCAGTACAAAATGAAGAGCATATTATCAGAAATGACAATAACACATGTATTCATACTTTTATATTGATCTACCCTATGTTAATTTCTAATTTCTTTAGCCTGGGGTGAGTTGGGCAGTTTCATCTAACATTATTATTAGAAATATAAATTAAGTAAAGGTTAGGACAGGTAGAGATTCTGTGTTTTGATTAATTTTAAAACATATGATTAAAAACAGCAATTTCATAGCATTGTAAAATCCATACTGAAAAAATATTTAAAACATATACTAATTTTAAAAGTTTGCTTAACATTTTGCTTAATAGAATTTAGCTCATTATAGGTAATTCAGTTTCTGTAGTACTCCTTTTTAACACAGAACCAAAAATGGTATCATTTATTTGTTGGAACTTTCTCAGTGCTATAGTTAAATCTCTATGTATCTGTCAAACTGTCTTTCCCTCGCTGGAGCTCCTGTCAGAAATAATCATTTCATGGTCTCACATTCACAAAGGTGCAAACCCCAGATATTCTTGCCTTTTTAATGTCAAAAATTGTGCAGACATGAAATGTTTGATAAAACTACTATGGACACACAAGGAAGCCCATCCTTTTTGTTTTTGTGTTTTGTTCTGTTTTAGTTTTTCAAGAGCAGGTCCTGAAATACAGGTAATTTGCAGGTTTTAAAAGATGTAGCCAGGATAATTTATTAGTTTACTAAGATAGGTTAAATAAGAAATTCTTCCATTACAGTATGTCAATGGATATTTCAAAAGTAGAATCTCTAATATAAAGTTATTGAGAATGTTTGTTTATAAGAGCTAACACCTTCAAGATTTTGTTTAAATAAGAAATCTAGAATAGGCTTATTATCTCCAGGCATGTCATAAAAGAAAGAATGACAATAAAGTTCTTATGATTCAATACAAAAACACTAAAATATACACATACTAGAGAAAGCAGAGCTATTAGTTTATATATTATTACAGGTCATACATCATTTAAATAAATCATTTTAAAAATCAGAGATTTTAGAGATTAAATGCCATTTTATGATATTGAAAGTCCTGTATGCTACAAAACTCTTTTATTAGAAATAGCATTTGCAAGGATGTTTAAATTATGTAGAATTGTATCTACAATTTTATCTGTTTTTTCTGTAGATGCAAGAAATATAGATATATTTCTGTCTTATATTGATGATATATCTTCCACTAGCATTTAGTAAGCTTCAGTTTCAAGGCCAAATACTGTAATTTTATTTGTTAGAATAATGGAACATGATACTTTAGATCTACAAGATAATTCCCAACATAATCATACCAAGAAATATTGGTAAAACGTCCAGTGGTGCAACATTTAAATCAGTATGGAAATGATATAATTTCATTGAGAAAAATTCTAATTTCTATGCTAATTTCATGAGATTGCACAACAGATGTTCATTTAGGATAGAGCCTTCATGGGAATTATAAAGACATCTACTGGCAGATTTTATCTCTGCTATTTACCCCTAAAATATCTGTTAAAAATATGGATAGCTTGTTTTTGCAGGGCTGAAATTTGCTTCTGGAGCTTCATAGTAGTAACAGAACTTCTTATTTTAAAATTAATTAATTAATTTAGCCTCTTATTTTTAGCAAGCTTCTTGATCCTTGTTAAATCTGATGATCAATCAAGTTGAAGAACCACTCTTTGAAATAGTAAAAGAAATTTCCTGGTGTTTGTTCAGAATATCAGACTTTTCCCCTCTGGGTAATCGCCTTTATTCTAGCCCACTGGAGTGGATACATGGCCGGATAGCTAGAACTAAAAGAAAATGTTAGAAAAGGGTTTAATGTGTAGCACTCAGGACTAGTTTGCTCACTGTGTAATAACTTACCCAATAATTAGAGTGCTTGGTTTCCAATTCAGACTCTATTCCTGCTTAACTTTGAGTTTAAATAAGCTACCCAACCTCACTAAATCTCAATTTCTTTATCATTAAGGTAAGAAGTATAATGATATTTCTCAGCTGGGGAGAGAATTAACAGGTCAATACATGTTACAATATTTAGAATAATGTGTGGTATATAGAGTTTATTTTTTATAAACCATTATTATGTTTACTTTAATTATTATAGTTATTATTGATATTATTTAATATTGGCATTGGAAAGCATACTTGATAACCCAGAACATTTGTATGGAAAAAGAATTACAATTTCTTAATATATTCATAATCCCACAATATAAAAGTAGTGTCAAAATACCATCATATAATGAAACAGGAGTAATTATCCTGGTTGGACTAAGTTTTAGACATACCAGTTATCTCATATAAAGGCAAAAACAAGCAAGCAAACAAAACAAAACAAAACAAAACAAGAACAAAAACTTTTCCTTGATCACACATTGTTTTCCCAATGAGGCATATGCATGAATAGAGCAACACTTCTATTTTCTTATTCTCAGTTACTACATAAAAATTTCCTTGCCAAGAGTAAAGGTTAATTTGGCACACAACATGCTTTAACATGTGAAGACCCTCAGGCAAAAAATAATAACAGATTTTTTAAAGGTATGAATAGCCTTTTTCCTATGAAACAAAATGACCTAAAACTTACACCTGAATAACGTGGCGTTGAAATCCAGGCTCCGAACTCCCATTTCAAAACTCTCTCTACTACTAAAATTAAAAGAGCAAATTTAAAAAAAAAAAGGATTTAATTTGATATGCCTTTCAATAAATGTTCTCTTTTCCATGGTTTCTGTTACTGAAGCCAATAAAATTTTAGTGTAGGCTTCCTGTTTTTATCACTTATTATGTATTCCTCCTATCCGTCTATATTCAAAATGGAATATACTGTTATCTCCCACTTACCAACTGACAATCTTCCACCCCTTCATTCATTTAATATTCATCCTTACATCTGATCTCTTTCAAAATATGTTCTTATGCTATTTAGGAAGGTAGATCAAAATTATAAGATCTTAAGCAAATTGTTACTATATTAAATTTACCAAAGATAGAAGTAATTTACAACAGATAGGAAAAGTGTCATACATGTGTTAAAAGTTTAGTTAAAAATGTTAATAAATAAAATGGAAAGATGTAAGGAATTTTCTGCCTTAATATGTACTTAAAAATATTAAACAGAAATAAGATAGTAACAATTTAAAAATAATGACAATAGCCAAGAACAAGGGAATGATAATGATTTTCACAGATGTATTTGTTGTTTACTGCGACCATAACAATTTGCCACAAATTTAGCAGCTTAATATAACACAAATTTATTATCTTAGAGTTCTGTAGGTCAGAAATTTGGTGGGCTTGGCTGGTATCTCTGCTTCAGATTTCATGAGTTTGAAATGAAATTATCAGCAGTGTTGGCCTCTGAGGGTGAATTCACTTCCAGACTCATTCAAGCTGTTGGTGGAATTCAGTTGGGAGGACTGAGGTCTTCGTTTGCTTGAGGGCTTTTGGCTGAGGGTTAGTCTCAGTTTCTAGAGACAGTGTGCATTCCTGGCTCTTGGCTGTCTTCATTTTCAATGTAAGCAACAGGGCGCAAGCCCCTCTCACCTTTAAAATATCTCCTGGTCTTCTTCCTGTGTATCTCTCTGCCTGATACTTCTGCCTCTCTCTTCCACTTTTAAGGATCCATGAAATTATATTGAGCACACCCTGATAATTCAAGAAAATTTTGGAAAATCTGAAAAGTCCCTTTTGCTATGTAATATAACATACTGTCACGTTCTAGAGATTAAGACATGGACATCTTTGGCAAAGTGTGGGAAAGTGGGAAAGGTAGGCATTATCTACCCACCTCAATATAGTTAAAAGAGGATGATAAGGTGATAAATAAAGTATTTATTGAGCACTTACTCTGTGATGGGCTCTATTCTAGGCATAGAACTAAAGAAGCACTTACTCTGTGATGGGCTCTATTCTAGGCATAGAACTAAAGAAGTAATGTCCTTGTACTTGTGGAGTTACAAACTAGTGAAGGAAACAATCAATAATGTTTTATTACAATCTAAGATTATGTCAATTGCAATGAATGAATTAAAAATGCAGGTAAGAAGGTAGACATTGAGGTGGGAATGAGAATGTACTTTAGGAGATGAATCAATTAGAATCTGGGGTAATAAAATTTCAGGAATAGGGAACAGAATGAGTGAGGGTGATAGTCGTGAAGGAGCTTGAACTATTCAAGGAAGAGCAAGAGGGCAAAAGTGAATAAGACAAAAGGAGGGCAATTACATTAAAGAAGTAGAACATGGTGAAGAATTTGATTACTAGTCTTGGGATAACAAGAAGGTTTTGAACAAGATGTTAATATTGCTGTAGTCCAATGTATATTTTATTATTTTACTATTTTTTGCCTTGGGATTTCCTCTATAATAGCTCTATTTTTATAACATCTAGACTAAATGAGGTTTAGAGTTGTTAAAATTATATTTTGTCATGAGAAAGGACTCATTATTCTCACTAAGTATAAATTCCAATTCTTTTTAACTCAAGAGATTTAGTAAACGTTCTAATACAACAAAAAAACAACATAAGTATTCAATGCTTTAGATTTATAAAATTTAAAAGTGATTTAATAATATGGTCCCACAAACATAAAAATAGCCTTTCTTGAGATTTTGATTTGGTATAAAAATAAAAGAGAAAAAAGTTTGAGTTATATATATGTAAAAATGATGCAGAGAGAAACAACATAAAGAAAGCAAATAACTGTACTGAATGTGTTCTTTAGTCAAAGTAAATTTTGATTCATATTTTAACTTTCTATGAACAAATTTCTCCAGATTTCATAAATGGCACACAAAGTAATTTTACTATCAAAGTCCTAGTTCTGACCAATTTATGCAAAAGAAAATGTAGATTTTAAGAAATTTGCTTTCTACCTCTGTAATGAGGCAAATAAACTACAGTTGTACTTTATTAAGCAGTAGATAAAACAAGATATGCACATTTTCTACATAGAATATAGAAATGATTAAATCAACATCACTGCCCTTTATGATTAAAAATATTTAATTAGAAATAAAATAATTTTGTTTAATTGAATTGAGCATTGTCTCAAAGAGGCAAAGAAGTCACACTTTTCAAAAAAAAGATGCATAAACTTAGTATTTCTTTTTCTTCTGCATCCCAAATACGTCAAGATGTCCCAATGTTAAGATTGTTGCTAAATTCCCATGTCAAAGCAAGCAAGCTCTCCTGAATCCATTTAGAAGGGTTTACAGGAATTATAGATCCTGGGCTATCAGGCTATTTTCCACATATGCTCTGAGCAGACAGTAAGGCCAAAAATACTATTAGAAAAGTGGGATGTATTTTCTTTCAGGATATATTTACAAAAAAATGCAGCTCAGGATAAATTAAAATGAAGTAATCATTTTTTATAAAGCTGTCAGTTTTAATGCATACATTACCAAAAATGTTTGAGAGAATATACTATTTTATAGCAATTTAGGCTATCCTATTTTAATCATTTAAGGAAATACTCCATACCTTTAAATTAATGTATACAAAATAATTTTGAACATGTTTTAAAGATTTAGAAGCATGCAAGAGTGAAACTGTGTTTAAAGTACTTCTGTCTTCCTTTTCTAGAAACATTTTTGTGTTTATGCTGTTTTTTTATGAGATTATCTTCATGAGTGAAGCTTGATTATCTAGAAGACAAATTGAATACTATTAAATTAAAATTAAATTTACTAATATACTGAACTCATGTTTGCCAAGATTAAAACTTCTATAATGTGCTCATATTACAGATGGTCCCCAGTTGCTCTTTTCCTAGAAAAAAAAAATCCATTGAAAAATGAGGGCATGTTAACAGATTATGACCAAGTGCTAATATAGAATCATTATAGAACACTACCTACAGTACTGGGAAAAAGAATTCTGCATAATTGTCCAGAAGATCCTGAAAGACTGTATCTGAAAATAAACTGGTCCTGGGATTTTGAGATCTACAACTTTCCCAGTGGCATCACCCATTCAAAGGACTTGGCAAAGGAATCAAAAACTAGAATAAAAAAAAAAGTCAAGAATGATCTCTAGTTTCCTGCTTCCACTATGGATGCAGAATGCCACAAAGATCACTCAAATTTTAAGAATAAGCCAAATAAATTACAAAATTATAACTTCACATGTGTCCATCAGAGACCAGAGAACAACCAAGTAACCTGAATTTCTGAAACCAGAAGAGGACAAGAAAACCAAGTAACGTGAATTCCAAAGAAAAACAAGTCCCACGAAGAAGAAGAAACAGAACATGCAAACTATTTTCCTTATTAAAGAGCATAGGACAAAGAGGAACCAGTCACCAGGCAAACTGGTAAGTCTTAGTTTGCTAGCTCTCTTCGTCTCCTTTAAATCAAATCCTTAAGCTCCCGAGGGAAGACAGAAAATATTCTAAACCATAGGCAAAAACTTATTGTTGAGGAAGGGTAGAAGAAGAAGCTATCACTGGGAGAGAGCCAGGAAACTTCATTGGCATTGGATCCTATATTAATACCAACCTGAGATCAGCTACTGATGGGAGAGGGGCAGAAAACACCCCTCCAAATGCAATCTCAGACACAAGATAATGTTTAGAGCACTGAGAAACTGCGCTCTCCGGAGGTCCAGAAGTAGAGGGATGCCTAATATTTCGGCAGAAACTGGCCAACTGAGACCACATCACGCATGCTTACCGCAAGCCTAGAGGGAGTAGTAATATAGAGAAGTTGGCCACAGGGAGGGCATGAAGAGCATGGTGATTGCCCCATCTGGAATGCAGTGATGTGATGTTGCTTGAGCACTGAGAGTGTGGAGCAGTCACTGAGGAAAACACCTTTTGCGACCGTATCCCAAACCCTCAGTATGCGGCAGCTTTAGCTCACCACTATGAAAATTTGAAGTCTGTGCTAAACAGAGGAAGCATTTCTAGGATTAAATAGCAGCTTGTCTCAATTACTACTGTCCTACAAATGATGTTCATCATTTAATCAAAAAAGTATCAAATACACCAAGAAAACAAGAAAATAAACTTTGTCAAAGGATAAAGCAACCACGCAAACAAGACATGGAAATAATGTAGATGTTGGAACTATCAGAAACAATTAACATGTTAAAGGACATAGTGAATGTAGGAGGTGGCATACGTAAAGAGGTACATAATTTTGCAGAGACATGGAAAATATAAGAAAGGATCAATGGCACAGCTGAAGAAGGAACTTCAAGATAGGCCAGTATAAAGTATTCAGATTTTTAAAAATGAGAAGACAGAGTGAAAAATAAAAAAAATAGAACACAGCATCCAAGAGCTGTGGTAAAACACATGGATTTCAAATCCAAAAGAAGAAGAAAGAATAATACTGAGAAAACACTTGAAGACTGAAATATTCCAAAATTAGTTTTTTTAAAAAAATCAAACCATAGATTAACTCAGAGAATGCTAACCAGCGTAAATGCTAAATTTGAGTCATATCTGATGTTAGTGGACTTAAAAAATCAATTTGTAAGGTGTCATTTTTCCCAAATTCATCTAGACATACAGCATAATACAAATAAAATCAGAATGCGCTTCTTTTGTTATTTGTGGTGATAGAAATTAACAAAGTGGTTCTAAAATTTACATAAGGGCAAAGGACCTTGAGTAGCCAAACAATTTTGAAAAAGAACATATTTGGAAGGCTTACACTACCTGATTTAGGATTGCTAAACAAAGCCACAGCCCATCTAAAAGCTGCAGTAAACACATTGGTGTGGTGTTGGCATAAAGATAGACATATAGATCAATGAAACAGAATAGAGAGTTCAAATACAGATGCACACATAAATGGTCTTTTTTTTTTTTTACATAGGTGCCAAGGCCATTCAATGTTAAAAGCAGAATCTTTGCAATAAATAGTGTGGAGAAAAAATTGGGTATCCATATATAAAACAATAACCTTCAACCCAACCTCTCAAAATATATAAAAAATAACTCAAAATGAATTAGAGACCAAAATGTAAAATGTGAAACTGTAACATTTTCTATGAGAAAGAACAGGAGAATATTTTTGTGACATAGATACAAGGATTTTGTAGATAAAACATCAAATGTGCAATCCATTAGATAAAATGATTGACACATTAGACTTCATTGAAATTAAAAATGTGCTGTTTGAAAGACAGCCTATTAAAACAAGGAAAAGACAAGCAACAGGCTGGAAGAAGTATTTGTAAAACACATAAATGATAAATGTCTAGTATCTAGAGAATATAAAGGACTCTCAAAATGCAGTACATAATTAGAAAACATACAACAAAAAAGTTGAAGAGACAATCTACCTTAAACAAAATAAAGACAACAAATAAGCTGATGAAAAGATTCTTAACATCATAAGTCACTTGGAAAATTAAAATCTAAATCACAATGGGGTACCACTATAGACATATTAGAGTGACTGAACTTAAAATGATAAAAAATGCTCAAAGTACCAAATTATGGAAGGAGAGAAAGTAGAACTCTCATACACTGCTGATGAGAATTTTAAATGATACCATCACTGAGGAAAATAATTAAGCAGTTTTTTATAAAATTAAGTACCATATGACCCAGTTATTCTAGCCTAAGTGCTTTACCTAAGAGAGATCTGGGTAAAACATACCCAGATCTGTATATTTGTAAAAGAGCTTTATTCATAACAGCAAAACTAGAAATGACCCAAATATCCACATCGCGAGAATGGATAAACAAATGGGGTGCATATATTTAATATACAATGCAGTAATAAAAAGGAACATACTACTTATACCTGCAATGATACAGATGATTCCAAACATCATGCTAAGTAAAGACTACATACTCTGATTACAGGCAGGCATATGATTTTTTAAACTACAGGGACAGATATCAGGTTGTAGGTTCTAAGGTCCGGAGTGAAAGGGGAAATGGTTAGAAAGAGGTAAAGGAAACTTTTTAGATAATAAATGTGTTCAGTTGACCTAAATCACTGGAGAATCCTTATGTATTTAATCACTTCCTATTTTAATTTTAACATATGTATATATAATTGTCATTTTCATGTTTGTTTTTTATTTATGTATTTTGTACTATGTTTTTACGATTTGGTGCTGCATCAAGTGTTTCTTCTAGAATGATGGACATTCCTTCCTTTCAAAAATATGTTAGATACTTCAGATATATGCTCCTATTGTATTTCTTCTACCATTGTTTTATATTCTATTTTATTTGCTAATGCAATTATCTGTTCCCTTTATACTTAATATCCTTGAAGACGGACACTATGAATGACTTATGCATTACTGAGGTTCTTCACTGAGCCTAGAAATCTTCACTTAGATGATGGTTAATTATTATTTTGAATGAACATGTTTCAAGTGATAATAAGAAATTTAAATTTTTACTTCTAAAATAAAATCTAGTGAAGTCAAAATTGAATGCTATTGTGTAGAAATGTATATGTCTATTTATTTATCTAAAGGCAACCTAAATGAGGTGTCAATGGCTAAATACCTAGATCTCTCCAGGATTCAAGAGTCCTTGAAGATAAATGATCTTTACTGAAGACTAAGTTTTAAAAGACATTAATCAATAGAGTGCATCTTTATCACACCCCAACACTGATTTAAATAATAAAGCTGAGTGTACATGGCAAGTGAAGACTTCAAAACGGATATTGTTAAGAACATTTAAACTGAGGTATTAAACTTGAAGTTTCCTCTAACTTCACTAAGAATTGATTTTTAGTGTGACTCTTATTTGTGAACTTCTGTGTGTGTGTGTGTAAATTCTGCATGCATTAATATGCATTATTCTAATTTTTTCTTTTTTTCTTTCCTTTTTTTTTTTTTAACAAAAAGGCATAAAATCCTTACAGCTTTGACATTAACGAGATAGACAGTGGAGATAAATGGACTGGAATCAAATCATGACCCTAACATTTGTTAATTAGGTGGCCTTGAATCTTCTATGCCTTAATTTCATCATCTGTAAAATGGGGATGACATTAACTGACTAATCTTATTGGATTATTTTAAAAATTAAATAATATAGTATGCATATAAATATGTAATATGTTAACTAAGACATTAAAACCTGTATATAAGCATTGGATTTTTATATCATATCTAATTTTAAATTTATTTAGTATGCACTTACATTTATTTAGTATGTTAGTTAAATTCTTATATATTTTTCCATTTGTTAAAATTATATAATTATAAATTTTAAAAATAATAAGCTTATCAAATCAAAATATATAGATGTGCTTGCCTGTGCTAAAACCTAAAGATATAATATTTAAAGAAAACATGGCACTCTAATCAACCAATTAGCAAATTTTTCTAAAAGAAAGGTATTTTCCTTGAGAATAGGTCAGTCTTCGAAATATATACCACCTCTAGGAATTTGAATTAAAGGATCTGGGGAAAATATTGAAGTATGTACTTAAACTTATGTATATAATGAGTCAAAATGAAAGATAAGGCTGTAAAGCAAACCAATTTATGAGCAAATAAAGTGTCCATTTCTGCATTAAGATATTTCTCCTTGGTCTCAAAAGACTAAAAACAATCTAAATGATAATTGCCTCTATGCACAAGATACCCCCCCAATGGGTAGGTGGAAACGGAAATCAATATTCTGTAGAGAAAATACTGTTTGGCTATTTAGAATGCTCTATTCGAATATAGGGTGCACTGCTTATGATTTTTCTCTTATTTCTTTTGATCTTATTTATCCAGATTCCTCTCTGTACCCTATTATTAAAATTTAGTAGGATAATCTACACTATTTTAAGGGGCTTTCAGGGATTTATGTGGAGTATTAACAACAATCATCTCTGCGCTATATTAGTATGTATACCTATATCATAAGATCTATTTCTTCACGGCGTATCCAGCCTTACATACTATGTAAAGTTTGTGCTCTTGGCACTATGCCAAATAAGTCAACTTCTTAAAGTTGGAAAGTTTTTACTTTCTTTAAGTATGATGGAATATAATTATTTCATATCTGACCAAGGCGTTAAAGAACCTGGTGCAATATTACAACTCCCAATGTCTCATTTTTGAAATTTTTTTTCTTTAGTGCTGATACTTATTTTTAGTATGTAAATATGCATTCATAGAGTGCTTTTGTGAGAATAGAACAATTTAAAATATTTGAACAATTGTAAATGTTTTAAAAGGCAGAATGACCTTAAATGGCTTGCGTTCACTTTGGCTTCATCTCAGGAATACACAGAGTTGGAAAGGGCATCACTCCACACTCACAAAAAGAAAAAAAATCCAGACAAAATTCCAGTCAGGTCCATGACTTCACTTGAACCCATCAGAGACCTGACATTTCAGAGCAACCAAATAATCCAAAATCTAAAGAGACATAGACTCCTGTGAGGAGGTATAGGAAGCAAACACTATATTAGAAGGGCAAAGGATACAGGATGCTGGGTAAGAAGAATCAGCTAGAATAGTTGATGAATTGGCGATGGCCAAGAACAGACCGGCAGAAGAGCATGAAGTCTTGAATGACCACAGGTATAGGGAGGAACTGCACCTTCTTTTTTTCTTTTCTTTCTTTCTTTTTCTTTTTTTTAAATTGGAGGCTGCCGTTATTGTGTACTGTCCTGTTCTTGCCACTCCCTCCAGGAAGGAGTCCGGGGGCCTGAGCACGAAGCAGAGTCGCTGAGGCCAGTGGCACCACCGATACTGGTGCTGGCGTAGGTGCCTTGGGGATGACCCAGCACTGGTGAAGAAGCGTCTTAGCCATGACCGTGCTCCCCCGTCCCACCCTGCACTACCCGCCAGCTCCCAGTGCCCAAGGGCTGATGTTCCTCGCTCTTGCTGGAATTCCAGCTTCTTGATGGCCTTTTTTCCATGAACCCCAACAGAAGCGCACAGAAAAGGGGGGTGAGTCCTGAGAAAATTTGCCTTCTAAAAATGGCCTGGGGTAAAGGGCAGCAGCTGTTGAGGGAAGGGCAAAACACTGCGTAAGACTCATTTTCCAGCATCAACTATGTGGAAGGGAAAAAAAAAAGCTTTAATCTGTGAGAAGACTAACACAAACTGCCATCACTGAGGCACTGGGAACAGCCATTATATACGGGAAAAGGAGGGGCCTTCTACCCCTGAGGGAGGCTCAAGAATCCCTTCTGGGAGCTGAACTACAGCTGGTAGGGGAACAGAACAATTTCAAAAGGCACCCCCAGACATCTAGGGACACAGTGACTTAGGAGAGGGTTAATCAGAGCAGCTGAGAATATCACTCCCCTGTCCCTCAACCCTAGGCTACCAAGTACCGGATAATAGTCACATGGAATGCTGCTGTGAGATTTGGTAGACAAACTGTATTACTCAGGGCTCTCTGGAGAAACAGAACAAATAGGATATCCAGAGAGCTATAATAAGAGATTTATTACAGAAATTGGTTCACGCAGTTACGGAGGCTGAAAAGTCCCATGATATGCCATCTGCAAAACTGAGAACCAGGAACACCAATGGTATAATTCAGTCCAACCCCAAAGGCCTGAGAATTGGGGCTTGGGGGCTGGGGAGGGGTGCGGATGGGGTAAGTCCTGGTGAAAGTCTGAAGACCCAAGAACCGGGAGCGCTGATGCCCAAGGACAAGGGAACAGGGATGTCCTAGCTCAAGCAAAAAGAGCAAATTCACCCTTTCTCTATTTTTTAGTTCTATTCAGGCCCTTAATGGATTGCATGATGTCCACACTGTTGGTGAGGGTGATCTTCTTTGATCAGTCTACTGATTGAAATGCTAATCACTTCTGGAAACACCCTCACAGACATACCCAGAAATAATGTTTTCCCAGCTCTCTGGGCATCCCTTAACTTCTAAGTTGGTACATAAAATTAATCATCACACAGAATCCCTCTGTGGCACAGCACAACCCAAAACAATGATGGTGAGTGGGCAGTCATCGAGTAACCTCTCACAACCAGCCTTCACACTAATCATGAGGTAGCTAGAGCAGTTGGAAGCCTGCGGTAAATTGTGGGTAACCACTGCACAACATATTTTAAAACCAGCCTGACTCGACTAGATTAACATAAAGCCCAACCTCGTGACAAACAGAAAGGCATGACCATCTTCAAACAGGAAAAAAAATTATATCAGTCTCTACTGTTCTACACAAGATATCTTGTTTCAGCAAAATATTACAGAGTGTTTTCTAAAAAAAGGGGGAAAAAAATCCCAACCAAAGTGACAGAGAGGTTGGAACTCTCTGGCATGGGATTTGAGTAACTGTGAGTAATATGTTAAAGGCTCAACTAGAGAAGGTGAACCATATGCGAGAGCAGGTTGGTTATTTCAACAGAGATAGAAAATGTGAGAAAGAATAAAATGGAAATGCTCCAAATGTAAAACACTGTAACAGAATTGAATAATGCCTTCAATGAGCTCACTGGTACACCTGACAGCTGAAGAAACAGCGACCTTGAAGATACGTCTATAGCAATTACACATACTAAACAGCAAAGAAAAAAGAAGACTAAAAAACAAACAAAAAAAGGCATCTAAGACCTGTGGGACAGTATCAAATGGTATATGGTAGATATATATCTTATGTATTTGGAATATCAGAAGAGAGAACAGGGCAGAAGAAAATATGTGAAGAAATAATATTTGAGAATTTCCCAAGATTAATCACAGACATTAAACTTAAAAATCAGGAAGCTCAAGAACATCAAACAGAATACATACAAACCAGAACAGCAAACACTTAGACATATTATATTCAGACTGGTGAACACAAAATAAAGAGAAAAATCCTAAAGGTGACAAGAGAAATAAAAGACAGATGCAGGGGATAAAAAGATAAGAATTATAGGAGTACACGTTCTTGCCAGCAAGAAACCATGCAAGCAAAAGTACAATGGAATAACGTCTTTAAAGTGCTGCAGGAAAAACAGAAACAAACTGATGTCCAGCCAGAATTCTGTCCTCAGGTTTCTCAGGTAAACCAAAAATGGGAGAATTCACCACCAGCAGAATGACAATGAAGAAATATTAAAGAAAAAAATTCAGACTAAATGAATATGATACCAGAAAAAAAAGAATTTATAGCAAGGATTAAGTGCACTGGGGATGGAATAAATATTAAATGAAGATAATAAAATAAAATTAGCTTTCTTTTGTATATTATTTTAATTGTCTGAAACCATTTTTACGTAAATATATAACAATACTGAAGGAATAAAAACGCACTCAGATCAATTCAATGAGGGGTTGAACACGCAAGCACTTTTATGTAGAAAATAGACAAAGGTGAGAAAATGGCACAAGTTCTCACATTTTTTTCCCATGAGTTCTACAGAGACATGAGCATGGGCAACTCTAGATTTGCATGCCTCATTTCCTGATAAACATCTATGTAGGGCATTGACTGTCTAAGGCACGTGTTTAGGAATGAAAAATTATGTGAATAAGTTAATATGGAGGGGCTCATTTTATTTTCTAACTTGTATGGTTTAGAATCTGATACAAGAGGAGGATTGAGTCAAAATACAGTCCCTGATAGGGGTATCCATCAAACGGTTTCTTCTCCAAATGTGTGAGCTCTTAATTGAATTCACTTCCTAATCATTTCATCAATTTCTACAAGAAAACAAAAGTTGATAAAATTGTGCCAATAGCTCAAAATATAATGAATAATTATTTTTAAATGTATCTGTTTACTCACTGTGAACATAAAGTACTTATAATTTGATCTCTTATGAGTATGGAGGCAGTATTACAGTAAATTACATGTAGTTTCTATTATGTAACTATGATATAGGGTCAGGCCATTGTCACTGATTCTCTGAGAAGTAGTCTTCAAGAGGAATAGAAAGTGGTATTTTTAAAGTGCTGTTTTTATAATTTAACTTTTTCATGGAATGCAGGTATGTCTTTTCTAGATTCTGTTAGTATGAAGTCTGACATTTGTTGGGTAAAAGAGCATGATGCAGTTCATTATTGACTTATTATCACCATCAAGTAATTTCCTCACCAGGGAGCAGTAAAACTCCTCCTTTTCTATAATTACATCTAGCTGAGTCAGTAATAAGAATTTCACAGCTACTTTTACAAACACTAAATCTTGTAAATGTCTAAGGACATTTACTTAGGCCAAGTAAATGTCCTAAATGTCACGGTCACTGTATCTATACTTTAATCATGTCTTTCAATATTCTTTTAGTTTTCTTTTCAGAATACTTTATTTCCACTGAAAAAAATTGATTGCTTAGGATTAGCCAATGCAATAAATTGAATGGGTCCTTCTTGGTTCATAAAATATTTACCATGTCCTAAAATGTCAAAATACTTTAGCTTAATGTTTTCAAAAACTATGATTTATCATGCTGCCAGAGGTGAACAATTAGGTTTCCTTCTTGAAGCAGATGATAAAAACAAACTGATGTTTTAAAATTTATGTATTTTAAAATCCATGGAATCAAGTTTCATTTCACATTTTCAGCTATATTATATAAAGTCTTTTGCATTAATAAAAATTTATCTGACACCCTTCTCATTCCTAAAAAATAAAATAAAAGTTAGTCAAGATGTTAAGCTTTGCTAAGGAGAATTCATTCTAACTTGTAACAATTCCACATTTCCTTACTTTGAATAACAATTCCCTCCACATCCAGAAAACCACACACAGTGATTATATGGCACAGTGGGGAATAAAATTTTTCTTTCACTCCACCAGCATTTCATATATATTATTTTTCTTTATCCCACTTGTTTATAATAGGCTTAAAGGAAGAATGGCTTCTCAGATATCAAAAGGCAGTGAAGCCGCTAACATAGAATTTCATAAGGTTTTTGCTGGGCGGCAGAGCACAACAGCTGCGTAAGTAGAAGCATTGCTGGGTGCACATGGCTTTTATCACTAATTCCAGGGCACAGTTCTCTTTGGTGCATGGCCAGTTTTATAATCAGGAGACAACAGAGAAGCTGCATAATGATGACTTTAATGATCGTTTTAGGAGAATGAAGAACTAATGGTTACTATCTTCATGGTTAAGGATGAAACATAAGTGATCATGCATACTTCTAGAAATATGTCTGAAATTCAGGTTTCAGGTCTTTCTAATGAGTAAATTAAGCAATATCGTGGTATTACAGAAGATACATGAGGAATACTTTTCCAGAGACATCTTCAAAATGAAGGAGAGTATTGTATAGAAGATAAAATGATAAATCATTTTAATACCAGGAATAAAATTTAATCAAATGTATGTATATCATTTTAAATGTATTTGTGAATTTATTTTCACCATACATAACGTACTTTTGTGGTTAAAAAAATTTCTTACGTGCTACTTATGTCTTAACTTTAAAAAAGTTTTTAAATACAATAACATGCTCACATTATATATTAAAATATTTATAACTGTTAACATTACAGCTTCAAGAAACTGCTTTATTTCAATGTAAGTGCCACCATGACAGATTTTTGAAGAGATTTATTTCAGCAATAAAAATAGATATTAAATTTGGACTGTACATTTAAAGTAATTACGTAATGTAAACACACATGTTGGAGTAACAATATGACATTTCTTGAGATGTCTTTCTATTTTGAATGACATAGTCATCATTTTTTTTTAAATAAATTTATTTATTTATTTTTGGCTGTGTTGGGTCTTCGTTGCTATGCGCAGGCTTTCTCTAGTTGTGGTGAGCGGGGGCTACTCTTCGTTGCCGTGCGTGGGCTTCCCATCACGGTGGCTTCTCTTGTTGCGGAGCACAGGCTCTAAGCGCGCGGGCTTCCGTAGTTGTGGTGCATGGGCTCAGTAGTTGTGGCTCACGGGCTTAGTTGCTCTGTGGCTCGTGGGATCTCCCTAGACCAGGGCTCAAACCCGTGTCCCCTGCATTGTGAGGCAGATTCTTAACCACTGTGCCACCAGGGAAGTCCCAGTCATCATTTTTAAACTAAAGTTTTTCATGAGTAACTTTTTAAAGCTCTTTTCATTGAGTCTGCATATGTGTGACGGTTGGATGGTCTATCCGTATGTGATCAAAATTCCATCACCTGCTTCTCATGATTCTCGCCAGTAGTTAGACTTGTGGGTATTACATACAGATCCAACAAAAATTAGTCCAATGATCTTGAGTAAGATATGTAATTTGAGTTTCAGTTTTTTCATCCCTAAATCAATGGTGTAGGAATATATGAAGTAGACAGACCCTGCATACTCTCCTAGTTCTGTACTTCTGTAATTGTGTCCGTGAATGTCATGCTGTATTAGAACTGAGAAATATGAGGCCAAAAACATATATATTTTATCTAGTGTGTCATTCCATTTTGAAATTTTGTGTTACTACTTAAAGACTAGAACTAGACACTGTGTCTAACACAAATAAGAGGAAGTTAGTTAATAGTAACTTCTCTGAAAAACACCAACAAACATGGACTTATATCATTTCAAAAAGCTTCCATGGCCCTCTTTCTCCGACCATGTGTGCACACACACACATCACACCCCCCCAGGCACATAAACGTGTGCCTTCGTGTAACACACAGTTCTCAGCCTATAGCGTGCTGTCAATTTTCCTTTGTGACTAAAGTAAGAACTCTAAAGCATAAAAGCCGGAAGATATTTTCCTTTGATTTATTTTGCTTGCATTTCTTCTTGTTCTTTCTCTTATAGTTCTTCAAGATTTAACAATGTTAAGGAGCCATGTTGCAGGTGCTGGAGAAAAGGGAGCACTTCTGTTTTACTAACCTCAGGAAGGTTAGGAATCTCTATATTTCTTCTTATAAACGCCATCCAAAGTTTTCAATGTTAATTTTTGTGTCAGAAACCCCTACCACACTATTTCTGAACTACAATTTTTTATCCTGATGTTATGTCTTTGCTCACTCTCCTTTGATTTTTCCCTCACCATTCTCAATGTTATATATTGTTTCGTGGATTAATTTGTACAATATAATCAAAGTACTACATGCAACATAATTCTTTAAAAATGTCAAATAATTACAGTACAGTTCAATCATGAAAATCAAGAGTTCCCACCGTCATCCATCCTCTCCCTAATATTTTATTGGTTCTAGTAAAAACTCTGAATTAATTAATGGCCATAATCATTGATCCTTGGCTGTCAGAGTGAAACAATGTTAGGTTAGTTTTGTTTTTTATATATTATATAATAGTTTTTTAACGATCTTATATCTCTACCTAAATAAAATGCCTTGAAATTTTAAAAAATGAAATGCCATTTTCTGCATTAAAAAGGATATAGGCTAATTTTAAAAAATTATATAACAACCTCACATTTCAGACACTTAAGTTGTACTTAAGAAGTATTATTTCTCTCCCCCAGAACAGCCAACCGTAGTTGGACAGTCAGGTAACATACCTGGTTATATCCATGAATTTACCCAGGCACCCAGGTGTCTTCATTCTTATTTCTCTGCTTTCCTCCAGGGTGCCTTACTCACCTGCTTGATAGAAGCTGGTTCACTAGCACCACATTTATTTTCCTTGGGAATGAAGAAAGAAAGCAAATAGAAGACCGTCATTTTAATTTTTAACATTTGTGACCAGAAGCTGCTCCTATACCATTGGCTTGAATTTAGTCACATGGCCACATCTGGCAGTAAGACAGCCTGGGAAGGAAGGTTTCTAGCTTTGCACAGAGTCCTATCCCTAAATGGAATTAGGGAAGAATAGGTAATGGGGAAAATTTAGAAGTCTGTCATAGGAGAAAACCAGTAAAGACTTAGAAATAATTAAAGATCTCAAAACTTCTCAGACACCTTAAATACAGAGAGACTAAGGGATGTATTGTTTTCAAATTATAAACTTGCTGATTAAATCTGCATAAGACTAAGGGAAGTATTTAGAGCTGTGGTTTTTCCTACCATTCTCCAGCTTCCTGGTCTCACACTGTGGCAGCTGGCATCACAAGCGGGATATTGCTGTTAAAAAAAAAAAAAAAAAGAACCTGAATTGGTGAAACAGCCAGGTAGTGAACTGTAGCAAAATATTTGGTAAATGTTGCCTGTGTGATGGCCTAAGCTAGAGATCCTGAACTTTGAGATAAATTAAGTAAGTAGAGAAAACTCTTGTAGTTTCTCCTGTTGAAGGGGTGAGTATGGTGCATTTAAAGTAAAGAGACTGCATTTAGACAGTCAGTGGCAGGAGGGTGAATTGTGGAGGATTACACTAATTGTTCCCAATATCCATTTTCCTTTGCTCTTATGGTAATAGAAACACTCATGTTTTAGCAGGTATACAGCCATCCAGATGGACACTGCATTGTCCAGTCTCTCCCACAGCCAGGTACGACTGTGAGATTAATTTTCCATCCACTGGAGTGAGTTAAATTCTCAGGTCGTGTTATTTAAAAAGGAAGATGCCTGCCTTCCACATTCTCTCTTTCTCCATCCATGTGTTAGCGTGTGAAGGGGTGGTGTTGTTCAGTCAGCTCTAATCAAATAGATTGGATAACATCCCATGATGAATGAGAAAAAAGACCAGGAACCTGGGTCCTTGGGAGACTTTGCAGAATAAAATGTCTTACCTAGTTTTGAACTTCTTACCTTTCACCTTATAAGAGAAAAATTAATCTCTATTTCATCTGAACCACTATAAACGTTTATGGCATCTTGGCATGTATTCTTACTAATACATAGATGCTTCTCGAAGTATTATGCTTAAACAGATTTTTTTTCTTTGTTTATCAACTTGAGCTATATTCTCTTTGCTTCCTCCTTTAATAGATAAGGACACAATTGACATAATTTTTCATCCCTTCCTACCACTTCAAGGATCTACACTTCAAAAAGTACATTTGTATTTCTATTTCATATTCCATTACCCACAACATTTCTATTCCTATTTCATATGTTAAAGATATTAGACTTCCGTACCTTCCATTTACCTTTCTTCACAAATTTCAGTTCCCAGACTTACCAATTGTGTCTTTTATGTCTTCCATGATGATAGCAATTTTTATTCTCTTTGTAGCACTAGTTCAATCTTTTGTGATTTCAATTTGATTTTAAATTGTAGGATTTAAATTGATTCTCCACATTGAAAGTAATTATTACATTTTAGAATTCTATGGCTATGTAAGTACATCACTTTTGAGAAAAATACTGTGCTAACATTGGATTTCTCTTGTGCTTGGGTCCAATGTCACAATCCCAGTGCCATGCAAGGAATGTTCCCAGAACTTAGTTAGGGATTTTCTTTTTTCCCTTAGAGATCTCCTTCCTGGTGAATTCCATTCGGTTACTTCATTATAATGCATACTTCTCTAGATTTGCAACTTATGGGACTCCCATTTATTACTGGCCTGAGTTGGACTGCCCTTTCCTTAGGTCTTTGTCCTTGTTTTCTTCCTTAGTCCCACTGGGGGTACAGAATCTGAAGTTAAAATCAAAAGGAGGTAAGTGGAAATAGAATTATCAGTTCAAAATCATTTCCCTTAAATTCTGAAGCAGTTTCCCCATCATCTCTTAATAACTAGCTGAAGACATTTTTTAACAGTGTGATTCTCATTCTGTTAGATTCATTATGTATTTTTGTTCTCTTTGTTTTTAAGTCTTTGGAATATTTAGATTTGCATCTTTTTAAATGGTATACCAATGTATATTTTGACATATTTAAAATATTTCTTTAAAGGTGAACAGTTTTTCATTGATTCTGTTTAGACATTATAATCTTTTCTATTTTAATTCCTATGCCATTCAGCTGTGGGATATTTTTTACTATTATATTCCTGATATTTTTCTTCTCCCCATTTTCTTTCAATGCCCTTGAGATGTCTAATGTCTAGCTCAGATCCCATTTGCTACTTGAAATCACACCAGAAACGTGCAGCCTGCCTTAGTTTCCTTAAACATTAATAGCATTAATGTTCCTCTTAACATTAATAGCATTTAAAATTAGCATGTGAGGTTTGATATGTGTATGTACCTCTATGTGGAGAGGTGTGGGTGTACCTTTAAGAATTCTCACTATAGTTTTTCATAGTAGTTTTACCTCCATAACTGAATTACAAAATCTTGAGGCACTCATAATATTTTAACTCCTGCTCTTACTTTGTCATTTCTTCTGCTAAATCCTCCATAATTTATAGTGATTAACAAAATATAGGTAATCAAAAATACCTACCTTACAGTTGATATAAATGGTTTATGACCCTACTTATCACATTAGAGCTGCACAATTTTTAAAAATTTCATTTGGTATATCTTTGACTTAGGAAGTGTTAAATACAAATGTGTTAATAGTATGTTGGACAGCAACCTTTCTTTTGAACAATCAACACTCTCTTTTTCTCATTTTATATATCTGGTCATTTCCTTCAATCTATTTCATTCTTTGTTTTCCCAAAGTATATAAATTTTCTCTGTGGTATGACATCATCTTTGAATAACTTTTTTATACCACTCAATTTATTAGTAATGTTGCTTTGCTTAAATCCATCCCTTTCAGCATATCTGTAGGGTAGCTACTTGGTTTTCTATTTTGTCCTTTACCCGTTAGTACCACTAGTACCATTAGAACCATTAACAGCAAATCAATACGTGGCTTTTGAATGAAATCAATTTAATAAACAGAAAACAATTTAGCAAACAGTAGGCATGAGATGGCTTATTAACGGTGAGAATATCACATTTTAAATGTTCCCATTTCTTCCATACAATCCCTACTGGTTTTACAGAGCCCATTTTTAAGGCCACATGCACCCTTGCCTCCACAGCCAGTGTCATCTTGCCCAGACTACAGGCTAAACTCATTCAGGTCAGTGTTAATAAATCCTACCTTTGGTCCTGTAAGTTAGTTTCCCAGGGCTGTCATAAAAAAATTACCAAAAACTTGGTTCTTAAAACACAGAATTTTATCCTCTCATAGTTCTTGAGCCAGAAGCCTGAAATCAAGGTTTTTTTTGGCAGGGCTGCGTTCTCTCCAGATGGTCTAGGCAGAATCTGTTTTTTACCTCTTACAGCTTTGGTGGCTGCCAGCATTGCTTCTCCTGTGTTTACATTGCTCCAATCTTTGCCTCTTGTTCTTCTGTCTTTTTCTGTGGGTCTGTTATAAGAAACTTGTCATTGAATATAGGGCCCACCTGGATAATCCAGGATGCTCTCTTCATCTCAAGACTCTTAATTTAATTATATCTGCAAAGACTGTTTTTCCAAATAAAGTAACATTCACAGATTCCGGGGATTAGGGTGTGAATGTGCCTTTTTTAAAGGGCCACTGTTCAACCCACTACACTCTGATCACTTACTTAGCACTCTCCTCTTTGATAAACACACACACAGATTTTTACCTCTTTCATCAACGCTGGAATTGAACAGGAACATGCAACACATTTTTAAAAAGAGCATAAAAGGGGTTTTTCAATTTCTTTCTGTACCCATTACTGTACTGTCAGAGATTGAGAGGTACCATTTCTAGCTATTTGTCTTATCTCTTCTATTAATAGGACAGGAAACTTGTAAAGAATTTTGCATTGCTCTCTGCTCCAGCTTTCTCCAAGATGATATTTCACTGTGGGAAGTTCTGCTCTTAACAAAACAAGATCCTTCTCACTTTCTCTCCCTCTCAGCTCCTTTTCTGTTTTGCAGTTACCTTTTTTTTTTTTTTAACATCTTTATTGCAGTACAATTGCGTTACAATGGTGTGTTAGTTTTTGCTTTATAACAAAGTGAATCAGTTATACATATACATATATCCCCATATCTCTTCCCTCTTGCGTCTCCCACCCCTCTAGGTGGTCACAAAGCACTGAGCTGATCTCCCTGTGCTATGCGGCTGCTTCCCACTAGTTATCTATTTTACCTTTGGTAGTGTATATATGTCCCTGCCACTCTCTCACTTTGTCCCAGCTTACCCTTTCCCCTCCCCGTATCCTCAAGTCCATTCTGTAGTAGGTCTGTGTTTTTATTCCCGTCTTGCCCCTAGGTTCTTCATGACCTTTTTTTTTTTTTTTTTGATTCCATATATATATATGTGTTAGCATATGGTATTTGTTTTTCTCTTTCTGACTTACTTCACTCTGTATGACAGACTCTATGTCCACCCACCTCACTACAAATAACTCAATTTCGTTTCTTTTTATGGCTGAGTAGTATTCCATTGTATAAATGTGCCACATCTTCTTTACCCATTCATGTGTTGATGGACACTTAGGTTGCTTCCATGTCCTGGCTACTGTAAATAGAGCTGCAATGAACATTGTGGTACATGACTCTTTTTGAGTCATGGTTTTCTCAGGGTATATGCCCAGTAGTGGGATTGCTGGGTCATATGGTAGTTCTATTTTTAGTTTTTTAAGGAACCTCCATACTGTTCTCCATAGTGGCTGTATCAATTGACATTCCCACCAACAGTGCAAGAGGGTTCCCTTTTCTCCACACCCTCTCCAGTATTTATTGTTTGTAGATTTTTTGATGATGGCCATTCTGACTGGTGTGACATGATATTTCATGGTAGTTTTGATTTGCATTTCTCTAATGATTAATGATGTTGAGCATTCTTTCATGTGTTTGTTGGCAATCTGTATATCTTCTTTAGAGAAATGTCAATTTACGTCTTCTGCCCATTTTTGGACTGAGTTGTTTGTTTTTTTGATATTGAGCTGCATGAGCTGCTTGCAAATTTTGGAGATTAATCCTTTGTCAGTTGCTTCATTTGCAAATATTTTCTCCCATTCTGAGGGTTGTCTTTTCGTCTTGTTTATGGTTTCCTTTGCTGTGCAAAAGCTTTTAAGTTTCATTAGGTCCCATTTTTTTGGTTTGTTTGTTTTTATTTCCATTTCTCTAAGAGGTGGGTCAAAAAGGATCTTGCTGTGATTTATGTCATAGAGTGTTCTGCCTATGTTTTCCTCTAAGAGTTTTATAGTGTCTGGCCTTACATTTAGGTCTTTAATACATTTTGAGTTTATTTTTGTGTATGGTGTTAAGGAGTGTTCTAATTTCATTCTTTTACATGTAGCTGCCCAGTTTCCCCAGCACCACTTATTGAAGAGGTTGTATTTTCTCCATTGTATATTCTTGCCTCCTTTATCAAAGATAAGGTGACCATATGTGAATGGGTTTATCTCTGAGCTTTCTAGCCTGTTCCATTGATCTATATTTCTGTTTTTGTGCCAGTACCATACTGTCTTGATTACTGTAGCTTTGTATTATAGTCTGAAGTCAGGGAGCCTGATTCCTTCATCTCCGATTTTCTTTCTGAAGATTGTTTTGGCTATTCAGGGTCTTTTGTGTTTCCATACAAATTGTGAAATTTTTTGTTCTAGTTCTGTGAAAAATGCCAGTGGTAGTTTGATAGGGATTGCATTGAATCTGTAGATTGCTTTGGGTAGTAGAGTCATTTTCACAATATTGATTTTTCCAATCCAAGAACATGGTATATCTCTCCGTCTATTTGTATGATCATTAATTTCTTTCATCAGTGTCTTATAATTTTCAGCATACAGGCCTTTTTTCTCCTTATGTATGTTTATTCCTAGATATTTTATTCTTTTTTTGCAATGGTAAATGGGAGTGTTTTCTCAATTTCACTTTCAGATTTTTCATCATTAGTGTATAGGAATGCAAGAGATTTCTGTGCATTTATTTTGTATCCTGCTACTTTACCAAATTCATTGATTAGGACCAGTAGTTTTCTGGTAGCATCTTTAGGATTCTCTATGTATATTATCATGTCATCTGCAAACAGTGACAGCTTTACTTCTTCTTTTCCGATTTGGATTCTTTTTATTTCTTTTTCTTCTCTGATTGCTGTGGCTAAAACTTCCAAAACTATGTTGAATAATAGTGGTGAGAGTGGGCAACCTTGTCTTGTTCCTGATCTTAGTGGAAATGGTTTCAGTTTTTCACCATTGAGGACGATGTTGGCTGTGGGTTTGTCATATATGGCCTTTATTATGTTGAGGAAAATTCCCTCTATGCCTACTTTCTGGAGGGTTTTTCTCATAAAGGGTGTTGAATTTTGATGAAAGCTTTTTCTGCACCTATTGAGATGATCATATGGTTTTTCTCCTTCAATTTGTTAATATGGTGTATCACATAGATTGATTTGCGTATATTGAAGAATCCTTGCATTCCTGGGATAAATCCCACTTGATCATGGTGTATGATCCTTTTAATGTGCCGTTGGATTCTGCTTGCTAGTATTTTGTTGAGGATTTTTGCATCTATGTTCATCAGTGACATTGCCCTGTATTTTTCTTTTTTTGTGACATCTTTGTCTGGTTTTGGTATCAGGGTGATGGTGGCCTTGTACAATGAGTTTGGGAGTGTTCCTCCCTGTGCTATATTTTGGAAGAGTTTGAGAAGGATAGGTGTCGGCTCTTCTCTAAATGTTTGATAGAATTCTCCTATGAAGCCATCTGGTCCTGGGCTTTTGTTTGCTGGAAGATTTTTCATCACAGTTTCAATTTCAGTGCTTGTGATTGGTCTGTTCATATTTTCTATTTCTTCCTGGTTCAGTCTCGGAAGGTTGTGCATTTCTAAGAATTTGTCCATTTCTTCCAGGTTGTCCATTTTATTGGCCTATAGTTGCTTGCAGTAATCTCTCATGATCCTTTGTATTTCTGCAGTGTCAGTTGTTACTTCTCCTTTTTCATTTCTAATTCTATTGATTTGAGTCATCTCCCTTTTTTTCTTGATGAGTGTGGCTAATGGTTTATCAATTTTGTTTATCTTCTCAAAGAACCAGCTTTTAGTTTTATTGATCTTTGCTATCGTTTCCTTCATTTCTTTTTCATTTATTTCTGTTCTGATGTTTATGATTTCTTTCCTTCTGCTAACTTTGGGGTTTTTTTGTTCTTCTTTCTCTAATTGCTTGCTGTTACCTTTTAACCTCACCTCTTTTTCAATTTGAGTTAGATAATTCTTAGAGTAACTATATTAATCCTCATTGACTAAACACTTAATACAGACTCTAATTGGCATAAGTTGTTTTCACTACTTTTGTCTTTTTTTTTTCCTCTTCTGTGAGATATCCCCTTACACCTGTCATAGTGGCTATCATCAAAAGACAAGGGATAACAAGTGTTGGCAAGAATGTGGAGAAAAGGGAACCCTTTTTAAAACAGTAATGTCCCTCTTTCTGTCTTTGCTCCCCTAAAGCTAATTGTTAATAAAACAATTGGAATAATTCCCTCTAAGCATAAGATAGATCATCTCACTCTTCTGCTTAGAATCCTCCAATGGATTCCCATTTCATTCAGTAAATATTATTTTATTCAATACATAATGTTTTTCAATAAATAAATTTCAATAAATAATTCTAAAATAGGCTTACAAATCTTATCATAATGCCACTATGATCTATCTGACTCCACTTTCATTTATTGTGACCCAGACTCTTCTCAAGCCATGCCCCTCTAGCTTATTCCTTACAGTTTCTTGACCATACCGGATGTTCTACTGTCCAAGGGTCTTGGTCCTTTCCTCTTTTTAGAACTATATTCCTTCATTTAGTTGCATTTCTCATACCCTCCATTAGGTCTTTGCTTAAATGTCACCTTCTCAATGATTCTTTAGCTAACATCCTGTTTAAGTTTTAGCTCATTTCTTGGCACTTTCTTTCCCTTTTCATTGCCTTGTTTTTATCCGTAACAAATGGATATAGTTTTATCCATATCCATATTCCTATCCACCATCTGAATTACATACTATGTATTTGCCTGGTTATTTATATTATGTATTTAGAAAGTAACCTGCATGAGGTCAGAAATATGCTTTCTTTACTCTGTACTGGCATACACATGGTGCTCACTAAATATTTGTTGAATGGAAGGATATTTTAAATGCTCAGAATGCATTTATTTGAAAATTATTTCCCATATGTTTTTATTACTTCTTGAATAAAAAATAATCTATTTATATAGAAGGAAATACATGACTCGTTAACAAAAAATTAGGAACATAACCTTCATTTTACTGCCTTTTTAAATTAGAACTCTGCTCAGTGCTCTGTGGTGACCTAAATAGGAAGGAAATCCAAAAAAGAGGGGATATATGTGTACGTATAGCTGATTTCACTTACACAAAATTGTAAAGCAACTATACTTCAGTAAAAATTAATTTAAAAAAAAAGAATTGAGAAATAAATGTAAAACCTCTAAGTGAACTTATACATTTCTAAGCATGATATTATTTTTGCAAGTCAACAACATTGTTTTTAACTGTAATAGGTTTCATAATTACAAACAATTGGGATTAATCATGAACAATTTACTTACTTTATTATTCTCATGCTAATTATTTTTTGCTGTTGAAAAATGTAAACAATTTTTGCTTGTATAATATTTTAAAAACCCCTATTTAGCCTATCAGCGAATGCTAAGGAAAACATGTGCAGAAGATTTTGGTATGAAAAATGGGCAATTTTGATCATCACTCTATGAAATTTTAAACAGTGAAACTTAAGGTATGAGGGAAAGAAAATAACTAACACATTAGAATTCATATTTAAAAAAACATATTGGAGGTAAATACAATGGATCCAACAAGTGTTCAAAGTGTCATCATTCACTGTATAAAGCATATCCACAAATGAAACATGTTAATTAGTTTTGTTTTTCTTAAAGTCAGCAGTTTTCATAAAGTGTTTAAATACAATCTTTTTTTAAACAATATATAGTAATTCACACATCTGTGACCTCTAGCTTTATGAACAACTATAATAAAGTTGAAGCAATGTCCAATTACCTAAATTGTAAATAAAGGAAGTGCTAATTTAAAGTGGAGGCTTAATGCTTATTCCTCTCCTCAGATGTATGCAAGTGTTGATGGAGTTTTTGCCTAAATAGCCCATGTAATTGTCACTGAAATCCTCAGTCATTGTTCATAGTGGTTATTAAATCTGAACAAATATGGCCCCGACCCCTTTACCCACTCCGTATTTTTTATGCCTTGAAATATCTTTCTCATTGAAATGTTTTTGTTTGTGCAAAAATTTTTGCTGAAACTTCAGAGTACATAAATATAATTATGATGCAAGAATTTTCTCCCTTCTGAGAGAATTTGCCCCACCCATGACCCTTCTAAGAAAACCTGCTACACTCAGAGTCCTAGAGCTCTCAGGAGGAATCTAAGCTGGTATGTTTATCAAAGAAGACCTCACCCTTTCCTTCCTTTGCACAGACTTAGGGTCGAGAATAGAAACCTGGCAAAAGTAGGGTTCCGTTTCTGGAATTTATAATTGGGCCCCTGAGTGAGCGAGTCAATGATCTTAGGACTGACTTGCTATAGTGACCTGTAAAATCAAAGTGCATTGAGAAATTTGAAAACCAAAGCTATTTTCAAGGTTCAATTTTGAGGGTACAGCAGCAGGGCCCTTGAAGAATGACACTGATCTTCAAAGACAGTATGGACCAGTTGTATAGGGTAGGACTTCACTGTTGTATTTGGCTGTTGCTTCCCAGCCAGGTGCCTGGGAATCAAGACAGTAACTCCTAGAGGTTTCAGAATCAAAAACATTATGGTGAATCTCAACTCATTTAGATTTCTTCTGTTTACAAACATCTTTAACCCCATTTTTATCAACATAGTTATATAATAGCTATTTATATGATTGTAGATGTACCCATTAAATGGTAGCTCTTGTGAGCTCTATTTTCTAACTAGAAGTAAATATTAAAATGCCATATTAGTATTGTATCATTGTGTTAAAATAATAAAAATATTAGTAACAGAAGTCATTCTATCTTGAGATGACTTATGTGTATACAAGCAAAAAGTTTTTTTCTGGCTAATAAGAATGACTTTTTTTTTTTTTTTTTTTAGTTTGAGAGTTATAGAGCCTGAGCTACACTTAAATAAAATAATAAAATAAAATAAAATAATTTTTACTTGGAATTAGTGTATTTACATTTAACCAGTTACAAGTTCACAACAGTTTTAGGAGACGGTTATCTTTATACCTATATGGAGCAGCCTCTGTTTAGAAAGGAGAAGGTATAATTTAATGAAAGGGACTTTGTCCTGGTATTTATAAGACTTGACCTCTATCTCATTGACAATCTTATGCTAACTTTCATAAGATAATTAAACTCTTTGATCTGTGAAGTAAATGTATCATGTTATAAATAGAAATATTATGTGGGATCCAAAATAGCAACTGACCTATGAAAGCTACATTTCCATTTCATATGAAAATCTAGGACATATGAGAAGAATTAGAATGCAATATGGTTTGATCCCCCAAATGTACCATATGCTATTCATTTTGATATGAATAACAAGCCTTTTTGTAGTTTCAAACAATGCCTTTTGGGATATATTCTACGATGCTTATGTAAAATGTCTTGCAGATGCTTTATTCCTTTAACATTTGCAAAATTTGTATTTCATCCTCATGAGCCTTCTGTTTTGTTTAAGGCCGGATCGGGTAAATGTTGGTGCAAACTAATTAGCATCAAAAAATACCAAGTTGATCAGATAGTAATTCAAAAGCAAATGCACATGGTCTTGTTATAGAGTTACCTAGATTTTACTTTAATGCTCAGTAGATGAAAAGCATGTTCTACAAGTATGTGTTCAGACTGGCTTTCTTAACTTTGTTTAGAATTATACAATTCTTTTATTTTTTAATAATTATTATATTTAATACATTAATTTCACATATTGCTAGTAACTTTCACTTAATTTGGAAGTATTCTCTGGTTTCTGTTTTCTAGGTAAAGAATATTTATTATTGAAGTGCTTGAAATATAAGTAACTATTAGCAGTTATGTATTTTCATTACATCAATTTCATTAATATCAGCTTGATAAAGGGATAAGAATAAAAAAAATTATGTAAATATCAATATTAGAACAGCATTACCTTGATATTTTGGCTCCTGTGTGTTTTGTCACTAAAAAAACCCCAAATATTTCTAATTTCACATATCACCAAGAAGCAATATCATTAAAAAACCAAGCAAAAATACATTACTGTGTTGTATCTTTAAAACAAGTTCTTTTCACTTATATCTGCACATATATCTTGATGGGAGGCAGAGACTTGGGCTTTTTGAGTGGCACTGTTGTTTTATGGAATGGTAAAGAATCATAAAGTCCTAGAATCCTGAATTTGAATCCTGGTTTTATCAATTAACAGCTACATATATTTCAGGTATCACTTAATATCCCTAAATCTCAGTGACCTCATCTAAAGAAAAGTAGGTCATGTCTACCTTGATGAATTGTTTATATGCTTAATTTTCAAAATTCAGATAAAATGCCTAATATATTACTTAGTAAACATTATTAGACAGTAGCAATAACATATTTTACTTTTTACACTCTTCAGTTTTTATAGAAAAATCAACAAATAATATCCAGAAAGTTTGGAAAGAAATGAAAAATTATTTTTGTTATTCTAGCAGCACTGTTAATATATGCTTCTATTTTTTCCCTCTGCATATTGTACTTGTAAATACAATTTATAGGCTTTCAAATTTTAATTTATGTCAAAGACATTTCTCCATGCTTGGAGAAATGGCTGTATTTTTCATAGTCCCATAGAGTTTATTCAGATGCAGAGATGAAAATTCCAGTTATATAATTTGAAAAGAGAGTGATTTGTACACAGGTGTTTTAACACCACTTATCTCGAAAACACAAGTGCACACACACAGACACACACACAAATAAAAATGACCAAAGGGATATAAAAAACAATATTGAGGATATCCATCAGAAGAAGCCTGAATATGGTACCACACAATCTGAAAAATTCCTGTTAGACATACTGAAGATGTACATATTGAGAAGGAAGTTGTGATATATTAAAGAACTAATACAGAAATACAATCAAGGAACTGCAACTCCCTAATTTGGAGGGTCAAGAAGAAGCTAGAACACTGGAAAGGCAGGACTACCTCATCTGGAAGTGCTTTTAATGTGATGGAGCCATAGATTTCAAAAGGCACCCTGTTGCTTGGATATCTATACCCAAGTATAGACACATAGGACAGAAAACTCCAGTTGTTGCCAGAGAGGCACACTGACCTGAATTGCCCCTAATACTCTGGATTTATCTTGAACTAATAGAGCACTTTGCTGACTTGGCTGTAGTTTTCCATGACGTGGCAGGATCTTGACATGCTGTTGCATATCTCTGCAAAGTCACAGAAAGAAACATCCCAGTATTGAGACTAGACATAGTCACATCTTGTATCTACCCAAACAAAAAACTGAATTACAAATACAGTCCTTAGAATAGTAGATTCAATAAACATAGAACAATAATCAAGCAGAAAGTTCCATCGAATCACTTTCCATATCAATTTATATGCTGAATCACAGGAATGGTAATATTTGCATAATTCAGTGTTTCAGCTAAAAATATAAGCCCAAATTAATAATGAAAGGAAGTAATAAAATCCATGAATAATTTATGCATAAGTATCTGATGAAGAGAAACTTCTCCAGTCATTGAATATAAGGAAACAACACATGGACCCTATAAATATATGAAATAAACAGATTAAATGGACTCTATTTTGAAGCATGACTGTATTACATAGATTCAAAGAACATAATCACATTATTTCAGTTCAATCAGAGAATTTGTGGTTATTAAATTCTAGAATTCTCCAATAATTTTAGTAATTCTTTTGACATAATTTCTTAATAATTTAGAAGATCTAAACTAGACATATGTGTGTAAATACATATGTGTTCATCACATATTTATATTTAATCAGGGTTCCCAGAAGTTCTTATGAATCCAAGAGTTATCTCAGTTAACTTTTATATACATTATATGTTTCGATGTATTCTTAAACAAGGATTCATCTAATAAAAAAATTTGTGCAACTAACATATAGTTTAGCGTGGCTTCTGAGTTTTCAAGGATATGAGACCAAAAGTGGTGGGGGAAATTTTCCCTTAAAGAAAATAATTTTAACATAAGAGTGTGTAAAGGAGATATTCTTGAGAAGATGGTGCATACCACACCTCCCCATAATCTCTTCACATGAACCAATCAAAATTAGCATCTTTAGTAACTGTTATTAGTTTCTTAGGGCTATCATAATAAAAGTACCACTAACTGGTGGCTTAAAAAACAAGATAAATTTATTATCTCACAGTTTTGGAGGTTAGAAGTCTAAAATCAATATCAGCATGACTGGTTCTTTCTAAGGGTTCTTGAGTGATCAGTGACAATGTCCTGTTTAACTCTATACAATGGATACAGGCAAATTCAAACGTTAAAAAGGTGGTTTCAATCTGGGCATTGTATAACAAAAGTCCAAAGTGTAAAAATACAAGCTGTTTACATGTGCTTCAATTAGAATGAAGATTGTTGACTTGTCATTGTAAAATAAATTACCAGGATACAGCACTAACATTTTTGTAGATTCTATCAGAGTTGCTGATTTAAAACCCACTTGATAGAATGTATTTTTTATTATAATAAGGTGGGCTGAGTTTGACATGAGTATCTATAAAGTTTCTATAATTTCCTATATGTGGGCAAACACCACTTCTTACAGGAAGTAGCTTTTAACTGCCTTATACATCCTTTCTGTAAAAGTTCTAAAGACCACATTTTATAGAAATTTTAAAATTTATTCAATTATATTTGTTAATAATAATTGAAATTCAAACATTTAGATATCTTTTAACTAGAGAAATTTAGAGATGCTTCATATGTAATGTTATAAAAATTTATACTTTATAAAGAAAAGGCTTACCAGATATCTACTTGAATTTATTGATTATATATTATTGTTGAGTACACTTGATAACTTTGTTGACATAATTCCAAACCTTAATGGGCATTAAAAGTAATGGTTGAGCTACTAAAATCTCTATTAGAGTAATTTGGTCTAAAAAGCAGTGTATTGGAGTTCATGACTAAACAAACCACAAAGTTATTGAGAGCACTTGTCAATTACCAAAATGGAGTAATATCTGTAAACATCTAAAAAAATGAATATGGCTTTCAACTACATGGCATACTGGGGACACAAATCAATAGAAAGTAAAGCAAACACATCAAACAACACTTCTGCTCATCAAGACTTTTAACCTTTTTCTGTTGACTTAAATTCATAATCACATTGTTTCTCAGGGCCAGCTAACTTATTGATTATATGTGAGGCACATCTCTTTCATCATTAAGGAAATAAAGGATCACATTTTAATGGAGTTATGAGTAGTCTTTTAAAGAGACAGTACCATAAATTCAGCATATTTTTGATACTAATTTATTTTATGTTGAATGTGTTTTAGTTTCTCTTATGGTTATTGGACAGTTTCTGTTTTCTTCCTCTTTTTTTGACAATTATGATAAATTAGGTATTGTTTGAAAAACATCCATTTCATTATATTTGAATATTTTATTACCATACAGGTATGCATAGCTTTGGTTAATGTTTTATCACTCTCCTCTGTATTTTCAACAGCATTCTATTTTAATTGTTGTGTATTCCTATTTTCCATTTTTTATCATTAATAACAATGAATACATTACTATTTTATTCCATTTTTTTTGAAAAGGCAGCTCCTAGGTTTATCAGTTCTTATTTATTCTTTTCAAACCCATTAATTCCTGCTTTTGTTCATATTTACTTGTTTTTTTCTGCTTTCCTTTGTTTTGTGTTGCTATAAATTTTCATATTTCATGAATTAAATGGTTATTCTTATTTTTTTCTTTATTGATATTAAAAGTATTTAAAAACTATACTGCGACTAGTTACCCCTCTGGCCCTAGCCAGTTTCAATGAGATATGTACAATGACACCCCTTGGGGCAGTGTTCTAGTTTAGGAAACATGGTTTCATTTGTATCATATAACAGTAAAAGATGAATAATAGATAACATTGATTGTTTACACTGGTCTAAGTATTTAAGTCCTTATGTATATAGACAATTAAGGTACCCCCATTTGGAAGTTACCTTTCCATATTTATTTTATTGATGACATAATTAACACATAGACATCCTCATATCTTGCCCAAGATCTTCATTTATGAAACAGCAAAACAAAAAACCCAGTGTGATTGTTAGTCTCATGTGTCAACTTGGCTGGGCTATGGTCCCCAATTGTTTGGTCAAACACTAGATGATACTGTGAAGGTATTTCATAGATGTGATTAATATTTGGAATCAGTTGACTTAATTAAAGGAGATTACCATCAAACAAGTGGGTGGATTTCATTCAGTCAGCCTTAAAAACAAAAACTGAGTTTTCACAAAGAAGAAGAAATTCTGCCTCAAGACTGTAACAGAAATTATGCCTGAGTGTCCAGCCTCCTGGCCTGCCCTATAAACTTACCAGCCCCCAATATTGCATAAGCCAATTGGTTAAAATCAATCTGTTTCTCTCCACACCCCGCCCCCCATCCTCAGCCTTATCGCTCCCTCTCTCTGTCTTTCAGTGAATCACACTTCTTACCCATTCACCCAACACACAGACACAAACTGATGTGAATATATCATTAAAAAACTGCTATGATTCCTATCTGTCACCCCATGAATTTTAAAAGAGGCTTTGCTTCTTTTTATGCTTATTATTTGTTGATTTATCAGTTTTTAAAAAAAAATCTTACTAGGGTTCCATAAATATCCCTGAATCATATATTTACTCAGAGATCAGAATCTTATCATGGCACCCTCATATTTGGCTGTTCTCCCCAGACTTAATATTGGTTTACTCTCAGCTCATGGTTTCTGATACATGCTCATTCTCTCCATCAACTATGAGAAGAGGCGATAGGTATCCCACCCTTCCTCAGTCCATTGAATACCACCTGACTAGGCCTCATAGCCCTATAAATCCTAAGGAAAAACAAAAACAACAACACCACCAAAAACATGACAGAAGTGGAATATAAAAAGCACACGAGGGCTTCCCTGGTGGCGCAGTGGTTGAGAGTCTGCCTGCCAATGCAGGGGACACGGGTTCGAGCCCTGGTCTGGGAGGATCCCGCGTGCCACGGAGCGGCTGGGCCTGTGAGCCACAATTACTGAGCCTGCGCGTCTGGAGCCTGTGCTCCGCAACAAGGGAGGCCGCGATGGTGAGAGGCCCGCGCACCGCGATGAAGAGTGGTCCCCGCTTGCCGCAGCTGGAGAAAGCCCTCGCACAGAAACGAGGACTCAACACAGTCATAAATAAATAAATAAATAAATAAATAAAAGAACGTCAATTTCTTTAAAAAAAAAAAAAAACAAAACACATGATTAAAAACATGTGCATTTTTCAGTTTGCCTCTTGATTGACCTCCTTGGGGAACTTGACATATCTAACCACTCTTTCCTTATTGAAACTTTCCCCTTTTGATATCCAGGAGCTAGTCAGGTCATACTTGTTAGTTCTTTTAATACTTTCCTTAGTTTATCTCTGAAATATTCATGTGTTTTTTCTCTACCAGGACAATTTCCTGTATAAACATGGCTTCAAATACTACTGATACCCTAATATCTCCAGACAACTCTATTACCTATGCAACTGTACAATTCAGTCATGCCAGTCATTTTCAATTGGTCCAGAGTCACTTCAAGTTATGTAAAATATTAATTTGTCACCCCTCGCATTTCTAGTCTATTCCAATCTTGCTCTCTCCCTCACGATCTGTTATCTCAGGGACTCTCTATTACCTAGCCAATCTGAAAACCAGAAATCTTGGAGGAAGAATAGCCTGCCTAAGATGAACCTTCAATGATACCAATTTCCATTTTCTTCTATCTCCACTATGTTGATTAATTTATTTTACTTATTTGTGCACATTATATGTTTACTAGATTGCAAAACTTGTGAAGACAAAATGATGCATTTTACCTTTATATTGCGATAGGAAGTCTGCCATAAAAATGTGGAAAATAAATGAGATAATAAATTATGAGTATGATACCTACATAAGCAAATATGTTCTCATAGTTTTATCATTCTTATTGAACATTATCATACATTGTATTTGAGACATATTTGAGACATGTGCCTTAAATTTTGATAGTCAAATGAGTCCAAAACATATATCTCCAATGCCACAAGATGAAGCATCCAACTGGGGAAAAACTTACAAGCAGAGAAGTAGTAGGGACAAGTCATTATCTCATTATTTCCAGCTAGGCATAAATTGAGCTAGCTCATAAAATGAGCCAGGCTTATTATTGTAGGCTAGGCATAAATGGTAAATAATTTGGTAGAGATCCCCCTTCCCATCCCCAGTAATGCTCTGTACATCTTATCTATAAGGTTAGGGGACAGAAATATCTCTGTGGTCACGTAATGATGAAAACGCCTGGTTGTGGAGTGATTTGCTGGAGAAGGGGAGCCGCTGGAGCCCAATGGCTGGTGTCACCTTGTTTTTCTGTTTAGCTAACTTGGACCTTCTGAATCAACTCTCTGCTCAGCTGCCAGAGAAAGAAAACGAGCCAATGAGACTATTCAAATTTGTTGCCTATCAGCATTCAAGTGGAAAATTCATTTCCAAAGGCAGTATGGTATAGTGGGATAACACTGTGATTTTGTGATTTTTAAAATCAGACAAATGCTTGTTGAAACCTCAGGTGTGCCATTTATGAGTTGTGTTCTTTAAACTCTTTTAATAAAAAGGAGTTTTAAAATTGAGTTTATAATATAGACCACTACTGTTATTGGGTGCATTAACTAAAAAAATACATATTAGCTCAATGATTGTACTAATTATGTACTAACTTATGTATTCATTAAGCAAGTACTGAACAACATGCATAGAAAGCCTTCTCTATCCAATACTAATTAACTTTTCAAGACCCTCTCCTTATCTTTAAAATTTACATTAAGAAATTAACTCTCCATGGTCTCCTAAAACTACAAAAAAAGACAGAATTTTATTTATTTTACTTATTATTTCACTTCATGATAAATGAAAGTCACCAGAAACCAACTTTTTCATTGATGAGAATTAAATTATAAAAGAAGTCAAGGGTTCTGTAATCATTCATTTCACTTGCTCATTATTTGGAAACTGGATCTACATAGAATTCTTAACATTCTTATCTTTTTAACGTGGTAGGAAATTATTACTATTTAGCTTCTTTTCCTATAATGCAATACTTTTCAAATATAAGACCACTTGAGCTGCCAGAGGAAGTAAATGGATGAGAAATTAGTTGGTAGCTCTAGGAGAGAAACTCCTCTAATTTAGGGACTAAAAATGTGGATAATTGCAATTTTGGAAGTTCTTAATTTAGTTATGAAGAAAACTGACAAGTGAATGGGATTTCTGATCACTTTATTACTAAATAAAGTTCTGACACCCAAGATTAGTTTAACATTTAATTCATTCACTTGAAGGAAAAAACTTAGAGTGAAAAAGATATATTTGGATATGAGCACATTTAATGTAATGGTCTTGGGTTTTTAAGAGAATAAGAATATTAAAGAAATAATGTCAACCTCTTCAATGCAAGTCCAGAATATATGAATTTTCTGTTTTTTAAATATTTATAAAAATGATTGGGTAAACATTACTGAAGGCCAATATGCCATCACAGCCAAGATTATCTGATGATCAATACAAGGTAAAAGCTGTCACCATGATGAACTGTGATTGCTAAAGATCTTCAAGAACCCAAGGACATTCAGATGCAATTAAAAAAAATAGATTAGGGAAAAAAACACACTATAATGGTAATTTGGAAAAAACATACAGAAGTGTTTTTTCCCCTCATATTTTCCCCTAATTCTTTCTATGATATATAGGCATTAAGAAACAAAATAATGTTATATAATAAATAACTTTTATATTAAACAATATTTTACCTTAAAAATGAGTATTTTAAAAATCAAAAGAAAATATAGGGCAGATGATATACTGCAAATGTACTTACAATATATCTTTTTATAAAGTTTTATGAGGAAAATCTTATCCACTTGTGCCCAGATATTTAAACTCTTTAGTTCACTACAATTTAAATTTAAAATATCTATTGTATTGTATAAAAATGTCATTATTTTGACACAGAATTATGTATTCCAAATGTGGACAAGATATGCATTAAAATATCAGCCTTTATTAAAAACTAAATAAACTGATGAGGAAACTTGTTTCCATAGGAAAACTAACAAAGTGTTGCCCTTTGGATTTAGCTATAAATTTTAAAGTGGTAAAAAAAATTACATGTATATTAAAAATTTACATATACTTTTGTATTCAATCAACAAAATTACTTAAAGCTTAGAAGTCAATGGGTATTTTTAAATTTTAAGATGAAATGAAAGAACAGAATTTAATTCTAAATTTAAAAAAAAATCGTTAAGGAGGTTTACTTTTTTGTAAAGAAGTTCACTTCTTTGTAAAGAAGTTTCTGGGACTTCCCTGGTGGTCCAGTGGTTAGGACTCCATGCTTCCACTGCAGGGGCCATGGGTTCAGTCCCTAGTCAGGGAACTAAGATCCTGTAAGCCTCAAGGCACATTCAAAAAAAATAATAATTAATAATAAAACTTCATTAAAAAAGAAGTTTGTAAAGAAATCCCATAAGTGACCATAGCATAGCAATTGACTTATATATTTGTATTTAACAGCTCTGAAAAATTCTTTGCTTAATAGTTCGGAATTTGTAAGGTCACCATACAAGCTTCCACTTTGCTTTTTCTTGTATAAACTCTTTTGCATAGTTGGTTACTACCACTCTGTGAATGATGTATATTTATTCACTACACAAGACTTAAAGAATGCTAAAAGAAACTATTACACTAGTTTTAGTTGCAATATTCTGGTTTGTACATCAATATATTTTCATAGAATGTAAAAATTTCTATACTTAATATTGCTGCCACTATCACTATCCACTGTGGGAGTTTTTACCATTCTGAAAAATGGTAACTACCAAATGCTTTCTGAATCCTTCTCTCTCCTTTAGGTATATAGCTTAATTCAGTAACTATTTGCCTTTTTCCCCTCAGGATTAGAAACAGAAACTATATGACAAAACTCAGATGCATACCTTTCCTCCAGTCTTCATAAAATGTCCATTCAACTTTAATATACTTTCTTCAATTGATAAAATTAAGTAATGTTTGTGTTCTCAATAATGGTTTACTTCATCGTCAGTATTCAAATATGAGTAGGCATAAGAATTCAGATATTCATTTGTTCTTTTTAAACTTAGTCTATCTTCATTTACTGTTTATGATTTTAATTTTAGATTTTGAACCTAGACTTTCTTAGTCAAATGGTTGTTTTCCAGGAAATATTGTATGTTCTGATTTACTGCTACCATCAAAATGATTTAATTTTCTCTAAATAAAACAATTTTTTTGTATCATTATTTGTTCCTACTCTTCATCATCCTTTCTGTTTCTTATGCAAGGATTTTAAGGATTCCTTTCTATGCTTATGCTCTGTGTTTTTAAAGACAAGATAATTCAAATTTGTTTTCCATCTGATTGAAGTAATTTAATTCTTCTTCCACCTTTCTAAATTTATTAAGTTCTGTTAATTTGGGCTTTTCTTATATCTGCATCTAATATGCTATTTTGATTTGTCTTAATAAGACTGATATTTTTCTTATATCTGCATCTAATATGCTATTTTCTTATATCTGCATCTAATATGCTATTTTGATTTGTCTTAATAAGACTGATATTACTTTCTCTGTCATAAAAATACATTGGCTTTTGCCACAAATAACTTTCCTAATCACCTCTAAATGTATTCATAGATCAGAAGTCTAACATAAATAATATTTATCATTCTCTTAAAAATAGTAAATAGGATATTTTAATTCCCTGAAAATAATTCTCTTATTTCCCTTATTATCTACCTTAAAGAATATTTTGAGTGTTTACTCTGAAAATTTACATTGTAGAAGATTTTTGGATTGAACCCTAAGGGAATGCTTTTCTCTGCAATTACCCTTGTTTATCATCCCTGTGATTTTATTTAACACATTATCTGACAACAAGAAAAGATCCATGACCTTAATCCTGCTGATTCTTCTACATCCATTAGGCAAATGCTTAATTTAACAAATGAGCCTTCTGCTTTGCCCTAAAACCAGAAAACGCGGTTTTCCTAAAACTAATCGATGAAGCAAACTCAGAGAATCAGATTTTATTTTATTTTTTGAGGGGAAGAAACATAACAAAGAAAAAAAGAAAAACCATCCCTTAAGGGTAGTGTTTAAACATGAAAACCACATGTCCATGTAAAACTATGAATCTAGATTATTTAAATATTCTGAATGATATTAGAGCATCAGCACATCAGCACCTGCAGCTGGAGAACGTCCACTTATTGCACGAATTTTATTTTTGTTATTTGAAGACTGACAAACCAGTGGACAATACAATAGTGTTACTGCAATTGTAATGGCCTACAGTGGTGTCTGAGATATTGTACACTTTTCATAAATATATGTTAAATTCATATGACTTAACCTCACTTCGATATTACATGTATGATGTATACTTAATAAAAACTTTCTTGTTCCTACTCTTTTAGTTTTAAAAATCCAGAGAAATTTTGCTTTGGTTATATTCTGAACGAGAATCACATTTCAATTCGGTTCTGTATTCTGTAAATAAGCAGTGACTTCACTCGTTTACATATAACTTAATTTTCCAGAGATTTAAATTTAAACAGCAACACCAATAAATCATTGAAACACTGTGAAAGACCTCACATTGAATATCATTAACACAGGAAGGTGATCAAGTCATGATTCCACTTCTGATGAAATTTATAGTTTTGTTAGAGATTGTAAAGATATATACAAATTACTATTAAATAAGCAAAATCACAATTTCATTCAATAATTAAGAACAAATTTTCTAGAACTTCTAGAAATTCATAGACTAAAATAGCACTATCTAATAATTTATTTATATCTGCTCAATTTATGTATGTCTTCTATATTGTCTCAATAATCATTTCTAACCCTCATTGTTTTCATCAAGCCCTTTCCTATGTTTACTAGGCATTTTTGGTTGCTCAACTAATAAAGGATGAGGGGACACTTATTTTACTGATACACATTGAAAAATGGAAAAAAAGAATTTCTTTGACAAGACTAAACTTCACTAACTATTAAAAATAGCCACAAAACACAGCTACCTGGAAGAGGAGGCACTGGGATATACTGGGTCGTATGGAGATTGGAACTGAAAATTTATTCATGATTCAAAGCAGCTTTATGGAGTGGGTTATTATTTTAACTGCATACTTCCCTACTAAACATAATAGTATTAAGAATAATAATCATAATAAACTATAACAATCACAACAAATAATAATTCATGGATTTCTACTAGGGACCTTACCCTTATGAAACTTTCTCTCTATATTTCCATGCCCCGCTCCACATCAAAACATAACAGCAACTACAACAAGAGCAACTCACTTTCCCTTTGAATTTCATGTTGACACTTGGGAAGAAACTCAGACAGATCTCTTTCTTCTCATTGAAGTTTCCACTGTCCTTCTTGGGCAAGTGTCTTACAGCACAGCACCGAATAAGTCATCTGCCACCCTACAGATTGGCTGGCAGGTCACTCCTGATAATCCACTGTGAGTACATGAAAGAGCCATGTGGTAGAGAAAATCTTAGGGCTATCTATGAGCAGAATGGATTGACAAGAAGATTTAAATCAATGCTTGCCTCCCACCAGAGTCCAGGATTTTACATGTTTGCTACCCTCTGTCTCTGTGAATGGTAATTTCATCCACATTCAAGGTTGCACCTAACGATAGGGAAAACATGATTCCTAAAACAATTTCTTGATCTCTTTCAAACAGTACTCCTTTATATTTTCCAAAAGTCTGGGTTTAGGTGCTCTTATAAAACACTGTTTATAAGTGTTTTGAAAGTTTAATTTTTTCTACTCATCTCTTTATGCTTATTTCTCTCAACAGACTGCTCTTTGAAGGGAGTTAACGTTATAATATATTTATGCTTTGTGTATGTGTATCTACAGTACTTAGCCTAGGCCTGGTATATAGGCAGTTGCTATTTAAATGTTTGGGAAATAAATTAAAATTTAATTTATTAAGGGAAAAATGTTTTAAAAGAACTTGTTCAAAAAATGAATATTTAATAGACTTGCTTTATAATGTTAGAGCTTTCTTCATATGTAAGCAGAACTTCCCTGACACTTGAAACATAGTATATATTCCAGGTGCCTTGTTAAGCTAATATGCTAAGAATGATGGCATCTAAAGGGAAAGAAACATTTTGTGCCCTATCCAGTGTTGGAGAGAAAAATAATTTTTCTCTACCCTTCCAGGTTCTTCTGGCTGGTCTAAGAGTTAAACTGACATGACACAGATTAACAGCAGAAAATCAAATTTAATTTCATACATTCAGGAACCCCTGACATACATGAAAGGTTCAAAGACAGAAGGGTAAAAATGAGGTATATACACCATCCTGAGCTAAAAAATAGAATAGGGGTCTAGGATTTCCAAGGACAGGAGCCTTATTTCCAGAAAAGTAAGAAGAAAAGCAGATGCTTTGTTATTAGATATTTGCTCTGTCATACATGTGCCACTCAGATAAAAATTATCTCTGGTAATAACTCTCATTCTGGGAAAGCCTCCAATTTAACTTTTTCTAGATAGTTAAAGGAGGGGCAAGAGTTTCTTTTGAGCCTGCAGGATATCAAATGCTTTTAGTTCAAAATAATCCTCATGCAAAAGTGGCACATTTGTGGGAGACCCATTCTGAACCCTTTCACCAGTTACTTGGAAATTCTATGGTAAACATGACATGTATTTTCTTGCACAGCTTCCTGGATCGAGGGGATTGTGCATTGACATTGCATCACTTAGTATAGCAGATATTTCTCCTAGGTCACATGACAAGCATACTGACTTTCCATAAGGAATAAAATAATATTGTATTCATATGTATTATTCCTAATATTTGTGCAAACATTTGAAAAATTTATTGTCTCCTAATATGGATGAGAAAATATTAAAGATTTATACACATGGTTTTGATCCATTCATTTTATTGGAATTGTACTCTGTCTAATAAGCTTAAAACTAAATCTCCTGATAAGAATTTTAATGTTGATACATAGGGCCTTAGTGGTTTTATAACTAAAGACTATAACCTTAAAATTGATATTTAATGGCTTTTCCTTTGAAAAAAGTGATTTTCTATGACAAATAATTTTATTAATTTTCTCATCAAAATATTTAAGTTTAAGGGATTCTGTGTGTCCATTTAACGTTCCAAACAGATCACAAGTGCTCTGAAGTTAGAGTCTATATATTTAATACACTTCCCTTTCATGCTACCTCATCTCTTTATTCCTATTCAGCACAGAATGAGCACATAACAAATGACTGCCATTGACATAACTTCTCATCTGGAAACCACTAAGATGGGGAGAAATACATCCTTATAGGATTTTCTGATAAAACTTCTCATTGAACCTCAAACCGTTGGTGACAAACTTTCTTTTTTACATCCCTTGAAAAAATTAACTACAAATAATATTTTAAAAATATTTTTAGGTAGTATATAGTTTTATAAACTAAATATTGTTACTATTATATGTTATTTAAGGATTAATAGCTAAAGAAAACTTTTCGTTAAAATATTTGAGGGACTTCCCTGGTGGCGCAGTGGTTAAGAATCCGCCTGCCAGGGCAGGGGACACGGGTTCTAGCCCTGGTCTGGGAAGATCCCACATGCTGCGGAGCAGCTGGGCCCTTGCGCCACAACTACAGAGCCTGTGCTCTAGAGCCCACAAGCCACAATTACTGAGCCCGCGTGCTGCAGCTACTGGAGCCCGCGCACCTAGAGCCGGTGCTCAGCACAAGAGAAGCCACAGCAATGAGAAGCCTGTGCACCACAACAAAGAGTAGCCCCTGCTGGCCGCAACTAGAGAAAGCCCGCACGCAGCAATGAAGACCCAATGCAGTCAAAATATAAAATAAAATAAAATAAAATATTTGAGAAGTGGCATCAAATGAATAGTTTTGAACAGAGCCAGACAAGATTGACCAAGAGAAAATTAACCTATTTTCCTGTTGTATTTCTGCCAAGTAAGGGAGTGCAAGTAGGACTTGGTTTAGGTAAGTGCTGATGAGTATATTTCTGGGAAGTTACTGATTATGTAATTTTATTATTACTTATGTATTTACAAGAGTACAGGCTTTGACATTTTTAACAGATACCTCTTTTCTATTTTTTAGTCTTCAACTACTGTCTGGCTATGGCCTCTTTATCACTGATTCTCTCTCCTTGCCTCTGCTTTATTACTCACTTTCTCATTGTGCTGATATTATTCTGTTGCTTTATTTAAAATAAACAAGAATAGTACACTTACCCTACATCATGTCCTATGTAAAACTGCATGTGGTAGACCCTAGAAGGATGAATTCGAAGGCTCTTTTCTTGTGAATGAGATCAAAAGTGTAAGATCCTAATAGAGCCCCAGTGACTAGCATGATAATTGAATAGGTTACCAAAAGTCTCTTCCTATATATAATTTGTGAAAAGACCGTAAGGTGACTAAAGTAAGTAGAGCAGCATCAGAAGTATTATCATAAAAGAAGGGAGAAGTTTGTTGTCACAAGGATTATTTTTCATATAAAAAAAAGCGTTCAGAAATTTAAACACCTAACCGAAATATCAGAAAGCACTGGTTCATTTGCCAATGACCCAATAAAAATACTTTAAAACCTAGGCACCCAAGAATATTGATTGCATACCATTGCACTTCGAAGTCTGCATGTTTGATACAGACTATAGAAAGGATGAGAATCTAGTGGGGTTGAAAATGACTCCTAATTGAAAGGGACCAAGTTTGGGTCCATCCAGCCCTATGCTTAGTTCTCTTATTGAAATTTAGCTAGTGATTGCTGAGCCTCTGTGGAAAGTATTTCGCTGATGACAAATTCTATTCTACTCTCTGATTGTTCTGACTTAGAATTACATTCTTTTCCTTTATAAATTAGAATTAATTGTTATAGTTTTGCTTTCAAGAGCAACAAATATAAGTAACTTACCCATTCTTTATAACATCTCTTTCAAAATTTATAGACTTCTGACTGCAAATTTGGTGTTTTATGGAACAAGATAAAGAGTTAAGATTTAAAATTTTCACTCTATAGTGTAGCCAAATCCTGAGAAGAAATATCTTGGTAAAATACACATATGATTTTACTATAATTAGTTTAAAATTTTTTCTGTATCTCCTCCTAGATTGAAAGGTAGAAATTATGTCATCATCTTACACTGTAAATGGATACTACTCTCCGGACACTACAGTTACTGGAATATTGAATGGGTACACCATTGCTAAAAAAAAAGAAAAATACCCTACTAATTGAACTATTACATGCCTTCTGTTTCAGAGATGAAAAAGTGAAAAATATGTGCAAGAAACCAGTGAATATAGTAGTAGTTGTTTGATAAATGTGCAAAGGAAATTTTTGTGATATTGAAACCGAAGGTAATCATCAGCTAGACCCATTACCTCAAGCTAACCTTGCTGCTACAAAAGACTTGCATGTCTTCTAAGCATCATGTAGCCTAAAGAATAAGATGTTTGCTTGAGTTGCTTTTTGGGAACTTGAAGTCAGCTGTATCTAGCATGAGCTCGAGCTAGTTAAAACTGGTTAAGACCATTGACCCTCCGTCTGGGCAAGTGCAAGGGTCCACTTGGTGACTTTTGACCTCAGAGGGCCCCAGACTCCACCCTCAGATCATGCTAACACTGATATTTTCTGAGCATACGTCCCATGATGAAGACTTATGGGTAGCTTATTTGCCTCTGTGCAGAACATTACCTCACGTTTTTCTTGTCTCCAGTCACCTTTCCCCACCCTCCCCACAGGTCAGCTTTAGCCCATAAATACCCCAAGCCCCGAGCCTTTGGGAGGCAGGTTTGAGACTTGTTCCCCTGTCTCCTAGTTTGGCTGCCTCCTGAATAAATACTTTCTATGCTGCAAACCTTGGTGTCTCAGCGTTTGGCAAACGAACCTCATTCCATAACAATATAATATTAGGCTATCTTCTTGTAAGAATTAATATAGTCTATATTTGCATAACATTTAGTTTATTTAGATACTTCTGAGATTATTATTTGACTATAAAACATAAAATTCAAAAATTCTTACACATACTATAAATTTTTTAAAAGTGTCCTCATTATAAGACAAAATTAAAGAAAAATTGTAGAACAAGAGGTTTATCTATACCCGGTTACAGTGATTTATTAAGACCTGACATTTAGAAGAATACTAAAAAGGAAGGTTCAAAAATCAGAGGTTTCCAAATATTTAAAATTATAATCATTTCAAAGAAATTCATTCAGTTTAAGAAAATCACTTTATTATAATTTTAGCATTATAGATGAGTAAACTGCTTTACTTTCTCACAGACTCTCTGAGTTATCATAATATCACTCATTGTTTTAAAGCCAGTTGGTAAAGTTGTATAATTGTTCAATTAAGGTCTGACCCTAAGGAAAGCAATCTGAAAGTTCATGAATTGCACTCACCCAAAAATATTTTACCCATCTTTCAGTCTGACAAATTAATATCGCGGTACGGTAATAATATTTAAAAGTTCTTCAAGAAAAGGCTTCAGGGGCTTCCCTGGTGGCGCAGTGGTTGAGAATCTGCCTGCCAATGCAGGGGACACAGGTTCGAGCCCTGGTCTGGGAAGATCCCACATGCCACGGAGCAACTAGGCCCGTGAGCCACAACTACTGAGCCTGCGCGTCTGGAGCCTGTGCTCCGCAACAAGAGAGGCCGCGATAGTGAGAGGCCCGCGCACCGCGATGAAGAGTGGTCCCCGCTTGCCGCAACTAGAGAAAGCCCTCGCACAGAAACGAAGACCCAACACAGCCAAAATTAAATAAATTAATTAATTAAAAAAAAAAAGAAAAGGCTTCAGGTTTATGACCTCAATTCACTTCTACCGGGTGATTTAAAAATTAAAACACTAAACAAAATCTTTCCAATAACAGCTGTATTTAAGCAAATTATTTTGTAATAGACTATTGTGAGCCTATGAAAATCTGAAAGGAGTCTGCAATCTAGGAGGATCGTGTATATTAAATTTCTATTAATATTTAAATATACTTATTAATTAAATAGGTTTTCTTTCAGTCCATAAGAAAAATGTTTATTCACAAAATACATGTTTGTCCTACTATAAACTGAAAGTAAATTAGGGGAAAATGCTCTGAAGATGTGTCCAAAGTTCAACATGATGCCTCCTTTAAGGTTTCACCATCTGTACTCCTTTGTAATATTTAAGGGAATATCATTATGCTTCATGCAAAGCAGAACAAATTCTGTTTAGTTGCATTTGATAGCAGCCAAGGGGCCTGTCTCATTCTTTAGGTGAGAAAATGGTGACAGTGAGACAGTAGACTTAGCCTCAATACCTATTTAAAATAAGAAAGAACTAATTCAGGGCACCATTCTATATCATAATTTCTTGACATTTTAATCCATGATTGTAAGATTATTCATTTATTATCATTAACATTAAACACATGCACCTTGAATTTGGATGCTAAAATAAGTATTCCTCTTATTTGTGTTGTGAACCCAGGGTCATCTAGAGAGTAGTTCCTGGCTAATAAACTAAGGGAAACTACTTTGTTAGCTCACAGCTCAAGCCATGACCTTGACTTGTTATCTTACCTGGGCTCTTATGTATTGAAATAATAAAGCTAAAAATGCCAAATACATTATTTGGAACAGATGCAGGCACATTATTTATGCACATGTATATATTTCTGTCCACTTTATATCTGTACATGGATTTTAAAAGGAAAATATCGTGGTACTATTTACATATTTTCTACTCAGCAAATTACTGGAGAAAAATACTGAGCTTTCTCCCCTTGTCCACTTAAGAACAAACCAAAAAAAAAAAGAAAGAAACTATTTAATTTTCTTGTCAAGGTGATAAATGTTTAATGTGTCTACCAAGGGAGGATTTTCTTTTTTTTTTTTTCTGAATTGAAGTGGGGAAAGGGCAGAAAGAGAACATGGACCACATCATGTATGAGAGTTTCCAAAACTTACTTCTTTGAAACCAGGAGATGTTAACCATTTAGTCTTCCCCAATTCCACAACTTCGTGAATCTATGAAGATATTTTTAAGAAAAATAAAGTTATTTTATTTCTATATCTATCTTGTCCAAATTTTATGATTTTCCAATAATTTTTAAAAATTTCAAATAATTTGTAAAAAAAAAAGCTCTTTAGTGTTTCTAATACATCAGAACTATCAGTCATTAATAAATTGGCAAAAATAAGTTTATTTCTTTACTTGTGTCTTTAATTCTGCAATAGATAGCCATAGTGACTTTTCTTCCACCTATGAAGAGTATGGTAGCTATTAGGCATAAACTGTTATTAGCTATTAGCATAAGCTGTTACTCATGGGGTGAGAAGTAATTGCTTTGCCTATGATTAAACATAAGGATTCAGAAAACTTATTTGTTGTATTTTTTACAGTCCCAGGATACCACTTTTTTTACACCAATTATTCTATTTTTTCACAGGAAAAGTGAGGGAATAGTGAATAAGAAAATTGTACAATTAAAGCTTTTAGTTTTAGAAGAAATATCTGAAAAGGTTTAATCATAAGTACATTTAAAGAAAAATTAATAACTGATTCTGAGCAACAAAACATGAATATTTTAAAATTTGAAATACTATCAACAGTAGAAAGAGACAAATTGACCAATGAATTAACCTATTGAATATATATATATATTTCAATTATTAATTAACTTACTAGTAATTATAAATTTAATCACAAGGGAAAACCATACATATATAATTTGATAACCTCAGATATATATATTAAAATTCATCTTCCAATTTTTTTTATTCCTTGAAGACAAATAAGACTTTTTTCATTATAGCTCCACAAACCTGGTATGGAGAATATCAGTGTTAAATATCTGTTGAAAGTATGAATTAACTTTTAAAATTTTGTGCCTGAAGGCAAGGCATTGAATAATTAGTTCATTATCTGGATCAAAGAAATCACCAGAAGTCAGCAAATATTCAGCTTTGTTCTAAATATATTTATCAGAATCTACTAGAAAAAAGTATGTCTAATTCATACATCACTATGAAGAGGAAAAAAACCCACTTTGAGGATAGAAAACAATGATTAAGAGAATAAACTGGGAATATATGTTACAGGGAAAAGAAATTTAAAAATGAAGTATAGAAAGAGGTCAGTTAATAGATATATGAGACCTATTAATTTAATCATGCTGCTGTCAATTATGAAATGTTTATCACAGTAAACACTAAGGACTGTTAATGAACTTTAAAAATACTTCTTATTCAACAAAGACCACTGGGAAAATCTTTCTAGAGCCAAAACATTTCAGGGAAAGAATAAAATGAAGAACAACTTCTAAACTTCTAACACTGTCTCCTGAGGGACAAATGACCAAAACTGAAAAAACTCAAGCGTGAACTGAAAAAAAGTGGCACCATTAAAAACAGTGGTTGAATAAAATTCATTAGAACGTGGCATCAATAGCAATACTAAACTTTATGTGACAAGATTTTTATATAATTTTAAGAACTGCTATGACAATAATTAGATTCTCAGGAAATGTTATCATCAGCCTCAATTTTGAGATGTATCAATATTTAATATTAAATATTAAGACTGGTTTATAATCAACCAGATGACTGTAACATAATCCTTACCTTTACATAGAATGTCCTCACTAAAATCATTGGTTATGTCTATATTATTATTTTTGTTTGTGTTCTTACCCAAACTAGTTTTGTGTATAATTTTATTACTGAAGAAAATAAGATACGATAATATGTATTTTAAGTATTTCCCAGTTATTATTTTAAACTCAAAGTTTATTCATGTTTAATTTATGCTCTAGTGACTCAATTAACATGAGTTGACTGATTGCATATATCTATCATAAGATAACAGTTGTGAAAATCAATATATTTGCAAAATATAATCCCTTTTTCTAATAGTGACAGACTAGGTTAGTCCCCCATTGAATACCCATTTCACTATGAAACTCATTATCTTTATCTTTCTTCACAAAGGAGTGTAGAAATGCAGCAGATTGTGAAGTGAATAAACCTTGATTAGATTTGGTGTTTATAATTTCATTAATTCATAAAATATTTAAAGAAACATATATTTTCTTTGGTTATTAATAAGGATTTTGCAATCATAAAATATAAATATATGTTTATATATATACACATACAAGTAAGTGTATATATATAATTATCTGTGTTAAAAATGTGACAGAATATGAAATAAAATTTAACATGGTTTATATAAACTGTTTACTTCTTTAAATTACTTAGGGTTCTAATAAACTGTTAGATTTATGCTCTTGCTACATTGATCGCCCAAATATTTCATTCTCTAAATTTTAATGTTTAATTTTTAAAGAAAGAATGAAATTACAGAACTATTCTGAGTTTCTAGTTTTTAAATTTGAGCAACTTAGAAAAATTAAAAGAAATTTATACATAGAATATTTTTGATTACTTTGAATTATTCCTCAAATTCTTTGTAGAGCACAGTTCCCACAAATCATTATTTTTAAAAAGTCTACTTTCACAGAAGTGTTACCACAATGTCATTTTCTGGTCATTCATCAAAAATTATACAGTATAAAAGTGATGGGACCACATGATAACTACCTCTAAAATGGCTATTAGGCACTCATTTTCTCAAAATAAATACACTTGTTAATTAGAATTGTTTTTACAGGCCTTTTAGCAATCACCTTCTCCAAAAAATAGGGCTGTTAAGGGAAGAAAATATTTTAAAATTCAGTTACTGAATCTGATGTCATGAGAGTGTTGTGATACCTTTTAATTCATTAAAAAATCATTTTTAAGAGTACGTTTCAAAAAGGGGAACTGCTTAGATTGATGTCACATGGAAAATTTTATACAGGTTAAAAATTTGCATAAGGAATTTTAAATGATTAAGTAACACAGCCTGACTACAGGTCATAAACATTAATAGAATTTACATTTAAAAATACTTAGGTAAATTAAATGGAAGGTATATGTTTTATTAGACACATTTATTAAATATGGTTTTTCATGTATGTAATGCAGTCTATTCATGTCAGTGATTCCTTTAATCGATGCTGTCATCATAGTAATTTTGGAGAAAAGATGCATTTAGAACTTTGTAATAAGATGTTACATATGTGTCATCAGCTATTTGCCAGAATTTTGTGAATGTTTCTAAGTTTGAGAACAATTAAATAGGGCCAAGTACTTGATATCCTATTATGATACCCTTGATATCCTATTGTGAGAGTTAGGATATCTATGCAGGATGTGCTACAATATTATAAAAAAAAATTCTGTCAGATTTAGTGAACATGTGGTTAGCTTTTCAAATGAGCCAACTTGAAAAAACTTAGGAGAGAGAGAGAGAGTTCCTTTGAAGACAGTTCTGAGGTGGCTTCCACCATGTTAGGGAGAAGGCCAGAGAGGTGCTTCCTCCATACCTGAGGTCCGATGAGCGAGGACTCCATCAGGACCACCTGAACATTAGGCAGCATCAGTAGTAATGTGGGACTCAGCCTGAGATGGCCAGGGCTTCAGGAGACCGAGGGCTATATTGAAAGAAGTTTCAAATCCAAAAAAAAGTTGGGGCTGCAGAGATGGGAGAAAAAGGGGTTTGTTTTCTTTAGACCAGATGTAGGCAATGCGGGAGAGGACTTTCCTGGAGCTGCCTTAGACATGTCACCCAAGACTTCACCTGGAGGGTGAAGTGACTGCAGGAAGACTGGCTGAGGCCATGTCCTGCGGACAGGGGCCAGCTGGAGAAGGGAACAAGACCACAGCCTGGGAAATGTATCTGCGCAACCTTTGTGCTCTTGTAGAAATACCTCTTAATCATTATGTGATATTGAAAAATGAAACAAGAAAAAAACCACACCACAGCGCGACAGGCGATATACACTGTTGTACTTCTATATTTTCAAAACTTTTCTGAGTATAAAATTCAAAACTAAAACACATCTGAAAGTTAACTTGAGTGTGAGAATTTTATACACTCATTCTATGAATGGGTAGTTTAGAAAAATAAGATTTTCAACCAAAAACATAGTCATATTTCTTCTCATTCTCCCTCATTTTGTATTTACTAGGGAATCATAGCCACAGACACATGATAGAACACACTTGTTTGAACGTTTGCCTCATGTATTTACCTAAACAAGCACTTTGTTTCTATTTTTAAAAATAAATTCCAAATAACTAATGAATCATGGAAGCATACATATTATTCTGTATCTGACTCACCCTTGTAGGAAATAAGCAATTTGAGAGTCTCGAGACATTTGACATTCAACAATTTCTGAAAAGCTGTTTAACTGCTAAAGATTTTATTCTCACTAATTTTGTTTTTCAGTTCAGTATAACTTTAATAAAAACTATCAGTCTTTTAACAAACATTAACTGTCCCAGCACTAGAGGAAAACATAATGATGACAAGATATTCTACATGGAGGGACCCTGGGTGGTAGAAGATATGATCAAATCTATTTAGGCATCTACTCTAAGTTATTCAAGCCCTCAAGTAGTACTATTTTGTTATACACGACCAAAAATTATTTCTGTCCCATTGGAACTCCTGAATACAGCACGATTTTCCTCATTTTATATTTTAAAGGCATTGTGTCTTCACAGTAAGAGTTACACAACCACACATGAAGTCGTTTAACAGCAGCCCTTTTGTTTGAAACGTTGGGCCTTTAAGAGAATATGGTTAAAATAAGAAGAAAGAAAACAACTTTCAAGTCAATGATGAAAGATGAAAGACCAACAGTGAATGTACCAAATTTCAATTCAAATCTTTAAATAAGACTGTCCAAGAAATGTCCCCATCACCTAAAAGACAGAAAAAGCACACAGTTTTGCCACGCCAGGTAAAGGAGATTCAGGTGGCTTTCCTGGCGTTCCTTCTCTCGGAGCTGTCTTTCTTCTCCTGCCCCTTTCTCCAGCATCTCAGGGCATCAGCAACTCTCAGAAGAGAAGTTCCTGAGCTCAAAATGTAGTGAAGGGCAGACAGTTTGGGCACCCTGGAACCCCTACCTTGGGATTCAGGAAAGGGACACATGCCCCCTACCCACACCCCCCAATACACGGGCAGGTGAGGAGAGAGCTTCTCTGTGAACACAATACTTGCCAAGAGGCCACCTCGCCCCTCCACGCCTCTCCTTATTCCAGTTGGGAGAGGCAAGCCCTGCAGAGAGGGAAGTGGCACCTGATTCTCACTAAATTTAATCCAGCAGGGCAATGTCCTTTTGACTATCATATTCTTTACATTTTCCTTCCTCAAGGTGAATAATTTTTTGCTAATATTATGCTTAATGTAAATCTCCTTTTAACTTTTAATTAAAAAGGGACTAAAACAGGGTTGTTTTTTTTTAAATACATCGGGATCTCTAATTATAGTACTAAGTTACTTTGCTTTCCAAAGTTCTTTTCTAAATTTCATCTTTGAAGTTTTTATAGAAAACTGCAATTAAGTTTTTATAAGAGATTTTCTTTCAATAATATATTAAACCCAAACAATTTGATTGTTGTACATTTCATAAGCATTTCTATCGCAACTTTTGCAAAGTGGGTTATTTAACCTATTATTTTTAAACTTATGTTTATTATATCACAACAATATACATTCAGGGATATTTTCTTCAATTTGAAATATCTTTAGTATATGTGAGAGACTCTGGGGAAAATTATCACCATTGAGATAATAAAAAACCTTTTACAACTCATGGTTGCAATATACTCTAAAAGAGTATGATTATTTTGCCTTCAAAATCTTCATTACGTTTTTCTTTATGTATAAGACTTCATGTAATTTTTCCAGAACTTAGTCCATTTTCTTGGACAAAACAAAAAAGTGCTTTGAAAAACGTTAAAGAATAAGATTAGTTAACTTAATTATGGCAAAAATGGAAATAGTTCGATAAACTCAATTATTTAAAAGTTACCCTTTATATTATATGAGAAATATAGGCAATTTGTATATGGTCATTGGATTTATCTCTATTTCCACATTGTTTAATAAAAATACAGTCAAAATGTTTCACTTAGCAAATTTGAACAAATCTTTACCAGTGTGAAATACTACTCTATTAAAAATTATAATCATCATGCACTGCTACTACGTGTAAGGCATTCACTTAGGCATACGTATATAGTCACAGTGTTGATTTTTATGATTAAAACTGTATAAATATTTGTCCAAACCCATGGAATATATAACACTAAGTGTGAACCCTAATGTTCAACTATGCACTTTGGGTGATAATGGTTTATCAATGTAGAGTCATTAACTGCCGCAAATGTACCACTCTGGTGGGGAATGTTAATTGTGGGGAAGGCTCTACGTATAATGAGGGCAAGAGCTACATGCAGAAGTCTCTGCTTTCACTCAGTTTTTCTGTGAACCTAAAACTGCTCTAAAAATAAATTCTATTAAAATATCTAGTGTAAATATAGTTAATATAGTATAAGTATGAAATAAAGTTAATCAGATGAAAAGAAAGTCTTATGTAAAAAATATAATACCTCAGTATAAATCTATACAAATAGACTCCTTTAGATTCTGGTAGGTACACTTTTTAATATAAGCCATACATTAACTTTCAACATTTGTATATTACCTGAAAATATAAGCAAAAGGAGATAGGCATTTCCCCTTAAAAATGAAATTCTCCTAATGCTTTCAACATTGTGTTTTCCAAAGAATGTTGTCACACGTGCTCAAGCAGTCATTATATATTCAGTTGCAGTTGAGGTTATTCAGTCAGAATAACAACATTTTGTCAGCAACCTTCCTGATCTGTATAAAAGCCAATAAATACTGTATGTAGTGGTATTATCTGAGAAGAGCAATCTTGCCCCGAACACAGAAGGATTGTTCCTATCTTCCTTCAAGTGCTTTCATGAAATATTTACCGTGCAAATATACGAGAAGTGAATTGCAGACTAATATCTACTGTGTTGAAGCATGCATTAGTCTTTCCATGTGGATTTTGAAAGCATGATTTTGGATTGTAATAATAAATCAAGACAGCCAACTGTTAATTATTTGTAATGAATGGGAAAAATGAACACAGACATGAATTGTTCTAATTAAATAATTAATGCTATATATGTGAAATGCATTTTTACGTTATTTAAAATTGAACCCCCAATCTCCATATCTCAATGGACTCAGTAACTAAGTCATTCCAGACTCTGCTTAAGAAATGCAATCCAGATGCAGATTGAAAAACAGATAAATTATAATCTTAATTAATGTGAAATTAATCTTGAAAAAAAAGTATGTAAAAGATAAACTGAACCAGATAACTATAAAACCTTTTACGTGGAACTAAGGGGAAAAAATCTATTTATCCATTACACATTTTAATAAACTATTTTTAAACTGAAAGAAACAGAAATAAATTCCACACAACTGGGGGTTGCATATTTATAGAGATTCCAATGCCCTTTTTAATTACCCACAGAAACTCTTGAGATGTGTTCTAATCAATCCAAAAATATGTTGTAGTTTATGTTGTTTACAAACACATAATTTTGTCTCCACTACATCAGTGACTATATTTCAATATTGTATTATTTTCCAGGGATTTTGGTCTACTTTGAGGAAAAGCAACAAGTGTCATTCTATCTGTTTTCACTGGATCATCTTTTCCATAAAGTTTGTCTGATAACATTTTTTTTGAGTGTGAAAAAAATTACAAAGTATAAAATAGCCTAATTCCAAGATATGACAATACAGCAAGGAAGGCAACATACACTCTGGAGCCACAACCCTTTACTTGCTTTGTTATCTAGAGAACATCTGGATTCCAAACTATACTGATAGTTTTACACCCCGGCTGTCATTCCATTTGATGTCTACTTATTATGACCTCTTTCAGAAAAAATTACATTAAAAAAAGCCGTATGGGAAAATGAACACTGGCTTGAGAGTTGAGCATCATATTAATCTAAAATCAACAACTAACTAGTAGGGTGACTTGAGGCAAGATAAGTTATTGAGACTATGTTTTATCATCTGTAAAAAGAGCAAAGTGGAACTAGATAATAACTCAGATACTCTAGCTATTGGTGTCTGTGAAATATATATTTTCCATTCTTTTTCTATCTAGGACATGTTAAAAATCTTCACCACTTACTTCTTCACACTCACAGACACACTTACAGAGGGAAAGAACTGGACATATTTTCTTTTAAATTATATATATATATAATATATATATATATTTGAATTACTAGTAATTCAAAGAATACAGGCAAGAGCAAAACATAAACCAAACATTCATCTTTTGAAGAGGTCCAAAAACATCAATTCAACTGCATGTATCTTCTCTCTTGCTTGGGACATATTTTAGTTTGGATTTACATATAATATTTAAGCAGTGAATGTGGAATGTAGCTTAAAGAGAAAGAAAATTTCTGTTGTGGCACAATTTCAATCATATCCCCCGTTAGAAAACCTACCTGATATTCTCCAGCAAGTAATGTTGTCCAAATCCATAAATTTCGGGTTTATTTATAAGGTTCCTAGACAGATTAGGCATATTCTGCCAAATGCATCCAGTAGATAAGGACTCCCTGTTATCTTTCTACTAGTAAATACTCTGAGTATGTCCACCAGGATAGGATAGCTGTTTTCCCTGATAAAGATAAGAAATAGGTTAGAGCCTTGCTGAACATTTTTTCGGGTTACGAATTTATCAGGAAACAATATTGGTTATGGGGGAAAGTGTACGAATGGATTCTCAAAGTGGACTGAGAATCTGAGACAGTTCGTGTCCCGTGTCATGTTTACTGAGGACACCCACTGCTGGTGAGGCTATCCATCATCAAGTAAACAATATGACTTATTTAATGGATATCAATGAGCAATCCAAGTGCTTGTCAACCATCTCTGAAACGATGTGGCCATAATGGCAATGATGAAGGTTATCATGAATTCAAAACCACGGATGCCTTTTAATCAAAAGACACAAATAAATTGATACATAAAATTACCCAATCTGCCAGCAGTGGAAACCAACACTGAGCTCCCAATATGGTGCTCTACCCAAGAAAAACCAGTCACCAGGAGAAAGGTGGATTTTTCCAAACTGTGTTCATCATGGCAAGGGATAGCAATTTGCCATCCCTGGAATAACACCATTTTGGGGTACTACTATCATTTCCTTAGACAACATACTTTGATCAGCCCCCAAAAAAGTATTTACCAAGTTTTATATTAACACTAAAGCTATCCCATATATTTTGCTTCTTATTCACAGGCTTCAATTACATTGACACGTGTGCCTGGTACATAATAATAATGATACATCTACTGTCCGTTTTCTAAGCAGCAAGCCCAGTAGAATGATAAAATGGCTTATTGAAGACATTTTCCGTGTTGGCTGGGACCACCTCCTTGGGATATTGGAAGATGGGCCTTTATGATGTAGTATATTCTGAAGCAGTGACATTTATAAGGTATTATTTCTTCCATAGTCAAGATCTAAGGATCCAAGGACAAGTATGTAAAAGTGATTTGCTTACAAAATAGCTTGTTCTTCATCCCAGTGACTTTGAGATCTTCTCTCTAAAAGGTGTTACTATTACTTGGGGGAAATGTTTCTAAAAGGTGATACAATGGACTGTCAGTATAGATCTGCCCATTTTGGACATAGGAGTGAACCAGTAGGCAAAACAAAGAGTTAAAACGTTGCCTACTGTGTTCGAGTCTCAGGTGACCAAGCAGAACAAGACGAAGTGGTTAACAGCATGAATTCTGGAGTCAAATTTCATTGGCTCAAATTTCAGATAAATAACCATGGGCAAAGTTACTCAGCATCTGGGTCTCAATTTTTTCACCTGTAAAATTGGTGAGATATTGATAGTTAAATTTGCCAAGCTTTTTGAAAAGTACCTGGTACATAATATATGACACATGATGCTTATTATTAGTTATAGTATTAATATTAAGATGAAATAATGTTGCCCAGATTGGGAAAGTAAAGAGTATGTATGGAGCCCTGGTAGTACTCTGGGACACAGCGAAAATAGTCAAATGATTGTAATCCTATACAGACAAGACCAACAGAGTTCAGGCCACTCAAGATAAAGTTTTGGATTATCCCACAAGAGAGACAAATAACACCTAACGTTTGAGGTTTTGAGGGAATTTAAATGGGTGTAGAAAAAATGGAAGAAGAAAATTGTAAATGCTCATGAATTCATGATCAATTTAAGGTATGTCTCAAGTAGCTTCCTATATTTTGATCTCTCTCTCTCTCTCAAGTACATCCTCTCTCTAGTGTACTCTCACTCTCTGTTCTCTCTGTTTCTCTTGCACATGATCATCATTGGAATTATTATCCTTTTCTCTTTCATCACCTCTACCAATTTATTTTCATCTCCTTTTTATTCCCTACAATTTTATATAGAATATAAAATTTTATATAGAATATGTAACTACAATTTTATATAGAATATGTAACTATGGCTTAGTGTGATGTTTGTTAAATCATATGAAGAAGGGTGTCTGAGTGAACAGAGGAGCAGGTGGTGGTATTGCTCTTGTTGCTAGGACATTAAGTAGCGGAAGAGGAATGTTGATTATAGAAAATAGCAGTCTAGACAAATTTGTAATGAGCTGTGAAAAAAATAACTCCGATTTCTATTTATGTAATGTTCAGGCAGAAAAGCAGCTAACCTTTATGAGTATCATCTGTTCCAGGATGTCCAAAGTCTTATCTCTTTATACTCCCAAAACCATTCCTACAAAGTACAAAAAGAAGATATTTCTTTGTTATCAAGTCAAACATTGAGCCAAGTGTTGTATATCTTGGGAAAAACTTATAAAAACTGTTTATAATGTATTATTAATATTTATTATAATAATAATGAAAAGATATGATTCCTAGGGTATGTTTTATAACCTTCCCAAAGTCATATAGCTACAGAACAGCAGGATCAAACTAGATCTCAAACTAATTCAGTTGAATCCAAAACCAACCCATCATTTTTCTACTGTTCCATGCTTCCTTGAATGATGTGAAATCATGGTTAAGAAGGCTGTTAAGAGAATATTATATTAAAAAAATTTTTCACATAGGAAGCTAGAAGAAAAGTATCTTAGGGCGGAATAAATACATGGAGAAAGGCACACAATTTTGAAAATTTCCAAATGATCAGAGAGAGGTGAAAAATTATTTATGGTTTGAGTTTAGAAACTTGGAAGGGTGATAAAAATGGAGATAGGGTTTAGTGCTTGTGATGGGGTACTGGGATTAAATTTAATGACTCTATCCTGTTGGTACTGAGAAATCAGAATTTTTAAGCTTAAACCCAATTGTGGGAACACAGTATTTAATACACCATAGGAAAGAGTATAAGTAAGAATGTATCTTGGTACTCAGAAATCTAGATTTTATGTGATGGAAAAGCAGATGTGAAGCCCTATTATATAAAAGAAAGACAAGAATAATCCTATTTTCAAACCAGGGAAGTGACAAACAGTTTTAAAAAATAGTTTACAAGTGCATAACATTACTTCCTGCAGAGTCGTCAGTTCATAGAAGAAAGAGATAGGTTTACAGCTCTTGTTTTTAGTCAAATGAGAGCAATCTCCGCACTAAACATGTTATAAAACATTTTCATCTATGAATAAACAGTCTGAGTACTTTGGGCAGAAGTCAAAGGGTTGTAAGTATAAGAGAGATTTACTACTATTATTTATATTCGATTGAATTTCATTTTACTTTTCTTTGAACATCAGCAACTCTTTTTCTTCTTTTTGTTGTCGCTAGAAAGAAAAATGAAGAGGTAATAATTCTCTTAATTTTAATTTCAAATGTAGAAGCCTTTTTGCATTTAAAATTTTATTTCTTTTCTTGGTATGAGATATTTTTGATAATATACCTGTGCATAATGCTAAGAATTTTGACAAAAAGAGCAAGTTAAATAGAAATAATCCTGGCTCACTTTGTCAGATTAAACTATAAAATAAGTAAAAAATATAAACAAAGTTCTATCAGTCTTCCGATTCCTTTTCTTACTTTTATTTGGAGTCAAAGGCATGTTTTACTTCTTTTATCCCTCTAATATTGTATTGAACCTTCATATTGAAATCTTCATACATTTAAAGCTTTTACATATTATTGTTTGTTTTCTAAACTATCATCTCCTCTGGAATTTTAGGAATTTGTAGGTGGTTAGAACTAAAGCCACAAGTTAAAGTAGAGCCCACAGATAATTTAACATAGTTTCAGAGCTGACATCTACTTGGCCTTGATTTAAAGGGCAGTTGCACTATCAAAAATTTTCAGTCAATTCAGAGAATAGAGGATATTAGAAGTCATGAGAGAATTCCCAGACTGTTGAGAAGTTTAGACAGCGAAGTAAATTATACAAAGGAGGAAAACAAAGTCCAGAAATTACGCTAAGTTATTGTGACACATTCTGAATGTCATGCATAGTAGTCAGAATAATGCCTCTCCACAAATATGTCCATGCCTTAAACCCCAAAACCTATGAAAATGTTATTTCATATGGCTAAAAAAATTACAGATGTGATTAGTAAGGAGTCTGGCTCAGGCCACTTATCAAGCAAACCCTGATCCTTCTCAATGCCTCAGCACCTCTCTCCACATCCCTTGGTCTTCAGGAGAAAAGTCTTTCTCTTCTAAACTGAAAGTGAAAGGGGCAGGAAGAACCTTATTTGATGCTCTTTATTCATTTGAATGTTTTCTCATATGAATTCATACTCTCTTTTTTAATAGTTTAAGTCCTTTTTAGTTAGGCTTCTGTTTTCCACCTTTAGGTGTATTGGAGAAGGAATATTCATAGAGGCTATACAGGGAAACTAAATAATGACCAAATTAGAGATACCAGTTAGTCTTAATGAGACACATTACAATGACTCCAATCAAATATTTAAAATATTGTCTGCTATGAACATTTGTAATTTTTTTCAGACAAACTTTATTCTCACCAATTTCTCTTTTATAGTGAGTACAATAGTGTTAGTTTAAGCAACTATATCCATTGTTATATATATCTGCTATTATAGGTCTGTTGTCATAGATTTCTGGTATAACTCCTTGTGTCCCAAAGAATTAATGCTGTTCTAGAAACATTTCTTGACATGAAAAAGATAATTACTATTTTTGTGGTATCCCTAAATAGTATGTTAAATTTTATTAACGTTTTATTAATGTGGTAATTTTAATAGCCATAGATATTTATAACAGTTCACACAGTTTGTCTAGTTGTCCTCTAATTAAATACTGGATAACTTAATTCTTGTATCTGCCTTTGAACTTCAAGTGTTGACTCTATTAGATCAATTAAATCTAGGACAACTTGTAATTTCCCCATTCTTAAATCTAATATCCATATATAAGTGCACTAAAATACAATAGTAAACAAATGCATATTGAAATATTACTCTATGAAATACTAATATATAGGCATTAATTTTTCCTTTAGTATATTTTTCCTCAAGACATTCATCAAATTGTGTAATATCAAGCTTCCTACATTTAATACATTTCTATTCTAATTATCGACTTAGATTTTGGTGTGTTTATAATTTGGGAGATGTGATGGGGAAGGAAAATGAAAAAAATATAGAGGATATCTTAAAATAATTATAAGGAGGGGAAGGCTCTGAGAAGATTGGAAACTCAGTAGATGCTAATTTTTTTAACAACTGTCTACAAATTTTTTCAAAACAACTTTTCATCTGTAACATAAATTTGGGTGGGAGAAAAAGGAAGAAAATTTACAGTCCTGTGGAAAGAGAGGGAGAGAGAGAGAAGAGGGAAAGGTAGAAAGGAAGAAAAGGAGGAAGAATACTCTTCCTTATCTGATTTCCTGACTGAAGATCTTAAGTTAAAGGGCATCTCTTTCTTTTCCTATTCATCGCTACAACTACCTCCCATACAATCAAATTATCTGATATTTGATCTTTATTGTATTCTATATTACCTAATCTGGTGTGTGCAAATTTGCAAAAAACATTTTCATTTGTTCTGGTCTTGTTGTATTTCTATGCTTTGTACATTGTACAAAGTCAATGCATTCTTCAGCTGGGGTATTTTTAGAAAAGAAGAGCATATAATTTTTTTTGGAAAGCAGTTTGAATATCTGTGATGTTTGTTGATCTCTTTGGAAATTAATGAAAGATTTCTTTCCTCTCAAAATAATGGTCATGTAACCCAGAGCCTGGGAAAATTATCAATATCTTATCTAAATTAAAATCTAAATTAAACCTTTTTTCTCCTTATGATCCAACTTCTTCTTGGTGAGTATTCAATTATTGTAGTGAATTTATTGTTGTTCTGAAACTGGAGGAACATTAAAAACATTGAAGGAATTACTCAGAGCAAAGTCATTTAGCACTCTATTCAAAGAAAAAAAGTGTAAGAACTGGTGTGAAAACAGAACAAAGGTGAGACTGGGAATTAGAAACTCATGAAGGTTGTGCAGCAAATGAAACCACCAAGATAATGATAAGGCAACCTGCAAAATGGTAGAAAATATTTGCAAATCATCTATCTAATAAGGGTTTAAAATCCAAAGTTTATAAAGAAATCATATACTCCAATATCAAAAAAAAACATCCCATCTAATTAAAATTGGATAGAGGAACAGAATTGACATTCTTCCAGTGAAGATATACAGATGGCCAACAGGTACATGAAGAGATGCTCAACATCACTAAACATCAGGGAAATGCAAATCAAAACCACAGTGAGATATCACCTCACACCTTTTAGAATTGCTACCATCAAGAAGACAAGAGATAACAAATGTTGGTGAGGATGTGCTCTGTTAGTGGGAATGTAAATTAGTGCAGCCACTATGGAAAATATTATGGAAGTTCCTCAAAAAAATAAAAATAGAACTACCATATGGTCCAGCAATCCTACTTCTGGGTATGAATCCAAAGGAAATGGAAACAGTATCTTGAAGAGATATCTGCATTCCTGTGTCCACTGTAGCATTATGAAAACACCTAAGCTTCTGTCCTTCAAAGGATGAATGGATAAACAATAAGTGGTATATAGGTGCCATATATGGACAAAGTACACACACACACACACACACATGCAAACACACACACACTGGAATATTATTTGGCCATGAAAAATAAGGTCATTTTGCTATTTCTGACAATATAGATGGCCCTTGAAGGCATTATGCTCAGTGAAATAGATCAGACAAAGACAAATACCATATGATATCAGGAATATGTGTGGAATCCAAACTTATAGAAACAGAGACTAGAATGGTGGTTTCCAGGGGCTTGTGGGTGGGGGAAATGGGAGATTTAATCAAAAAGTACAAGCTTCCAGTTATAAGATAAGTAAGTTCTGGGAAACTAATGTATAGCATGGTGATTATAGCTAATAATACTGTATTATATACTTAAATGCTGCTAGGAGAGTACATCTTAAATGTCCACACCAGAAAAAGAAATGGAATTATATGAGAGGATGCAGGTATTAGCTAACACCATGGTAGTAATTATTATTCAATATGTAAATGTATCAAATCAAACACTTTGCACACCGTACACTTACACAAGATTTTATGTCCATTATATCTCAATAAAGCTGGGGGGAAGAAAGAAACCCATTGACAAAGAGTCTGATAATACTACAGGAGCAAGGGTGTTTCCAAAACTAGCAGATAACAGAAAAATCTTTAAAGTTATCTATACATAGATCATGGGATCAACCATGATTTTTGTATCAAAGTATTGTTAATTGGCTATATTTCAAAAAACTAAAAATTTAGCTGTAATTTAGTTTGTTCAAATATCAACATATATATATGTGTGTGTGTATATATATATATATATATATATATATATATATATATATATATATGCATGATAGTTCATTACAACAAGGATGTATCTTGAGGGCATTATGCTAAATGAAATAAGTCAAAAAGATAAAGACCCATTGTGTATGATCTCACTTATACGTAAAATCTAAAAAAAAAAAATCATAAATATAGAGAACAGATTGGTGGTTGTCAGAGGCAAGGGATCAGAGGTGAGAAAAATAGGTGAAGCTTATCAAAGAGTACAAGATTACAGTTATAAGATAAAATAAATCCTGGGGATATAATGTACAGCATGGTTACTATAACTAACTGTCCTATATTTTATATTTGAAAGTTGTTAAGACAGTAGATCTAGGAAGTTCTCATCACAAGTAAAAACTGTAACTATGTGAGGTGATGGATCTTAACTAAACTTATTGTGGTAATCATTTCATAATATATACATATATCAAATCATTATGTGGCACACCTTACACTAATACAATGTCATATATCCATTACATCTCAATAAAAAATGCATGGATGAATAAGTTAAGTGACATGATGTGTGCTTTTTTATGACTAAAATTGTCATTTAAACATTATCAGAATCATGTATTGAGGCAATCCAGCATGGCTGACACCAAGATTACTTAAGTAATGCATGCTTCTAAAGACTCTCTTCTAATCATGTGACCCTTCATTGTAACATGATCAAAATCATATTGTCTTTGAAATGAAAAAAAAATAGTAAAGTCTAACTTTCATGGTTATTTTTTCACTGCCAATTACTACTTATTGATGACTCATTTACTGCTTTTTGAATAACTTTTAAACATTTTGAGTAGCATCAGACTCACTTTCTTTTTTCCAAATTGATCTCTAAGGATGAAAGGCCCACTCCTCTCTATATCTGTGTATACAGTCAACTAATTTCTACATGAGAAAGTTCACATGTCACTAATACACTATGAAATCTATGAGAAAGCAATTAGAAATTATGATAAGATTATAAATAGATTTTCATTCTAACTAATAAATCAATTAATAGCTGTATTACTTTCCCCCACCGCCAGAATAAGACCATATATATATATATATATGTATATACATATATGAATGAAAGCTACTTATCTTCCATTCATTCCTATAACTTACTGCAAGAGAAATAAGTTGCTGGATTATAAAAACAAAACAAATCAGAACTTAAATATATCTTTATATTTTTAACAAAAATGAGATCATAAAGATAATTTCTTAAGTAATATTTAAATTTTATGCAGCGTGAAATGACAATAGAAAAGAACAGATGATTTTTAGTTATATAAATTTTTTTCAATATCCATTATCAAATGATGTTATAACTTGCATAACTTCACACTTTAAAATCCTAGAGTTAACATAGTATTGTAATTGCTATCCAATGTAGGATATTTCTATTAGTCAAAAACAGAGTGAACATTACGCAAACAGTTAAGTATCAATGGAAGTTAACTTTTTCAATTATTGTTACTGAAGTAATATCAGAGTGTATATATCACTTCAAGCTTGGAACAGTTTTGTAGACATTCTGTATGTTTGGAAATCGCATTTTGTGATGCAGCTAATTTGAAATAGCTAGCTACATTTCCAACCTCTATACCAGTACCGAGAACAGCTAATGATAAAAGGACTCCTTGGCAAATCAATTCTCCAATTCTCCTGGAATCTGGACTTTAAGTAATTTGTAAGAAAACACATTATTTAGCCAGCTATAGATTCTACTATTTCATGATTAATATTACAATCCATTAATCAATTTATAGATATAAATACACTAATGTTCAAAAATAAATAAGAATTTAAACACACTATAATCAATAAACATAATTAAAACAATAGTCATCTACATTCATTTGTCTCCTAGCTATTTGGTGAAGTTACTGAAGCACAGAGCCAAACAACTAATACAATATTTAGTTTTGTTTATTAAAATAATGAAAGTATGTTAATGACAAAGTGCAAAAATACATAATAGAATTCAATGTACTGTGAAGTAAAATTTTGTTTGAAAATCAAGACAAGTTTAGTAAAAGCTTGTCATTAAATGAACATTGCATAACGTGCATTTAACAACTATTAAATCATTTTTATTGAAGTGTATCTGCAAATTATACACCATGAAAAATGATAGCAATATGCTCAAAACAGTCTAAGTCTAGTGTATGGAATTATGTTAATTTTAAACAGTACCCAAGTTATTTTGTATAATCACAAAAAACAGGAGTTTAGAAACATCTGCATAAATTTTATTTATTCTTTTTAGTGTTTACATCAATGTATGATTTAATCTCATTCTAGTATAGTTAATTCTTACACCTAATAATTCCTTTATAAGAGTCCCATTTTGATTCAAATGCAAATAAACCCTGAGTATTGCATATATAGTACAGATATCATAAACATTATATAGTATATGCACATATAGGGAAATTTGAGGGGACACATAATATAATCAGATTTTACATATGATCTTATTGATAAAGAATATCAAAGATGACTAATTTTAACATATTTGAAATCTTGTCTAACTTATAAATGAATTAAGTCCTCAAAAATACAATATCATATATGTATAGGCTACAATTTAAAATATGTTACATAAATCTTAAGTGAATAAAGAAAAATATGTAATTTTATCAGCATTAATGATTAAATATTATTTAATAAAGACTCAAATGAAGCAATTATGATTTTATTTATTTATTTGTATTGACATATAGTTGATTTACAATATTATACTAGCTTCAGGTGAACAACATAGTGATTCAATATTTTTATAGATTATATTTCATTTAAAGTTATTTTAAAGTAATGGCTATATTTCCCTATGCTGTACGATATATCCTTGTAGCTTTTCTATTTTATACATAATTGTTTGAACCTTTCAATCCCCTACCCCTACCTTGTTCCTTCCTCCCCTTCACTCTCTAGCCTGGTAACCATTAGTTTCTTCTCTATACCTATGATTCTGCTTCTGTTTTCTTATATTTATTTATTTGTTTTGTTTTTTATATTCCACATATAAGTGATAACATACACTATTAGTCTTTCTCTGACTTAGTTCACTAGGCATAATACCCTCTAGGTCCAACCATGTTGCTGCAAAGAGCAGAATTTCATTATTTTATAGCTGAGTAATATTCCATTGTGTATGTGTGTGTGTGTGTTTGTGTGTGCGTGTATCACATCTTCTTTAATTAATTCATCTGTTGATGGACACAGTTCGTTTCCACATTTTGGCTATTGTAAATAATGCTGCTATGAACATTGGGGTGCATGTGTCTTTTTGAATTAGTGTTTTTGTTTTCTTCAGATATATACCCAGGAATGGAATTGTTGGATCATAGTGTAGTTAGTTCTATTTTTTCCTTTTTTGAGGAAATTCCGTACTGTTTTCCATAGCGGATTCATCAATTTACATTCTCACTGACACTACACTAGGGTTCCCTTTGCTTCACGTCTTCACCAACATTTGTTAATTGTGGTCTTTTTGTTGATAGCCATTCTGACAAGAATGAGATGATATCTCATTATGGTTTTGATATGCATTTTTCTGATGATTAGCAATGTTGAGCATCTTTTCATGTGTCTGTTGGCTCTCTGTATGTCTTCTCTGGATAAATATCTATTCAGGTCTTCTGCCCATTTTTTAATCAGGTTTTTTGTAAAAAAAATTGACTTGTATGAGCTGTTTATACATTTTGCATACTAACCCCTTGTAGTTTATATCATTTAAAATATTTTCTCCCATTCAGTAGGTTGTCTTTTCATTTTGTCCATGCTTTCTTGTGCTGTGCAAAAACTTTTAAGGTTCATTAGGTCTCATATGTTTATTTTTGCTTTTGTTTCCTTTGCCTTAAGAGACAGATCTAAAAAAATTGCTAGAATTTATGTCAAAGAGTGTTCTGTTTATGTTTTCCTCCAGGAGCTTCATGGGTTTTGGTCTTACACTTAGGTCTTTACTCCACTTTGAGTTTATTTTTGTATATAGTGTGAGAAAATGTTATAATTTCGTTCTTTTACATGAAGGTGTCCAATTTTCCCAGTATCACTTTTTAAAGGAACTGTCTTTTCTCCATTGTATTTTTTTTTTTTTTTGCTCTTTATCCCTGGTCTTCAGTGATTTTTGTTATTCAAAGAAAAAAGAAATGTTACATAGCATTGTTCATGACCTTTTCACAGGTTATATTGGCTTAGAGGAGTCTTGCTTGTTCCATTATATATTTTTGCCTCCATACTTAAGATTTTAATAACAAAAATATATTTTTACTCTCACCACTTTCTTTCCAATTATCTGAAGTGTTAATAATACATCAACATTGTAAAGTATTTGGTGGTACTAAATTATAAAATATATCCACAATCACTTTGCTTCCATTAAATGTTCAAAATAGAGTAAACAAAAATGCATGTTCCATAGTATTAACGTGACTTCCAATATAAAACTAGACAGTGTAAATACTTCCTAACTCTTTCTATAGGATCAGCATTACTATAATGTGAAGACCAGACAAAAATATTATAGGAAAGACAACTAGAGACCAATATCTCTCAAGAATATACATTCACAAAGTTCTCAATAAAATATTAACAAATCATATCCAGCACTGTATAAAAATTTTTAAACTGCAAGACTGATTCAACATTAAAAATAAATAAATGTAATCCATCACATCAACAAACTAAAGAAGGATAATATCAATGCAATAATATCAATAGATCCTGAAATAGCACTTGAAAAAATTCAATACCCATTCACGATAAAAACTGTCAATAAACTAGGAATAGAGGGAAATTTCCTCCATTTGATAAAGAAAAATACCTATAGCTAACATCATACTTAATGGGGAAAAATGAAAAGCTTTCTTACTAAGATCAGGAACAAGGCAAGGATGACCCATCTCACCACTCCTTTTCAATTCTGTCCTGGAAAGCTTAACTAATGTATAAAACAAGAAAAATAATTAAAAATTTACTGAGTGGAAAGGAAGAAATAAAACTGTATTTGTTCACAGATTACACAATCATCTATGTAGAAAATCCAAAAGAATCAACCAAAAAGTCTGGGAACTTATAAGTGACCATAGCAAGTTTGCAAAATGCACCATTAATATTCAAGAGTCAATCGTTTCCCTATCTACCAGCAACGAACAAGTAGAATTTCACATACAAAAACACAATGCCATTAATCTTAGCACCTCACAAAATTAAATACTTAGTTATAAATCTAACAAAATATGTACAAGATCTATATGGGTGAAATTACAAAACTCTAATGAAAGAAATCAAAGAAGAACTAAATAAATGGAGATATATTCCAGTTCTTGGATAGAAGCAATCAATATTATCAAGATATCAGTTCTTCCCAAGTTCATCTATAGATTCAGTGCAATCCTAATCAAAATCCCAGCGACTTATTTAATCTATATTGACAAACTGATTCTAAAGTTTATATGGAGAGACAAAAGACTCAGAATAGTAACACAATATTGAATGAAAACAAAGTTGGAACACTGACAGTACCTGACTTCAAGACATAATGTAAAGCTAAAGTAATCAAGAGAGTGTGGTATTAGAAAAAAAAAAAAAAAAAAAAAGACAGATCAATGGAATAGAACATACAGCACAAAAATATGCCCACATAAATATGGTCAGCTGATCTTGACCAAGGAGCAAAGACAGTAAAATGAATGAAAGATGGTCTTCCCAACAAACAGTGTTAAAATGCATGGACAACCACATGCAAAAATAATGAATCTAGACACAAACTTTACACCCTTCACATTTGAAATTAATTTAAAATGGTTCTGAGACCTCAATGAAAAATCCAAAAATATAAGACTTTTAGAAGATAACGTAGGAGAAAATTTAGATGACTTTGGATTTGGTGATGGCTTTTTAGATCTGAAACTAAAGGTATGACTCATGAAAGGAAGAATTAATAAGCTGAACTTCATTAAAATAAAACATTTTGTTTTGTGAAAGATGCTGTCAAGAGAATGAAAAGCCACAAACCAGGAGAAAATATTTTCAAAAAACATATCTAATAATGGACTGTTATCCAAAATATACAAGGAATTCTAAAATTCAACAATAGGAAAACAAACAAACCAATTAAAAAATAGGCTAGAAGCCATAGCAGTCACCTCACCAAAAAGACATACTGATGGCAAATAAACATATAGAAAGATGCTCCACATCATATATCATCAGGGAAATGCAAATAAAAACAACATATATTTTGTCAATTAATTTATGAAAAATGAGACAAAAATATGCAATTGTGAAAGGACAGTCTCTTCAATAAATGGTGTGGGGAAAATTCAACAGCCACATACAAAAGAAAGAAACATGACCACTATCTTACACTGTACACAAAAATTACTCAAAATAGAGACTTGAACATAACCCCTGAAACCATGAAACTCCTAGAAGAAAACATAGGTGGTAAGTTCCTTGACATAGGTCTTGGTTATAATTTTTTTAATTTGACTTCAAAAGAGAAAGCAACAAAAGCAAAAGTAAGTGAAACTACATCAAATTTAAAAGCTTCTGCACAGCAAAGGAAAACATCAACAAAATGAAAAGGCAACTTACTGAATGGGAGAAAATATTTGTATATCATATAAATGATAAGGTACTAATATCCAAAATATATAAAGAACTCATACAACTCAATAGCAAAAATACCCCCAAAATTGTGATTTAAAAATGTGATTTAAAAAACATCTGTATAAACATTTTTCCAAAGAAGACATACATATGGTCAAAAGGTATGAGAAAGATATTCAACATCTTTAATAATCAAGGAAATGCTGATCAAAACCATAGTGACATATCACCTCACACCTGTTAGAATGGCTATTATCAAAAAAGAAAAGAAGACACTTGTGGACTGTTGGTGGGAATGTAAATTGGTGCAGCCACTATGGAAAACAGTAGAGTTTCCTTAAAAAAATAAAAATAAAACTACCATATGGTCCAGCAATTCTACTTCTAGGTATTATATGGAAATATGGAAAAACCTGTGTCCATCTCTGGATGAATGGATAAGGAAATTGTAATATATATAAAATGGAATATTACTCAGCCATATAAAAGAATGAAATCTTGCTATTTTTGACAGCATGGATGGATTTCAAGGGCTAAGTTCATAATTTTAACTTGTTAACTATGCTAAGTTAAATAAGTCAGGCAGAGAGTCTTTCTTATATGTGCGATCTTAAGAAAATCAAAAAACAAACTCACAGCTACAGAGAAGAGATTGGTGGTTGCCAGAGGTGGGGATGAGGGGTAGAAGAGTTGGATGAAGGGGGTCAAAAACAAAAAAGAAAACCCAATACAATTTACACATCACTCCAATATAATGAGAGGTCTTTTTAGTGATGAAAATGTTCTGTGTCATGACTATATCAATGTGAATATCCTGGTTGTAACATTGAACTATATTTGCAATAGTTTACCATTGGGGTAAACTTAGTAAAAGTTTCAATAGGATCTCTCTGTATTATTTCTTTCAACTGCATGTAATTCTATAATTATCTCAGACAAAAATTCAAGTAAAAAAGACACTAAAAAGAAAACATGTAAGTGTTCCACAGACTATGACAAACTATTTACAGGATGCCTATCTGAAAAAAGACTCATAAAAGCAAACAAGAAAACATTAGACATTTAATACCTAGTTCATTCTTTTGTTTTTAAATTTTTATTGGAGTCTAGTTAATTTACAATGTTGTGTTAGTTTCTGCTGTAGAGCAAAGTGAATCACTTATATATATACATATATCCACTCTTTTTTCTTTAAGATTCTTTTCCCATATCGGCCATTACAGAGTATTGAGTAGAATTCCCTGTGCTACACAGCAGGTTCTTACTAGTTATCTATTTTATATATAGTAGTATGTATATGTCAGTCCCAATCTCCCAATTTATCCCTCCCCCGACCCCCGGTTCATACTTCAAGTGGTAAACTCATCCATAATCGTCATCACCAATCGTAAAATTAGTACATGAATTCACACTGGACATGGAAAAGAAGACTATAACAAAAATGTTGAATCTTTGAGTAAATATCACAGGTAATTTTTTAAAAATATATTCCTTAATATTATCTTTAAAATAGGAATCAGTCAGCTTCTACCATTCCATCAGCCCATACTTGAGCTTTCAACACATGTCCACATGAACCCAACTGATTACATTTTTTGAGGGAGGAAGTTGTTAACACGTTAACAATTAACCTAATTGAAAAAGGGTATTAGGAGAATGAACAGTTATTTTATTAAATGACTGTAAATATATATTGTTTTGCAGGACCCAGTAAATACCATGCAAAATAAAGAGAAGACAAGAAAGTGGCAGAGTAGAAAACAAAACCTGTTATTTAAATAAAAAGTTTTGAATGAACAGAAAATATATTTTTCCCTTTGCAAAATCAATCACCATTGACAAATTAATCTACTAATTTCTTTAACATTATAATTACTATCTACTATTTTATTATTTAAATGCTTTCTTTCATTCTAAGTTTACTTTTATCCTTAGCAAAATAATGCTATAATTTGCAATGTACTCAATCAAAATGAATATTATTAAAATGATTAATGTCCCATGATCATTTCAGAATATAAAGACAAAATTAGAGATGAAATATTTTGTGTGCGTTAGTCAATCATCTTTGTATCTCTTCTTTTTTAGTATTATTTATTACCATGATGTAAAGGCCCTATATTAATTTTGCTTATAACATTCTAAAATAAATGTTTGGTGCAAGATCTTCCATTCTGTCCCCACCTCTGAGGGGGTGAGTCTAGATATCAGGTGGGGGGCAGGACTAAAGCCAGGGTGCTCCCTAGTTGGACCTTGCCCATTAACAGGAGTTTGTCTGTCCCTTTCTCTTCTTCCAAAGGTTGGTGCAAGCATGGGAGATGGGGTTAGGGATGGGAGATTGCACTGAAAAGACTCAGGATCTGTATTCTGCAACAGAATAAATCATTACTTGTTCTCCTAAAGCTGCAGAATAAACAGTGAAGAGGGAGATGTTTCACCTTCCTCTTACTAGCTTTTTGAGACCTTTTCAGGGACACCGGGAATTTGAAGGCCTGACCAGAGAGACAAAGGGGTAAAAGGAGGCAGAAAGGGGCTCCCCTCTTGCACATATGTGGTACCCCTATGTTGGTAAATAGACCCAAATTTTCTTTGACTCAATTTTCCAATTTTCCTGTATCTCTACTAAGGTTAATTTGGGATTTTGTTCTTCCCAGCAGCTTCTTAATATGCTTATCCAAAGATGGCAACCCCAGCAGCTGCCCTTCAATGACTTGTTCATAGTCCTATTATTAGACCTACCATCCTGATTCCAATTACTTGTTTATCTCAGAGTAGGCTTTCAGGGCAAGGACAGCATCTCATTTGAGTCCCCAGGGACTAGACCTGGATGAAAATTGCTGTAAGAACTCAACAAGTATCCATCAGTTAAATTGACAAATAAATGAATTTCTCTTGGCATTCAAGAATAAAGTAGTATAGATCAAGGACTCCTATAGAGAAGATCATTGCTCCAAAGGAAAACAGAGAGTATAAAAATCTAATTGAATTGAGCATTTCATGCAGGCTAGAACCATTAAAAAGTTTTAAACACTGCTGTGAACTCTTTCTTAGTGTAGTATCATATCTAAAAGCTACACCGTGTTGTAGTTTTCAACATAACCTTAAGCAGGTTAGTTTAATTAAATCATAAAATGTTTCAACATTTCAAATTTGATTATGACAAAAACGTATCTACAATAAGAACTTTCAGGTCAGGTGACCAAAATTCTATGGTTCATCACCCCAGAGAGAACACACACTTCTTGTAGAAAGCCACTCTGATCTTTTTAAAAGAGTATTTTTCCAAAATTAAATAGAACCAAATATTGAGACATAGCTTTCAATAAGGTTGATGGAGCGTCCATAAATTTTATTTGTATGGTACCCAGAGCTGTTCATTTAACTTACTGAAAACAACAGTAAGAAGTTAATATGTGTTTGCAGGTGGGTGAGCTTGCTGCAGGGTGTGTCCCATCCATACTCTACACCTTCTGAGGATGCAGGAAATCTCAGTGGTGAAGATGAATTTGTCTTTTGGCTCAGTATTTAGTTATAGAAAGGAGAAGAGAAAGGGGGAAAGAAGGAGTCTTATTTTGACAATAAGAAAAAACAAAGATTTATCATTCATCAGAAAAATGAGTGCTGTAGGAGAAGGCCAGTGACCCACATTCTGTTAGACTGAAACAAACAAGACTCTCTTTACAATAGAACACATTAAATCCAGCTAAAAGATGATGCTTTAAAAATCAAACTAACATTATTATATAAACAACCATATTGAACATAGTTTTTTTCTTCTAAGGACAAATACAGTTTTAAATATGATTTTTAAAAAGTAAAAATTTAATAATGAAATTATATACAGAGACAAGTTTTATGTATTTGTTAGACATTTTGAACTTCACTTAAAAATGTACACATGCTCATATATTATAGTTTATTTGTTCTGGCTCTGAATTCTCTGTAACACATATCTTGCAACTGCCTTTTGGTATATTTTGATCTGATTATATTTTTTTCAGAGAAAACATTCATTAGGTAAGCACTACCCTATGTTTAGAAATGAAACCAAGCAGGACCCTGCAGGGCCTCCCCAGGGAAAGACCCCACCCCTACCCAGGAGAAGCACCAGAACGGTGGTCATAGACCCAGCAGGTCCTCCCTCTTTCCCACAGTCTTTGTGAAAAAGCACAAACTACTGGGCCAGAGGGGAAAAGCAAAGAATCATTAACTGCTTTAAGTTAAAAAAAAATTCCCCAGTGATGATTTGTATTGCCCACTGTACCGTCAGAGGCCTGGACTAGATTGGCCAATGATAAAACCTAGTATAGCATTTTATAACCTCTAATAAGTTAATTAACTTCACTTTGGTAGAGCATTCTTGTCTCTTGTGGAAGTGACAAAGTAATGAACCCTTTAAATCCCACTGAATTGCAAATGAGCATTGCTGCCAAGTTGCTACTTGTGGAATATTAATAACTAGTACTTCCTTAACCTAACTATGCACTGGAATTGCAATGAAGACTAAAAAAGAAATGCAGATTCCCAAACATCCCCACAGGGCTAGTGGATCACAATCTTGAGTTCTAGCTGCCCCTGTCTCTCAACTGCAGCCAGAGTTGATAATGAATGTCTTAAACAGCTAAGGCTGTCAGTGTGTACTGAAAAACAATCTTAGAACAAAGGTGATAGTTGGTAAAAAGTTTCTTGCTACTAAGAGAAGTAAGAGATTAAATAACAGCAAAAATAAGATGTGTAATCTATATATCGGAAAATAGTTTTGATTAATGAGATATGAGACGGCTTGGCACCTGTGTGAAAAATGAGCCTGGTTAAACTCAAAGCAGGTTAAGAAAGAGGAATGAGTCAGAGAAATTGGCATAAATATATGGTCCACCTACCGAGAGATCAGAATCCCAACTGCAGCTTTGAGTAAGTCAGACTTGAGAGTTTGGAAGTGTAAATTCAACAGTCTCCTGTGTAAAGCGTGTTATTTTGGTATTCACACTTGGATCCAAAATATGGAGGACAAGCCTATATATTTCTGAATCTGCTTTTAGTTTAGCCAGGCTCATTTTTATAACACACTGCATTGAAAAGTCAGCCCACACCTTCCTATTCCACAACCCGAAATACCCAACTTCTCGCTACCCTTAGGACAGTCTTCTAAGATGTTTAAGTTTTGTTTTCTGAAACTAAAGAGAGGAAGGTAAGTGTTTGGAATATAGAAAAGATCAATAAATAAAAGCTTTTTAAAATTGTTGTTATTGTTATTATCGTTGTTATTGCAAATCTCCAATATTAGATTTAATATTTAAAATATGTAAGAAGACTAATTTCTTGCTGGTATTAACACAAAAGCCAACCCTTCTCATACTGAATTAATTAAAACTATTTTCTGGTATATAGATTACATGTCTTATTTTTACTTAATTTAATCTGCTCTTTTCCTCCTGAAAGCCCTAATCAGCTGTAGTGGTCCCTCTTAACTATCTAAATAGACTATCATAATAGTTTCCTTTTCAAATATAAAACAAAAATGATATTATAAATATAATTATAAATATATAAATCTTGTCTTTTATCTATTTTCCTTTAATACTGTGGGTTTTTATTTATTTAACTTAAATTTTGGATTTTTCAAACTCTTGGATCAAATGGCCCTCATTCAATTAAAAAGGCATTCCCAATATTATCTTCCTTTGCTTTATATTCCTTTAAAAACTTTTTTTTTCTGAAAGACAATGCAGTTTTGAAGTTATATACTAAGTTCTTATGCCTAGCATCAAGACTTTTTATTATATTCATATTATTTCTTTTGAGGTGAAACTAGTGTTCTTCTAATCCTTATTACCACCTTTACATGATTCCATCAATTAGTGTTTTACTTACCCTGTTTCTGTTAATATATGCGCTTTCCACTTTGATGAGAGCAAACTTACTTATAATTACAAATCTAACTGAAATTCAATGAAATACAAAGGTCAGTTTTGAAAGTATATACAGTGAAGAAAAGATAATGAATTATTCATCTTTGTGTCTGTAATGCTTAGCTTAGATCATATAAAAGAGCTCAGTGTTTATTGTGTAGAAATAGAACAGTACATAAGAGATGCAAGACACAGACATCATTACTAAAAATAATTAAAAATAAACCACATGCACAAACAAAAAAACTCTTATTCTTTCAGTACAAAGGATCAGTGAGGTTCTGTCACTTTTTCACACCATAAAATCAGAGAAAGGCAGAAGATGACTTTGTATCATTTCACATCACCAAGTATCAGGGTATTTAGTTGTAAATAGAGGAGTGGAAGGCATATCTTCCCTTCATCAAGAGATATTGATTTTTGTGATATTGAAGGAGATAAAATACACAATATATAGCTTTCTTATTTTTAAATTGCTCTATACGTATGTATCTGTAATTAATATTACTCTGAAAAAATGAGAAGCACTGCTATGTTAATTGATCTGGTAAAATATCGGAATATATCTGACCCCAATCCTCCATACCATTTATCTAACAGGAAGTTAATCTGCTATTTGGGGAGCTCCTTGGATTTTCCCACCCCACTGGTTAGTATAAAGGTCTTCATAGCACAGTTAGAGGAAGCCCCTTTGATCTTCCAACCATAGTGGTTACTGCAGTTCTATTGCTTCTATGTTAAGAATTATCATGGAAGAGCCAGGCACCCTTTTGAAAAGAGTAGTGTTAAGGTATGGAGTCCAAACTTCCAGAGCGTACCACAAAATCATTCCTTACCTCTCCTGAATGATTGAAGGAAGGCTAGTACACAAAACAGAACCAACAGTCTCCTTCCTCATGTAAGGGGAACTTTCCCTTCTTTCCCTTTCTAACATATCTGCATTGAAAACCCAGCCCCTACCTTCCTATCCCACACCCCCAAATACCCCACTTTTCACTACCCTTCAGACAACCTTCTAAGATGTTTAAGTTTTCTGAAACAAAAGACTGGAAGGTAAGTGTTTGGAATATAGAAAAGACTCAATAAATTAAAGCTTATAAATGTTGTTATTGTTATAATTATTATTGTTATACCAAATCTCTAATATTAGTTCTAGTTTTTAAATTATATAAGGAGACTAATTTTTCACCAGTATTAAGGTGGTGGTGGGTTTGGTTTTCATGTGACTTTACCTTTTATTTAGAAATAGTATCTTTCTGTTTTTTTTGTAACTCTATGAGCAAACCACTTAACCAATTCTAAAAAGGTGAAAAAAGGTATAAGCAAAATTAGCTTCACTTAGAAAAGTGTAAGTAAAACAACTTAGAAAAAGTTGTCAGTAAATTTTAGTTCCCTTCTGCCTAGTCTCAGTTTCTATACACTTAAATCCTTGCTTACTTAGTACAATTATTGTAAAAAATCAGTGAAAGAAAATGTTCTGTGTTGTTTATAAAATGTAAAATATGATTTAATATATATTCATAAATAGCTTTTGACTTCTTAGAAAGTTGTTCAAGTTTATGTTCACCATACCGCATGACTGAACATCTAAAATGATCATGTTTGTGTGATGAACCAAGTGAATGCTTGCAGCCTATGAAGAGAAGATCAGAGTACTGGAACGCTGTAATTCAAATCTGTTAGCTCTGTTGATCTTGTTTTTAAAAAGTTTTAAAACTATGCTACTGTGAAAGCAAAACTAGAAGCTGCCTAGTTTGTAGTCCTAAAAGCAATATCACTTATATTTCATTTTTTGATTCAATTGCTCATTAGAGGAATTGATGTTTATGACATGACTTTTTAGTGTTTATAATCTCTGAGTCTTTTTGCCTGTTGTTACGGGCAACAGCGGGAAACTAATGATGACTAAGACAAGGTTAGCTAAAGACGGGGATTAAAAATTTAGAGATTAAATAATTTTTAAAAACAGCTTATAAATGGATATGGATATGCCTCTGTACACGTGTACACACACACACATACGTATTCCCAAACAAAACAGCCCATATATTTAATTACATCTTCATTGATAAGTATGTTTCAAAGGTATTCATTTCTGCCTCACATAATTTTATCAATCCCATTTCATATAGTCATGTTATCCATCTTTTTAAAAATAATTTTTACTTGCTTATCACTTGGGAATTTTAAAGCAGATTTAAATACTTTATTATACATACATTTGAAGTAAGTGCAGCCTGTTTCAAACACTTATTTAATGTTTCATGGGATGGGAATTTAGCAAAAATATCCATTTAAAATTACTTCTTCAAGCGCAGAGTAACAGTGTTCAGATGTATCCCAGCATCCACAGAGCTCACCACATGCACGGTGATGTGATCATTTAGAAGCTCGGCTGGGCAGTGTGTGTGAGGCATAAGAGCTGCTCAGCAGGCCCAGTCTTACACAGAATCGGCACAGTCAGATCCATCAGTAAGCTCTTGTGTCTAACTCTCTGTTACAGCAGCCCTTCTGGTACCTCACATTTAAAGAGAATATCCAATAAAGTCCATATGCATATTTAAATATTTAGGATGCTATTTTGATGTTTAAAATTCCTGTTATAATATTACAAATACTCAGAGTTTATAAAAATCAGAATAGTGCTCTAAAAGCAAATACTGTTTTATCTTTTGAAGCAATAGAATTGTGAAACTTTTGATGATATATGACTGGGGTAATATGGTATGTAGTACCTAGGGCCAGTGTGGTTGATTTTAAGATGCCATCGTGTTGGTACATTTATACTTAAAGAGAGAAGGTTGTTTCTATGCAAGGTAAGTAGTACGCATATAATAATGGCAATATAATACATCGAAAAGAACAGAAAAATACAAGACAAATATAGCTTTGTAACAGTAGTATATATACATTTAAAATTTATTCTTTAATGTAAGTAAAATATATTTTTATGAAATTCCACATTTCAGGGATATAACATATTGTCTCTAAGCATTTAAGTCAGTTGGCTAAAATTAAGGGTAGAATAAGTAGCTATCAGTAAAATTCAAAGGGAGACATGTGAGTCAGCAAACTCAGAATGCTATATTACAAAATAATTATACAATGCAATGCTGTTAATGTATTTTCCATATTTTGGATTAAATTTCCATATATTCTAACATAGGATTTCATCAACAATGTCATCTTTTACAGGACCTAGATCACACCAAACAGTATATATTTTTTATTCCTGTGAAAAACTCTAGCTAACAAGAAGTTCATCACATAGATTCCACAAAATATTCAGGTTGCTTTAATTTTCCAACACCAGTTAGTTAATGTTATGTATTTTAAAAATCTTTTATATTTGTTAGTCTTCTCAGTGTATTAATAGACTGATCAATAGGCTAAATAAGTTCTAATAATATAAGAAGCAGATGTATAGAAATCTGTTAACATGAATTTTCGATCATATTCTGAGAAAATAGGAACTCCCACTGGAAATGGAAATCCAAATTGTTCACATTTTTAGCGAAAATACATATAGCTTCTACCCAACAATTTCACTGCTAAACACTAAGCCACCAGTATATTTGAAAAAGTACATCAATAAATATGTAAGAGAATATTTATTGTTTATACTATGTGTACTGAGGTAGGGGTGTGGGTTAAAACCAACAAATGGTAATTAAGAGAGGACTGATTATTAAATTTTGTTACTTTCATACAACAAACTACTCTGGAAATGTTAAAAATAATGAGGTTGTACAAATTTAGTGCAGGCATGGGAACTATATTATAAATATCAGTAGCTAAAACTATTTTTCTGGAAGGATAAGCAAGAAAATGCTTTCAATAATATATTTGGGCAGAAGTATTCAATATTAGTGAGGTTAAAAAGCTATGGGGTGACATTCATTTTTATTTCATACCTTAATGGATTGGTTGATTACTCTTACCTTTTGCATGCATTAAATCTATGCTTATTTTTAATATTCAGAGTGGTTATCAGGAATAATAGGTCTTTTTAATATTAATTTGTATTATTATTTATTTTTAAAATGAATAAGTACTATTAAACATTTAAAAATCAGATGCCAGCCAGAGCACAATTTTATTTTATTAAAAAAAAATCACTGTAAAACTAGTTTGCTTCTTATGGAATCTCTTATTCAGCTCTAGATGTTTGAAGACTTGAATCTCCTATTTCATCTATTGATATTCAAAAAGTTTACAGAAATGATTCACTTGTTTAATATTTTAGGACTATCTTCTAGGGAAAAATGATTATGAATATTGAAAAAGTCACTATCATGTAGAAATATAATGATTTTACAGATTAGAACAATAAAAATAACCATTTTCACCCAAGGTGTTGATTATCATTTCAATTCATGAATTTCACTGTCGTACTAATTAAGTACTAATTAAGTACTTTTTAACATTTAAAAAAAGAAATTGAGGCCACTTTTGCAACTGGTGACACATATTAACATAATTTTGTGAAACTGAACTTTTTGTACAATTGTATTTTTATTACTTTCAGTAATTTCTAAAGTTGTCTGTAGCAGCCCATTAAAGTTTTCCTGTTCCAATTTTGCATCAGTAACTACTAATAAAGATTATTTCTTGGTTTCGATATATATATTCTCATTAAATAAAGAAGTATTAAACTATTTACATACTTCATTAAATAAAACTGAATTAGCTATAAATACTTATGCAAACTTCTAACAGTTGCTCCAAAAGCAAACAAGAGGGAGGTATGTCCTCGTCTCATGACACTTGTTTCTCTACAAATTTAGGAGAAATGGAAATATCTTATTTTCTACTCTGAATTCCTTTCAGTGCAGAAGAGGGAAAATGCAAGGTCTCTGCAATGCCCACCCAATCTACAGTGCTTGGGCCCATGTTTGGGAGATGCGAGAGGGGAACACAAATATTCGTGTTGATGGGAGGGATTTACATAGGAAACAATCCTGGCTCTGCTGGATGTCAGCTCTGCTGTCCTGATGGATGTTTGGATACCCCTCCCCCCCACCAATCCTCTTCCCTGTCAGGGGTCTGAGGCATCCCTGGGCAGGGCTAGCATTTGAGCCTCTTTCTTAGCTTGAACTTATTATCTTGGGCTCAGGACCTTAGGATGGAGCAATAAATATCTGGGGCAAACACAGCCCTTCCTTTAGGGATCTCCTTTTGGAATCTAAGGAGAGGAACAGTGTAATTGAGGGTGGGGTCTGACACTCCTATCTATAACACTACAAGAAGTGGGAGCAAAGAGGTGTGTCAAATCTCCAAGAGGGCACCTGGGCTCCTGTTACTGGAGGAGTGGGAAGGGCGTTGACTTCTCCAAAACGCACCTGCACACAGGCTCTACCCTTCCTCCCTTGTCTGAATCTGCCCTATCAATGAGCGTGGATGGACCATTCATATTGGAGAAATGAGGCATAGACTACCTTTGAATAGAAGAGAGAGGTGCTAGAGTTTCTGCCACTTCCCCAGTTCTCTTGAGATCCTCCTGAGTCCAGGAGAAACAGCAACTCCTCGATCACTGCAGAGTTTTGGAGAGGAGGAGAGACAGTACAACTCACCTTTGATTGCCCTGGAGCTTCCTAGGAAGTGGTCTCAAGAAGAAATAGAGATAATCATTTTTTAAAATGTTAAATGATAAGCACCTACTAATATTACTGAAGCAGGTTTGTTTGTCCAACGTGCAGCAAGCCAAACGCTGAGATGCCGAGGTTTGTAACAGAGAAAGGGTTTATTCAGGACGCAGCCAAGAGAAGAGATGGGAGAACAAGTCTCAAATCCACCTCCCCAAAGACTAGGGGCTTGGGATATTTATGGGTGTGTATAGGGTGGTCAGAGGTGCAGGGGAAGGTGATTGAAGGCAGGCAAAAGGCCAGGGGATCGTTTCTCTTCTCAGGCTTATCTGAGTTACATGCTTCTTCATGGGACTCAGGTTCAGAAAATGGCAGTGTTAGCATGATCCGAGGGTGGAGTTTTTGGCTTGCTGATGTCAAAATGTCATCCATCCATCCATCCATCCATCCATCCATCCATCCATCCATCTGGCATTCAGGCAGGCCCAGTCGACTGTTTGGTAGTCTTGGCCAGTTTCAGCTGGGCAAGAACTAGCTCCAAGTTCCTGAAAACAACTTAGGCAACCATTACTACAGCAACCCATACCTCAGAAGTGTTATATTTATAGGGAGGCGATTGAAGGAATCTTGTGATACATTGTCTAAGCTACATGAAGCTTGGATGGTATGCAGTTTGCAAGAACAATTAAATCAAGCTTGACCTTGGTCAGTGAAGGTAGGTTACAAAAATATATGCACCCCAGTGTTCATAGCAGCATTATTTACAATAACCAAGATATGGAAGCAACCTAAATGTCCATCAACAGATGAATGTTATGTGGTACATATAAGTAAAATGGAATACTACTCAGCTATAAAAAGAATAAAATTTTGCCATTTGCAGCAACATGGATGGACTTGAAAGGTCTTACGCTTAATAAAATAAGTCAGAGGAGAAAGACAAATACTGTATGATATCACTTATATGTGGAATCTAAAAAATACAACAAACTAGTGAACATAACAAAAAAGAAGAAGACTCACAGATATAGAGAACAACTAGTGGTTACTAGAGGGGAGAGGCAAGGGGGGAAGAAGCCATATACAGGTAGGGGATTAAGAGGTACAAACTATTACTGTACAACACAAGGAATATAGCCAATATTTTATAATAAATATAAATGGAGTGTAACCCTCGAAAATTGTGAATCACTATGTTGTACATCTGTAACTTGTATAATATTGTACATCAACTATACTTCAATAAATAAAATCAATTATAAACTTTAAAAGTGCAGGCAATTAAAAAATATGTAGACCATATGTTTCATCTATTCATAGGAAACTTTTCTAAGGAAAAAAGGGGGATGAAAGAATATATTTGTGAGATACTATTTATCATAATAATCTAATAAAAAATTGGAAAATTTATGTATGGCTAATTTAAATTAAAAATAAAGTATGTATTTAATAAATATATTATGATAAATTACAGACGGGGATTATATTCAAACAATAAATCCTTTAGAGATGAGTATATATGTATATGGTGATAATATTCTATTCTAACCTTTATTTGTTTTCAATTAATATATTTTGGGTGTCCTATAGGGAATAAATGATCAGTTCATGATCCATACCTTTTTTTAATGCTCTGCTGTTCAATTTCATTCTACTCTCCTGTAGATAAGCAGGTTTTTTCTTTAATACTTTAGTATTTAGAGCAGTTTTAGGTTCACAGCAAAACTGAGGAAGGTACAGAAGTTTCCCATATGCCCACGTACCCACACATGTACAGCCTCTTTGTTATGAATATTCTCCATCAGAGTGGTACATGTAAATTTGGGAAAGTACCAAGGAGTGCAGTTACTGGACTGTAGGTAAGAGTGTTTAGTTTTATAAGCAACGACCAAACTGTCTTCTAAAGTAGCCATGCCCTTTTGCATTCCCACCAGCAATGGTTGTTCCACATCCTCGCCAGCCTTCGGTGTTGTCAGTATTCCGGATTTTGGTCATTTTCATAGGATTATGGTGGTATCTCGTTGTTTTCATTTGCATTTCCCTGATGACAGATGATGTAGAACATCTTTTCATATGCTTGTTGCTATCTGTATATCTTTTTCGGTGAGGTGTCTCTTAAAGTCTTTGGCCCACTTTTAAATGCGGTTGGCTGATTTCTTATGGTTGAGATTTCTTTTTATGTTTTGGATAGCAGTCCTTTATCACATAAGTCTTTTGCAAATCTTTTCTTGTAGTTTGTGGCTGGTTTCATATTAATGTATAAGCAATTACTAGTCCATATTGAAAACAAGATAGAATTTGTCATGTCTAGTACATTAAAAGCAGCAAACACAACATGCTGGTTATAATATTCTCTAAGATAACTAAAAATTATTTATATTTAATTATGAATAACGGCTAAACTTTCATTTGATTGGTGAAAGATATTCTTTAGGTGGATGGGATTTGAAATATGGTAGACATAAATATTCAGAATTACAGGATACACACACACACACACACACACACACTTATGTCTCTCATTTGGATCATCTTCTTAGAGCTAATGGAATTACGTGATTTTATAACATTCTGGTTTATATTCTAAATATATTTATAAACTAATATATAAGATGAAATGAATGTTTATAAGGAAAGATCAAATCTTATGGAAAAATGTATTAAATTTATGAACTAATTTTGTTTCATTTTTGGAACTTTGGTTAGCATATTGAAGGAAATACTAGTATCAGTCATCGATCTTGTGTCATAGTGGTTAAAAAATTTATTAACTTGAAATGTTATTCTTGTTTAAGATAATTTTTTAATGCTCTCATGAAGAACAGGATGTCATTTCTCTTGTGATATTTTGGTGACAGCAGTATTCTATAGGCATAAACTAAATTTTTGATAAAAGATGTTCAGGAGTTTAAGAACCAATTATTTTCATTTCTGATTTTAGTAAGTGGTTTTGGACTCAGAGCGCAAAATGATAGATCATGCATCTTAATAACCTTTCTTTGGAAATTATTTAGATACACAAAACCCCTAAGCAATCCTCCTATGCATTTTGAATTTCATAAAATACAGAAGAATACTTTCAAATCCAATTACTACATATCTAATACAAATTTGATGGGGATGGAGAGGAGTAATTCTTGAAAAGCATTCTGTCACAATTTGATGAAAAAGGATATCATTCAAATGGAGAAGATGATGAGATAACACTAGTGCCCTAAAAGTAACCAAAGCTCCAGAAGACTGTCAAGCTGGAAGGGAAGAAAATAAAGTTGTGCCATTTTTTTTTATATCAGTACCAAGTTTAACGTTGTCAAACTTAGTATTCATTAATAAGTCTTTACATATGGAAACAATAAGTAGATTAGATTCGCCTCATGTCACAAATGTTCCCAATATAAATGATAATTATTGAAAAATCATAGCTAATTGCAAATTAAATAAATTACTTGTAACCAAAGCTTTTCAAGGGCAAAATTAGAAAAATTCTTCCTATTTTTTTAATCTCAGGTTTTTTGGGGGTAGGGGTTAATTGAGGTATAGTTAATTTAGAATGTTCTGTTAGTTTCAAGTGTACAGCAAAGTGATTCGGTTGTGTGTGTGCATGTGTGTGTGTGTGTGTATATATATATGTATACATATTCTTTTTCAGATGCTTTTCCATTATAGGTTATTACAAGAATTTGAGTATAGTTCCCTGTGCTATACAGTAGGTCCTTATTAGTTACCTATTTTATATATAGTAGTGTGTGTATGTTAATCCCAAACTCCTCATCTTGGGTAATTTAGCAGTTTGGGAAATTGTACTATTTTTTAATTAAACAATTTATGTTATTAAAAATGTTACCATTATTTAAATTCATGGAACTTGAATGTATGAATATAAAAGAAACAATTGTTTAATTATGTCTTTTCAATGTAGTAGTAAATTAATTTAAAGCAACTTTCTGTGAATAAATATAGAATAAACATACTAATTTGAACATTAATTTGTTCTTCTTACCTATAACAGGTTTAGGTAAGTTGGAAAGATGTATTTAAAATATATGCTGTTGTTTTCCCTGTTTTCCTTTTAGTTTTAAGTCAAGAGTTGCTGTGCTGCAATCTGCGCCGCCCCCCCCCCCCCACATAATGCTCTAAATCTCAGGTTGTGGAGTTCACTTTTCTCATTTAAAGGCGTGAATATAACTGCTATAAATGGCTCAGCCATCTCTAGAATCATAACACAGCTGTCTGAATTCTATCTATGGTAGTAAGTAGCTGTCTTTCTGAATCAGCTTTTATTACTGACTGTGGTGACCTCAACTTGGTATTGATTTGGCCACCATTAGATGAAGAAGATTTCTATTATCTGCTGTCTCACCCATTACCATCAGTTTTCAAAATATTTTCTACAATATCAGAGGCAAATAATTTTATTCTCTGACGAATCATAAAACTTGACAGAAAGAATTTCAGAACACGATAGGGTGAGAAATGTATTCTTAGTTTGTAGCTACATTTTAAAAAAACCAAGTACTTATCTAGGTTGACATCCTCTTATAGCAGAATAATTACTGTATAAACTATACTGAAAAATTTGTTTTATAAAAGGTATTTAACAAAGAAGTATATGTAATTATTAAAAATAATCTCCACTGATATTATTTTAGCTTCATCTCAGTGTATTATAAAATATTACTGGTTACTATTATTATTAACTTATATACTATGAAAATCACCCTTTTGATGTACAGTTATTTATATTACATACATGCAAGGTTTCTAATAACCACAACCACAGGCAATCAACACATATTTCAAACACCCCAAAGAATTCTGTATGCTGTTCCTACATTTTTGCCTTTTCTAGAATGTCAAATAAATAGAATCATAGAGGATGTCACCTTTTGAGTCTGGATTCTTCCACTTAGCATATTGCCTTTGAGAATTTTTCATGTTGTGGTTAGGGAATACTTCACTGAGTGTTGTAACACAGTTTGTTTATCCATTTATTTATTAATGGACATTGAGATTATTTCCAGGTTTTGGTAACTATCAATAATGCCGCTTTAAAACATTTATGTTTAGGTTTTTATATGAACATAGTTTTCATTTCCTTAGCATAAATACCTAGAATAAATGCAAATCCCAGGTGATTCAGTAAGTATTTTTAAGTTTAAAAGAAACTACACCACCATATTTCAGGGAAACCATATCATTTTGCACTGTCACCATCAATGTCTGTGTGCTTCTCTTGTTCTGCATCCTTGCTTTTTTAAAAAAATTTAGCCATTCTAATAGGTGTATAATGGTATATTGTTTTGTGTTTATTAATTTGCATTTCCTTAATGACTAAATGGCTAATAATGATGAGCAGTTTTTTCATTTGCTTACTTACATCTTATTTATCCTCTTTGGTGAAGTGCCTGTTCAAATCTTTTGCCTGTTTTTACACTGGGTTGCTGGTTTTCTTATTATTGTGTTTTGAGAGTTCTTTGACTGATATTTATTTTGCAAATATTTCACCCCAGTCTATATAGCCTGCCTTTTTATCCTCTTAACAGTGGCCTTCACAGAGAAAGAGGTTTTGATTTTGATGAAGTCTTATTTACTGACTTTTCTTTTATAGATTGTGCTTTGGATGTCAAATCTATGAAATCTGCCTAATCAACAGTTATAAAGATATTTTCCAGTGCTTTCTTCTAAGAGATTTGTAACTGTATGTTTTATCTTAAGGCCAATAATGTATTTTGAGTTAATTTTTATACAAGTTGTAAGTTGTAGGTTTGTTTTGTTTTGTTTTTTTCTTGCCTATGGCTGCCCAGTTCTTACAGGTTCATTTGTTGACAAGAGTAGTCTTTGTCCATTGAATCACCATCGTACATTGGTCAATAAATCAATTAAAAATATATGTGTTTATTTATTTCTGGATCTTCTATTCTGTTCTATTTGTTCAGCCTTACTTTTCATCAATATCATACTGTCTGGACTGCTATAGAATTCTATTATTTCTTAAAGCCTGAAAAAATGAGTTCACCAACTTTCTTTTTTTTCAAAATTGTTTGGATATTCAAGTTCCTTTAACTTTCCATAAAAGTTTTAGAATCAACTTGTCAATATTTACAAAATATCCTGTTGGGATTTTTCATGAGGATTGCATTAAATTATAAATCTATTTGAAGAAAAGTAAATTCCTTAACTATACTGAGTCTCCTAAATATGAACACAACATGTCGTCCTATTTACTCATGTCTTCTTTGATCTCTTTCATAGACATTTCTTAGTTTTCAGCATACAGATTGTGCACATCTTGTATAAGATTTATACCTAAGCATTTCACATTTGTGGGAGCTATTGTAGATGATATTGTTTCTTAAAATTTTAGCTGATGTTTATTCCTATTATATTAGAAATTTAAGTTTTATATATTTGATCTTATATCTTCTAAACTTGCTAATGTCACATTATTTCTATGAGCTATTTTGTAGATTCCCTGGGATTTTCTACGTACACAATTATGTCATCTGTGAATGAAGATAGATTAATTTCTCCCTCTTTAATCTGAATACATTTTATCTCATTTTCTTGTCTTAGTGAAATTGCTCAGACTTCCAAGAAAATATTCAACAGGAGTGGTGAGAGAATAAAACTACAAACAAAACCAATACCCCTCCTGAACACAGGCACAAATCCTCAATAAAGTATTAGCAAATCAGATCCATCACACACACACACACACACACCATGACCAAGTAGGTTTTTCCAGGAATGCAAGATTTGAACAACATAAAAAAATAAAATAATGTAATTCACCATGTTAACAGATATAACAAGACTAAACACATAATACTGTCTATAGATACAGATTTATTGGCTAATTTCCCATTTTAGAGAGAGAATATTGAGTCATTCTCATTAAGTATGATGTTAGCTCTTTCCCTTTTAGACATAATCTTTATCAAATTAAGGAAGCTCTTTTGTTTTCCTAGGTTATTTTTTATCATTAATGGATGTTGACTTAAAAAGAAATTGCTTGCTCATGATATATATAGATATAAATACACACAGATACAGAGACAGATATCGATGTAGATCCAGGTGTGGATTGAGGGATTCAGTTTGCTAATTTTTTTTGAAGAACTTTGTGTCTATATTCAGGATAAATATTGTTCCATACTTCTGTTTTATCCTAATATATTTATTCTAATACATGAGTTTGCTTCTTAAAAGAAGTTTTGCTCTTCTATTTTCTGCAAGAATATTTGAAGAGTGGGTGTTACTTCTCCCTTAAGTGTTTGGTAGATTTCAACAGTGCAACCATGTAGAAGTGGTGTTTTCTTTTTGGAAGTTCTTTAACTGTAAATGTAATATTTTAAAATACATATATGGCTATTCAGGTTAAATATTTTTCCTGTATGAGCTTGGTAATTTCTGTCTTTGAGAAATGAGTCCATTTTATCTGTTTTTTCTATTACGTGCATACAACTGTTTGCAGTACTTCCTCACCCTTTAATATCTGTGGAGGCAGTGGTGATATGTCCTCTTTTTTCCTGATGTTGGTAATTTGTGCCTTCTTTTTTTTAAAACATTTTCATTAAGAAATAAAGGAACTATATCCATTTATACCATGATATTTGTTACAATTTTCTTTCCTAAAATTAAAAGTATCTCTTATGACATTAATACTTCAAAAATTACCAACAAAATGAGATATGTCAATATTGAAACATGAAATATGTAGAGATACATTGCTGATATATGAAAGTTGTCAGTTTTATTGGTGTATATAGAATTCTCTTGTACTCCAAGTAATATAAAAGTGTACTGTGTTCTAATTGAAAACATTCTACTGTCACTCCTCTCTCTAACCTAAATATATACTAAAATCTGCAATAGTAAGTTATACATTATATTAATAGTAACTCTAGTTGTCTACAGAGTATTATGTAACGATTTTGTTTATTTCTTATGTTTGTATCTTTTAGTGGGCTTTTAAAGATATAATTTGTGCTAATTTAATTAGCATTTTAAGATTGTCAAGTGCTTTTAAAATTCACTGAATTTAACATTATACTTGTTTAATATAATTTAATATTACCAATATTTGCTGATCTCTACAGAAAAATCTTCCAAAATACTCCTGGAAGGAGGACAATATTTTTTAATTGAGATATAATTGACATGGAATGTTATATTAGTTTCAGGTGTACAACATAATGATTTGATATTTATAGATATTTATATGTATTGCAAAATGATCACAGCAATAAGTTTAGTTAACATCCATCGCCATACATAGCTACAATTTTTTTTCTCTGTATGACAATTTTTAAGACCTACTCTCCTAGCAACATTGAAATATACAATACAGTATTATTAACTATAGTCACCTTGTTGTATGTTATATCCCTATGACATTTATTTCATAACTGGAAGTTTGTACTTTTTGACCATCTTCACCCATTTCACCCACCCCTTATTCTCTGCCTCTGACAATGACCAATCTGTTCTCTGTATGTATTGGACAATTTTATCATCAAATAAATTTATGAAATACTCTGCTATATTCAGAACAGCATAGTACAGATATACAGGACAGGTTGTCCAATGCAAAATGGTCCCATTTAAAAGAAACAATTCATATATACACTACTAAATGTAAAATAGATAGCTAGTGGGAAGCAGCCGCATAGCACAGGGAGATCAGCTCGGTGTTTTGAGACCATCTAGAGGGGTGGGATGGGGCGGGTGGGAGGGAGACACAAGAGGGAGGAGATATGGGGATATATGTATATGTATAGCTGATTCACTTTGTTATACAGCAGAAACTAACACACCATTGTAAAGCTATTACACTCCAATAAAGATGTTAAAAAAAAAAAGAAACAATTCACGTCATAGATACATAATGATAGATTAAAGGGCAGGGGGAGGTGAGAGATTCCTTGGAGAGATCTTAGCGCAGCAGAGGAGAGACTCCCCCTTCACATAAACGCAAACGTTCTCACAAGGCCATGAGCTCACCTAATAATACATGAAAGCACTTTTTCAATGGAACAGACAAATACGTCTATCCTGACCATGCATCAGGTGTACTATGTCCCAAGGTCATTTTCTTTTCCAATCTACTTCTTGATTCTTATCCTTGGCTAACATCAAATCCAATAATTTCCCTTCAATTTAGGGTGGGGAAGATTTGGATTGTTTCTGCTACTAATGGCGTAAATGACAGACCAAATTTCTGACGTGTGGGAGTGGTTAGAGCTCGGGTTCAAGCATTTGCAGAGCCACAGCCTCTGCAACCAGGGGTCGGAAATGTTCCTCCTGCAAGACCAAGCTGCCAGGGCACTTCTTTCTAACTTGCATATAAGTGCTATAGGGACTATCCCTTTCTTGGAGATTCATAATGCATATATAAAAGTCAAATTTAAAAATCGTAGCAGGAAAAAAATGATAACGTATGTTTGGACTCAATATTTAACACACACATGCCCAGACTGATTATCTATCCTTTTATTGAAAATTGATGATGCTTGTTAAAATAATCTAAAAATTACCAGAGTTTTGAAAAGATCAATTTTGATTTGACCCAATGTTAACAAGCTCACTTAATTTTGTTTCCTTAAAATTTTGTCCCATGTGACATTCGTGAATGTACCTTAAGAATAGGACTTTTGTCTTATTTTTTTTTCCTTCCTTTTCTTTTTTTACCCCTGACTCTAAGCATGGGAACTGGCATATTTTAGGTGTTTAAATAAATGATTGTTGAATAAATAAAATAAAGCTTTAAAAATTTTTAATTATCCTATCATGGTGTATTTTTCTTAAAAATAAAACCAAAAAGGCACTGTTATTTAAAAGAAATTCTGTTTAAAATAAGAACTAGAGAACTTAAGACAGTCACCACTGTGACCACCTGTCAATAGGAGGCTGCTGGAATAACACTAACCTGCTAAACACTGAGAGCTTCAACATAGTCTTTTAAAGTCGCTATCTGAGTGACTTATTTTGGAGTTTTATTATGCTCTCGAACATTCCACCAGTTTGTCATTTTGAAGAAAAGGTCATTAGCCCTAAACACTAACATTTTCCCTCCAGTTATAACTAATTATATAGGTGACTTTAGCCTCAGTTTGTTCATCCACGAAATAGGTGATTTGGACTAAATTATTTTTACGGTTCTTTACAATTCTAAGCATGTAAAAGGTTGGATACTTTTTATTTACCGTACATGGCAAGTAGATTTCATTCAATGAATAATCTATTGTAAGACCAAAATATTAAAACAATTAGTGCAATGACTGCTGAATAATGAGTTATTGTTATTGATGAAATTAATATGATACAGTAGAAAGAAAATAATCTTTAGAATTAACTAAATATGATCTTGAATCCCCTGTTTGCTTCTTACTAGCTATGAGATCTTAGATAAGTTTATTAAGAATTTTGCAAATTTATATACTCCATTATGGAGACAATGTTGCCTACAGTTATAATAAAACAGTGTTAGCTTTCCTACATTATCCTTACCTGCTAATCTGTGCAATTATTTCATTGTGCATGAGAATAGATCCCAGTAACTATTTTAATGTAACATAAGCCCATGCTTTCCAGCTATGATAGTTTCCCAGTGGTAGTACCTAATGATGCCCAGTTTCTCTTAAGATTTATCCATATAGTTCTTGGCCTCCTAGGAGCCAGGTGATTTACTTTTACCCCCACCAGCATGAATACTAGGCTATTTATGGTAGTCCTCCTTTCAAGCTCTGTATTTAAACCACGCACAGAACTTTCAGAAAGTAGCTCCAAGTTCTCCAGAGAAACACCTAGAAGCATTTCTTAGCTACACCACATTTTGTCATATTTAGCTTTTCCACAGTTCATTTTTTGCTTACTCTGAGACAAAACACAATGCCAATACTCCCTGAGATCAGGTTAAAACCTCGAACATTCAGAGGTTTTCTTCCCTGTCTGTCGTATGGTGTAAAATGTGTCCCAGAGGCAATTTCCCAACTCAGGTATGCAGAGGACTTGAAAGCATTTCCAGAGATCTTTCAGTTCCCTAAATAAAACCCATAAGCCATGAGGAAAAGCAGAGTCCAGGCAGACCAGACGTGGGCATCCCATAGGTCTTCCATGCAGGTATTCAGACTAATCTCTAATAATTGCATGTGTATTTAAGGTTATTGCACAGATTACATTTAATATACCTGTGCTCACCATCTGCTATATCTCTTGGGGAAGTGACATTGAACATTTGGGAATTCTGTTTTATAAGCAATAATGTTTTAAGCTCATAAAGTACGAATGAAATAAGCCCTTTTAATTTTAATCACACATGAGGCATTTATACTATGTCAGTTCTGGGAGAATTATGCGTCTCTTGCTTAGGGGTGACAAATTATAGAGGTAAGAAATATACACAGGTATGCACACCCCAGATATACCACCTTTCAATAAATTATTTCATTTTTACTGATTCTGTTAAAGAACAAAGGTTCTTTTGTTTTTTTTTAATGTAGCATCAATTCAGGCAGAAGAAAGATAGAAATTCCATCCTCCCAAGCAGATGTCAAAAACATTTAAACAGCTGTCAAACCAGTTCAAACTGTCATCAGAAGTGACCTTAAACCAAGTTTAGTTTTTAAATATTATGTTAAAAAAAGAAGTGAAAAAACAACACAGTGCCATTATGCAGATGTCTGAAATATTAAATGAAAGAATGAACATCTGTTCAGTTCCTCTTCAAACTTTAATGGTTTGGAGAGAAATTCTGTTGTCTCAGATCTTTAAGAACATCTGAGGCCCATACAGCCTCAACACCTGTGAAAGAGGCTCTCTGAAAACGTACATTCTAACTTCAAAGTCTTTTACTACCGTTCTTTGCCAAACATATGCCAACAAACAGAACTTATTATTATTTATGATATTTAAGGCCCTCTTGTAGTGTATATTTTAGAGTGAGAATAAAATCCTTTGGGCTTTACTATACTTTTATGCACAGAAAACATGTATTTTATTTTTATTAGAAATACAAAAACAGAGCAATTTGATAGCTGAGCTATCAACTGAGCTATCATTTTTAGCTTATCTGAGTACTGGATACTTAAATTATCTGTTTTTAGAGGTAGTTATACATATGGTACAATAATTTTAAATTCAGTCCTCTTGAATATGATTATTTCATTCAGTGTTTATGAGAAAATCATTCCTTCTATAATTGAAAAAAATTCTGCACAAAAGTATCAGGTTTATGTTAATGTATTATTTGAAAAAAAAACCATCTTGCTGATATAAATAAAATAATTCTAGACATACATTTGCCTAGTTAATGTGAAGGTGTATTTTCTGCTAATGTCTTTTACACACATATGCCTGTATGTGAGTGAGTATGTATACATATGTGTCTGTGTATGTATAACAGAGTTTCTATATGCTAGATGGTGTTACAATGTTCCAAATTTAATAAATCAAAATCTGAAATCATCTCTGTCAAAGAGATACAATAGAGATCAACTTGTGTATGTTAACATGGAGAAATTTCAGTTGCCAGATGCTTCTTCTTCTAACCTGAAAGCATCTTTAACTTCCCCACTGATCTTTTGCATCTTTGAAGAGAAACCAAATTTAGGATTTAAAATCCTAATGGCTGTTTAAAGCCAGAATTATTTTAAGTTAAACTGGAATTTAGACACTTGCACTCAATTACATATGAGAGTTCCGAAAAGAGGCTGTAATAAACATTTCACCTGAAGAATAGAAATAAGATTTTAAATGTCTACCAATTGAAAAATTCTAGTGAAAACAGGGAAGAATTTATAAGGAAACTATACTTTTATTCTAATGCCTGACACATGAGGGATATTTCCTTACACTTATGTTAGAATCCAAAATTCATTTTCTTCATGCTCCTAGAGATGCAAATCTGTGGTTCTTAACTCTGGCTTTACATTAAAAACACTAGGAAACATTTAAGAAATCCAGATATCCAGGCTATATTCCAGATGAATTAAATTAGAATTTCTAGGTTGACACTCAGGCACCAGTAATTTTTAAAGCTTCAAACATGATTATAATAAATATCCAATTTTGGGAACCATCTGTTAAAAATGTAAACAAATAATCATGTATCAAGTATAACCAAATAACCATGTGTTTTGCATTAATTTCTCTCTATTTTAGAACCTATAAAGAGCATGTTTTAATGGATGTGTCTATTTAATTTTATTTCCTTCTTATTTATTTTTAGCTGATATTTTATAATTATACTTGTATAAAATTTGCTGAAGTCTTAATTAGTATTTCCATCTATCAGCTACTAAAGTCTCTTCACAAAACCCTTACCACAAAATATCAGTAGTGAGATCTAAAATTAAATCTAAAAATTAAAAAATTGAAGAAACTTTGAAAAAATTTAATCTACCCTCATTACCAAAAGCTATTTAAATTCATATTTGTATGGCATATAAACAGGTATGTTTATAATGGCAATGGCAACATGTAACTCTTTCAAACACATTATTATATATCCATTCAATAACGTTACTAAATAACATACATTATTTTGATTTGGTAAAAATAAATAGAATATTTAGAAATATTTAGAAATGTACATGATGATGTTTAGAAATATTTTGAGAGTATATAATTACACAAAATCTTAATAATCAGTATGCATAAGAGGTTGGATTTTGGATAGTATTTTTTATTCTTTATTTTATAATTTTCTACCATAAATATATATTTACTTTAAGATTATATTTTAAAATAGTTTTTGCATTTCACAAAATTTCAAAAATTGGATATTTCAAATTCTCAAAATTAATTACCTCAAAATTAATTATAGCACTCTTAAATCTTCACTAGAAGTTAATTCCACCTACTTCAACCTAATTTTTCTCATTACATGCAGACTTTCCAAAGGCAGATCGGTTTAAAAAGAGTAATACTGGACAATTATTGTCCCATTTCACCCTTTTCTGATTACTCCATTTGGCTAAACCCAAACTTCAGAGGAAGTTTGTTGCTTTTTGTTATATTCTCTACACTTTGTTACATGACCTTGGGTAGATTGCAAAAAATATGAAAAGATTAAATTGTTCTAAAGAATATAAAGGTCCTTGAATAAAGTGTTGACATATTTGCAATAGTACTTTATTTTAGCCTGTTGGAAAAGTTTAAGATTTTACATTTCTGATCTTACTATCTGAGCCACTGCATCTCATACCAAATTATTTTAAACCTCTGTTGCTTTTCTTTTTTCCTAGAAGATGTGTTACTATGAAATTCCCTGATTACTTTCCTAGTCATATTTTAAACCACTTTAAAAAAGTCAATATAAAAAGGTTCATTTTATTCTTAGTTTAACAAGAAGTTATATCTTATGCATGATGTTACAGATATTTAGAAAGCTTTAGTAATACCAAAGAATAATTTAAATACCAAAGTATATAGTAATTCTCAGTAAATTTTCTAATTAACTGAGGAATTTGTTAAGAAGTATGCTTCCTCATAACTGAGAACATTTCATTAACATTAAATATGATATATAAAATATACATATAATAATACATGTATATAATATAATGTGTATATATATGTTCAGTAACACTCTCTTACCATCTCAGAGACAACCAATCAACTAACCAAGCAAAAATGAAGCAAAATACAGTCACCTAAAGGTGACTTTATTCCTATTTTTAAAAATCCTTCTTATTTTAAATCATTTACTATAATAGAGTAGGTATGGTTGCTTGAGTTGTATATTTGCAGTTAAACTGCTTAATGATTCTATATGGAACAGTTAAATATTAGAAGTGCTAGGTAATATTTAATAGCTGATATTTACAACTTCCATTATTTTTTTTCATACAAGTAACTGAGTTACTAATGATTGAATAATAATTATTCTCCTTCTTACATAGATTTATTAATACCTTACAAATTAAACAGCTTTATAATTTCAAAAAGTTGTTGACAACTGGTAAAATATCTTGAAAGTAATTTGTGCTTTTGTCGTTCATAATTAAAATTTGCATACTCAAATAAAGCCAAAATAAAAACCGTGTAATTCTTTTTTTTTTTTTAACATCTTTATTGGAGTATAAATGCTTTACAATGGTGTGTTAGTTTCTGCTTTATAACAAAGTGAATCAGCTATACATACACATATATCCCCATATCTCCTCCCTCTTGTGTCTCCCTCCCACCCTCCCTATCCCACCCCTCAAGATGGACACAAAGCACCAAGCTGATCTCCCTGTGGTATGCTGCTGCTTCCCACTAGGTATTTATTTTACACTTGGCAGTGTATATAAGTCTATGCCACTCTCTCACTTCGTCCCAGCTTACCCTTTCCCTTCCCCGTGTCCTCAAGTTCATTCTCTACATCTGTGTCTTTATTCCTGTCCCGCCCCTAGGTTCTTCAACAATTTTTTTTTTTCAGGACATGGATTTTTAATTTTATTTTAATTAATTAATTAATTAATTTTTTTAACATCTTTATTGGAGTATAATTGCTTTACTATGGTGTGTTACTTTCTGCTTTATAACAAAGTGAATCAGTTATACATATACATATATCCCCATATCTCTTCCCTCTTGCATCTCCCTCCCTCCCACCCTCCATATCCCACCTCTCTAGGTGGTCACAAAGCACCGAGCTGATCTCCCTGTGCTATGCGGCTGCTTCCCACTAGCTATCTATTTTACATTTGGTAGTGTGTATATGTCAATGCTACTCTCTCACTTTGTCCCAGCTTACCCTTCCCCCTCCCCATAACCTCAAGTCCATTCTCTAGTAGGTCTGTGTCTTTGTTCCTGTCTTGCCCCTAGGTTCTTCATGACCATTTTTTTTTTTTTTTTTTAGATTCCATATATATGTGTTAGCATACGGTATTTGCTTTTCTCTTTCTGACTTACTTCACTCTGTATGACAGTCTCTAAGTCCATCCAGCTCACTACAAATAACTCAATTTCGTTTCCTTTTATGGTTGAGTAATATTCCACTGTATATATGCACCACATCTTCTTTATCCATTCATCTGTCAATGGACACTTAGGTTGCTTCCATGTCCTGGCTATTGTAAATAGAGCTGCAATGAACATTGTGTGACATGACTCTTTTATTTATTTATTTATTTTTACAGACTACAAAAAAAGTGCCATTTATTGTCCCTGCCATATGGTTACAAGAAACTTCTTAGCAAACTGTACTTCATTTTTAGTAATCAGGAGAATCAGGCTTAGCTTAATAAATCTAATACTCACATTTTTTAATTTTAACATCTTTATTGGAGTATAATAGCTTTACAATGGTGTGTTAGTTTCTGCTTTATAACAAAGTGAATCAGCTACACAAACACATATATCCCCATATCTCCTCCCTCTTGTGTCTCCCTCCCACCCTCCCCATCCCACCCCTCCAGGTGGTCACAAAGCACAGAGCTGATCACCTTGTGCCATGCAGCCGCTTCCCACCAGCTATCTATTTTACATCTGGTAGTATATATAAGTCCATGTCACTGTCTTACTTCATCCTAGCCCACTCTTCCTCCTTCCCATATCCTCAAGTCAATTCTTGACTTCTGCGTCTTTATTTCTATCCTGCCCGTAGTTTCTTCAGAAACTTTTTTTTTTTTTTTAGATTCCATATATATATGTTAGCATACAGTATCTCTTTTTCTCTTTCTGACTTACTTTACTCTGTATGACACACTCTAGGTCCATCCACCTCACTACAAATAACTCAATTTCGTTTCTTTTTATGGCTGAGTTATATTCCATTGTATATATGTGCCACATCTTCTTTATCCATTCATCTGTTGATGGACACTTAGGTTGCTTCCATGTCCTCGCTATTGTAAATAGAGCTGCAATGACCATTGTGGGACATGGCTCTTTTTGAATTATGGTTTTCTCAGGGTATATGTCCAGTAGTGGGATTGCCTGGTCATATGGTAGATCTATTTTTAGTTTTTTAAGGAACCTCCATACTGTTCTCCACAGTGGCTGTATCAGTTTACATTCCCACCAACAGTGCAAGACTGTTCCCTTTTCTCCACACCGTCTCCAGCATTTATTGTTTGTAGATTTTTTGATGATGGCCATTCTGACTGGTGTGAGGTAATATCTCATTGTAGTTTTGATTTGCATTTCTCTAATGATTAGCGATGTTGAGCATCCTTTCATGTGTTTGTTGGCAATCTGTATATCTACTTTGTAGAAATGTCTATATAGCTCTTCTGCCCATTTTTGGATTGGGTTGTCTGTGTTTTTGGTATTGAGCTACATGAGCTGCTTGTAAATTTTGGAGAATAATCCTTTGTCAGTTGCTTTGTTTACAAATATTTTCTTCCATTCTGACAGTTGCCTTTTCATCTTGTTTATGGTTTCCTTTGCTGTGCAAGAGCTTTCAAGTTTCATTAGGTCCCATTTGTTTATTTTTGTTTTTATTTCCATTTCTCTAGGAGGTAGGTCAAAAAGGATCTTGCTGTGATTTATGTCAAAGAGTGTTCTTCCTATGTTTTCCTCTAAGAGTTTTATAGTGTCTGGCCTTAGCTTGAGGTCTTTAATCCATTTTGAGTTTATTTTTGTGTATGGTGTTAGGGAGTGTTCTTATTTTATTCTTTTACATGTAGCTGTCCAGTTTTCCCAGCACCACTTATTGAAGAGGCTGTCTTTTCTGCATTGTAAATTCTTGCCTCCTTTATCAAAAATAAGGTGACCATATGTGCACGGGTTTATTTCTGGGCTTTCTATCCTGTTCCATTGATCTATATTTCTGTTTTTATGCCAGTACCATACTGTCTTGATTACTGTAAGTTTGTAGTATAGTCTGAAGACAGAGAGCCTGATTCCTACAGGTCCATTTTTCTTTCTCAAGATTACTTTGGCTATTCAGGGTCTTTTGTGTTTCCATACAAATTGTGAATTTTTTTGTTTTAGTTCTGTGAAAAATGCCATTGGTAGCTTGATAGGGATTGCATTGAATCTGTAGATTGCTTTGGGTAGTATAGTAATTTTCACAATGTTGATTCTTCCAATCCAAGAACATGGCAAATCTCTCCATCTATTTGTATCATCTTTCATTTCTTTCATCAGTGTCTTATAGTTTTATGCATACAGGTCTTTTGTCTCCTTAAGTAGCTTTATTCTTAGGTACTTTATTCTTTTTGTTGCAGTGGTAAATGGGAGTGTTTTCTTAATTTCTCTTTCAGATTTTTCATCATTAGTGTATAGGAATGCAAGAGATTTCTGTGCATTAATTTTGTATCCTGCTACTTTACCAAATTCATTGATTAGCTCTAGTAGTTTTCTGGTAGCATCTTTAGGATTCTCTATGTATGGTGTCCTGTCATCTGCAAACAGTGACAGTTTTACTTCTTCTTTTCCGATTTGGATTCTTTTTTTTATTCTCTAAATGCTGTGGCTAAAACTTCCAAAACTATGTTGAATAATAGTGGTGAGAGTGGGCAACCTTGTCTTGTTCCTGATCTTAGTGGAAATGGTTTCAGTTTTTCACCATTGAAAACAATGTTGGCTCTGGGTTTGTCATATATGGCCTTTATTATGTTGAGGTAAGTTCCCTCTATGCCTACTTTCTGGAGGGTTTTTATCATAAATGGGTGTTGGATTTTGTCCAAAGCTTTTTCTGCATCTACTGAGATGATTGTATGATTTTTCTCCTTCAATTTGTTAACAGGGTTTATCACATTGATTGATTTGCGTATATTGAAGAATCCTTGCATTCCTGGGATAAACCCCACTTGATCATGGTGCATGATCCTTTTAATATGCTGTTGGATTCTGTTTGCTAGTATTTTGTTGAGAATTTTTGCATCTATGTTCATCAGTGATATTGGCCTGTAGTTTTCTTTTTTGGGACATCTTTGTCTGGTTTTGGTATCAGGGTGATGGTGACCTCATAGAATGAGTTTGGGAGTGTTCCTCCCTCTGCTTTATTCTGGAAGAGTTTGAGAAGGATAGGTGTTAGCTCTTCTCTACATGTTTCATAGAATTCGCCTGTGAAGCCATCTGGTCCTGGGCTTTTGTTTGTTGGAAGATTTTTAATCACAGTCTTAACTTCAGTGCTCGCAATTGGTCTGTTTATCTTTTCTATTTCTTCCTGGTTCAGTCTTGGATGGTTATGCTTTTCTAGAATTTGTCCATTTCTTCCAGGTTGTCCATTTTATTGGCATAAAGTTGCTTGTAGTAATCTCTCATGATCCTTTGTATTTCTGAAGTGTCAGTTGTTACTTCTGCTTTTTCATTTCTGTTGATTTGAGTCTTCTCCCTTTTTTTCTTGATGCGTCTGGCTAATGGTTTATCAATTTTGTTTATCTACTCAAAGAACCAGCCTTTAGTTTATTGATGTTTGCTATCGTTTCCTTAATTTCTTTTTCATTTATTTCTGATCTGATCTTTATGATTTCTTTCCTTCTGCTAACTTTGAGGTTTTTTTTGTTCTTCTTTCTCTAATTGTTTTAGCTGTAAGGTTAGGTTGTTTATTTGAGATGTTTCTTGTTTCTTGAGGTAGGATTGTATTGCTATATACTTCCCTATAAGAACTGCTATTTCTGCATCCCATAGGTTTGGGTTGTCATGTTTTCATTGTCATTTGTTTCTAAGTATTTTTTGATTTCCCCTCTGATTTCCTCAGTAATTTCTTGGTTATTTAGTAGTGTATTGTTTAGCCTCCATGACTTTGTGTTTTTTAGATTTTTTCCAGTAATTGTTATCTAGTCTCATAGCATTGTGGTCGGAAAAGACACTTGATACGATTTCAATATTCTTAAATTTACCAAGGCTTGATTTGTGACCCAAGATATGATCTATCCTGGAGAATGTTCCATGAGCACTTGAGAAGAAAGTGCATTCTGTTGTTTTTGGGTGGAATGTCCTATAAATATCAATTAAGTCCACCTTATTTAATGTATCATTTAAAGCTTGTGTTTCCTTATTTATTTTCATTTTGGACGATTGGTCCATTGGTGAAAGTGGGGTGTTAAAATCCCCTACTATGATTGTGTTACTGTCAATTTCCCCTTTTATGGCTATTAGCATTTGCCTTATGTATTGAGGTGCTCCTATGTTGGGTGCATAAATATTTACAATTATTATATCTTCTTCTTGGATTGATGTCTTGATCATTATGTAGTGTCCTTCTTTGTCTCTTGTAATAGTCTTTATTTTAAAGTTTATTCTGTCTGATATGAGAATTGTTACTCCAGCTTTCTCTTGATTTCCATTTGCATGGAATATCTTTTTCCATCCCCTCACTTTCAGTCTGTATGTGTCCCTAGGTCTGAAGTGGGTCTCTTGTAGACAGCATATATACGGGTCTTGTTCTTGCATCCATCCAGCCACTCTATGTCTTTTGGTTCGAGTATTTAATCCATTTACATTTAACGTAGTTATTGATATCGATGTTCCTATTACCATTTTCTTAGTTGTTTTGGGTTTGTTATTGTAGGGCTTTTTCTGCTCTTCTGTTTCCTGCCTAGAGAAGTTCTTTTGCTATTTGTTGTAAAGCTCCTTTGGTGGTGCTGAATTCTCTTAGCTTTTGCTTGGCAGTTAAGTTTTTAATTTCTCCTTCTAATCTGAATGAGATCCTTGCTGGGTAGAGTAATCTTGGTTGGTTGTAGTTTTTTCCCTTTCATCCCTTTAAATATGTCTTGCCACTCCCTTCTGGCTTGCAGAGTTTCTGCTGAAAGATCAGCTGTTAACCTTATGGGGATTCCCTTGTATGTTGTTTGTTGTTTTTCCCTTGCTGCTTTTAATATTTTTTCTTTGTATTTAGTTTCTAATAGTTTGATTAAAATGTATCTTGGCATGTTTCTCTTTGGATTTAACCTGTATGGGACTCTCTGTGCTTGCTGGACTTGATTGACTATATCCTTTCCCATATTAGGGAAATTTTTCCACTATAATCTCTTCAAATATTTCCTCAGTCCCTTTCTTTTTCTCTTCTTCTTCTAGGACCCCTATAATTCGAATGTTGGTGTGTTTAATGTTGTCCCAGAGCTCTCTGAGAGTGTCTTCAATTCTTTTCATTCTTTTTTCTGCTCTGTGGTCATTATTTCCACTATTTTATCTTCCAGGTCACTTATCCGTTCTTCTGCCTCAGTTATTCTGCTGTTGATTCCTTCTAGAGAATTTTAAATTTCATTTATTGTGTTGTTCATCATTGTTTCTTCGCTCTTTAGTTCTTCTAGGTCCTTTTTAAACATTTCTTGTATTTTCTCCATTCTATTTCCAAGATTTTAGATCATCTTTACTATCATTACTCTGAATTCTTTTTCAGGTAGACTGCCTGTTTCCTCTTCATTTGTTTGGTCTGGTGGGTTTTTACCTTGCTCTTTCATCTGCTGTGTATTCCTTTGTCTTTTCATTTTGCTTAACTTACTGTGTTTGGGGTCTCCTTTTCACAGGCTGCAGGTTCATGTTTCCCGTTTTTTTTTGTTGTCTGTCCCAGTGGGTAAGGTTTGTTCAGTGGGTTGTGTAGGCTTCCTGGTGGAGGGGACTTGTGCCTGTGTTCTAGTGGATGAGGCTGGATCTTGTCTTTCTGGTGGGCAGGACCATGTCCGGTGTTGTGTTTTGGTGTGTCTGTGACCTTATTATGATTTTAGGCAGCCTCTCTGATAATAGGTGGGGTGGTGTTCCTGTCTTGCTGGTTGTTTGGCATAGGGTGTCCAGCACTTTAGCTTGCTGGTCATTGAGTGGAGCTGGGCCTTAGCATTGAAAGGGAGATCTCTGAGAGAGCTCTTGCTGTTTGCTATTACTTGGAACCAGGAGGTCTCTTGTAGACCAGTGTCCTGAACTTGGCTCTCCCACCTCAGAGGCTCACACCTGACACCCAGCCGGAGCACCAGTACCCTGTCAGCCATGTGGCTCAGAAGAAAAGTGAGGGGAAAAAAAAGAAACAAAGAAAAAAATAAAATTAAGTAAAGTTTTTATAAAAAAATTATTAAAAAAAATTTAAAAGTAATAAAAGAAAAGAGAAAGAAAGAAGAGAGGAACCAAACCAAAAAACAAATCTACCAATGATAACAAGCACTAAAAAAAAATGGGTAGACAGAACCCTAGAACAAATGGTAAAAGCAAAGCTATACAGACAAAATCACACAAAGAAGCATACACATAGAGACTCACAAAAAGAGAAAAAGGAAAAAATATACATATATATATTTTTAAAAAAAGGAAGAGAGCAACCAAATAAGCAAATCTACCAATGATAATAAGCTCTAAATACTAAACTAAGATAAACATAAAACCCGGAACAAATTAGATGCAGAAAGCAAACCCCAAGTCTACAGTTGTTCCCAAAGTCCACACCCTGAATTTGGGGATGATTCGCTGTCTATTCAGGTATTCCAGAGATGCAGGGTACATCAAGTTGATTGTGGAGATTTAATCCACTGCTCCTGAGGCTGCTGGGAGAAATTTCCTTTCTCTTCTTTGTTCGCACAGCTCCTGGGTTTCAGCTTTGGATTAGGCCCCACCTCTTCATGTAGGTCACCTGAGGGCATCTGTTCTTGGCTCAGACAGGACGGGGTTAAAGGAGCAGCTGCTTCGGTGGCTCTGGCTCCCTCAGGCAGGGGCGAGGGAGGGGTACGGATGCGGGGTGAGCCTGCGGCGGCAGAGGCCAGCATGACGTTGCAACAGCCTGAGGTGCACCGTGCGCTCTCCTGGGGAAGTTGTCCCTGGACCACGGGACCCTGGCAGTGGCGGGCTGCACAGGCTCCCGGGAGGGGCGGTGTGGAGAGTGACCTGTGCTTGCACACAGGCTTCTTGGTGGCAGCAGCAGCAGCCTTAGCGTTTCATGCCCATCTCTGGTGTCCGCGCTGATAGCTGCAGCTCGCGCCAGTCTCTGGAGCTCGTTTAGGTGGTGCTCTGAATCCCCTCTCCTCGCGCACCCTGTAACAATGGTCTCTTGCCTCTTCGGCAGGTCCAGACTTTTTCCCAGACTCCCTCCTGGCTAGTTGTGGCACACTAGCCCCCTTCAGGCTGTGTTCACACTGCCAACCGCAGTCCTCTCCCTGGGATCTGACCGCCAAAGCCCGAGCCTCAGCTCCCAGCCCCGCCCACCCCGGCGGGTGAGCAGACAGGCCTCTCGGGCTGGTGAGTGCTGTTCGGCACCGATCCTCTGTGCGGGCATCTCTCTGCTTTGCCTTCCGCACCCCTGTGGCTGCGCTCTCCTCCGTGGCTCCGAAGTTTCCCCCTCCGCCACCCGCAGTCTCCGCCCTTGAACGGGCTTCCTAGTGTGTGGAGGCTTTTCCTCCTTCACAGCTCCCTCCCAGAGGTGCAGGTCCTGTCCCTATTCTTTTGTCTCTGTTTTTTCTTTTTTCTTTTGCCCTACCCAGGTACGTGGGGCAGTTTCTTGCCTGTTGGGAGGTCTGAGGTCTTCTGCCAGTGTTCAGTAGGTGTTCTGTTGGAGTTGTTCCACATGTAGATGTATTTCTGATGTATTTGTAGGGTGGAAGGTGGTCCGTCAAGATTAATGCTCCGTCATCTTGAAGGTCTCTCGATCGTGCAATTGTTTATTAAGGAGATACAAAACTCTAAGTTATATCAGAAAACATCACAAACTCTGTTTTGAACTGGAACTCCCCAAAATTCAAAGTATTTGGATTAATATTTTTACATGTTTCTCAGAAAAAGAAAACAATCCTATCAGCTAGTAGTCTGATAGGCCATTAAATTTCATTATGTCATTTGTAAATATTTCTTCATGATTTCTTCATTGTGTTGCTTTCCCTTTAAAATTATAATATTTAAATTCACTCTGTCTTACAAGGAGACAGAAAATGTTGACAATTCATTTCATATAGTAACAAACCATTGTTCCAATACTTACAAACTTTTTGAAAATTGTTCTACAGATTTTTTAGAACTACATCATTTTTTACAATTCAGACTCTCTCTAAAAATAATTATCCTTCAGTTAAATGGTAAAGATTAAAGACGAATAGCATGACAGAAAAAGAAGCTAAATATTTTACTTTAATTATACTATATTTTAGTCTATATTTAATTTAATCTTAATACTATTAATAGAGAAAGAAAAATCAGCAAGATACTTACAGATTGAAATCCTCAAGAATTTTGCAGTTAATTTGTTGAATGTGGCAACTTGAAAGATAGTATCTTGTTTTTGGAGTAATAGAAATAACCTCTTCCTCCCTGTGTTATAAAATTTGAAATAGCACATCAGTTTGTTCCTTTCATTCTCTTAATGGAATGTGGATTAGGGGCATATCTAACTTAAAAATTATCTAAAAATTATCTAAAAATTTCAAAATATCCAAATACTAAAACAATACACACAGAGACACACAGACACATATACTCACAGATATACCTGTATGTATATACATAAATGTCTTTCGATATTTATATATAAATTTAGCCAAACGTCATATATAAATACACATATATATCCTATAAATCTATTATGTATCCCTCTTTACAAACATAAGTTTGTTTACATGCACATGTATATAAATACCCACCCAGTCACATGCATAAGTATATGTATTTGATTCCTCAGTTTGGTGCCTTCCAGATGGACATCTTTGAATAAATAAGATCATGTGATTATAGATATACATTTAAAACAATATATGAAAGAAAAAAACTCCTTCTTCTTGGCTAGAAACAACACAAAAATATAAAGTGGATTCCAAACGTGAAAACACTAATTCTCTGTTAATTTCTGTGATGATACATATATTTCACCTTTGATCTTGCAGTAAACTAGCTTTTTCTTTCATGTTTTTTGCTATTTAAGTACTATTTGCTGAACTATTTAGGTAGTAAAAAATGTGATCGCTCATTAGCAGATGATTTACTGTCTGCACATAGAGCCCAGTGTGGATTCATTCTTGACACCTGTGACTGAATGCCATTTGGAACACATTTCCACAGGACACCTTGGAGGAAATGGTTTTTTGTAAATTGAATGTATGTACTGTTTAAGGGAAATTATTAATGGGGATCACAGAACAGCAGTACAAACATATCTGATAATTGCTTACAATGTATTTGCAAATACTATTTTATTGAAACCAGTAGTGTTTGGCTCTATGTGTTGTCAGTTATTCTTTGCACTTTATAATTTCTTGGCAGAGTTTCAGGTTTGAGTGGAAAACAATTTAGAAATCTGTCACATCAAATTGGGGAGAATTATCTAAACACAATCTAGTTAGAGCAAAAAGATGCAACAATTAAAATATGTGGCAGCAGAGCTCTCATTTAAGAAGAAAATGATTTGCCTTCAATGGACTTTTGCTATAAGCCAAGCCTTGCCCTGTTGACAACAGTGTTTTATATACGGAAGCAGCATTTGATACCAATATTTGAAGAGAATGAAAATGGAAAACTAGGAGAATAAAATCTGTAGAAATAAAAGTATACAAAGCATACACATTAGGCACAACTGGAGATGGTCAATTAGTGATGTTATTAAAAGAAATGTGTCTAATTTAATGAAAAAAGTAGGAATTTAATTCTTCTTTAACTTTTTTGTTTAAATTCCTGTGTTGGTTAGTATGTAGAATGTTATGTTCTATAGTGTATGAGGGCATTGGAGTCAGATTGTCTGTTTTGAATCCTGCAACTAAATAGGATTTTAGTTAGGATATTCGGATTTTTTGCAGCTCCTTTTTCTCATCAGTAAAAGGGAGATAAAATTCTTCCAACTTTATACTGCTTGGATACAAATTAAATGAGGAAAAACATATAAAACTTAGCAACAACAACTGATTTTGAATGTTCACAATACGCCAAACATTCTGTTTTAAATACTTTATGGGTGAGAGCTCATTTAATCATCACAAAAAATGTTAAGAGGTAGATTCTCTTCTTAGTCTTCTGTTAATAATGAGTAATTGAGGTACAGAGAGGTTAAAAAACATGTTCAAGGTCACACAGCAGGTAAATGATGGATCATAGACAATACCTAGAATAGAACGTCTGGCCTTTTAACCACCATACTGCTTATTACAATACATCATTGTTTTCTCAATATTAGTATTTAGAGGACCTCAGATGAGATTAAGAACTGTATGAAAATGCCTGCTATATAAAAGAATACAACACCAGAATTCGTGGCTTTATTGAAAATACCAACATTTCCTTTGATTTGCTATTTTTCTTTAGCATTGTTAGCCACTTTAAAATCATGTAAAATAAAGTAGACACATCTATTTTATCTGTGACTTTGTTCCAGGCCAGATATAGTAAGCCTTATGCCATACCTGTTTGATTAAAATGCAATACAGAAAACAAAATTATACAATGAGAGTTCAGGATTTTGTTTCTTTTAAAAGAAAGGCCATTATTACTATAGTGAAATATAAACTTTTAAAAAGAATTTTAAAATTAAGTTCTTTAGAGATTAAAAATAACTTAGTTTTTATAGTATAGTTTGATATCTTGAGAAATGAAATTATCATCAATCAGCAACAGTGGAAAGAGGGATAAATTAAATTTTAGGCTTGTAGGTAAAATACTATTCTAATCTAAAAATAAAACAAAACAAACAAGTCTTATTAGGAAAAATATATTAACTTTAATTTCTCTTTTGCCTAGTTAATTGGATAAAAATGTGGCTATTGTCAAAAGACAGCTTTCTACAGATTTTGTAATCTCACAGTTGAAAATCAGGAATCATAGATAATAGTAATAAAAGTAAACTATTTTGTCTCCCACTGTTCTTCCTCTAAATGAATGGAAACTATCAACCCCATGATCCTCTGTTAACTAATAATCCATAATCTTATGGTCTCTTAAATTGCAAACATGATTACTAATCTGCACTTAGAATATCTAGGTTTTGTAATATCCAAGCTTCTAATTTCTTTCAAAGTTACATATATCTTCTTCTCCCCTGCTACCACGAGGTCCAGAGAAATGTCTGAACTACTTCAAGGGGAATGTGGTCAGTTTCTTGTTTCTTGGCCTGCTTTTCTACTGTCAGCTTGTTATTCATTTTTTGATAGAACTTTGATGCATGATCCCTTCAAATTTTTACATGGAGTCACAGCACAACAGCAGCTTTCTTCAAAGAAATCTACTCAATGTTTTCTCATCTCAATCTGTACTCCCCATTGTTTTAGACACTTGATGTGAGTGAGGCATTTAAATGTGTAAAACTGATCCTTGGCCATTTACTTTTTGCAAAATGGTCTTTCTCACAATATACTTTTGTATCTGATTTCTATTTTAAGGCATCTGCCAAGAAGTTCATGTTAACTCTCTTTTATGTTGTAATTCATCTGGAGGGGAAAGAAGAAGAAACATAAATAACTAGCATTAGTCAAATTTTCCAATGGCTAACATGCGAGTTGACATGCTCTCTTTACTAGATACTATTCCTTTGCCACTAGTGTTCTTAGTATTAAATATATTTAAGCAGTATTTACTTTAAAAGTGCATTTGTTTTTAGAAATATGAGGGTTCTGTCATATAGGGGCATATTTGAACTGCCATTGCATTTCCTGACAACTATTGATTTAGGAATTAGGTTTTCCCAGATATGGTAGAGTTGCTCTTTAAAATATTTAAACAGTACACAACAAATTCAATTCTTCAATCAGAGTACAGATAAGAGCCAGATTGCTTATTGGCTCTTTCCAAACTGGCAAGACCGGAAAAGCAAAGTGCATGGCAATTATGGCATGATACCCCTTTATGTAGAGATGCTGTCCGTCTCTGCCCCACTAATCCTTTATCTTTTTAACCAATACTGACTGTGTTCTGTGTCAGTCACTATCTATGGACATCCGTCTCCACAAATACTTGAAGCAAGTGAATGTATCCTTGACATTTGTAGCTAATAGTTTTCTTAAATGGGTATTTTTTTTTTTTTACTCAAAATCCAGGCAATCTCCCACTTGCAATATATGTAGCAATAATGTTGACATGTGAGAATCATCTCAAAGCCTATTTCAAAATAAATACTTTTGAATTAGTTGTCAGTATCCCAATAATTAAGGAGTTACAGAATCTTTTAAAAAAACCAGAATATTAGGCCCTCCTGGACCTAGTATTAAACTGTAGGCACTCCTGGACCTAGTACTAAACTGTAAGAGAAACATACACTGGATTTAGGGACCGGGTGGCAGGATTATTCTGGTCAGAGGACAGAGGACAAAGACACCTTTGTATACTAATGGCAAATATCCACTAGAAATATGATGTGGAAAAGAGAAAAGAAGCTGACCTGAGTATTATCTTGCATAGAAAAATAGAAGAGGAGATATATTAATTTTGAGAAAAAAGTTGGCCTTAGCAGAAGTATAGACAGTGTCTGCACTGTTTGCCTTGTAAGAGGCAGGAAAGCAGAGTAGATGGATTCGTATGCTGAAAGATGGGTGAGTGTGGTTGTGAGAGCTTGTAGAAGTTTCTATTTTCTCCTTGAAATGAGGGAAAAAGGACTCAGCTAATAGTTAGGAAGGGTGACGAGCTGTTGAGTTGTGACACAGAAAAAAAGAGAGTAATTTAACTGGAGAAATACAATATAATTCCTGGACAGGATTAAGGATCCCTTTGCATTTTATAATCATAAATGAGACCAATCAATATGGTTGCTGAACCATGTGATATAGCTATTTCATCTCTGTGAACCAGCGTTCACTAATAAAATGGTCCTTTAACATTCACTCACTACCATTTATCTTTGATATAATTAGAGTATCTAAAAAATAAAATTCTCATTGATTACATGCCCCTGCTGATTACAGCAATTGATATTAGCCAAATCTAATTAATGGGCTAATATCTTGCAGGATGTGTAACTGTAGTTTGTGTGACTTTCACAGATCAGATTGGTAAGCTCCCATGAAACCTGACTCTTTGGAAGTGGTTCCATGTGTGATTGAGACCTCTCTACTTAAAAACTGCAAAATGACAGAATTTCCACAGGTGACTTCCAAATTATCCAGCTAACTTCTGAACACTGACTGTTAGACAATGCTCCAAGGAGTCCCAGACGCAGCACGCTTTAATCACATTCAGGGCTCTTAAAAAGTGTTTTCATGTGCGTATAGAATTAAACAGTGATCCTGTGGAGGAAGATCTAACATTTCCTGTGCAGATAAAAAAAAAAAGAGAGAAATAAAGCTCTTGTTAAAAAAAGAATGTTAAGCTCCTATCAATAATACAGATTTGTTTCAAAAATTAGATATTTTTTGGCTAAGCTCATTTTTTTCTTCAGTGTGAGTAAAAATTGAGTGATTATTTCCTTTTTTCCTCTTCTTCTGAGGATAGATGCATTGGTCTCTTTTGGAAAATATCCCCTGCCCTTGACTTTTTCTAATCTGTAAAAATGGAATTTACAACTTGTCAATGCACTACCAAAATATATCCCTGATAATTATGCTATTTTCCTTTGAAATTTTTATTTTTTAAATAAGCACAGTGTTCTTTGTGAATTTTGATAAAGTTATTTAATCATTTAAGTTTTTAATGTAAATATTTATATTTTATTCAAAAAAGATTTATTGTAAGCATATTTAATGTGTGTTGTATTAGTTGTGGTAGGAGGAGCATTTGAAAACAAGTAGACCATTTTGAAGAGAAATTCATAGGGTAACTATGAGTTGAAAGAGTAATGTGTCATAAGGGGTTAACAGAAGAAGACTTATGCGGGCTCAGGAGAGAATAGTGTTATTTTCATATTTTTAGGGAAGGCTTTTTAGGTGAGTCAGTATTTGACCCATGCTTTGAAGTGTGCAGAGTATTTTGGAAGGCTTTGAAGGTTACTGTGAAAGCACACACATAATCTTGAGTCATATGTGAGGGACACAAGTTTATTTTGATTGGATGAAGTAAGGAATAAAGCTAGAAAGATATTTGGTTGAGAGTATGAAACACCTAGATAGAGTTTTCACATTATTTAAAATAAAAGTCATCAAATGCGTATTGGAAAGAAAACAGAATTCAAGCTGTGTTGTATAGAGATTATTTCGCATCTGGGTGTTAGAGTCACTGGGAAAGTTTGAAGGCTGGGAAAACAGTGAAGTGATATCACAACTGTCTGAGGGTGCTTGTTATGTTTGAATAGATATAGAATCAAGAAGAAGGAATAGGTTGAATACCACTGGAGAGGTAGACTACGGATAGGCATGGGGAACAAAAGAAATGGAGTTATTTTAAAAACTTCAATCTTGGAAGATTGGGAGGATATTAACGCCATCAAAAAAGAAACATGTGAGCAGAAAGGGCAGTTTCAGAAAAGAAGAAAATGAGTTCAATTTTTGTATGAATTTGAGGCCTCCAAGTGGAAACTTTGAGTATATAGTAGTCCCCTCTTATCCGCAGTTTCAATTTCCACCGTTTCAGTTACCTGCAGTCAACTATGGTCTGAAGATATTAAATGGAAAATTCCAGAAATAAACAATTCCTAAGTTTTAAATTGCATGCCATTCTAAGTAGCATGATGAAATCTCATGCCGCCCCACTCTGTCCCCCCCAGATATGACTCATCCCTTTGTCCTTTGCATTCTGCCCATTAGTCACTTAGTAGCCATCTGGGTTATCAGACCAACAGTTGCCCTATCACAGTGCTTGTGTTAAAGTAATCTTTATTTTCTTATTAATGGCCCCAAAACACAAGAGTAGTGATGCTGGCAATTTGGATATTCTTTTACCCTGCCCAATTTATAAATTAAACTTTATCATAGGTATGTATGTATAAGAAAAACCATAGTATAAATGGGATGTGGTACTATCCAAGGTTTCAGGCATCACTGGGGTATTTGGAATGCAATAAGGGGAGACTACGGTGCCTCTGTAAAATGACCCGTTTCAGGATAAGAAGCTATAGTTGTAGTTATGGATATAGGGTTCATGCACGCATAGATAGATTTGAAGTTGAATAACACAGTCAAGGGGAAAAGTGCAAAGCAGCAAAGAAAAGAGAGAGAACAATTCTGTAGGGGAAAATCAACTTTGAGTATGGAAAAAACAAAACTTAAAACAAAAATAAAAACATGGATAGATGTGTTTAAATTAAAAAACCCACGTATTTTCCTGAGAATCTTAGACAAGCACGAAGCTTAAATTACATATATTTTATTTATTTTTAAATTGCAACTTGCAAAGTCTATATTTTAGTCAGAAGTCAGTTTACAAGAACAACACCATCTTTTTATTAAGTTCAATTTCAAGGCTGTTACAGAAACTAAAAATTTTACTTATCACTTTCCCAAAAAACAAGAAACTATTTTCATTACAAGTACATATGCTACAACACAAATATTGTGGTGTTATAGTTATGTCTAATTCACAAATAATTGGTGGCTATAAAGTAATCTATAAATAATAATTGCTCAAAATATTTATCAAATTAATTAATATATAAAGAAATATAAGCATGTTTAGAATTTAACCAAAAGTCAAGTGTTGAAATTAAACGCAAAATGAGAGATAGTAATATAATTTTCACTCACTAAAACTTTGATCATATTACCATAAAATTGAATTTAACCGAAGGTACTATAATTTCTATCGAGAAAATGTTCAATGATAATACTATTTTAATAAAAATTCTCCCTATCGTTAGGGATTATAACTTAAAAAAAGATTATCAAGTTTCTGTTTTAGTAATAAAACGTCAGCTTCAAACATATGAAAAAAAAAATGGAACTAGGTGATACTTGGTTTGCTTTTAAACTATAGGGTTTACAAAACCTTTATTGAGCACTGTAGCTGAAAATGCCATTTCACATTTAACGGCCGTGATGGAAGTCCTTTACGATATTTATTCCACCAAGGACACCCTCAGGTTATATTGCTTCTCCTGTCAAAAAATATTTACTTTTATCATGAGCTTGTCATTCTACTGTATTAAAATGGAACAAGTGAATGGTTTAGAAATCATGACATCTCTTGTAACTATAATGGCCCTAGATATCTTATAATTATTTTGTTATTAAAATATTTTAAAACCAAATATTGATTCCAAAATATTGTGAAACAAGAGAAGTGAAAGAAGGGAAACCTGAATTTGGAGGTATTAAGTTTTCTCTTGCTCATGGACAAGACATTTCATCCAGACACCAGTCAGTTTTACAACCTAGTTTACACAAGTCATTTAACTGTCTCTTTGAAAGTGTTAGAATTAACACTGTTACATAAAAATATTTATTTTATGAACTGTAAATACAAGAAGACAAATTCTTTGGAATGGAAATAGCTACTTAAAGGATGACTTGAGAATCCAGAAAGGTAACAACTCTTATCTGTGTGCTCTTGATCTAGGGGAAGTCTATTTTTCAACACATAGATAATTAGGAAACAACATGGCAGCAATGAGAAAAGGAAGAGTAGCTTAACCAACCAGAGGTGCCAAATGAGCCTCATAACAAAAACATTTGACAAATACTGCCCTGTGTACCTATTCATCCTGGCATGACTCTGAAGAACAGATCATATGCCTGGTGTTTTAAACTTTGGTAAATTTATATGGCATAACATGAAGCAGAAAATTTGACAGTACAAATTGCCAATAGGGTCTTTTTCAAAGAAGAGAAATTTCAACTTGAAGACATTCAATGTTATAGTTGCCAACATTTTTTTAAAAATCCAAGTCATAGATAAATATAGTTTTAGGAAGACCAACATGGTGAATTTTTAAACTTATGCTTAATATTCTCTAATCTTTGAAAAAGAGTTTTGAAAAAAGAGAATTTATAACTATGGTGAAATTAAAAGTTAAAGAATTCCTGTTCGATCTATGTGCATTTTAGGGTAGTTTATTTCATCTTTTTATACATTTCCATACTACACGCTTTTCCCTAGGTACAACCATATTCCATGGTTATTCTGGTGGCTCACAAAAAATATAAATTTCTTTTTCTTGACATTTTCATTGAGCAGTAGTCCTTTATATTCTAGAGTATTTGTAACATGAATATCCACCAGGCTTGTTCAATTTAACATGCTCAAAACAAGTATTTATTGTCATTGCTCTTTTACGTGAGGTCATTCATCCAGTCATATAAACATACAACACACAAGACCTTTCCTTCTTCTCCACCTCACGTTCAATATGTCAATAAATTGCATTGATTTAACCCCCCAAAGTCCTCTTTAATAGACATCATTCCCCTCCAAGTTAACTTTTAATGCCTTAGATCAGGATCTCTTTGTTTCTCATTAAAGAAAATCACTACAAAAATTATCAAAATGTGGGTAAACAGAAAATGATAAATATTTCATAAAAGTGATAGAATGCATCACAACATTTTGGCAAAGAGTTCAATTTAACTGTTTTGCAAATTAAAATACCTTTGAGTAGTTGCTTTGCATATGGTTATTTAGAAAAGAATAAAGTGAAAATATCTTATAGTGATGTTGATACACTTAGACAACATTGGTGCATCAAATGTTGTTTCAATTTACTTAAAATTTTGTGCAGCAACAAATTTGAAGAGCCATAAAAATTCAGAACTTTTAATCTAGTGAGCTCTACTTCTTACTCTCAATAATATATTCCTAGGAAATGTTCAAGATAGTCACTTACCAATCTTTATAAAGTGAAACAATAAGAGATGAACCATAGGTAAAATTAAATTTTCAAGAATAAAAGAGTAGCATAATTTTTCTAGCTGTGCTTACAAATAAGAGATGTGAATGTTTACCTATAGATGAAGCATAGGGAAAAAAAAAAAACGAGCATAATGGAAAACAGATCCAGCCGCATAGCACAGGGAGATCAGCTCGGTGCTTTGTGACCACCTAGAGGGGTGGGATGGGGAGGGTGGGAGGGAGGGAGATGCAAGAGGGAAGAGATATAGGAACATATGTATATGTATAACTGATTCACTTTGTTATAAAGCAGAAACTAACACACCATTGTAAAGCAATTATACTTCAATAAAGATGTTTAAAAAAAAAGAAAAAATTAAGTCCAAATATATATGAAAGTTTTAAAATGATCATTCTAATTTTGTTTTATATAAAAATATATTTTGTAAATATTATATTAATGCAAAATTATTCAGGGTGAGAAATGTTATTTTTATTTAAAATCATTATGGCCTCATTCATAGCACTAACAGAAAAGCATTTTTTTCTAAAATATAGAATACACTTCTGTGAGTAATAAGGTTATATTTATGGAAATTATTTGTAATTTATTGATACACATTTGACACTGTACATTGTGTTAAATATCCACTGTTATTTTTCTTTACTTTTTTCAGAACTAAGAAAATACCTCAGGGGGAAATGCCAAGCTTTCTTTCTTCAACTGACAAAAAATTTTATGACAATAGTTATTAAATTTTTTAAAAAAACATCAATTTTATATCAAGCCCTATCAAATAGACAACTTTAATAGAATGTTTACTGTTATTTTTGTTTTTAAAGGCCATAAAACTCAAATAATATGAAGTGAAACTAAAGAATTGTGTTGCTAACAAAACAATGACTAATTTTACTGAACTGTCTTGTTAAATATCTTGGGCTTGACACAGTGTTGGCTATGATGACAGGTTACACAGAATTACAGTACACGCTCACTTGGCTGGTTAGTACATTATCATCAGAGTGTTTCAAACAAGAGAATGTTGAAAATTCATGCTGAACTAAATGTTGTATGGGAAGGGATCTGTTAAGAACTGCATTGCCATTTCCAATATGTGGTAATGCTATTAATTATAAAAATACACGTAATAATCTCACTTTGCTAAGGATTTCAAGATACTAAAATATTCCTTTACCTATTGTTGCAGATTGGGGTTCCCAGGTAGCAAAGTCTGAATAGCATACGGAAATGTGTTAGGGAATATTCTTGAGGCAAAAAATCTCTGAAGGAGAAGGAAAAGCAGCAGGATTGGGTAGTGGGGGGATGTTAGGTTGTGATGCAGTCTTAACAAAAACCTTAGGCAGTGTCAAGGAATTGCTGAAATTGGAATGACTCAGTCATAGCAGTCCTGAACTGGGGTGAGGGGGCTGGCCCTTTGCACACTCATCTAAGATAGTCATTGTTTGTGGGCTGCCTCAGAAAGGCAATATAACCTTAAACAAAGGTATTTTCTTTAGGTGAGGCAAATGCAGGAGAGATCTGAGAGCTCAGAACATCTCCTGGGAGTGCTCCAAAGAACTGAAGGGGGATGAAAATAAGTATTTTATTTCTGAAAGTGAGTCTGGGCAATCCATCACACAACCCACAGCAGTTTACACGTTTTGCTATACTGGGAGTTGACCCTCTATGAGTTCCAGGATTCTGTGTACGTATTCTCCAGAAGGTAACATAAAATAGGAAGGTTAGTGGGACAAATTGCATCCCCCTCTATTGCAGCTGGGCTCTGGACTACAACTCTGTCATCTATTTAGGTTCCTGACAAACTCAAGTAGCATTTCTGCTAGTATCAGTGGCTTCACTTGTGGTGGGATTCAGGCTCTCATTCATCAGCGTAAGAGTATGATATCGGTAGCAGGTCCAGCTGGTCCTGGTCTTTTTGGATGATGTTAAGACAGAAGGTAAAAGAAACAATGTAACCCTGGGCAAGATGGTACATGAATGCTGTAGTCTTTTCCAAGTATCGTAAATTCAAATTGTTTCAGATCCTCTGTTCAGCTAGAAATGGAAAAGAACCAATCTGCCAGGTCAGTGGCTGCATACCATGTACCAGAGGCCATGTTAATTTTCTCTAGCAAAGATATCACATCTGGCAGAGGAGCTACAATTTATTACCTGGTTGAGTTTGCACTTATCCACTGTCTGTCTCTAGGGTCCATCTGGTTTTTTATTGAGCCAGATGGTTAAAATGCAGATATGATGAATCCTTGGATCCTTTAGATCTTTAAGAGTTGTACTAATTTCTGCCATTTCCCATGGGATTCAATATTTTTTTAAATTTGTTTCATTGTCTGGGGGCTAGTATGTTTTTGATGTCTATATTTATTTATTTTGTCCTCAAAGCAAACACGAGGTTTCTAGATTAGAGATCAGACTTATTACAGCAATAACAGCACTGATTTCCTGGGCCCTAATCCCCCTTGGGCTAGAAAATGAGGACAGATGTTACCTGCACATTTACAGAAGAGGAGCCCTGAAATTATGGGTCAGAGAGTTTATACAGGACCTCCTTTATACCACCCCTGCTCCACTCCCTAACCCTCACCCCCAAGAGAGGGAGAGAAAACTTCTTTAAAATGTAAGCAAATCCTCTCTTAGAAAAAAGTCTGTTTTTACAGCTTTTTGGAATATAAACAAATGCTTCAGGGCTTTGTTACCTTTACAATGTAATAACATAACTATAGATAGAGAAGCACCCTTAGAATGTGAAGAGCCAATAGTTCTGGGGAAAATGGCACTTTCTCTGTTTTTATAGTGCATCAGTTTTCTTTGCTCAAAAAGTCCTGACAATGCAGAAATATGAAAATATCTTCCCTACAGGAGGTGGAAGTTTTAGAAGCTTGCACTTGGGTTTCACAATGATAGCTCTTACCGTGCAAAGCAAGGTACAAATAGAAGATTCTTCCAATTATCTAGTGTGTCTACTCCAATTAGTATATATTTGGGGACTGGAGAAATAGCCCAACCCACAGCGGTGATATGCTCATATATCCATTTGTCTCATTTGCCCCTACCCTAACAGGGGCTCAACATGGTATTCTAGTGTGCTGCATAAAATTCTAAGTCTGTGTCTGATACATATTTTATAGGCAAAAAGCACTACTGCTATTACTGTACTGCATCCTCAATAATGCAGATTGTAGCTCCCAAGAAACTTTTAGACTTTAAAACTATAGGGTATTTTTTTTTTTAGGGTTTACTAAGGCTATTTTTCTACTTTTTAATATTTTCATGTTAGATTTTTCTCTTTACTAATAATTGTGGGACATAAACATTTAACCCTCTTACGAGTCTCTGCCTCGCCCTCCTGCCCCACACAGAAAGACATGCACACATGCAGATGGGCACATATATCCACTCACCCCTAGATCCACTCCTCCCAACCTTAGATCCAATACAGCTATACATTTTTCAAACATTACTAATCACTATGTACAGCATTATAAGGAGGAAAAAGTTATTTACAACGAATTCACTGAATGTTCTATGTCTGTTATATAACATTTCTTACATAATTTTTGTTTTCTTTTAAATTATTGATTGCACTGTTTTTTACGTTTGTTAATTTAAAAATTTTTGCTTTACTTTTTAATGTAACTTTGTTTTTGTGATTTATTATAATGAAATACAATATAATGAATATTCTATTTGATATAATGAAATGTATTCCTAGGAATGACTATTTAAATAATATCCCAACAATTTGGATCCCCTTTGTCAGAGATAGTCTTTGCTAACAATTTAGTGGATATTCTTTTAGAATTGTTCCCATGCACATATGTATATATGGAAATATATATTTCTTGTATACCAAAATGTGATAATAATAAATACACAAACAGAAGTAACACAACAAAATGATTATAGGTACGATACTAGAGACAGAATGCTTAGTTTTAAATCAGAGTTGTCCCACTTTCTTCATCTGTAAAATGATACACATAATAATAACTACCTTATAGCTTTGAAAATATATTAATTTATATTTATATTTTTAAGTTTTCACCAATCTGTTATCTTGTACACTCATTTTGTAGTATCATGGACAACTTTCTGTGTCAAAACATACGAATATATCTGAAAGTAAATAATCCTGACTGCCCCACCTTGCAAACCACCCCAAATCAAATAATGTTCACATAAAAATTGTCAGGAAATTACATAAAATCAAAAGAATTCTACCTTTGAGATAGGTTGGTTTTCTCTATTAAAGCTCTCCTAATCCATTGTTAAAGAAGCACTCTCTCTTCTGATAAGGAGTCAACAGAAGTACTGAGGGGTTGTGCTACACAAGTAACAAATAGAATTTGTGAGGTAGACTGTTAAAAGTTCAAGCTTCAACACTAGCCATTCACATTATAAGTAGGCACATGGGACCATATCACAGTTTAAGTTAATCTCCACTGAAATAAATTAATAGAGAGCTGGAGAACTAAGGTAGATATTTAAGGTAAACATAGCCCATCTAAGACTGCTGAGTCTAGCCTTATTCTCTCAGACATGTCATATAGGCAAAGGGATAGGGCAGCTTGCAGCACAACCTAGATCTCTTACAGAAATGGAACTGACATTTTCTGAGAGAGAGAGAAAGAAAGAGATTTGTAAGATTTTTTTATCGTAGCACTTTATTTTCGTCACATAATAACATAATGCTGAAAACTAACATTCTCACATGAGAGTAGAAAACCAAAACTTGTTGTCATCTCTTAAAGAATTTAGAATTGTGTATAAATTACATAAACTAAAAAGATGGATACCTTTATTGGTATGAATGCAAAGTGTTTTCAAACTCAAGTCAAGGAACAACCTCTGGTGGGAAAAGATGGAATAAGATGTTTTCTTATTTTACAGAGAGATTATACAGAATTGGCTCATGTGATTGTGAAGGCTAGGAAGTCCCACAATCTGCCATCTGCAAGGCAGAGATCGAGGAAAGGCAGTGCTGTAGCTTCAGTCCAAGTCTGAAGGCCTAAGAACCAGGTACACAAATGCTGTAAGTCCCAGTTTCAGGGCGGGAGAAGACCAATTTTATTGCTCAAGCAGTCAGACAAAGAGTGAATTCTCTCTTCCTTCACCTTTTTATTCTAATCAGCCTCTCAGTGGATTAGAAGATGCCCACTCACTTTAGGAAAGGCATCTGCTTTATTCAGCCTACCAGTTCAAAAGTTAATCTCATCCAGGAACCACCACACAAACACACCCAGAAATAATGTTTAACCAAATACCTGGGCACCCCATGACCCGCCAGTTGACACATAAAATTATCTATTACAGTAGCCTTCTCAGAGAGTACTAGCTGTCTACAAAATCCAGAGATGCACCATAACCTCTGCTTTATTCATAGTGGTAGAAGACACAACATTCAGTACCTTCTCCTTTACCTTAATAGAATTTCTTGTCATAGACCAAATCACTGAACTCTTAAAGATTTCCATGTGAGAAGGCTGAGTCATCGTAGGGTTTCTTTCACTTCTTAGCATGCATGTTTCTCATTAGGGCATCTAGTGTACTTTTTACTTCCTGTTCTTTAGATAAAATTAGCAGGGTGTCATGCATGAATCCAGTGCACCAGTGTGAGTTATGTGAAATGTCAAGATACCAAGGTCCTTTTGAACTATATTGTGACAGAGCAGGCCAGTTAACATAATTCTGGTGCAAAATATATGTACGTTGCTGTTCTTATGTGCACAAGAACTGATTTTTACCTTCTTTACTAATGGGGATTGATACTAAAGCACTATCCAAATCAATAACCTATAAAAATTTCCACAGGCTGTAATTTTCCTCCAGTGCAGATACCATAAAAGCTATGATAGGGGACGACTGCTTGGTTGAGTTATAATTAGGACTGCTATTTGGTTAAGTTTTCTGGCATCGTATGACACTTTGGATGGGAGTAGAAATCTGAAATAAATGTGGACATGACGGGCATCACTACTCATCTATCCTTAATTCTCTAAAGGTGGAGAGGATGGAGCGTTTTCATTTCAGAGGCCTCCAATTACACCCTTTCTTTCATTAATGGCTCTTAAAGCCATTAAGGGTCAGTGGACACAAATGAGAGCTCTGTCAATTACTAAATGTATCTCTCCTAAGGAGCTACTTGAGAATCAGGGGAATGAAAAAAGTGAGAGCTTGTGGTCTATTTACCGAAATGCTGAGGTTTGCTATGACTACATTTATCATCTACTGTCCCTATACTTCCTGCCTACAAAGTCCATTTCTTAACCCCACATATCAGTGTCATCTCAGAACTTCTGCTCTACAACTTTCAACAGGTCTAGGTGTTTCTCCTCCTTGCCTCCAACCCTGTGAATTACTGTAATAAATAACTAAGAATCCTTTTGGAGGAGTTGGGGAAATATTTATTGTCCTTATTCGTAGTGATGTTTCAGGGTCATTCTCAAAGAAACCTTGCCTCCACTCCAATCCATGGGCTCCGGGCTTAAGAACTGCTCAGATCTGGAAACTGGATGAGGAATCATGATTTTCCATTTTGACAGTTGACGTAATTTTCACCAGGTTTTGACTTGATTTTCCTGTTCTAAAATTCAAGCAACCATCAAATCACCTGTTACTTGTCTCACTCTTGGCCACTGTGGTCTATTAGCTTATACATCCCTACAGACATAGAGACTTTGGCTGGCACTTAGCCCTCATTGTTCATTACAATAATTATTTCTGCCTTGTATTTGATGTTTAATTGTCACTATCTGACCTTTGCTCTTCAAGAATCGTCTCATTCGCATTAACAAAGAAAGCCCTGTTTCATGGCTGCCAAGGTCAATGCTGGCATTCTGAGGAAATCAAACACTTAGCTACTCAAAGATGCTGGTGCACCCACACTAGTGTATTTTTCTTTTTTAAAATAATAAAGTGAAAAACTCCTTAGCCCTTTGGGGGAACATCAGCCATTTGTATATTCCTGGTTTTACGTAATACATTTATTTTGACCACACCACATCCCTTTACATCCTAAAGTCTTTCTCACACTCTGCAGGGCAGTTCAGGCATCTCTACTTCATTACTTCAGGCCACTGACACACAAAACTTCAAAGAATCATCCCATGAGACTAGTGTGACCATTTAATGTTATTCTTGCCAGGATCTTAAATCTCATGTCATGCTGCCATTTCAATAATCTCTTCTTTATCCAGCCTTGTATTCTACTTCCTGGTCTAATACACTCAAGATCCACTCCTATATGTGTTATAATGCAAGCACTACAATTAATATAATGGGTAAGTTCTTTCTTCCTAAAACAGTGACCGTATTACCCAACTCAAAGTATTCTGTGACCTCACCTTTGTTAGTGATATGGAAGCAGTTAGGGGAAAAGAAGGGGAGTATCGAGGAGGATAATCATCAACTCATCAACACATTGTAAAGTATCCACATAAGATGAGATTTTTATTTGCTTGGTTTTTCTTTTCCTTCCTTCCTTGCTTCTTCCCTCCTCCCACCCTTCCTCCCTCCCTCCCTTCCTTCCTCTCTCCTTCTCTGCCTCTCCCTCTCTCTCCCTTACTCCCTTTCTCTCCTTCTCTTTCTTCCTTCCTTCCTTTCTTTCTTTCTTTCATTTCTTTCCTTCTTTCTTTCCTTTCTTACTTCTTTCTTTCAAGACTTCTCTCTCCAGTGGAAATGGGCTGCATATCCTGGCCCAGAGGTTTTAGGACAATCTGGTGTTGAAGTTCTCATATGCACCCATTCAAATGTTCTCATCCTGAGACTCAGAGATTCACTCATTTCCAATCAGGGCACTGATTCTGACACACAAAGCCCACCATAGATCACTTTTGCTTTCATGACATGCCCAGAGTTGAGATTTAGCTAACCTGAGGCTGTCATTTTTTTTTAATTGAAGTATAGTTTATTTACAATGTTGTATTAGTTTCAGGTGTACAGCAAAGTGATTCAGATCATATATATATCTATATATATAATACTTTTTCAGATTGTTTTCCATTATAGGTTATTACAAGATATTGAATATAGTTCCCTGTGCTATACAGTAGTTCCTTGCTGTTTATCTATTTTATATATAGTAGTGTGTATCTGCTAATCGCAAATCCCTAATTTACTCTTCCCCCCCTTCCCCCCTTTCCCCTTTGGTAACTGTAAGTTTTTCTGTGAGTCTGTTTCTGTTTTGTAAAGAAGAGGCTGCCATTTTTTCTTCAAGGCTTATAAAGCATTAAAAATGCTACTGACTCTATAATTCTTATGATCATTATGGCTCCCAAATCCTAGAGCATTGATTCTCAAACACTGGTTGAGTATCAGCGCCTCCTGGAGGATTTACTAAAATACAAATAGCTGGGCCCTAAAGCTCCAAGTTTCTTATTCAGTAGGTCCAGAATGGATCTGAGAAATATCATTTTGAACAAATTTCCAGGTAAAGCTTATGTTGTCAGTTCAGGCTTGGTCCACACCTCAAGAAATACAGTGATACAACTGCTACATAGCCCGGGGCTTTCCCTTTTGCTTGTACTTAGTTCTAGTTCACCACAGGTGAAATGTTTAGTTGCTATGATGCTATAATAAAATAGGGGTTATCCCAACTTCACTTGACATTGTGCCCTTTCTTGCCATCCAGCTACTGATAGCTCCTCTTTCAGACTCTAAACATGGATCTTCTTCCTGCAGTCATTCTTGAACATTATTCTTAAGTTTCAGTATCCTTGAAAACAGAACTTGCAATAAAGTCCAAATACAGATTGTTTGAGAGGTGATCACAGGGATAAAGATTAGAAAGTGAGGAGAGAGATTTAAGGAAGGAGAAAAAGAAAACATAATGATTTGTTATCTATACATATAAAATAATAAATGACATATATGCAATATAATATTATATTAATATGGCTAATACCATCTGTATTAGTCAGAGTGGTCCAGAGAAACAGAACCAATAGAATAGAAATATATAGAGAGAGGGAGAAAAATATTTATTATAAGGAATTGGTTCATGCAATTATGAAGACTGAAAAATCCCAGATCCACAGTCAGTAAGCTAGAGACCCAGGTGATCTGATGGTGTAGTTCCAGTCTAACGGCTGGTAAACTTGAGACCCAGAAAGGTCTTTCAGTTTGAGTCCAAAAGCAAGAAAGAACCTATGGCCCAGCTCAAAGGCAGTCAAGCAGGAGGAAATTCCCTCCTACTTCTGAGGTTAGCCTTTTTGTTCTATTCAGGTCTTCAACTGATTGGATGAGGTCCACTTACATTAGGGAGGGCAATCTGCTTTACTCAGTCTAAGTGTTAGTCTCATCCAGAAACACCCTCACAGACATACCTAGAGTAATGTATGAGCAAATGTCTTGACTCCTTCTGGTTCATTGAATTAATTGTATTAATGATTTTGAAACATGATTGCCCACTGGAATATATATTGCTTGATTCTGACATATTGGTTTAAAATATACTGTCGAGAGCAGTTAGGTAATTAGCTTAGGAATTTTGCATTTATATTCAAATATAAGTAAAATTTAACAATAACCCCCTTTGTACTTTCCTTATTCAGCATTGACAGCAAAATTCTACTAACCTTATAGAATTGAGTATTTTCTCCCTTTCCATCTTGCTTATTGAAAAATCTCCATAATATGAGAGTTAAATCCTTTTGGGTATTTGTCAGAACTCACCTTAATGCCAGATAAGAAAGTATATCTCTTTACTATTAAATGATGTTTACCATTTTAATATATTAAATGCTCATTGACGTATTTAAGTTTTGTATTTTATCTTGAATTTTTTCATCACTATCCTATAAAAATTTTGCATGTAATGTTTTGATCATGGTCAATGTATTTTTCTTATGAGTCCCATTGGTATTATTTTCATGTTTTTGTTAGTAAACAAACATATAAATTTTAAAATAAATGGGAAGAAATAAAATCTGTTGGGAGGAATTTAATCACTTAAAGAACAACTGGGATAGCTGTGTAATCAGGTTTGGTGATCAGGGGCATATTCTCCTCAGAACCGGTCCTCTGAAAGTACTGATATTACTGCTGCAGAGCCTGATATACTACACACAGTGCCACCAACACTACTTGCAGAGTACAAAGAAGTTGCCTACAAGGAGTGTCCTTACAAGGACACTGCTGTCCTTGACACAAGGCTATAGATGCTGCTGTCTCTGCCACTAACACTTCTACAAGAATTTCTTTTCTGTTGTTCCTTTTCCTTTTATTTATTTTTATATTTTTATTATAAAATATCTGTCCTTTATAGGAAAGACTATGTAAGGGATATGAGAGGTAAGGTGCATAGAAATCAATGAACATTCATGCACCTTATGCCTAACTTCAATAAAACACCAACACAACTTAAGTTCTATCATTTGTTGGGTTTTATCATTTGAATAATGTAAAATATTTTCAATCCAGCAATGTGTCAACACTACAAATAGATTACAACCCCTAAAATTTAAAAAATCCATCAAATTTATTGCCACTTTTGTAAAGCTCAAAAACATACGTGCAAAACAAATATACATGTATTTTTTAGACACACATGTATTTTATAAAATATAAAGGGAAGCTATCTAATATCGTAGCTACTAACCACATACAGCTCTTGAGCACTTGGCATGTATCAAGTTTGAATTGTGATGTGCTTTAAGTATAAAATAAACATTCAACATCAAAGGCTTAGTATCTGATATGAAAGGACTAGTGAAAGGTATATAGAGTGAAAACAGTTCTAATGGCAATTGCAAAAATATTTTGAACTCCTTAAACGTTTGTATTTAATATTAACATGTGTTTTTCAGATAAATATTTTGGCAACTATATTATCACAGAATTACACAATATTTTTACAAGTGTGTACATAATACATCAGAAGGCCAACTTTAAATTCACACAACTATAGCTATATATATATTCACATTCTGAAAAATAACATTGTCAGAAATAATTTCACAGAGAATATACTTAGTTACTACTGAAGATATTTTTGAAATCTAAAAATTATATTTAAATAATATATTTTAAGTGACAGAACTATTTCATTACAAAGATCATATAGGTAAAATGCAAAATAGGACTAATCTTTTTGATGCTGATTTAATATGTGGAGTTTTGCATGTGTGGTTTTAAATTTTTGTTAAGGCTAGATGTGTCAAATTAAATAACAGATGGATCATTGATTTCTAAAATGAATATGGAGTGTTTAATTAATATTGTAAAATGTTGAAATGATAATATTTTGGATATGTTGGGTTAAATAAAAAATTTTTTTAAATAATTTCATCTATTTCTGGCTATCAGAAAATTTATATATTTGGGTCTCACCATATTTTTATTGGACATCATTATTTTATAAAGAAAAAGCAAGGAGATAATTATCACCAACTCAGGGCAGTTTCCTTGATGTACACAAGATGGTATGATGGGATAGCAACTTGTAGTTTATTTCATTCAAAATGCATCAAAACCTTCTCAATGGATTCTCATCAAATTTATGGTAAAAGTCAAGCATCTTATCTAGGGCTACAAAAACTGACGTGTATTGGGCCCTGGACACCTGTCTAAATGAACTTCCAGTGGAGGTCCTCTTATTTACCCAGAACAAGGAAAGCATGTTCTCATGTCAGAACTTTTGAATTTGTTCTTATCTTCATTTGGAAAACTTTTACCTCAGATATTCCCATGACTTCTACATTTTATTTATATTTCTACTTAAACATCACCTTATCCATAAAGTTTCTCTTCACCATCCTATTGAAAATTATACTGTGTTCCATATTTTGCACTGCAGAGCCCTTTCTACTATTTGATTTTTTTCCCACTATTTCCTTGTGTGCTAATGTCAATCTACCTCATTACCACATCAACTTCTCAAGGACAGAACCTTTGTTTCTTCTGTTCGTTGCTATATCTCCAGCTCTTAGAAGATGACTGGCATGTATTTAGCACTCACTAAACACTAAACCTAATTTCTACAACCTAACTGAACCCTAGTAAAGAAAAGAAAGAATAATTCTTGAATATTCTTAAATAATTGAATGAGTTGAAACTAAGCAAAGCAGAGTGCAAAAAGATCTTAGCACCAAAATCAAATTATAACATAGAAAACAATACATATTCACTTGCAAATAGAATTATATATGGAAAGATTTTTCCATCAAATTGTTGCCAATATTTCTATTGTAGTAATGCAATTACAAGTATTGTTTTTTACTTTGACTATATATATATATTCTATCTTTTCTACTATTAGCATATTCCACTAATTCAAAAAAAGATACAATATAATGTTTAATTTCCAAATCTCTGATTATTTTTACAATTAATTTGAAAGATAAATTAAGTATTAAGTTACATTTGACATATTGTTTAAACAAGAGTATGAATATGAAACACTTTCTTATATATGATTGACTATTTTAATGGTGATGAAAATATTTATAAAACAAACCATATTCAAATCCCATAAAATCAATGTACATATTCAAGACAAAGTGTAACAGAAAATCTGTTACTTTAGAGTATTAACATTTTATGTTATTTTTGAGTAATGGGTATAATTCACTTCTATAAAATTCCTAGAATAAAGTTCTATATATTTTTTCTCTCCTTATCTTGTAGTGGTAGGTGCTATACACTGAGGAGAATAAAAGTGTAGTGGATATTTTATCTTCAGTTTCAAGTGAGACTTTAATATTCAAACCATGTTTATAACTAACTCATTACTATGAATTTAAATATGTTAATAGAAAGAATTGTATTTTCATTATAAATATATATTACTTGTCTGAGTGTAAATGTTCTTGATTTGTCTAGTAGGCACACAACTTCCATACTTTAAAGAAAAAATGGAATTATTATAAAAGTGGTAATTAAGCATATCATCACCACAGCTCACTTTCTTTATGATAATAATATGAAGGTTGATTGTGGTGTTTTATGCCTTTTCTTCATTTAATTGGATGAGTGAAAAGAAACACCTCATTCACACAACTTTCAATTTATATAAAAACAGGGTATATTTAAGAATCTCCCAGTAGTGACATACAAAGATTATAACATTTTCTTATCACCTCTAATGCATGTTCAATTATTTTTAATAACTTAAAATTAGGCATTTTGATTAAACCCTCCTTTCCTGGAAACACATATCATACTCCATTCTGTATTAAATTAGACCTTTAGAGTTTAATTAACTTATTTTAAATGCACATAACTTCTAGTAGCATGTAATGAAAATCATATACATATATAAGAAAGAGTAGATCCCTCTGGCTTTTGGAATTTGAATAACTCAGTTGAGTAAGCATCACTTATTATTCATGATAAAAATACATATATCTCCTCTTCCACTTAAAAAATTAAACATAATTTTCATGGCAAATACAGTGTGATACCATATCTATTAAATCAAACACTTCATTATAAATACAAAGATGTTAGATTATTGAATTAAAAATATTCATCTTTAAGTAATTATTGAAATATCAATAATGTTAATTTAAATGCCTTAACGGATAGTGTTCGGATGGGCATGTTTCAATGAATACAAAGTTTAGTAGAGATACCATGATTACTAATTGATTTTATATAAGAATATAAAACTCATAATTTTAACTTTATTCAGAGGGAGTAGAGAAATTTTAATAACATTTTAGAAATAAGATAATTTATTCTATTTTTTGAAACTCTACTCCTTTCGAGATGGTGGAAAATAATATAATCATCACAAAGGACAATTTAACTTGCTAAACTTACAATATTTGGAAGACTTTGTCTTCTAAGAGAGTCCATTATGTCAGTAGGCAAAGTGTATATATGCCTTTAGGGAAACTCTAGAAGAGAAAATAAGGATAAAAACATCATTAAGGGGATTTCAGAAGACTTGAAGAATATATTGGAAGTTCATTCAAGAATTATTTATTGAGGACCTATTATGGGTCAGGCAATGAAAAAATGGTGAGTAAAATAGACAAGATCTTGAACAGGGAACAAAATAGACAAGATCTTCCCTCCTCATCCTTCATTACATGGTGTGATTAGGAAAACAAATGAGAGAAAAAATACTTACAATAATTTCAACTATGATAATGCTTATATTTTTAAAGAAGAGAGGGCTGTGGTTGTGATTTATGTAGGGAGAGAGCAGAAGAAGCCCCTTGGATCTAGGGATTTATTAAGCTTTGATGTATTCAATTATTTAAAAATTGAAACAATACCAAAAGACCTGGACAGGGAAAAGGGAGAGAAAGCTGTTAGGATTAGAATTGTTAGTTCATTTAACTGAACATATTATATTTTAAATCTATTATAGTACCTTTATCCTATCCCCATTCAAGTTCTTTAAGGACAGATTCTATATTTGCTTCATATCTTTATAGCCATGAACCTGCACAGAAGCCCCACACAAAGAATGCCTTAAATATATACCCGTTGCAAGATAAAAAGAATTAGTGGCTGCCTCACTGTTTTTGGGTGTAAGAAATTTTGTGGATTTAGATATGCTATTCTTGAAGAGACCAACATTGCTAATTAAAATGTAATTCTCCTGGATACTAGGTGCCCTGACGATAACTATGCTCTTAGCATTTATTCATCCTATTCCATAAATTATAGACTATATCACATACGTGCCCAGTTTGTACAAAAACATTCTACTCAGAATATGTAAGGCTGATAATAACTATTCAGGAAAGTGTACTTCTCAATACATATCATTTAAGAATTGTTGTGAATATATTGCCCTAAACTGATACAGCTAATTACTGTTCTTTCCACTGCAATCAATCCACCTTTAAAAGTTCCTATTTTTCTGAGTCACTTATGAGGACATAGAGGAATGCTCTTGTGGACTGAGTGTTTGTGTCCCCCTGAAATTCATGTTTTAAAACCCTACTCTCCAGTGGGATAGTATTAGGAGGTGGAGCCTTTGTTAGGTAACTAGGATTGATGAGATCATGAAGGTGGAGCCCTTCTGAATAGAATTTGTGCCCTTATGAGCCACAAGAGATCTTGCTTCCTCTCTCTCTGCTCTAGAATGTGAGCATAGAATATGAAATGGCCATCTATGAACCCAGAGGAGGGCTCTCACCAGATCCTGACCATGTTGGTACCCTGATCTCAGACTTCTAGCCTCCAGAACTATGAAAAATACATTTCTGTTGTTTATAAGCCACACAGTTAATGGTACTTTGTCATAGCATAGCATATGAAAGATATGTGCATAGCAACTGAAAGACAGATGTATTGCACACAGAAATATGTGGTCTTTCGGTCCTTGCTAAAAGTCTCCAGAAGGCCAAAACTAACACAAAATAAAATTTCAATTCTTTTTTCCACATTGTGGAATTATAACACTGATATAAATATAAATTTCATGACTCAAAGTCAAAAATGCCCACAGCAATTATGCATCTATTTTTATTCTCATTTGTGGCAGTGTATTGTTAGATTGAATTATAAACACTTGATAATTAAAATATGTCTCTATATCCCTACAACACATTGCTCACCAATCTAATTAACCTCATAACCTAAATTATTCTTGATATTATAAGTTAATTAAGATTTTATACTAATTGCTTGTTTTTGACTTGGTTTCTGTCTGAATTTTTTTTAGTTAAAATCTCTTGCAATTTGATTTTACATCATTTTTACAAATTTGACTCCTGCATATACACATTTTAAAGATATATTTCTGCTCACCATTAATTTATTTTATTTGGTATTTTCTCCATTCCCAGCACCCTGGTGTGCCTACCTTAATGGAAGAAATCTTCTCCTAAGACAATATTAAGAAAATGTTTACAAATTAAGATTCTTATTTAACAAGAGATATTATCTATTTAAAAATCCATAGACCAGGTAAATTGATTATGAGTGTGGAGAAGTATGGACTTTCTAGATTTTCAGGACATTCACATTCCACTCATTTCTACCCTAGTCACTGATAAGTGTTTCCTTGCATGCTTGCTTGAACCTACTAGTTATCTGATTATCCCATTGTTTTTCATGAAGCCTGCAAGTGCCCCTAAAAGAGACACTGTTTTATTGAAAGAAATATATACTACAACACCCTAAATGGCTTGATGATAGCATTTCTACTAATGCTGCTTCCCCGTCTATGGGACAGAAAACCTGCTGCTGCTTCCCACTTGTGAAGCTCTGTGTATCCCTTTTTGTCTCTCAAGATCCATTCCTCACTTGTGCTCCTTTCCTTCACCTTTCCAGGGTATGTCTTATTTATATTTATCGAGTGAGATCTACTGACACTGAATTAAAAAGCAAAGTGTTTTTTTCCCACTCAAAATAAATTTAGTTACTTATTATTGAGTTACAATTAACATACAGTATTATGTTAGCTTCAGAAGTGCAGCATAGTGATTCGATATTTTTATACATTATGAAATGATCAATGCACCTTTATTCTCTTCCTCTTGGAGATTGTTGTTTTTACTATGAAATAGAACTCTTTAATATCCCACACTTCTGTAAAATTACGCACCCCAGTGAAGCCCTACATTACCTGATTTCTTAGAATGCTTCCTTACTTATTATTTTTTATAACTTGGGTATAGTTAATTTGTAGATTTGAAACTAAGCTTCTCTATATTTTCCCTGAAGGATTTATATAATTTTGATCTTTATAGATGGGAAGATTACTTACATAAACCCATTTCAGAGTTTATATATATTATAAATTATCCTAAGCAAAAATCAGGAAAAAAGATCAACTCCAGACTTCCAGAAACCTACATATAGGACTTTGTTTTTAGTTACCTTAGAAACCTTTAATATATTAGAAGTAGGAAGTTTTTTGATACCAGGAAATCACCACTGTCCTTGTGTTCTCAGTTCTCCATGGATCTTTCTCAGCAATCATCAATATACCCACAATAATTACTAACATTTCCAAGACATAAGTCACATAAACAGATGCCTCCCATGATACACTGACTTACCTTTAAAAATACACAGCTGAGTCATAGACATTTGCATATCTATATTATGTACCACCATATGAATATGCCTTATGAGATTGTTCACCCTGTATACAGCTCATAATAAACTATAGATAGGGTTATTGCCAATATGACATTTTCTTATCCGTGTATATTTTTATTCTCAGGCTGCATCTGTTTTAGCATTTATTTTATACTCATCATTAAAATCTTTAACTTCAATATTTGACCTCCATTCATCTTCCAGAGTTTTGCTCTCAGCTATCTCAATAATTATATATAGTCATTACGTGTATGTTGATTTGCAATCATGGGAACTTCCCTGGTGAAATCTGAAACTGGCCTCCATACACCGAGGGTAAGGAGAGGCCGAAGAAAGAGGCAGGCCATTTCATATTGGTAGATGGCAGGTTCAACAAGCAAGGGAACTTAACATACGAGTCTCGTCTTATGCGGCCGCAAAACAAGTAAATCTCCACATCCACCCGCCAAAATCTTAGAAGTTTGTCTAGAGGCCTTAACTGGGTACATAAACAGTCCAGAAGTTCTCAACACCACATTACTTTGTCAAGGTTACATCCTAAGGCAGCTTCTAGTGTGGGGAAGGCAGGCAGAGAGCACACATTCCAAGGACAGGGGAGGAGATAAAAAGCCTCTGATTGCCTGGGTCCAGCTCAGGGGTCAACCAGCATCATGTCCTCTTAATGACCTCCCCCAACAATGTATAAGGAAAGGTTGCTATATTGTTAAATTAACGTAAAATATTTTCTATTAATGTTAAAAATATTACTGAATTTTGGAGAGCTGGGTTTTTAAAGTTAATACATTTATTAATGTTTTAAATTTCTAGAATAAACATACAAGTATATATGTGTGTATATATAAAGGTAGATGCTCACACGTGCACATTTATGTAAATACATATGAATATATCAATATACAGTCACACACATGCAATAATATGGATATGTATATATGTATTATCTTTGTCTAACAAACATATAACAAATAATAACATACACAATAAAAGTGCAGATCACTACGTTCACTAAATTATCTGCTTGATATCAGAAGATAGGTTACACGAAACTAGGTTTTCTATTCCCTGAAAAAAGAAAAAAGAAGCATTTTAAAGGCTCAAATTATAATTAAACCTGGAAAGGTTTTATTGAACCAGAAGCTCCCATAGAGCAACCATCATATTACATCTGGCATATGCATTAGTTATAAAATATTGATATTTTACTTTCCATTTATTTTCTTTGGGTTTTGAAATAGAATTGCATCAAAATATAGTTACCCTTATATATCTGGACTGATCACATGCTAGAAACCTAAATCATAGTTTATTTTAAAAGTTTTTGAGTGTTCACATCTAAGAAATGTTCAGAGAGATTTTTATTAGAGATATGGATAAGATATCACACTGTCAGGAAAATAGCCAATAAAACCTTTAGCTTTTCTCACATGAGAAAAATTTAGTTCATATTCTGAATGCTACCTCATTTTGCCCCTCTTTTTTTTTTTATCAAACAGGTTTTTTACTTTGAGCTGTAATCATGATACATTTTTAACTTAAATTATTGAGCTCTCTGCTACTTAGAGTGTTCACTCCAGTTGGTAAAAAAAAAAAAAAAAAAATCACAGAAATCCTAAAATATAATTTAATATTATTCTTTCCTACAAAATATATTGAAGAAACATTTTTGCACAAACATGTATACACAATATATTTGTTAATATGTTACACGCGTTATTCTGTCTTGGAAAAGAAAGAGATCATGTAGCTCTTCTAACCTTTAATTTTTTCCCCCCATATAATTCTATCATTGTAGAATCTTCTTGTTTTTCAGCAAACTATTGCTACTCAAGAATGTGCTAAATTGTAAGGGATTTAATTTAAAAAAATATGTAGTCAGTGCTTTCTCTGTGTCCACCTTTCATTTTAAAAGGGTCTTTTGGTTTGTGGTGGCCATGGCCTTATAAAAAGGCAGTACCTGAGTTTTTTTTCTCTATTCTCTATTTTTAATCATATAATCTCATAGATATCTATTAGCTGAAGATGTAACAAATCCTTTTGGATTGTTGAATATATTTCTTTTTATCTCACCAGCAACTCCGAGCTCTCTCCTCCAATAAATGGGTTTTGAACTCACAGCAGGAACTTTTACCTTTTTTGTGTCTGACTTGCTTTCCATACAGTGGGATAAGGTGTAGTTTAATGGAATCTACACATTCCTTTAGACAGTATATGCTATCATGCACAATATACGGTGCATGCATATAGCTGAATTTTTCTTTTCTATCTCCCCAACTCTTCAATGGTCTACATTGCCTTTAGCATGTGAGCCTTTGATTGCCATTCACTCAATAAAACAATAGAAGAAATACAATACAAAAAAGGGTGGCAAATTTGACCAGAATTCTAGTCAGAATTATTCTCCAGGGTTATTAGCTATAATTTCTAATGAAAACTCTCTCCCATGTGGCAATGACTCAATGGAGTCCACTAATTTGTTTTTCTTGGGGAAAAAAAACCCCACTTATTTTCTCATTACAGATTTTAAAACTATGCCTGTACCAAATATTGCCCACAATAGGAATATTACAAGGGATAAAAGAAAAATTGCATCTTACACAATTACTAGTAGATATAAATGAATTATTATATGTTCTGCCAAATTCAAAGCACAACCTGAAAAGAGGGGTGATTTTTTTTTTTAAACATCTTTATTGAAGTATAATTGCCTTACAATGGTGTGTTAGCTTCTGCTTTATAACAAAGTGAATCAGTTATACATATACAATATGTTCCCATTTCTCTTTCCTCTTGCATCTCCCTCTCTCCCACCCTCCCCATCCCACTCCTCTAGGTGGTCACAAAGCACTGAGCTGATCTCCCTGTGCTATGCGGCTGCTTCCCACTAGCTATCTATTTTACATTTGGTAGTGTATATATGTCCATGACACTCTCTTACCCTGTCACATCTCACCCCACCCTCTCCCCATATCCTCAAGTCCATTCTCTAGTAGGTCTGTGTCTTTATTCCCGTCTTGCCACTAGGTTCTTCATGGCCTTTTTTTTTTTTTTTTCCCTTAGATTCCATATATATGTGTTAGCATACTGTATTTGTTTTTCTCTTTCTGACTTACTTCACTCTGTATGACAGACTCTAACTCCATGCACCTCATTACAAATACCTCCATTTCATTTCTTTTTATGGCTGAGTAATATTCCATTGTATATATGTGCCACATCTTCTTTATCCATTCATCTGTCAATGGACATTTAGGTTGCTTCCATGTCCTGGCTATTGTAAATAGAGCTGCAATGAACATTTTGGTACATGACTCTTTTTGACCTATGGCTTTCTCAGGGTATATGCCCAGTATTGGGATTGCTGGGTCGTATGGTAGTTCTATTTGTAGTTTTTTAAGGAACCTCCATACTGTTCTCCATAGTGGCTGCATCAATTTACATTCCCACCAACAGTGCAAGAGTGTTCCCTTTCCTCCACACCCTCTCCAGCATTTATTGTTTCTAGATTTTTTGATGATGGCCATTCTGACCGGTGTGAGATGATATCTCATTGTAGTTTTGATTTGCATTTCTCTAATGATTAATGATGTTGAGCATTCTTTCATGTGTCTGTAGGCCATCTGTATATCTTCTTTGGAGAAATGTCTATTTAGGTCTTCTGCCCATTTTTGGATTGGGTTGTTCGTTTTTTTGTTATTGAGCTGCATGAGCTGCTTGTAAATCTTGGAGATTAATCCTTTGTCAGTTGCTTCATTTGCAAATATTTTCTCCCATTCTGATGGTTGTCTTTTGGTCTTGTTTATGGTTTCCTTTGCTGTGCAAAAGCTTTTAAGTTTCATTAGGTCCCATTTGTTTATTTGTGTTCTTATTTCCATTTCTCTGGGAGCTGGGTCAAAAAGAATCTTGCTGTGATGTATGTCATAGAGTGTTCTGCCTATGTTTTCCTCTAAGAGTTTGATAGTGTCTGCCCTTACACTTAGGTCTTTAATCCATTTTGAGTTTATTTTTGTGCATGGTGTCAGGGAGTGTTCTAATTTCATACTTTTACATGTAGCTATCCAATTTTCCCAGCACCACTTATTGAAGAGGCTGTCTTTTCTCCACTGTATATGCTTGCCTCCTTTATCAAAGATAAGGTGACCATATGTGTGTGGGTTCATCTCTGGGCTTTCTATCCTGTTCCATTGATCTATATTTCTGTTTTTGTGCCAGTACCAAACTGTCTTGATTACTGAAGCTTTGTAATATAGTCTGAAGTCAGGGAGCCTGATTCCCCCAGCTCCATTTTTCGTTCTCAAGATTGCTTTGGCTATTCGGGGTCTTTTGTGTTTCCATACAAATTGTGAAATTTTTTGTTCTAGTTCTGTGAAAAATGCCAGTGGTAGTTTGATAGGGATTGCATTGAATCTGTAGATTGCTTTGGGTAGTAGAGTCATTTTCACAATGTTGATTCTTCCAATCCAGGAACATGGTATATCTCTCCATCTATTTGTATCATCTTTAATTTCTTTCATCAGTGTCTTATAATTTTCTGCATACAGGTCTTTTGTCTCCTTAGGTAGGTTGATTCCTAGATATTTTATTCTTTTTGTTGCAATGGTAAATGGGAGTGTTTTCTTTATTTCACTTTCAGATTTTTTGTCATTAGTGTATAGAAATGCAAGAGATTTCTGTGCATTAATTTTGTATCCTGCTACTTTACCAAATTCATTGATTAGCTCTAGGAGTTTTCTGGTAGCATCTTTAGGATTCTCTATGTATAGTATCATGTCATCTGCAAATAGTGACAGCTTTACTTCTTCTTTTCCGATTTGGATTCCTTTTATTTCTTTGTCTTCTCTGATTGCTGTGGCTAACACTTCCAAAACTATGTTGAATAATAGTGGTGAGAGTGGGCAACCTTGTCTTGTTCCTGATCTTAGTGGAAATGGTTTCAGTTTTTCACCATTGAGGACAATGTTGGCTGTGGGTTTGTCATATATGGCCTTTATTATGTTGAGGAAAGTTCCCTCTATGCCTACTTTCTGCAGGGCTTTTATCATAAATGGGTGTTGAATTTTGTCGAAAGCTTTCTCTGCATCTATTGAGATGATCATATGGTTTTTCTCCTTCAATTTGTTAATATGGTGTATCACATTGATTGATTTGCGTATATTGAAGAATCCTTGCATTCCTGGGATAAACCCCACTTGATCATGGTGTACGATCCTTTTAATGTGCTGTTGGATTCTGTTTGCTAGTATTTTCTTGAGGATATTTGCATCTATGTTCATCAGTGATATTGGCCTGTAGTTTTCTTTCTTTGTGACATCTTTGTCTGGTTTTGGTATCAGGGTGATGGTAGCCTCGTAGAATGAGTTTGGGAGTGTTCCTCCCTCTGCAATATTTTGGAAGAGTTTGAGAAGGATAGGTGTTAGCTCTTCTCTAAATGTTTGATAGAATTCACCTGTGAAGCCATCTGGTCCTGGGATTTTGTTTGTTGGAAGGTTTTTAATCACAGTTTCAATTTCAGTGCTTGTGATTGGTCTGTTCATATTTTCTATTTCTTCCTGGTTCAGTCTCGGCAGTTTGTGCATTTCTAAGAATCTGTCCATTTCTTCCAGGTTGTCCATTTTATTGGCATAGAGTTGCTTGTAGTAATCTCTCATGATCTTTTGTATTTCTGCAGTGTCAGTGGTTACTTCTCCTTTTTCATTTCTAATTCTATTGATTTGAGTCTTCTCCCTTTTTCTCTTGATGAGTCTGGCTAATGGTTTATCAATTTTGTTTATCTTCTCAAAGAACCAGCTTTTAGTTTCATTGATTTTTGCTATTGTTTCCTTCATTTCTTTTTCATTTATTTCTGACCTAATCTTTATGATTTCTTTCCTTCTGCTGGCTTTGGGGTTTTTTTGTTCTTCTTTCTCTAATTGCTTTAGGTGCAAGGTTAGGTTGTTTATTCGAGATGTTTCCTGTTTCTTGAGGTAGGCTTGTATTGCTATAAACTTCCCTCTTAGCACTGCTTTTGCTGCGTCCCATAGGTTTTGGGTCGTCGTATCTCCATTGTCATTTGTTTCTAGGTATTTTTTGATTTCCCGTTTGATTTCTTCAGTGATCACTTCGTTATTAAGTAGTGTATTGTGTAGCCTCCATGTGTTTGTATTTTTTACAGATCTTTTCCTGTAATTGATATCTAGTCTCATAGCGTTGTGGTCGGAAAAGATACTTGATACGATTTCAATTTTCTTAAATTTACCAAGGCTTGATTTGTGACCCAAGATATGATCTATCCTGGAGAATGTTCCATGAGCACTTGAGAAAAATGTGTATTCTGTTGTTTTTGGGTGGAATGTCCTATAAATATCAATTAAGTCCATCTTGTTTAATGTATCATTTAAAGCTTGTGTTTCCTTATTTATTTTCATTTTGGATGATCTGTCCATTGGTGAAAGTGGGGTGTTAAAGTCCCCTATTATGATTGTGTTGCTGTCGATTTCCCCTTTTATGGCTGTTAGTATTTGCCTTATGTATTGAGGTGCTCCTATGTTGGGTGAATAAATATTTACAATTGTTATATCTTCCTCTTGGATCGATCCCTTGATCATTATATAGTGTCCTTCTTTGTCTCTTGTAATAGTCTTTATTTTAAAGTCTATTTTGTCTGATATGAGAATTGCTACTCCAGCTTTCTTTTGATTTCCACTTGCATGGAATATCTTTTTCCATCCCCTCACTTTCAATCTGTATGTGTCTCTAGGTCTGAAGTGGGTCTCTTGTAGACAGCATATATATGGGTCTTGTTTTTGTATCCATTCAGCCAGCCTGTGTCTTTTGGTGGGAGCATTTAATCCATTTACATTCAAGGTAATTATCGATATGTATGTGCCTATTCCCATTTTCTTAAATGTTTTGGGTTTGTTATTGTAGGTGTTTTCCTTCTCTTGTGTTTCTTGCCTAGAGAAGTTCCTTTAGCATTTGTTGTAAAGCTGGTTTGGTGGTGCTGAACTCTCTCAGCTTTTGCTTGTCTGTAAAGGTTTTAATTTCTCCATCACATCTGAATGAGATCCTTGCTGGGTAGAGTAATCTTGGTTGTAGGTTTTTCTCCTTCATCACTTTAAGTATATCCTGCCACTCCCTTCTGGCTTGCAGAGTTTCTGCTGAAAGATCAGATGTTAACCTTATGGGGATTCCCTTGTGTGTTATTTGTTGTTTTTCCCTTGCTGCCTTTAATATGTTTTCCTTATATTTAATTTTTGACAGTTTGATTAATATGTGTCTTGGCGTGTTTCTCCTTGGGTTTATCCTGTATGGGACTCTCTGTGCTTCCAGGACTTGATTAACTATTTCCTTTCCCATATTAGGGAAGTTTTCAACTATAATCTCTTCAAATATTTTCTCAGTCCCTTTCTTTTTCTCTTCTTCTTCTGGGACCCCTATAATTCGAATGTTGGTGCGTTTAATGTTGTCCCAGAGGTCTCTGAGACTGTCCTCAGTTCTTTTCATTCTTTTTTCTTTATCCTGCTCTGCAGTAGTTATTTCCACCATTTTATCTTCCAGGTCACTTATCCTTTCTTCTGCCTCAGTTATTCTGCTATTGATCCCATCTAGAGTATTTTTAATTTCATTTATTGTGTTTTTCATCATTGCTTGGTTCCTCTTTAGTTCTACGTCCTTGTTAAATGTTTCTTGCATTTTGTCTATTCTATTTCCAAGATTTTGGATCATCCTTACTATCATTATTCTGAATTCTTTTTCAGGTAGACTACCTATTTCCTCTTCATTTGTTAAGTCTGGTGTGTTTTGACCCTGCTCCTTCATCTGCTGTGTGTTTTTCTGTTGTCTCATTTTGCTTATCTTACTGTGTTTGGGGTCTCTTTATCACAGGTTGCAGGTTTGTAGTTCCCGTTGTTTTTGGTATCTGTCCCCAGTGGCTAAGGTTGGTTCAGTGGATTGTGTAGGCTTCCTGGTGGAGGGAACTAGTGCCTGTGTTCTGGTGGCTGAGGCTGGATCTTGTCTTTCTGGTGGGCACATCCACGTCTGGTGGTGTATTTTGGGGTGTCTGTGGCCTTATTATGATTTTAGGCAGCCTCTCTGCTAATGGATGGTGCTGTGTTCCTGTCTTGCTAGTTGTTTGGCATAGGGTGTTCAGCACTGTAGCTTGCTGGTCATTGAGTGATGCTGGGTCTTGATGTTGAGATGGAGATCTCTGAGAGATTTTTGCCGTTTGGTATTATGTGGAGCTGGGAGGTCTCTTGTGGACCAGTGTCCTGAAGTTGGCTCTCCCACCTCAGAGGTACGGCCCTGATGCCTAGCTGGAGCACCAAGAGCCTTTCGTCCACACGGTTGTCTAAATCTTCACCATTTTAAGGGATTCGATTTTGCTGGTGGAAGCAAGGCTGGGGAGAGCAGTAGAGGCAGTAGACTTCTACCCTTGCCAACAATCCAAGGACCCAAGTTACAGAAGGGACAACCCCAGTCCCGGGGTTTTCTCCTATGCAGCCATGTACATCAAGTAGAACAGATGAGGCAGCCTGCCGAGCTCCCTGGAGCCGCTGCCTGCTCGCTGCCTCGGGCGGTGTGGGGACGTCCCCTCGGGTCCCGGTCCTCGTTCAGCAGCTTTGCGTCACGAGCTTTCAGACTCTGAGCACTTTTTTTAACCAAACTGGGTCCCGAAACCAACCGGAGTTGGCCTATGTCCGACTTAGAAACCGGACGGGGTCCAGGGTCGGATCCGGTCCAACTTAGAAAGCAGTCCCTGATTTTTTTAATTTATTTGTTTTTTAAATAAAGCGTAGTGTATATGCTACCTTCAACTGATGCAAATGCATACTTAACTCAAGTGAAACCTTCATGAGGTGATTATAGAAAGGTACTATTCACAGTCTGAAAGGACAGTATGATAAAATAGCAATGCTTGTGTAATCATCTGTGCCATTTTTCTTAATTATAAAAGGAATTTCCACACTATGTTCAAATATGATACTTTTGTAGAAAAGATGCCTTAAAATTTCTAAAAATCCAGATAATATTTGCTTTTCTATTACAGGAATGGAATTCCATTTCTATCATGTAATAGCAAACTATTAATTTAAATACTGTTCTGTGTTCTTTCCTGTACATTAATACTGACTTCTGGTGTTCAGTCCAACTAAATATAGGAATTATACTCAAATAATCATAGTGAATTCAGGATTCACTATGATCTTTTTTTTTTACTATCATATTAAAATTAATATTTTTTTGTTTTTGCTGTCATATTAAAATTAATACTCCATTAATTTTCTATATTTCTACTCACTCCACATATATATTAGCCTTGACTGAAATTTATCATTTTTATTAGTATTAAAATTATAAATGCTCTGAATAAAAGAAATGAATTTTCCTTTTAAGTTCATTTGCCATGATTTATTGATTAAGATAATAAAGACAATATGACATAGCTGGAGGTTGTTGTAATGTCTAAAACTAAAGGGGTAGTTTTCAGAGATCAAGTAGGGAAAAAGAAAAGGAATTACCGGAAATACTTCGTGAAAACTGTAGTTAATCACAGGAAAAATAATTTTGTTTGTAAATAAGAGTAGACTCAGCTAACTTTTTAAAAAATGTAGTTTCAGGTTCCATTTTGGTATACACGAATCTAGTAAGGCTTTATTATCTAGAGGTAAGAGTCAGATATATGTTCCAATAAGATATACGTATATATGCATTTGTATATGTATATATTTATATACACACATAAGGACATTCAGTTGTATCAAATTTTCTACTATAATTGATGTGTGCCTAGTTATTACTCACTTTAGTATTTCTACAATTCTCACATCTCATAAAAATAAGACTGACAAGGGCTTAATTTCCAAAATATACAAACAGCTCATACAACTCAACAATAAAAAAAACAAACAACCCAATTGATAAATGGGCAGAAGACCTAAACAGACATTTCTCCAAAGAAGACATACGGATGGACAACAGGCAGATGAGAAGAGGCTCAACATCGTTAATTATTAGAGAAATGAAAATCAAAACTACAGTGAGGTATCACCTCACACCAGTCAGAATGGCCATCATTAAAAAGTCTACAAATAACAAATGCTGGAGAGGGTGTGGAGAAAAGGGAACCCTCCTACACTGTTGGTGAGAATGTAAGTTGATACAGTCACTATGGAAAACAGTATGGAGGCTCCTCAAAAAACTAGAGTTGCCATATGATCCAGCTATACTACTCCTAGGCATATATATGGACAAAACTATAATTCAAAAAGATAAATGCACCCCTATGTTCATAGCATCACTATTCACAATAGCAAAGCCAAGAAACAACTTAAATCGACAGATGAATGGATAAAGATGTGGTACATATGTACAATGGAATACTACTCAGCCAGGAAAAAGAAGAAATAATGCCATTTGCAGCAACAAGGATGGACTTAGAGATTATCATACTAAGTGAAGTAAGTTAGAAAGAGAAAGACAAATACCATATGATATCATTTATATGTGGAATCTAAAATATGACACAAATGAACATATCTACAAAACAGAAACAGACTCACAGACATAGAGAATAGACTTGTGGTTTCCAAGGGAGATGAGGGAAGGATGGATTGGGAATTTGGGGTTAGCAGCTGCAAATTATTATGTATAAAATGGATAAACAACAAGGTCCTCCTGCATAGCACAGGGAACTATATTCAATATCCTGTGATAAACCATAACGGAAAAGAATATTAAAAAGTATGTATATTTACATATAACTAAATCACTTTGCTGTACAAAAGAGATTAACATAGCATTATAAATCAACTATACTTCAATAAAAAATTTTTTAAATATTACAGGTTAAATACCATTTTAGAGGTCAAATGATTCCATACGAATCAACTTTTTTTCTCAGCTGTCTTTATATGCCCTCATACTTTCAATAATTTTCACTACAGTTTATTTTTTCCTTTTCTAAAAATTTATAACAACCTCTTTTTTGATTGTCTTTAAGTCAAAATCATATTACCTGGTCAATTTCTATGATCATATAGAATGCAAAGGAATAAAAACAACATCAATCTGTAACTAAGAGAAAGAGTAAATCTATATTACAGGATGTTAAATTGTGACTTTTTAACAGTTTTTGCTGTGGTCCAATAAAGTGTCAACTACTCTCACATTCTAAACTAAGGTTCTAAATCACCTCTTAAAGACTCGTAAAGAGGTATCCAAGAGTCAAATCAGAGACAATTAGGTAACCGACAATCTCCAGTCTGTTAAAAAGGTCTTGCAATATCTGAGAAAGAAGCACCGGATTAGAAGGATTTTTTGGCACTAGTTACCAGTAAGTGCTGTGAGTCCATCTTTACTGGCACATAAAAGATTGCGGACAGTCTCTCCTTTACCACAAGGGTACTCCTTAGAAAATTTAATGTTTTGTAGAGTTTGAAAAACACACTAAGACTACTATACAGATTATGTCTAAGAAATCTCAAAGTCAAGAGACTGGATGAAGTGGTCTGTGCGTTTTGCACAGACCATGCAAAAAACTGCAAACCCATCTGTAGTTGTAGCCGTACAGATCTCTGTAGTTCCATCATGCCAGATGAGAGAATTGCCCTGGCATTCTTTTAGATGACAACTGCCTGAAGCGGTAAGGAGAATTCAGCAGAAACAAATTGTGCTTACTCAAATCTTAAGAGAGGAAAGAGCTGTCCAGAGAGGCCAAATGATGGGGGTTTTCAATAGCCTCTGAAAGGCATCTCAGAAGACAATCAGTTTTCAACTGCTATCAAACTCAAATTAATCACAGAAGCAGTAAGGGAAGACATATCTTGATTCTTTAATCTTCCTTCCTTTTCCTGCTTTGATCTGCAGGGTTAGAAAAGATGGTTAGTGCAGGAGAGGGATAGAAGTACAAAGCACAAAAATGGAGAAGCCAACTGTACTCATTTCCATTAAAGGCTTCCAGAGTTAGTTCTGAATTACAGAAAGAGATATATATTATTTTTAAATAAAGTGCAGAATTTTGACTATTTAATGGGACTGGATATTTAATGACAATTATAATTATTTTATGACTTAAAGTGACTAGAGGGTTGTCGTTGTCTGAAAAGATAAGTCATGGGACCTGTCTTGGATCTCATCCAAGTACTGGGGAATTAAGACATCGATCCCCACAGAGCATGTTAGAACAAGAGGAAAGGGAAAAGAATAAGGTTGTTCCTCTTCTTTTCTGAGTTCCACTTACTCAAAGTGAAATTCCACAAATCAAAGACATAGGAATGATTATTAAGGACTCAGTTGTTAATTTAGTGCATTTCATTTATGTCTTATCATTCTTACATAAGTTTTCTAATTGGCTTTTAATTTATTTATTTTATTAAGTAGGTAACTCTGGTAATAAAGGGCAAATATACTTTGATAGAATTATTTTAATTTTATTAGTTTGCAACCATCAACTTAATTAGCCAAGAAATATCTCAACTGCTTATAAATACGCTTGGAACAGAGAACGCACCTAGAGGAAAAAGAAAAATAAAGCGGTAGGTATAATTTGTTAGACTGCCAAGTATCTGAAATGTATGTAAAAATAATTTTCCTGTACTCTGGTAGAAAGCCAGTTAAATTTTGCAAGCAGGAAATTGACATAGTCAATGCCAGTTATATTCTGATTAATCTCTATGCAGAGTGTGTATATATATATATAGATATATAGATAGATATAGATATATAAAATACTTATAAGGCCATTGAGTAATATTGGAAGTTATTAATATTCAGGATTAGGCTGACAGCTATTTAAATTTCAAAAAGGGGAATTATTGTGAAGAAAGAACTGGCTAAGATTAATTGCTGATTTAAAAAAATTAAGAAATAAATTCCCTGTTTTGCTAGAATAATGCATGTTAGTTCCAAACATGTTTATGTGGTTATGCTACTAGAAAAAAATTAACTACTGATAGGAGATCCTTCTAGGGAGAATCTAAGCGTTTCCTATTTCAGGAGCAAACTTCATTCAATTAAATTAAGCCACCCTCTGAAGCACTTTGTGAAGGATTGGCCATTCTGTGCAATTGTGGGAAGATGTATTTTATATCCTTTTTTGTTATTCTGTATGTGCCTGGGCAAATGTTTCATCCTGTTAAAAACTAACCCCTACCTTGCCTCATTACATGCCATTGATTGCTGTGTCTCTGCTACATCTCCTGTATTAAAAGAAATTTTTTAAAAACACTTATCAAGTGTTGTATTTGTTTTTTTTTTTTGTCTTTTGATGGGTTAAAAAAATTGCAAAGCAACTGAAGCCTTATAAATAATGGGAAGTTGGGGGAGAAGAAGGAGGAAGAGAGGGAGGAGGAGGGGAAGAATAAAGGGGGAGGGGAAGTAGTACTCCAGGGATGCAAACTTGAGAAATGGCTACACATTATTAAAAAAAAAAAAAAAAAAGACGGGTGGTCAGAAACCAATTCAAAACGATGGAAGCTTGATTATTTCAGGGGCACTAAAAGCATTACAACTTGCTTTTTTTATTTATCTGAAAGAAGCAGAGATTGGCCTCATTTGCCTCATTGAAAGCCTCCTGCATGCTTTCCTACCTCTTAAAGAAACCAGAAACCTCACGCAGATCATTATAAGGGAATGCAACATCTAGGCTAAACAGTAAAATAGGGATAATTGGCTTTTGGAAAACTTGATTCCAACTTGAACCTGGCTTAAAAAACAGCAGAGTATAGGACTTTAGTTACTCTCACAGCTGGAATTTATGCTTGGACTGAAATCACTCATTCAGTTCATGAAAATGTGGCTGTTTGTCTCTTAAAGGGACTGTGGATCTAATGGCAAAATTTAGCAATATTCCATTATTCATTCCTATTTTTTGATATTTTATGATTTTTTATGGTTTTTAAATACACTGCCAGAGAAATGAAGCAGAAAGAAGATCCCTTGGTTATACTGTATTTCATTCACTCTTTGAATGACACAGAATTAACATTTATGCTTTGGCCACTTTTTGCTATATATCATAATTTGTAGTTCCCTAAATTCTGTGTTTTGCTAAGAATAGTCTTTCATTTTCATGACTTGAGAGGTCAAATGCTAAACTATTCTCCTTTTGAGATTTTTAAGTGAAATGACCAACTTTTCTATCCAAATGTGAACTTTTCTCACATTTTATTTCTCTTAAGGTAGACTCATGAAACTTGCTGATATGCACAATTGTTGTATATTAAATCGAACTGCCTCAATTAAAAACTCTTATCTGTATGAATTTTTAATTTGTTATTATTTTATTTATTATTTGCAGTGATTTTTATTGATTAATATCTGCTATTTACCTTATTTGCCCTACTCAATTTTCTGAGGTTAATAAATATTAACATTGCCTGGACTCATTCTATCTAACATTATAAACATCTGAAAAAAATTGGCTTTTTTCGGTAGTTGTTACATATATATTATATGGTCTGAGACTTTGTCCCCCAACCAAAAAATTCATATGTTGAAATCCTAACTCCCAAAGATGATGGTATGGGTGGGTGAGGCCTATGGGAGGTGCTTGAATTGTAGGGGTGAAACTCTCTTTGATTGGAGAGTTTTACTGGATTAGTATCCTATAAAAGAATCTCCAGAGAAATCCTTAGCCTCTTCTATATTAGATATTACATTGTATTTACCGACAATGTAAGTACAAATTAGTTTTAGACATATGTAGAAAAAGTTTACACAGTTGCCAAGACCACATTACAAGTAGGATTATCGAAATGTTTTTTAAAAAGAGATGTTGGTTTCTGGCTCCCCTTTTCTCCTGTCTCCTCACATTTCTCTTATGATTAAACTCCTTACCCACCTCCAGCAAAGTGGAAGGAGAATGTCACTTGCTTTTAAACTTACCTTAGATCTCTTTTTATTCTGCTAGAACCTACATATAAACGAGGCCTTAGAATATTTAAGATTGTTTTCTCTTTCTTATGCTTAATTTCCTATTATAAGGAATCATTCAAATGTTGAGAAATGTTTTGAATTAGTACATAAAGAGGAGGTAATAATATAGAATGAAGAAATATATTAGCATATGCAGGTATGCATGTATGTGAATGTGTCTGTAGGTGTGTATATAATATCACTGTCTGGAAAACATAGATATTTTACCCACAGATTCCAAAACAATGTGATTAAATTGCTGTTAATGTGTTCACAACTTAATCTGAAAATATAATATCTCTTACAAATAATAAAGGGATTCAATTTAAAAATAACAGTTTTGTCATTTCAATGACTTCTAAAATACTTTTTCATTTTCTATTTCAATAAAAGAAGTATCTCA